>NC_044259.1:683750-1367500 GCF_003957555.1 Calypte anna | reverse complement strand
AACAGAGAGGAGCTCCCAGTCCCAGGGGAGCTGCAGCAGGTTAGGGTGACGGCAACCCATGTGGGGCTGGGCTTCCTGGGGCCTGGAAAACCCTTGGGTGGGGGGAGGGAAGAGCAGCCCTGGTGAGACCCCCCCCGAAATGTTGGGTCCAGTTCTTGGGACGGCCAAGACCAGAAGCGCTTGGAGCTGTTGGAGTGAGAGGCGAAAACCCATTGGAGAAAACCATGGAGGGGATGGGAGAGCTGGAACAGCTCTGAGAGAGGGATGGGATGGGAGAAGTGGGGTTGGACAGTCTGGAGAAGGCTCCAGCCCCTTCCCAGCTCCATTCCCTTCTCTGGACACTCTCCAGCCCCTCAATCTCCTTCTGCTCCTCAGGGGCCCAGAACTGAGCCCAGGATTGGAGCTGCAGCCTCAGCAGTGCCCAGCACAGGGGATGAAGGAGGGATGGAAGGGATGGAGGGGACAAGGAGGGAGCAGGATGAGGCCACCACACCCCAGAAACACAACTTGAAGGCTCCCATGTTTTGGGGAGGTCTTGGCTTGCTCTGGCTGAGGCTGAAGCTGAGGGAGCTGCTCTGGGAGTTCCCAGGGTGCTGGGAGAAAGTTCCTGTCCTCCTCCCCAGCACCATCCCCCAAAGCTCCTGCTGAGGAACAGCAGTTCCGGCCCATCTGGAGCCCAGCTCGGGCTCTGGTGAGTAATGGCAGGAGTGGGAGGGAAGGCAGACATCTCCCTGGGAGAGAACACACCATAGCCTGGAGACACCACAGGGATCTGCTTAACCCTGACATGGCCGGGCTGGGCAGGGCCCAGAGAGGTGGTGATGATGGTGATGAAGGTGATGAAGGTGTTGGTGGGGGTGATGGTGATGATGGTGATGGTCAGATCTCAGCCTTCATCCTCCAAATGCTTCTTCTGTGAGGGGTAGGAAGGAGCCTCCCCACCTTGGAGAAGCCCCAGGGTAAGGTTCTCCAGGTTGGTGAGCAGTGGGTGGTGGCCCTGAGTTCCTCACAGCTCAAGACGTGGCTGGGGGAGGTGAGAAGTGAAAAGCACCAAGGACACCCCCAGCAAACGCTTCCTTTGGGGTGAAAATCAGGAGCAGGAGCAGGAACAGCCTGGCCAAGGCCATGAGGAGCTGGGGAAGAAGTTCTGGCAGTCACTGGAGTCCCCTCCTGCATCTCTCCTGAGGTTCCAAGTGAGTTTATTTGACAGAAAGCCCAAGATGCCCTTGGGTGCAGCCAGGCCAGGTCCCAGCATGGATCTGCCACTCAACCAGGGCTTTGTCCCCTCTGGAGGAACACCAGGCTTCCAGTCACCAGATCAAAGGTGGTGCCCACCAAAGAGCTCCTCGAGGTTGGTTTCCCCAGCACAAAAGCCCTTCGTGGTGTTCCTTCCATGGCTCTCCTGCCTCTCCTGCCTCCTCCCAAGCCTTGGATTCCATCGGGATCCTTCAGGCCTTTGCCAGGAGAAGGGCTGCAGGGCCTTGGAGGGGCTGATGCCACCTTGGCTGCTGGGGAGGGGAAGAACCTGGTGTGGAGGTGGCCCTGGGATGGTGTCAGGGTGAGCAGGAGCAGATTTCCATCGGATGCTGGGTCTCCATCCCTGGAGAGAGCCAGGAGCCTCCTGGAATGTGTTCCTCTTCATCCCAGGGGATGGACCTGAGGGTCCTCAGAGGTCCCTTGAGCCGGAGCATTCCGTGACTCTGTGATGTTAGGGACAAGTCCCACCAGAACCCCAACCCAGGTTCTTTCCAGCCCATTGGGTTCTCCAGCCCTGCAAACGCCTCAGCAGCTCCTGGGACATTTGGCATCTGGGTGGAAAGGCTGAGGCTGTCAGAGGAGTCAGGAGGAGGGCAGAGAACTCCCCGGGATGTGAAAATGCTCTTCTTGCCTCTTAAGAGTTTGGAAGCAGCCCGAGGGCTTTAGCAGTGTGCTGCTTTGGTTTAAGTTTCTCTAATGAGTTTTGGCCTTCTATTACCTGTCAGGGAACATTTTTCATTGTTGAAGCCAACTGGAAATGCAAAGCTTTAAAAAATGAGTTTCCATTTCCAAGCTGACAGCTCAGCTGCTAATGTAAAGAGAGAGAGAGAGGGGGGGGGGGAGAAACACAACAACAACAAAAAAAAGCCAAGCCCAGAGCTGAAGCTGCCTTTAGTGCAATTAGCCCTCCAAATGGAGCAATTTCCATTGGCACATCTTGGAGAAGGGGCAAAAAAAAAGCACAGATATATCATTTAAAAAAAAGCTCATTACTCAGGCACAGACCTGATGAACAGAAATGAGGGGAAAGGAAGAGAAAAAAAAACCACACCAGGTTCCCTCAGCTTGAGGATGTGGGTGCCACCTCCCCCACGCATGGTGTCACCAGGGTGTCCACCAGCCTGGGAACCCTGGGGTGGGAGCTTCCTTGTCATGGAATCAGGACTGGCAGGGTTGGAAAGAGACCCTAAAGATCATCTAGGACCAAGATCATCCAATCCCATCCCCTGCCATGGTCAGGGACACCTCCCCCCAGCCCAGGGGGCTCCAAGCCCCATCCAACCCTTCAACACTGCCAGGGATGGGGCAGCCACAGCTTCTGGGGGCACCCAGGGGCTCAGCACCCTCACCCAAAGAATTCCTCCTATGATCTCACCTTAATCTCCTTCTTTCACCTTAAAAGGTGAAAGAACCCTTCCTCAGCTCTCTCTTTGTCACAGCTCCAGTGCTGTGGGGAGATGGGTGCTTAGGACCCCCCTGGAGCTCACTGGTCTTTCTGGGCAGCCTGGGAAGGGTCTGGAGGAGCATCAGGCACCATGGTGTGTTGCACAAACACCCAGGCTCCCACCAGCACCCACTCGGTGTCATGCTCAGCACCATGGAAACACTGACCCAGAGATGTTTGCTTCTCTGGCAGTGCCACAACCTGATGTGATTTGTAACCCTCTTATCATAAATCCCAGGCTGGGTTTGGGTCGGAAAAGAACTTCAAGACCATCAGGTCTCACCCCCTGCCATGGGCAGGGACACCTCCCTCAGCCCAGGGTGCTCCAAGCCCCATCCAACCTTCAACACTGCCAGGGATGGGGCAGCCACAGCTTCTGGGGGCAACCTGGGCACCCAGGGGCTCAGCACCCTCACACCAAGGAATTTCTCCCTCCCATCTCCTCTCCATCTCCCCTCTCCCAGCTCCAAAACCCTTCCCCCTCATCCATCCCTCCAGGCCCTTGTCCCAGTCCCTCCCAGCTTTCCTGCAGCCCCTTCAGGCACTGGAAGGTGCTCTGACCGTCTCCCATTGCTCCCTTCCTCTTCTCCAGCCTCAACACCCCCAGCTCGCAGCCTGGCTCCAGAGCTGCTCCAGCCCTTGGATCATCTCCATGGCCTCCTCTGGACTCACTCCAACCTCTCCACATCCTTCTCCTTTTGGCACTTCCAGCCTTTATCTCCATCCAACCAGCTGACCTCTCTTCCCAGGCATCCTTCACCCAAATCCATCGCTGTTCTCACCCTCCCAGCCCCTCAGCACAGGGTTCTGACCCACAGGGTTCTGACCCACAGGGTTCTGTCTCCATCTGGAACCAGCTGGGGATGCTGGAGCCTTTCCTTTTGGAGCCCAGGCTGTCTGGCTGCAGCCCCTGGCAGGACCAACCCTTTGGCTCAGGGATTCCAGCATCTCCTGAGGGTCTGCCATGGTGTGAGGGTTGTCCCCAAAGCCATGGTGTCCCCTCTGATGTCCCCTCCTGGGAGTGAGGAGCCAGGATGTTGCCTGGTGGCTGCAGGTGGGTTCTGGTTCTCCAGCTCATAAGCCAGAAGTAACCCCAGAGATCTTCACCACCCCCTTTGGCCATCCCAACCACCTCACCCCCCCCCAGGACTGATCCTGTGGAGGTGACACCACAGCTCTGGCAGTGCTCCCCCCACTTTCCCTCATCTCCCCCCCCATCAGCCCTGTCCAAGCCTCTCAGGGACAGCTGTCAGCTTGACCTTTTCAAACCCCTGCCACGACACCCTCCTGCCTTCAATCACCTCCCTGCAGAGCTCCCCATCCTGCTTTCCCAACCTCCCTGCTCCTTCTCCTCCAGCTCCATCACCCCCAGCCCCCAGCCACTGCCTCCTCCTGGGATGCCCAGGACCCCACATGTCCCCAGCTGAACCCACTGCTGATGTGGGGTGCTGCAGGTGTTCCTAATCCCTCTTCCCATTGTCTCCCAGGGGTGTTTTGTCACTCGGGGAGTTGGAAATGATCATCTTCCCATCCACCCCCCCTCCCTGGTTGCTGCTTTCACTCTCCCCAGCTGCTCTCTCTCTTTTTGTCTTCTGCTCTCTCATCTCTCCCTCCGCTCTCCTGATTGAGGGATTGTCTCAGAGTTTGATTCTTCACAGTTTGGGATTTGGATTCCGATCTGACAGCTTCAACGCTTCCTTCCAGCTGATGCAGCTGGGAATTGTTTGCAGCTTTTCCAAGCTGGCTCCCTCGATGCCTCCAGCATGGGGGGGGGGCAGCTCCATCCCAACCACACCACATCCTCTCACCACCCCAGAACCACCTCTTGGGGGCTGGGAGATCAATTCCTCTTTATCAGCCAAGGTGGGGCTGACCCAGACTTCCCAGTGCTGCATGGGACTGGTTTGTGGGGTTTTTTTTCTTTTATTGAGGGGATTGATGTACAAATCCATGGCCCCTTTGGACATCATCAACCACCAGATGCCTGCAGACCCCCTGGTTTAAGCATTCCCCCCACTCTCCTTCCCCTGCCAGGCAGGAAGGTGAAGGAATGGGTTGTTCAGCTCCCTCCTGGCTGGTAGGATCACCCCAAAACCCAAGGACAGGGACTTGGCAGCTGGAGCCACCTCCTGGACTTGGTGTTTGAGGGTTGTGCCTGCACAGCTTCCTCCTGTTGGGCATTTGGAAGTGTCAGAGGGAGGTTCTCCCCCTTCCTCCCTGCTCCAAACACCAAGCAGCTCATTGGTTTTCCCATCCCATCCCAGGGGGCCTTCAGGACCCTCCCCAAGGGCTTCAGCATCCTTTCAGGGTCTTCAGCATCCTCTTGGGGGTCCTCATCATCCTCCCAGGGTCCTCATCATCCTCCCAGGGAATTCATCATTCTCCCAGGCTCTTCAGCATCCTTCCCAGGCTCTTCAGCATCCTTCCCAGGCTCTTCAGCATCCTTCCCAGGGTCCTCATCATCCTCCCAGGCTCTTCACCATCCTCCTGGGGTCTTCAGCATCCCTCCAGGATCTTCACCATCCTTCCAGGGTCTCCAGCACCCTACCAAGGGCTTCACCACCCTCCCAGGCCCTTCAGCACCCTCTTGGAGTCTTCACCATCCCTCCAGGATCTTCACTACCCTCCCAGGGGCTTCAAGACCCTTTCAGGACCCCCAGGGTCTGCTGTGGTCCCTGTCCCAAGGAGCTGGGGTGCAGAAGCTGAGGAGGGGAGGAAGTGGGGGGGTGGGTGGCACCCCCATGTCCCCAGGCTCTGGAAGGTGCTTCCTCTGCCTCTTTTGTTCTTCAGGAGCTGATTTATGGTATTTCCCACCCCGGCTGGAGGTGACACGAAGCAGGAGGCTCCTTCCCTCTGTGTCCCCTGGCAGGGCTAGGGGGGGACACACACCTGAGGCCCCCTGTCCCTTCACACAGAGCTGTCCCTCTCCCAGCACCAAACCTGCAAATTCCCACTTAAAACCCATTCCATGTAGCAGGCAAGGAGTGGCTGCATTTTTCATGAGCCAGAGGGCTGCCAGCAAAACCAGTTTGGGTTTGGTTTGCTTGGGGGTTTTTTTTGTTGTTTGTTTTTGGGGTTTTTTGTGGGGTTTTTTGGTTTGTTTTTGGTTGGTTTGTTTGTTTTTTGTGGGTTTTTGGTTGCTTGGTTCTTGTTTCTTTTATTTATTTTTGTGGGGTTTTTTTTGGTTTGCTTGGTTTGCTGGGTTTTGTGGGTTTGTTTCCTTTGTTGTGGGTTTTTTGTTGTTGTTTCTAGGTTTTTTCTGGAGGGGTTTTGTGGTGGTTTTCTTGGGTTCTTTTTTTTTTTTATTTGTTTGTTTTCTTTTTATTTCCAAAGGCTGGGATGGCCCGGGCTGTGCTGCTGCTGCCGAGTGTCACGGTCACTGAGCAGAGGAGCGAGGAGCAGAGCTGACACTCCTCGTGTTCCCACCACGCCTCCAGCCTCCTCCCCTCCCACCCTCCCAGCCAGCTTTTTCAACACCTCACACCGGGCTCCCGGGGGACACAGGGACAGCACAAGCCTCCCCCTGACCCCCACCTCCCCATTTTGTCCCCCCCCACCCCACAAAAGGCTCCAGCTTTTCCCTTTTTTTTTTTTTTTATTTATTTAACACAATTAATTAAATCGTGGTGATCATCTCCCAGAAGATGCTGTGAAAAACCCAGGAGCAGCTGGGCTGCCAGGAGGCTCAGGGATCAGGGAATCCCAGCCTGGGTTGGGTTGGGAGGGACATTAAAAATCATTTGGCTCCAACCCACCCCCTGCCATGGTCAGGGACACCTCCCCCAGCCCAGGGGGCTCCAAGCCCCATCCAACCTTCAACACTGCCAGGGATGGGGCAGCCACAGCTTCTGGGGGCAACCTGGGCACCCAGGGGCTCAGCACCCTCACCCCAAGGAATTTCTCCCTCCCATCTCCTCTCCATCTCCCCTCTCCAGCTCCAAACCTTCCCCCTCATCCCATCCCTCCAGGCCCTTGTCCCCAGTCCCTCCCCAGCTTTCCTGGAGCCCCTTCAGGCACTGGAAGGTGCTCTGAGGTCTCCCCATTGCTCCCTTCTCTTCTCCAGCCTCAACACCCCCAACTCGCAGCCTGGCTCCAGAGCTGCTCCAGCCCTTGGATCATCTCCATGGCCTCCTCTGGACTCACTCCAACCTCTCCACATCCTTCTCCTTTTGGCACTTCCAGCCTTTATCTCCATCCAACCAGCTGACCTCTCTTCCCAGGCATCCTTCACTCAAATGCATCGCTGTTCTCACCCTCCCAGCCCCTCAGCACAGGGTTCTGACCCACAGGGTTCTGACCCACAGGGTTCTGTCTCCATCTGGAACCAGCTGAGGATGCTGGAGCCTTTCCTTTTGGAGCCCAGGCTGTCTGGCTGCAGCCCCTGGCAGGACCAACCCTTTGGCTCAGGGGTTCCAGCATCCCCTGGGATGACAGCTCTGTGACATTCTTGTGTTGGGGACTCCAGAACTGGACATAAATCCCCAGGGAGTCTCTCTAGATGGGGACAATCCCATCCCTGGCCCTGCTGGTCACACTGCTGGAGATGCAGCCCAGGACACGGTTGGTTCCACACATTGCCAGGTCCTGTCCAGCTGGCTGACTCCAGAGCTTTACTGAGTTCTCCAGAGCTTTGCAGAAGTCTCCAGAACTCTGCAGAAGTTTCCATCCATGCCTTCTCCCAGCAGTGCTGAGCACCCAGCCCCATCCCTCCCGAGGCAGCGTGGGGACCCAGCAGGGGTCAGGGGCTGTGAGTCACGGAGCCTCCACCACATCCACCCAGCTCCAGGGCTTTGATTTCGGTGCTGTCTAGACAAGAGGACACATCAAAGCCCAGAAGCTGAGAGAGTTTGCAAAAGGGGCCTGAGCAGAGTGTGCAGCACACCCCCAGCTCCTCCAGAGCCAACCTCAAAAGCTTTCTGACTCAGAAATTAATGAGCAGGTTCCCTAATGACCTCCAGAAATGTTGCCAGACCCCAGGTGAAGTGCCAGGAGCCTGGAAGAACCTGGTGGGTTCTGAAGTCCTGCAGAAGAGCTGCTTGGAGCAGCCCTGGAGCTGCTGGAGATGTTCTGCTGGGTGGATGGGATGGGGGGCACGGGATGGGGCTTGGGTGGGATGCTCTGCGTGGGGCCTCTCAGGCAGGGCTGGGGCTGTGGTCAGGTTTTGGCTGACCCCACCCCACCTCTGCCCCTGCTCCACCCAACGTGAGATCAGAAGATGAATCTTCATGAGAAGGGGACCCAGGGCCCCCAAGCCAGCAGGGAGGGACAGGACCTCCCCCATCATCTCCATGGTGCCTGGGTGATGGATCTTCTCCCACCCTGGGCTGGGGGGGCATCCAGGGAATACCCCGACCTGTCCCATGGGGGGGACACCATGGCTTGGGTGCTTGCTGGGTCTCCAAGAAGCACCCAACAGAGTTGGAGGGGTGGGAAAGAATGGCTCAGCTGGTTGTGGGGTTGGATGGAGCAATTGATCCTCAGGAGGAGCCTTCCTGATGGGACATCAATGGCAGGAGGGTGACAGCTCCACGCCTGCAGCTGGGGTGGCTGACACCCCAGTGCTGCATTTGGTCCCCTGGAGGTGACAAGCAGCATGTCCCCAAGTGCCAGCACCTCCAGGGGTACCTCTGGCATGGGGCACAGCTCCCCTGGGCACCCCCCGTGTTGGGTGCTTGGTTTGCATCCCAAGGAGCCAGCCCTTCCCAAGGGCCACCCTGCTGCTCTGCTGTCACCTCCCCCCCAGGGGACAGTCCCCCTGAGCCCCCTGGCCCCAGGGCAGCACCACTGAGCTCCTCACACAGAAACTTTCAGGGGGTTTTGGGCTGAGGGGGGAGGGTTTATGATGGTCCTGGGGACCAGTGGGAGGCTCTGGGGACCAGTGGAAAGTTTTGGGGTGTGCAGTGGGAAGTTCTGGGGATCAACTGGGAGTCTGGGGGACCAGCAGGAGGTTATGGGGACAGTGAGAGGTTCTAGAGGATGCAGAGGGTGCAATGGTTTGGGGGATCAGCAGGAGGTTTTGGGGACCAGTGGGAGGGTTTGGGGGGCTGGAAGGAGGTTTGGGGGGGATGCAATGGTTTTGGGGACCAGTAGGAGATTTTGAGAGGTGCAGTGGGAGGTTTGGGAGGATGCGATGGGTTTGGGGATCAGGAGGTTTTGGGAGGTGCAATGGGTTTGGGGATCAGTAGGAGGTTTTGGAGACCAACAGGAGATTTTAGGAGACCAGTGGGAGGTTCTGAGGGAATGCAATGATTCTGGGGACCAGTGGGAGGTTTTGGGTGCCAGGGGGATGTTTTAAGGGATCCAGTGGTTTGAGGGACCAGAAGGAGACTTAAGGAGATGCAATGGTTTGGGGGACCAGCAGGAGGTCTGGGGGACTGGTAGGAGATTTTGGGGGCCAGTGTGAGGCTTTGGGGGGTTTTGGGGGATGCAGTGGGAGGTTCCCATCCTGATGGGAATCCCAAGAGCCTGAAGCTTTCTCCTGGCCCTTCCCAGGGCAGTGCTTTGCCATCCCCTTGGGGCAGAGGTGCCAGGGCAGGGGGATGCTCTGCTCGGAGGCTTCTGGAGCATCCTCGGGGTGCCGGGGGCTGCTGGCAGTTCTGCTGTGGAAGGTTTGGGGGGGGCCTTAGCAACAAGGAAGCGACTTGGTGCCCATTCGGAGGGAAACGGAGCTGCCGGAGCCAGAGTAAATAATTCAAGTTGTTAACTGAGGAGCAGCAAGCAGAGATAAGGAGGGAGCTCGAGCAGAAAACATGAGATGCACGGCTGCCAGCTCTCCTGGGCTCAGTCACCCTGGTCCCCAGTGTCCCCAGGTGCCCCCCCTTGTCCCTCAGCCCAACGCTGCTTTCCCATCTCCCATCCCTTTTCACCCCTCGGCCACCGGAGCTTTCACCCCGGGCTTTCCTTCTGGCTCCATCTGCTCTTCCTCCTCCTCCTCTTCTCCCGTACCCCCCCAATACCCCTGTTAATCCCTTTCCCTCCGCAGGGATCCCCCATCCCACCCCGGGCCCAGCACCTCTCCATTCCTCTGCTTTGGCTGCTCCCTTCCTGCGCTTCCCAAATGTCAACTTTTCTCCTTTTTTTTTTTTTCTTTCCCCCTCTCTGACAAAGCCTCTGCTGGTAATGACTCTTTGTGCCGCTCCTAAATCCCCAATTACAGCAGGAGCAGCAGCACAAAGCCCGTTCCCTTCGCAGGAAATCTCCACGTAATCCCTTTGCCAGCGCAGCAGCCCCGGCCCCGCCACGCGCTTCCCAACTCTTTTGTTTGTTCTTTTTTTTGTTTTATTTCTTTTTTTTTCGGATCCAATCTAACTGATTGCCGTGACTAATTAACTTTCCCTTTCTTTGGGGGCCTCTGTTGTCTTAATTAATTTGCACAAATCCTCCCTCCCCAGCTCCCAGCCCGCACGCTCGCTGGTGCAAACCCTCCCTGCAAAGCAAAGCACCCGTGGCCAGGTGGGTGCCCCCCGTGGGTGCCCCCGGTGGGCCAGCACCCAGGGGTCAGGGTGACCTTGTGGCTTGGTGTGGTGGCCCAGCGTGGTGCCACTGGGCATCCCCCGGGGAGCTGATGCTGGCGTGGGTGCATCCAGGGTGGTTCGTGGGTGCACCCGAAGTGTTTCACGGGTGCATCGTTGCCTGCTGTCACCTCTGGGGCTGTGCAGGGCTTACTTTGGGTGTCCTTCCCCCTTCCAGCACCTGCCACATCCTTGTTTTCACTCCAGGGTGTTTTCCCCTGCCCCACAAACCTCTCCACACTCATGGAAAAATTCAAGCCCCGCCAAGTCCTGCTGTGGAACAGCAGCTCTGGGAGAGCCTGACCCCTTCCCTTCCTGCTGGTGCTCCAGTGGCCTCCTCTCCCTCCCAGCTGCCACTTCAGGTCCCCCGATGCCTGCAGCACCCCCTTGGCATCCCTCCTGAAGGAGGACCAGGGGACCCAGCTCCTCTTCTGCAGAAAGTGGGTCTCAGGTTTGGTTCTTCTCTGGTTCAGGTGTGCAGCTCTGCTGAGCTCGGTTGGGTTTGGGGGGGACAGGGGATAACCAGCCCCCAGATCCTGTCCCGTCCCCCCCAGCCATGGAGCTGAATAGTCATACAGGCAGCAAACACCTCGCCCTGCCTGCAGCCATCTCCGAGCTGCTTTTTCTCAAGCCTCCCCTTGTGTTCCTTATCAGTCGTATCTGGGGTCTGCCCAGGGTGAATAAACATCCCAGCTCTGCCCCTCAAAGGCTCTCTCAGGCTGAGGAGTGCAGGGAGAGATGCTTGCTGGAGATAAAGGGTGGGCAGGGATGGCAGGGGACGAGCTGCAGAGTGGCTGAGAGCCCTGCCAGCCTTTCCCTGCCCTGCCACCCCCTGCCAGCCTTCCCCTGCCCTGCCAGGCCTTAGGTCCTTGAGGAGCTCACAAGTCTTGAGGGATCTCTGGACAGGAAAGTGGGGACACAGACCTTGGAGGCTGCTCCAGCCCTTGGTGTGGAGCCACCCTGTCCCACCTGGCATGGGGATGATGGGGCCACGAGGGTGGGCTGCAGGGTGCCACTGGCTGGAAGGATCTGATGTGGCAGAGTTGTGTGGCCACTGTGTCCCACGTGGCAGATGATGGGGATGTGACCACGGGAGGTGATCACTGGCTCTGTTGCAGGTGGCCCTGGTCACAGGATGCCACAAGTGACAAAGCTTTGGTGTCTTGGAGTCCAGAGAGGCCCCAGGCAGGGCAGTGAGAGGGGACAAGGGGAAAGCTGGGGGCTCTGAATCTGCCCTGAAAAGGGGGGACCTTCCCTGCCATGAAAAAGTTGGAGGAAATCCAGGAGCTCAGAAGGTTCTGGGATCTCTGAGGAACCTGCCCGTTGGGAAGCAGGAGGAATGGCTGGAGGGGAAGATGGTTTGGCCCATGGGAACTCTGACCTTCCACATTTGAGCTGCGTTTCCTCCCAGGTCAGCCAGGATCTGTGGATTGAGGAGCTCAATCCTTGTCGTACCCGGAGCTGTGGATCTCCCAGGGCAGCACCCAGATTTCCAGTTTCTCCTCCCAGTTTCTGCCTCTCTGACTCCATGGAAGGACACTTGGGGGGCAGCGGGGGAGGAAGAGCTTCAGAGGGAAGGGCTGCAGCCAAACTTTTCTCAAAAACAAGATTTGGTTTCCCTTTGTAGAACCTTTTGATTAAACCCTGGCAGCTGGGCTTGAGCTGGAGCTCATCTCCCTGGCCTCCCATCCCCTGCTCCTTCTTCATCTCCCCCTCTCTTCTTCTTTTCTCTCTTGCCTTTGGAAGGGAGCAGATCAATAAATCAATCCATCAACCCACAGCAACTGCTCCCTCCCTGGGGAGAGCCTCCTTGAAGTTCATCAGCAAGAAGAACCCCAACCCCCTGGGCATGAACAAAGCAAAAACAACCAAAAAAAAAAAAAAAAAAGGAGAAAGGGGGGGAATTTATCCACCGGGGGGGGGAATGCACCAGGACCTGTTTGGGAGGATGGTGGAATGACAGCTTAAGAGCAGCAGCAGCGTGTGAGTATTTTCCACTAAGTGGCTTTCTGGAAGATTTTCTTTTTTTTTTGACATGAAAGGGACACCAGTCCAAGGAGCAGAAGGATCATCTTGCAGGATTAAATGTCCTCGTCGCTAACCCATCAAAACCGTGGCATTATTTGGAAAGGACAACTGGCGTTGGGGGGTTTACAGCAGATTAAACCTGAAATTCCGGGGGATATTGGGCAGATAAACCCCCCCGCAGGTGGCACCAGCGTCGCAGGAGCCTTGGGTGACTGCTGGGTGACAACTCAGTCCCCAGGAGGGGAAGGCTCTGCCTGGTATCCCCAGGGAGGAGCAGAGGAGCAGGAGAAGCCCTGGAATCACTCCTGAATTGACCCAAAGCTTTCTCCAGGGGATGGATGGGTCCAGACTCCAAAGTTTCAGTAACTGGAGCAATGAGTCGGGATGCAAAGGGTTTGATCCCCACCATCAGGAGGGCCCCAAAGTGCCACTGGGAAGTGTTTGCAGAGGAAACTCTGCTCCTGCAGACATCCCTGGTCACAGCCAGAGCTGTCTGGGCACATTCCTGAGGGGAGGCATGGGTGGCCCTGTGTCCCACACCAAGGACAGACCCTGTGTCCCACACCAAGGACAGGCTTCCAGCAGAGGATGAAGCTGCACCTGAAGCACATCCCCAGCTCCTCAGCTCCATCCCCTTCTCAGGAAGGGTGGGAGTCAGGGTGGATGTGGATAGGACCCTCCTGGTCTTTGCCACATCACAGCCTCTGGGGGCACCCAGGGGCTCAGCACCCTCACACCAAACAATTTCTCCCTCCCATCTCCTCTCCATCTCCCCTCTCCCAGCTGCAAACCCTTCCCCCTCATCCCATTCCTCCAGGCCCTTGTCCCCAGTCCCTCCCCAGCTTTCCTGGAGCCCCTTCAGGCACTGGAAGGTGCTCTGAGGTCTCCCAATTTCTCCCTTCTGTAGTGAAATGAGGCAGCCAGGTGCCACTAATTACCAGGCCGTGGGCATGAGCTTGTGTTAAGCCCACCTGGGCCTCATTAAGGTGGGCCCCAACTGCACATGAGCAGGATTAGGGGGCCAATAAAAGGTGAGGCTTGAAGCACAGGCTCAGCTCAGTCCTGGACAAGCCAGCAGAGAGGTCAGTGGAATCTGGAGCAGTAGCACTGAGCCAGGCTGATCAGTCCTGGGGGCAGCGGAGTCAGAGCACTGTTTGTGCACTTCTGCTGGAACACCTGCTGGACCCCAGAGTGCTGTGCCCTAAGAGAGGTTTGTCTTGCAACACCCTTCTCTTCTCCAGCCTGAACACCCCCAACTCTCAGCATGGCTCCAGAGCTGCTCCAGCCCTTGGATCATCTCCATGGCCTCCTCTGGACTCACTCCAACAGCTCCGTGTCCTTCAGCTGCTGGGGACCCCAGAACTGGACATAAAGCCCCAAGAAGATCTCCCCAGAGTGGAGCAGAGGGCTGTTTTGCCAAGTGGATTGTGTTCTGCCTCTTCCTCCTCCTTCTCCCTGCCATCACAGCAGGACACATTCCCTCTATCCCTCTATTTTTGAGCTCTTCTCCAACTGAGTTGCAGATTCTCAGGACGGGGTGGTTGAGGAGAGCCCTGTGTCTTGTTTCACTTGGTAACATCACTCCTGGTCTCTTCTGAAATCCTTTCCTGGGGCATCCTGCAGAGTTCCTGACTTTTTGCTGCTGATGTTTTGGTTCCTCTAAGCTGGCAGAACACATTCTGCAGGACACTCCTCCCAGTGCACATCCCATGAACAGGGAGTTTGGGGCCTGATCTTGCTTTGTCCCACCATGGGATGCTTGGAGACCCATTATGGGATGTCCCCAAGGGCATTGTGTGACATCTCATGTATGGAGACATTTCCTGATCCCATTCCTCCCTCCATGTCCTTCAGGAAAGCAGCAAGGACATGATGCCTCTTGCCAGCAAACCTCAAATGGGTTCAGGGTGCTGTGGACAACCCCATCCCCAGTGTGACCCTGGTTTCAGGCAGGTTGGGTTCAGCATTCCCTACCTGCAGAGGAGACCATGCCCAGGGCCTCCAAGAAACCTTCTGGTGATGTCTTCTTAAGCCAGAGAGGAAAAAGTCACAAGTGAAATCCTTGTCCTTAAATCCTGAGACCTTTAGGACTCCAAGGAACCATTGAGAGTACCCCCAGGGCTCTGAAAAGTTCAAGCCCAGCAAAATATTGCTTCCACACTGCAAATCCCTCACCCAGGGTTCTTCTGTTTGCTCTCTCTGCCAAGGTTATTAACAGAGGTGTTAAAGAAGCAAACCAAGCCCCGGGCCCTCTGGTTCCCCCTGATACTGCTTGATCTTTAGAGTTGTCCTTTGTCCTCAGCTTCCAGGGGGGTTGCAGCATCCTGTGGACATCAAGTCCCACCAAGTCCAGGAGCAAAGGTTTCCCAGTGGAGAGGAGGGTTTTATTGCTTTGCTGGAGAAGCTGAGAGTCCCCATGGCAGTGTCACCATCCCTGGGGCTCTCTGCAGGACACCATCGCCTTGCACTGTCACTGCCTGTAGGACAGTGTCCAGGTGGCACCTTTGGAGCCATCCCCTTGCCTTGTCCTGCAGGAAGACAAGTCCTACATCTGCCCTTCCTCCCCAGGAATCCCTGCAGGACAGGGGGAGGTGGTGCCACATGGAAGGGGGCAGCAGGGCAGGAGGAGAGGAAGGGAGTCCTGGCCTGGAAGTGTCTCCCTGCATCAGCTCTGGGACAGAGAGGACCAAGCTTGAGGTCCCCTGGCACTGGGAGGTGTCAAGAGGCTTGGGATAAAGCTGGGAAGGGACTTTGGACGAGGGCATGGGATGGTGGAACAAGAGGAAACAGGTTCCAGGCTGCAAGAGGGGAGATGGAGAGGAAATATTGGAGAAAAATTCCTTGGTGTGAGGGTGCTGAGCCCCAGGTTGCCCCCAGGAGCTGTGGCTGCCCCATCCCTGGCAGTGTTGAAGGTTGGATGGGGCTTGAAGCCCCCTGGGCTGGGGGAGGTGTCCCTGAGCATGGCAGGGGGTGGGATTGGATGTAAGCTCCCTCCAACCCAAACCAGGCTGGGATTTGGGAGTTTCTGAGATGAAGCCAACTGCAGTCCCATGGCATGGCCCTTGGCTGGGCTGGCTGGTGGAGCAAACCCTGACTGGGCAGGAGACCCAGCAGCTTCCCAAGGCCAGGAGCTCCCTGGGTGATAGTCCCTGGCTCATCTTGCTGTCACCTCGGGAGCAGGAGGTGCCAGGAAGACCAGAGACCTCCAGCAGGTCCCCACCATCCCCCTCCTCCTTGCTGGCTCTGATCTCCCTTTCCCTGCTGGGCTCCACTCCAGGAGTCCCTGAGCACCCCAGCTGCTCAGGGGCAGGGTCTGTGCCTGGGGGGGTCATTCCCCCATCCCTCCTTCCCCTCATCCCTGCAGGGCAGTGCCGGGAAGCTTGGAGCCATCTCCTGGGCTCATTAAGGGGGAGAGCATGCGTGTCCTGCTCCCTGGGAATCGATCTGAGAAATGAAGAGCAGCCGATGGTATTTTCTACCCTTTTTAAGTGTTAAAATAACATTTTAGTGAAATACGAGCAGGTCAGAGCCGAGCTGCCCCCCTTTCATCCGGCAGCACGAAAGCAAGCTGGGGGGGCTGGGGGGGCTGTGCCTGCCTGGGAACATCTCCAGGGGAAGGTCCCAGGTCCTGAGGGCAGATCCTGGTGGGTTTGGAGCCAAGCAGTGCCCAGCCCTCTGCAGGGGAGGATGAGGAGGGTGGGTGGGTGGGTGTAAGGATGGGTGCAGGATGAGGCACATGGGCGAGGGCAGAGGTTTGGCTGTGCACAGCACTTGGCCATGGGGACAACAAGAAGGACCCACACCCAAATGCCCTCCAGGGCAAAGTTTGATGGCACAAAGCTCTTACAGCTTTTGGGGGAACTTGAGCAAACTCATGGCTGCTCCTTGAATCTTTCCAGGTCGTCTTCTCCCCAGGGAAGTGGTGAATTCCTCAACGTTGGACATGGATTCCAGATCCATTTGGACAAGGTGCTGGGCCACCTCATCTAGACCTTGATTTTCCCAAGAAAAGCTGTACCAGGTGATTCCTGACCAACCAGTCAAGGATTCCTCTTGCAATTCCAGTGGGCAGAGGTTGAGTCCCCATTCCTGGGAATGGTGCTGAGGGCCATGGGTTGGTGGGGGAAGAGTTGATCTTAAAGGTCTTTTCCAAGCAAAATAATTCTGGGATCCCATGATTTCTATTTTGGGGTTTGGTAAAATGAAATTCCAGAATCCTGGAGCTTGATCCTACCCAGAGAGGTCCCCCCAAGCACCCAGCCTCTGAGCCATCCACAGTCCCTGCCTGGCATGGAAATGATGAGGGCTGAATGGGAGGGAAACCAAAGCCCACATGAAAAATGTGGGGTGTTCAGGCTGGTGAAACTGATCTGCAAGATGGATTGGATGAGGGGGGATCAAAAAAAACAAAAACATAAAAAAAAAAGGCAAATGCTCACTGGGCTGTGAAATGATGAGCTGAACATTGGGAATCTACCACTGCCAGTGGCTCGTGATGGAGTTCAATGTGTCAAGAAAAGAAGTGGCAGTAGTGTCATGTTTGGCAGGTCCTGGGAGGTCCTGGCCAGCTCCTGGCAGAGCCATGGCCATCCCTGCCCTGGGCTTTCCAGACCCTTCCTGGCCTGAAGGATCCACTGGAGCTGGAGACTGCAGGGACTGAGTGGCAGATTCACAGCATCCAAGTGGGTGATTCCTTTAATTCCCAGGACTTCTGGGGCCTGGCTGGAGATCCTTGTGCACCCTTCCCATGCCCATCCCATGCCCCTTTCCCCTTCCCATCTCAAGCACCCTTCCGCACCTCATTGTCCCTCGTGGCCCTTTGGTTTCCCCTCCTTCCCTGAGAAATTCTTTTCCTGGATTTCCACCCTTCCTCTCCAGGCAGCTGATCCCACCCCAAACCTCAGGCCCCTTTTCCCCCCTCTTTCCCAAAGTCTCTTCCTTCTCCACACCTCTGGAGTCTGATGATTACTCCAAGCCCTGGGTGAGAGGAAGAGAAATATGTGCTGAGATGACATTTTGGTTATACATGATGCTATTAAAATATGATAAGGACACCATTAACATTAATAATCCTTTTCATTGTATCATTTAGGGAGCAAACAAGCCATTAATATTATGGAGTCACTGGGGCTCTGATGGCTCCAGGGAGGGGGGGGACATTTGGCCCTGTTTGTCTAGGTGGAGGCTGAGAAGATAACATTATCTCTGGGAAATGGGATTCCTGCAGCCTGGGGGCTGGGACAGTGCTGGGGGATGCAGGAGGGGAAGGGTGGGACAGTGGGGATGGAGGTGGCACCTTGATGGGTGCACAGGGAGAGCAGCCAGGCCAGGAGAGCCTCGGGAAGGGTGCAGGGGATGTCCCTGGGTGAAGGAGGATGAGATGGAGAACCCAAGTGGGGCTCAGCCCCAAAGGGAAGGGTTGGGAAGGGCTGCTCAGCCCAGGGCAGGGTGGCAGCTACAAAGACCTGGTTGAAAGTTTAATTTCTGCTGCCCCCACATCTGCTGCCTCCTCCAGGGGATCTGCAGGTGTCACAGCAAAGGAACCACTTGAGCTGATGAAATAAGGAGCAGGGCATGGGCCAGGGCAGAACCTCCCAGGCAGGGCTCAGCTCTCAGAGCCAGAAGCTCCCCCTGAACATGGCATCACCTGCTCGGGGCTCTCAGTCCCCCCAGAAATCCTTCAGGTCCCCCCAAACCTCAGCAGTGACCCCTCTGCTGTCCCTGCCACCACCAAACATCCTTCAGGTCCCCCCAAACCTCAGTAGTGACCCCTCTGCTGTCCCTGCCACCACCAAACATCCTTCAGGTCCCTCCAGACCTCAGCAGTGACCCCTCTGCTGTCCCTGCCCGCTGGGTCCCTCCCAGGACACTGCAGCTCCTCAAGGCTCTGGCAGAGCCCCAGCCACATCCCTGGAGAGGTCCAGTTCCTGCTTGGCTGATGTTCTGCCTGCCCTGCTTGGGCTCAGCCTGGCAGCACCATTCCCTTTCTGCAGACTCAGCCAGGGACCTGAACTCCTCCTTTCCTTTTGTTTTGCTGGAAAATCCCCCCTTTTTTGGGGGGACAGCCGCCAAGTTCTCAACCCAGCAGCTCCCACAGCCACCTGGGTGGGAACCAGCACCCATCCCCTGCCCAGCTTGTCCCCAGCACCCACCCACCCCAAGTCCATGCTGGGATGTGCCAGCAGGGCACAAGGCCAGGGTGATGGTCCCATCCCAGCTCTGGGCAGCCCCTCCAAGGCCAGGGGGATGTCTGGGGGTGCTGCAAGCCCCGGGCAAGGATGGGAGGTGAGTGGTCCAGGCACCCCCAGTGACCATGGGGCTGATGCAGGTCCCTGAGCTGCTGAAATGTCACCAGTGGTGTTGTTGTCTGGCTGATTCCCCGTGGTGACAGGAGCAAACGAGGGAGAGAACTGAAAAAAAAAAAAAAATAATGTGCAGGAGCTTTTGACAGGAGTGTCAGAGCAGCCAGCGAGAGCTAACAAGGACAAGTGTGGGCTCTTTAAACAAATCACTGTCATGTTGCTGGCAGATCATTGCTTAACACGGCCACCACAAGTCACCAGAAAAGGTTAAAGCAAGAATGGAAAGCTCAGTCCCAGAGAATGTGTCAGAGCTGAGCTGTCCTCAGGACTGATGGCTCCCTCCTTGCTCCCTGGGTCTGGAGACCTTCAGGCCTTGCAGCATCCTTTGAGGGGGACCTGGCCCAGTGTTTGGGGTTGGAAAAGGCTCCTCCAGGCCTTCTGCAGGAGCTGCACGATCCCCAAATCCTCCCCCAAATCCTGCCCTGGGCTGCTGAGAAGCTGGAGAAGAGGATTGAGCCTGTGCATCTCCAGCCAAATGCAAGCACACGGGTGCAACAACCCCCCTGGGATGCTCCAGGGATGTGACCCAGGCAGCTCTGGGAAGGACACACTGCCCAGACAGCTCTGAGCACCCAAGGTTTGCCTAAAAAGGCCTCTGTGGCCATGTTTGCCTTGTAAGGTGGCCAGGATCCATCATCCGGGGAGCCTCGGGTGGCTTTGACATCATGGGAACCTCATGGGAACCTCGTGGGTATCATGGGAACCTCATGGACATCATGGGAACCTCATGGGCATCAAGGGAACTTCATGGGAACCTCATGGGAACCTCATGGACACCATGGGCATCATGGCCACAGCTGGGCACAGCTCTGCAGGACCCAGGGCTTGTGTCTGGGTCCCACATTCCTGCTCCATCCCTCCAAGCTGTGGGGACACGATGGGGAAGGGAGGGGAGAGGTGTGGGATGGGCAGGAACCTCCCAGGTGGGATGAGCTGCTCCAACCCCACTCCAGCCCCAGGCCCTGTGGGTGCTCCCTCCATGGGCACAGTGGATCTGTGGGTGGCTCTGTCCCTGGGGACCTTCAGGGCTCAGTGAGGGGGGACCAGGGGCTGAGCAGTGTTGCAGACAGTCCCAGGAGAGGAGCAGGGACCTCCATGGAGCCTGCACACCCACCCTGCTCAGAGGAAACCTGCCAGGCAGGTGAGCCAGGACTCTTTGTCAAGGGGAAGACATGAAACAACTGAGGTTCCTCCCCTCTGCAAATCAGATCCCGGGCTCACCCACACAAGCCCAGCCCCCCCCTTAGCCCCCTGCTCACCTGCAGACCCATCAGGCAAGGAAATAATCCACCACACAAGCCCTGAAGATCCTCAAGGCCCCACAGCAGCCCCCACAACACTTCAGCAAACCCTCTCCACCCATCACACAGCCTCTCCTGGAATCTGCATCCAATTTAATATCTCCCTCAGCATCCCACAGAGGCTGGAGCAAGCCTGGGCCCCTCCTGCCACACGAGCCATCCAAGCAAAGGCAGCTTGCCAGGAGGGCATCCTTGTCCCCAATCCCCACCCCCAGATAGAACATCCCATGACTCCTGATCTCCTGGAGCCCACACACACCCTGTGTCCACCTTCACCCCTGAGCACTCAGCAGGGAGGAGCAGCTCTTCCCAGGACACCCCAATCCCACCCTGCTCCTTCTGAGCTCTCTGGGACCCCAGGGGTTCCATGAGACGGGGTCACCTCTGCCCTGTGGGAGGTGTTTTTGGTCTCTGGGGGGCTCCAGGCTGGCTGGGAGGAGGTGCTGGGTGGGGGTGAGCAAAAAGACATCATTAGGATTCACCATCTGCATCCATCCCCCCGTGGGTCCCCTCCCAGCAGGATTTGTGGGGTTGGCAGAGCAATCCCATGATCCCAGGGAATCAGAGATTATCAAGGGGAGGAGAAGGGGAGGGGAGGAGGGGGGGAGGAAAAACTCAGGGCTTAGGTGGGATCAGGAGAAGGAGAGGAGGATTTGGAGCTGGTCCGATGGGTTAAGCCACTTGTACAGCCTGAGCTTAGGCAGAGAAGGAGTCTGATGGAGCTGGGAAATCTCCTGCCACCTCCTCCCAGCCCTGCACACCCAGCTCTCAGGGCAGGAGGAGGAGGGGGACACACAGGAGGTCCCCAGACAACAGAACTGAGAGGGCAGGAGTGGGACCTGGAGGCTCTGCCTTCCCCTCCGGAGCTTCCCGAGTGGTTTGGAATCTTCCCCACCTCCAGCAAAGCCTCTCCTGAGAGGACATCACCCCCTGGGGCCTGTCCCTGCCTGGCCAAACCCCTCCCTGGGATTTGGGATGGAAGGAGATGCAAAAAATTGTCTCCTGCTGCTTCTCCTTTCCCCCAGGAATCCCTCCCAGCAGCAGCAGGGATTGCTCCTGGCATCTCCATGGGAATGGTCTCCTCTCCCTGCCCTCTGGCCCAGGAGGTTTCCCTGCTCTGGGGGGGTCCAGTTCACTCCTTGCCTTGAATCCCAGCCTGGGCTGGCTCAGAAGGGATCTTCAAGAGGCTCCAATCCCAACCTCCCCACGGATCAGGACACCTCCTGCTAGAGGAGGCTGCTCCAAGTCCAACCCAGTCCTCCTGGGCACATCCCAGAGGGATGCTGAAGCTGGACACTGTTTTCCAGGATCTCCTGGTCTCACAGCTCCTGCACCAGCCTTGGCCCACCCTGGGATCCCTGCTGGGACCTGGGTGCTGCTGGAGACACCTTCCCTTTGGGCTGCTGGGACACAGCACCCAGCCCAGCTTCTGAGCAGAGCTGGGGCTGGTGGGTGCCCCCCATGCCAAGGGGTGGTGAGACCTTGGGGATTTACAGAGGGGAAGAGAAGAGGAAGAACACCATAAAAAAAAAAAAAGAAGAAAAGAAAGGAAAAAAAAAAGGAAAAAAAAAAAGAAAAAGAGAAAAGAATAAAAAGAAAGGAAAAAAAGGGAAAGGAAAGGAAAAGGAAAGGAAAGGAAAGGAAAGGAAAGGAAAGGAAAGGAAAGGAAAGGAAAGGAAAGGAAAGGAAAGGAAAGGAAAGGAAAGGAAAGGAGAGGAGAGGAGAGGAGGGAGGAAGGAGAGGAGAAGGAGAGGAGAGGAGAGGAGAGGAAAGTAAAGGAAAGGAAAGGAAAGAAAAAGAAAGGAAAGGAAGGAAAGGAAAGGAAAGGAAAGGAAAGGAAAGGAGAGGAGAGAGAGGAGAGGAGAGGAGAGGAGAGGGAGAGGAGAGGAGAGGAGAGGAGAAAGGAGAGGAAGAGGAGAGGAGAGGAGAGGAGAGGAAAGGAAAGAAAGGAAAGGAAAGGAAAGGAAAGGAAAGGAAAGGAAAGGAAAGGAAAGGAAAGGAAAGGAAAGGAAAGGAAAAGGAAAGGAAAGGAAAGGAAAGGAAAGGAAAGGAAAGGAAAGGAAAGGAAAGGAAAGGAAAGGAAAGGAAAGGAAAGGAAAGGAAAGGAAAGGAAAGGAAAGGAAGGAAAGGAAAGGAAAGGAAAGGAAAGGAAAGGAAAGGAAAGGAAAGGAAAGGAAAGGAAAGGAAAGGAAGGAAAGGAAAGGAAAGGAAAGGAAAGAAAGGAAAGGAAAGGAAAGGAAAGGAAAGGAAGGAAAGGAAAGGAAAGGAAAGAAAGGAAAGGAAAAGGAAAAGGAAAAGGAAAAGGAAAAGGAAAAGGAAAGGAAAAGGAAAAGGAAAAGGAAAAGGAAAAGGAAAAGGAAAAGGAAAAGGAAAAGGAAAAGGAAAAGGAAAAGGAAAAGGAAAAGGCACCTTGGTGCATCCAGGGAGTGAATTCCAGCATAGACACTTCTCCCATGGGTGCTGGGAGAAGAAAGCAAAAGGGACCTTTGTGTAGCTGTGAGAGGCAGAAGATACAGAGTGGGTCTCTGGACACAGCCCCCGTGACCAGTGCTGGCCAAGGGTGGCCACCACCACCAGTAAAGCGTGGCCAGGAGGCAACCCAAGGACTCATCCTTGCAGCCCCCCTGGAGAGGCAGAAACCACCCCAGGAGCCCCCAGCCTGGCCCCGTGGGATGCTCTGGGTGGGAAATCCCCCGTGGATTCAGCTCTGGATGGTGCTGAAGGCCCTTGCAGGGTGCAGGGTTCCAAGAGGGTGTCAGGACCCTGGGTTTGGGTGGCACCAAAGCCCCAGGAGCAGAAGATCAAAGTGCCAGCAACCCTGATTGTGCCACCGGCCCCCAGGAAGGCAGTGGCACCCCTGGGCAAAGCAGGACAAATGATGGGTGGGGGTCTTGGTGTCTGCACCAGGCTCCTTCTGCACCCCCACCCACACCCACACCCACCCCAGGGGGGGGTTTCTTGGTGCTTTTCCCTTCCCTGTGCCCTGGCCATGGAGAGCTGTCCCCCAGGACCAGTGGGGTGACAAACACAGGTCCCAGAGCATCACCACATCAGTGCTTCATCTCCCCCAAATGCCCCCCTCCACCCCCCCTCTCCTCCTGGGGGGAGCAGCCCCAGCCCCCCAGGACTGAGGAGCAGGAGCTGCGTGCTGGTAGAGGGAGGAGAAGCTAATGAGGTGCTTTATTAATTGCCTTGTGAACTCCTCGTTTGGTGATTCTCCCTGCAACTCCCTCCAGTCAGAGCTAATGGCCTGTGGCATGTTCAGCAGATGGATGACCCGAGGTGGCCAAGGCAGCTGGGCCCAGCTGGCAGAAGGGTTTGTGGGGCTGCCAGGCAGGCAGACACAGCCCCCCCAGCTCCCCAGCACTGCAGGGACTCCCCTGGAGCTCTGGGAGAAGGGGGATGCTGGGCTGGGCTGAGCTGGGCTCTCCTTGTCCCATCACAACCCCTGGTGGTGATGCTGGGACCAGTATCTCTTGTGAGATGGGTTTCCCCCTCACTGGGAGTCACGGGCTGGGGGCTTGCTGTGCCCCAAAGCCCCACGGATCCTCCTGCAGGGCAGCTCCTCTTTTTTACCCTCCTGCCCCAGGCAGAGTTTGGGCTGGAGGTGTCAGGAAAAGCCCCACCTGGGAGTAGGGGCAGCAGCCAGGCTGGGTGCACCAGGGTGGCCCTTGGTGGCCAGTGGCCAGTGGCCAGCCAGCTCCACTGCCCCCCTCTGGGAGCTTCCCAGAGCTCATCCATGTCCAAGAGTGGGAATGATTGAAATTAAAGTCCCACAGATGCTCCCCCCAGGTGCCACCAGGTGCCACTGGGTGATGCTGGGACCCAACCTTGGGCTGTGCTGGCCCTGCCAGAGCAGGATGTGCTCCCCAGGATCCCAGCAGCACCAGTGCCATCACACCCATTGCCCCAGCATGGGGACCTTGCTCCAGGGTCCCCACAGGGGTGCAAGGTGACCCCAGGTTCCCACCCAAGCCCTGCGTGGCCTTTCTGCCACCCCCCTTCTCCAGGCACCTCTCCACCCTGCATCCCTCCCCCTCTTCCCGTGCTCTCCCCTTTTCCCCTGGTCACCTTCTCCTGGCACCAGGGATGTTTTTTCCCTGCTGCTCAGCAGAGCTGGGGTGGGCTCATCACACCTGCTGGGGCTTGTCTGCAGGCTGAGCAGCAGCAGGAAAGGGAATAAATTAACAGCTTTGAGTGAAGCTGGAGGTTTCCACGTGGGAGTTGGCTTCATTTATATATATATATTTTATATATTTTTTTTAAAGATGGTGAAGGTTTTGCAATCTCAGCCTCATCCAACATCCCATTAGTGAGGAGCAGGGATGTGTTTGTCTTTAGTGTTGGCATTAATTAGATGGGGGGAGAGGAGATGGGGGGGAGTGGGAGCTTCAGCTCCCCAGGGTGGCTCAGCCCCCCCCCTCTTCTTCCTGTGGCCCCCTCTGCACCCCAGGAATCTCTGCAGAGCCCCTCGCCCTGTGGAACCCCTGGATAAATCCCCCCCCAGCTCCAGCTGCTGCCAGTGGGTGAGCTGCTTGTTTGCTGCAAGGGAGGGGACAGGGTTTGGGGTCTTGGCCCCAGGTTTCCGTGAAGGCACCAACCTGAGGCTGTGGGGCAGGTGGAGGATCTGTGCTTGGGGTTCTGCGGGGTGCTGAGGGTTTCAAAGGGCCCCAGAACCACATCTCCTCTGAGCCAGAGGCAACCATGATGCTTCCCCTGGGGGGTGGGGTGCTGAGGGCTTTGTCCCCAAACCTGTCCCTTGCTGCCACCCTCACCCTGGGGTTTCCTGCTGGCACACAGGGCAAAGGCTCAGTGAGACAGGGGGACATCCACGGTGACCAAGGCCACATCATTTCCACCAGCAGAGCCTGGCCAGGCTCAAGCTCTCAGCCATCAGCAGGTGAGGAGCAGCAGAGGATGCTCAGCTCTGTCCCACTGGGGACAGCCACCACCACCCCTTGGTGGCCCAGCAGAGCTCAGCCCTTGGCCAATCCCCCCCAACCATCTCCAGAGAAAGGCAGCAGGAGAGCCAGGGGGTCACAGCCACCAGCCCAGGGGACCCTTGGTGTCCCAGGAGAGCCTTTTCCTGCCTCTGGAACACGGAGCAGCTGGGTTTGGGGTTTGTTTTTTCTGATGTTGTTTTGTTTGCTTGTTTGCTTGTTTGGGGGGCTGGGGTTTTTGGGGGTTTTCTTGGGTTTTTTTGTTGTTTCCTCCCACCGCTGGAATTTTGCTGAATGTTTTTCTGCTCCTGGAGCAGCTGAAAATAGCTCGGGTCGATCAGAACAATTCCTCAGCTGAGGTTTGTGGCCAAACTGTTGCTGCCATCCCTTGGGTGGGAGGAGAAGGGCTCCGGGGGTGACAGAGTTTCCCTGCGGGCTGCTCCTCCCCGGGGCTTTGCCAGACAAAGCAATTCCATGGATTGTCTTTGCCTGGCCCCAAATCTGCCACTTCTGAGCTGCTCCCCCTCATTGCAGAGCCAAGGAGTTCCCCCAGTATCCCCACACCTCTCCCAGTACCAGCCTGGAACTTTCCCAGCTTGTGCCCAGTTCCTGGGGGGAGCAGAGCCCGAGCCTCTGGGCAGCTGATGGGTTTTGGAGGTTTTGAAGCTTCTTGGTCTGAGAACCACAGAATGTCAGGGCTGGAAGGACTCTCCAGAGCTGACCCAGTCCAACCCCCCTGTCCCAGCAGGATCCCCCAGGGCAGGACACACAGAACACATCCAGGGGGGTTGGAAAGGCTCCAGAGAAGGAGACTCCACAACCTCTCTGGGCAGCCTGGGATCCCTCAGCCTCACAGCCAAGGGGTTTCTCCTCATCTTGAGCTGGAACTTGTTATGTTCTACCTTCAGCCCATTCTTCCTGTTCCTGGGCACCCCAGAACAGAGATTGTCCCCTTCCTCTTGCCCCCCACCCCTCAGCTATTGATGGACATTCAGAGATCCCCTCTCAGCCTTCTCTTCTCCAGCCTCAACAGCCCCAGGGCTCTCAGTCTCTCTCCACACCAGAGATGCTCAAGTCCTCTCCTCATCCCCCTCTCTCTCCAGCAGGTCCCTGTTCCTCTCAGCTCAGAGTAGGGCTGAGCTAACCCAACCCACCACACTTTTTTTCTCCTGGCTTTCCCTGATCCCCTCATCCCAAAGGAACACAACCACGCTGGGCACCTCCCCAGCTTCAGCTCTGTCCCTGCTGTGCTTCCCTGCCTGGGGAGCAAAGGTTTCATCACCAGCCATGTCCTCCTCCTCCCTCTCTCCTTGCTGCCCTTATATTTATGGCAGTCCTTCTTTTTTTATAGGCAATTTTGCAGAGTGCCCGGCAGTTAGCTCAACTGCTTCCTTTCACTTCGGCGTTATTGCCAATTTCCTGCTCCTCGGGCTAAATTTATCACATCTTTAATTGTTTGGGAACTCCTAGAACCAGCTCCAAGTCGCCCTTTCCCAGCCCTGCCCCAAGGCTTCATTCCCTGACTCCCAGAGAACCACGGAATGGCTGAGGTTGGAAGGGACCCTAAAGCCCATCCACTGCCCCCCCTGCCATGCTCAGGGACACCTCCCCCAGCCCAGGGGGCTCTATGCCCCATCCAACCTTCAACACTGCAAGGGATGGGGCAGCCACAGCTTCTGGGGGCAACCTGGGCACCCAGGGGCTCAGCACCCTCCTATGAAGAACCTAAGATCCAGACTAAACTTTTTCTCCTTAAAACCATTTCCCCTTCTCCTGTCACTGCACACTCAGGAAAAGTCCCTCTGCAGCCTTCCTGGAGGTTCCTTCAGGGATTGGGGGGCAGTTCTAAGGTTCCCCTGGAGTCTTCTCTTCTCCAGGCTGAACAATCCCAGCTCCTCAGCCTCTCCTGGGAGCAGAGCTGCTCCAGCCCCTGGATCATCTTTGTGGTCTCCTCTGGACTCATCCCAACAGCTCTGTGTCCTTCCTATGGTGGGGACACCAGACCTGGATGCTGTACAGGAGATGGGGTCTCACAAGTGCAGGGCAGAGTGGGAGAGTCCCCTCTGTGGCTCTGCTGGCCACACTCCTCTTGCTGCATCCTGGGATGGATGGATGGATGGATGGAGGGATGGATGGATGGAGGGATGGAGGGATGGAGGGATGGAGGGATGGATGGAGGGAGGGAGGGATGGATGGGTGGGTGGGTGGGTGGATGGAGGGATGGATGGATGGAGGGATGGATGGATGGAGGGATGTCCTTCTGAGCTGCAGGAGTGCCCTGCTGCCTCCTGGTCAGCTTCTCCTCAATCAACATCCCCCAGCTCCTTCTCTCCACCCACTCTGTTCCCATCCTATAACTGTGCCTGGACTTGTTCTGACCCAGATGCAGGACCTTGCACTTGCTTCTCATTGGAGTGAGATGAGGCAATCAGGTGTTGCTAATTAGGAGGTGGGAGGTGTGAGCCTGTGTTAAGCCCACCTGTGCCCAGTTAGGGCTGATCCCAGCTGCCATGAGCAGGATTGGGGGGCCAATAAAAGGGGAGCTTCCTAATGCATGCTGAGCTTGTTCTGGAGCAGCCAGAGGAGGAGGTTTGCTGGGTCTGGAGCAGAAGGAGTGAACAAGGCCAGCGGGGTCTGAAGGCAGCGAGATCAGAGCACTGGTTGTGCCCCTGGACAAGAACTCCTGTTTGACTTTGAAGCTCTGTGCCCCAGGGGAGGTTTGTCAGGTACATCTCATCCTGGTGACACTGGTCCCTTTCTCAGGCCTGTTAAGGTTCCTCTGGGTGGCATCTCCAGCACATACCTCAGTTCTCTCTCAGCACGCATCTCCAAAGAAAGATTCCAGCTGGAGAGACAACCCAGGGCACATTTTGGGGTTTTTTTTGCCTCTTCTCTCTCATTTTAACTCCTCAGCCTAACCCAGGTTTTGCTCCATCACCCAGTGTACCCGGGGGCATGGGGGTCTTCCTCCTGCCAGCAGAAGTGGCTTTATCCAGCAGATGTTTGCTCTGAGCTGTGGCCTTCTCAGCTCATGCTTGTCCCAAAGCAGATGTGAACAACATCTGGTGGAGGGGAGGTCCATGGCACCTGCTTGCTGCTGCATTAGGGCTGTGAGGTGAGCAAGAGGGAGGATGAAGGATGCTGTCATGTCAGGACACCCTGGTCCTTCCAGGAAGGTGGCCCAATCCTTGTTCTGAGGTCCTGGTCCTTCCAGAGGAATTGTCCATCCTGTTCTCTGAGCTCCTGGTCCTTCCAGGACTCCAAGCCTTTGCTCTGGGGCTGAGAGCTGAGCTTGGACCAGACTGCAGCAAACTCAAACCATTTTGCACTTCATCTCCTGAAGTGCTGGCTCATTCCTGTGAGCTGCTCAGCAGTCTCAGGTGACATTTTTGGGCTCTGCTGTCCCACACCACTGAGCCAGCAGCACCCCAGCCCCTGGCTGTGTCCTGGGTCCAGCCCAGAGGGAAGATCTGCAGCCCAGCTGCTTCCTGGTGGCTCCTTCTCCAGCAAAGCTTTCCCTCCAGACTGCAGGTTGCTTCTCAAGCTTTTCTGGGAAGCTTCCAGTTTTTTCTCCTGGATTCAGTTTTTAACCTCCAGCTCTTGCTGTGGTTTTGTTTCAGTTCTTGCCAAGACTCAGACCTCTTTGTGTGACAGCTCTGGGGTCCCTGCTCCCTCCTGGAGCCCCAGCACCACACAGAGGTGTACGCAGCCCCAGGGTTGTGTCCTGCTCCCAGGTCCCCATCCCCAAACCCTGCAGCAAGCCCTCCCACCCGAGCTGGGTGCCTGAAGCCACCTCCACAGCTGAGCCCCACACCTTTTGCAGGGGCCAAGCTGTGTCTCTGCACCTCCAAAAGAGCTTGGGGGGGACCTCCAGGAGAAGCTGAAAGCATCAGGGGTGGGAGGGCAGATGGGCATGAGCTCCATGGGTCACCCCGGGCCAAGTGACCCATTCTGAGTGCTCCTCTCTGTGATGTCCTCATCACTTTGGGCTGCCTTGGAGATGTGAGTTGGTTTCCAGTTAATGGTGTGGAACCCCAAAAAGCCTAGGGAGGAGGAGTGGGTCCTCAATCGAGGTCCTGCCCCAACCTTTCTGTCTCCCCCCCCTTCTAAGGCATCCCCAGCCCTGTGATGCCAGAGGGGTCAGACACGTTTTAAGGGTAATTTGGAGGCACCCAGGGGGCTTCACCCCCTACATCCTGAGTGCTTGTCAAATATTTATGGGGAAAAAACCCAACAAACCAACAACAAACAACAGTCTGGGGGGTAATTAATTCATCAAGGATGGCAGAGCTAAGGTTTGTGTGCTGGGGACAAGGGGAGCAGGGGCTGAGCTCTCTGCATCATCAAAGGCACCTTCAGTGCCCCCTGGCCAGCACTTGCCCACTGGCCAGGAGATGGGCATCCAGCCTGTCCCCAGCTCCCAGTGCCACCATTCTGGCCTGGAATCCTGGGTGCTGGGTGGCAGGGACCCAGGGAGGACATCTCCATGCAGCTGTCCCTTGAAGAGGACAAGGGGTGGGATACAAGCAGCCCCAGGGGGAAGGAGCTGGGGGGTCAGGACCCCTGGTGCTGGCTCCCTGCCATCATTCCTCTCTTTGGTGTCACCCCTGGGGAGCCCCAGCTCTGGGGACTGGTGGCACAAAGGCGACCTTGAGGGCCAAGCTCTTTCCTTGAATAGCTGCCCGCGGGGCATCCCTGACCCTTCTCCAGGGCTGCGGGGTCTCCTGGGGGGGGGGGCTTCGAGCAACACTGAGCCCATTCATCCCCCAGCAAAGGGCCCTTGTTCCCTGCAGACAGGCTGGAGGGGCCGGGCCAGCTGTGGGGACATGGGGACAAGCAGGACAGGAGCCGCCCGGGGCGGTGCTGGCTCCTGGGAGGCTGAGTGAGGAGGAGCTGGAGCTTCGGGCAGCTCCGAGGCTCCAAGGGGAACTTCCCTGCAAGGGACAAACCCAGCCAGAGGGGACTGTCCTCTTCTGGTGCCACCTGCCAGGCGGGGTGGCCACAGCGGGACACGGGTGGGATACGGGAGGGACACAGAGGGGACACGGGAGGGATAAGGGAGGGACACAGGAGGGTCACAGGAGGGATACGGGTGGGATACAGGAGGGATACAGGAGGGATATGGGTGGGGCACGGGAGGGACACGGGTGGGACACAGGAAGGACATGGGAGGGATACGGGTGGGACACGGGGGTGCTGCTGATGGATCGCTGCCCCCAGCCCATCCCCCAGCCTCTCCCCTCCTGCCCTGCTCCACCTTCCCGGGGTTCATCCCCCAGTGCAGGGGGTGCCAGGCTCGCCCACCCCCGGGGGGCTGATGCCACCTGGGGTATGGTTGCCCTGGCTGCCCCCCCCCTCTCCCCTCTCTGGGTGCTGCCGAGGCTGCTGGCTCAGGCTGCTCCTCACCCATCTGCTCTCCTGTCACATCCCCGTCTCCCTGATTATTTTAATGAGGATAATGAGTCACACCTGGACAATTCCAATAACAATTTTAATTACTTTCCACAACAGCCCCGGAACGGTGGCGTTCACCATGTCCAACCCTCAGCTAAGGGGGGAGCAGGGGACCTGGAGGGATGGGTGGGGTGGGCAAGGCTCATGGGTGCTGGTGGAGGGGGGGACAGAGATCCCCCCCACGGAGGCCTCGGGGGTGGGCACAGGGGTGGGTGACCAGGAAATGTGTCACCCAGGAGCTCCAGAAAAAACCCAGCACTTGGTGCTTGGTGGCACCTCGGCCACTGGTGGTGGCCACGTGTGCTTTGGGTGGAGGGTCAGAGCCACAGTGAGGGACACCATCCCCAGCCCCAGCAGAGAGCAGTGGCCAGGCAGGGTCACCTCCACACCATGCATGAAGGCAACCAGGAGAAGGGGACATGTCCCAGCTCAGCGCCAGGCACCCCTGAGATCCCACCTGGAGCAGCCACTCCAGTTCTGGAGATCCCAGCAGCAAAAGGACACGGAGAGGTTGGAGTGAGTGCAGAGGAAGCCATGGAGATGATCCAAGGGCTGGAGCAGCTCTGGAGCCAGGCTGAGGGTGTTCAGGCTGGAGAAGAGAAAGGAGCAATGGGGAGACCTCAGAGCACCTTCCAGTGCCTGAAGGGGCTCCAGGAAAGCTGGGGAGGGACTGGGGACAAGGGACTGGAGGGATGGGATGAGGGGGAAGGGTTTGCAGCTGGGAGAGGGGAGATGGAGAGGAGATGGGAGGGAGAAATTCCTTGGGGTGAGGGTGCTGAGCCCCTGGGTGCCCAGGTTGCCCCCAGAAGCTGTGGCTGCCCCATCCCTGGCAGTGTTGAAGGTTGGATGGGGCTTGGAGCCCCCTGGGCTGGGGGAGGTGTCCCTGACCATGGCAGGGGTGGCACTGGGTGGGCTTTCAGGTCCTTTCCAAATGAATCTGTCACTCTATGGTTCTCTAACACATTCCCACTGCTTTTCCACCTCCCTGAGCTCTTCCCTCCACCAGAGGCATCTCTGGCCCCATCTCCAGGCTTTGCCCTGCTTGGCTCAGTACATCTGCAGCAGGGGACCACGCTCCAAGAAGTTGCTGCAGGCACTACAAGGAACAAGGGGAAAAGAAGGAAGCAGTGATGCTTTAGGCCAGCTGCTGCCTCTGGGATGTGGGGTTGGTGTCCCTAAGGATCCTGGGCTTTGCTTTCCCTCAGCACCAGCTCTGCCTTGCTCTCCTGTCCCCAGAGGAGGCTGGAAGAAGAAGGCACATGTCCCCAGCCCCCAGCCCAGGCATCCTGTCAGCCAGCACCCCCAGTCAAACCTGGCTGCTGGCCCCAGGGCAATGAGCACCCTGCAGGCCCCCGAGGGTGCCCCAGAGGTGGTTGGGGTGGCTCTGGGTGCTGGAGCTTGCAGGGAGCAGGATGGAGTCTGTGGCTGCAGGCAGGAGATGTGGGAGCTGCTTGTGGGATCCACAGCCTTGGGGTCAGACTTAGGACAGGACTGTGGCCTTGAAGCTGCTTGGTGTCCTGGGAGATGTTTTCCTCTGGTGGAATGAGCTGCCCATGTCCTGCCCTGCAGAGGGATTTCCCCCAACTTGGCAAAGCTGAAGGTCCCCAGGGTGCTTCCCTTGTGTCTGCCCTGCCAGGGACATGAGGGGCCATGAAGGAGCCCAAGAAGGACACAGAGCTGGTGGAGTGAGTCCAGAGGAGGCCATGGAGATGATCCAAGGGCTGGAGCAGCTCTGCCCTGAGCCAGGCTGAGAGTTGGGGATCTTCAGGCTGGAGAAGAGAAGGGAGCAATGGGGAGACCTCAGAGCACCTTCCAGTGCCTGAAGGGGCTCCAGGAAAGCTGGGGAGGGACTTGGGACAAGGGCCTGGAGGGATGGGGTGAGGGGAGATGGAGATATTAGGAAGAAATTCCTTGGTGTGAGGGTGCTGAGCCCCTGGGTGCCCAGGTTGCCCCCAGAAGCTGTGGCTGCCCCATCCCTGGCAGTGTTGAAGGTTGGATGGGGCTTGGAGCCCCCTGGGCTGGGGGAGGTGTCCCTGACCATGGCAGGGGGTGGGTTGGAACCTGGTGATCTTTGATGTCCCTCCAATCCAAAGCAGTCTGGGATGCTGTGATTAACCCCTTCCCTCCAGCCCCCAGGCCCAGGAGCAGATCAGATCAGAGTAGAGAGGGCAGGGGGAGCCCCTCAGCCTCTTGGGACCCACCCTGACCAGACCCAAGTGCTGCAGAGCATCCTGCCCTCACTCACCCACACTGGAGATGATGAAACCAACACAGGGGGCTTGAGACAGGGGTTGGGAGCCCTGAAGCATCCTGCGGCAGAGCCTGGCAAGTTCAGCACCTTCCTGAAGGTCCTGGAAGGCAGGGAGCTGGTGGGGCAGGAAAGATGAGAGGAGATTTCAGCCACCTCCCCTCCCTGCCTCGGCTGCACCGGCTGTTGTCTGGGTGTAAACAAGGTATTTAATATGCAGAAGCACTCATTAGCATCTCCTGGTTTCAGGCTGCAGCTGGACTCCCGGGACGTGTCACAGGAAATCTCTACACACAACTTTTAATTACAGACAAATGGGTGGACACGTTGGCACTGCCAGCTCCTGGAGCTGCCTGCCAAAGGAGCTCCTGGCCAGGCTGGGGCTGCTGGAGCTGCTGAGGAGGGGTCCAGGGGACGGGTGCTGAGGGTGCTGGGCACCCAAGGTCCTTCCAGCAGCAGAGATGCAGCCCTGGTGCTGTTGGGATGGAGCCATGGCCAAGAGCCACCTTTTGGGTTTGGGCAGGGGGGTGAAACCTGGAGGGAGCCTCTTCTTCTCCTGGAACCTCCCTGCCCTCCAGAAATGCTTGCTGGGCCATAGCCATGGATCTTCTCCATCCTTGGGCCTTTGGGGTGGGTGAGGATGACAAGGGACAAGGGAACACTCAGCCCCTGGCTGGGCTCAACCTGAAGGATCCCAGCATGGAGCCTGTTCCTCCCAGTATGCCAACTGGGAGGCAGCTTGGAAGTCACCATGCTCACAGATGGCCACTGCTCATCCAGGAACAGAGATGGGGGTTCAACCTGGACACCTCAGCATCCCAATGAGTTTCCAGAGCTTGGAGCTTCCCATTTGCAGGCAGGTGGAGAGCTGGGTCCTGCCTGCTGGCTGCAGAGAGGAGAGAAGGCAGCTGGGTGTCCTCAGAGGGATGGGGACATGTGGTGGGGACAGCAACCCTAAAGCTGACCCACAGCCAGGAATCAGGGGGGGAAACCCATCAGACATCCTCTGCTCTGCTCCTGGTGTCCAGCTGAGCCCAGCAGAACATTTCTGGTCCTGGTGTCCAGCTGGAGCCTGGCAGATCTCCTCTGCTCTGCTCCTGCTGTCCCTGGGCACTGGTTTGGGCTGGGCCAGGAGCAGATGTGGTGCTCACCCTGTCCATGGCAGAAGGAAAGCAGCTGAGCTCCAGGCTTGGTTTCTGCTGCTGGGCTGGTTTAGAAAGCAGATCTCCTCCTCCTGGCTTCAACTCTGAGCTCTGGGGCATCATCCAGCTCCACAGCCCAGGCTTGGGCAGGGTCTGACTGCTCCAGAGCAGCACTTTGGGAAAGCAATCTCAGCCAGCTTTGCTTTGGGAAGCACCAAAGGGCAGATGATTCCTCAGCTCCTTTCCCTGGGGACCTCTCCTGTGCTGGCAGAAGGGTCCAGAGAGGGTTCCGTGGGTTTTAATGCACAACCTGGAGATGTTTTGGAGTGGTGCTCGGGCAAAGGGGGGGGTGTAAGGGGTGCTGACACGGGTACCAGCATCCACAGATGCTCCAGGATCCTTCCCTGGCCCCATCCTGCTGCTCCCTGGCTGATTCCTCCCGGGGTTTGGGATCTCTGCAGCCTTGCAGGGAGGGAGCAGCTCAGGGACACACGGGCTGAGCAGCCCCGTGTTGGGTGGCATGGGGACAGCTGAGCCTTCCCCTTCTTCCTTTGGAGGGGCCAAACTTGAGACAGGGAGTGGGGAGTGGGGGGGATGGAGACACAGAGGAACCGAAACCTTGGAGCTGGGCTGGATTCCAGGAGTCTGGACAAGAGCACTGAACACAGCACTGCTCAGCAGCTTCAGGATCTGCAAGGCCAGGGGAGGAGTTACAGCAACTGCCCCCCCTCAGAACACCCCTCAGCACCCCCCTCACACCCCTCAGCACCCCAGCACCCCCCTCAGAACACCCCTCAGCACCCTCAGAACACCCCTCAATACCCACCTCACACCTCTTAGCACCCCCAGCACCCCCCTCAGCACCCCTAGCACCCCCCCAGCACCCACCTCACAACCCTCAACCCCCCTGGCACCCCCATCTGTGAGGGTCCCAGCCACATCCATCATTCCCCTAGCCCAGAGGAGGGCATCTCCTCCTCCTCCATCTTCTCCTCCTCTTCTTCCTCCTCCTCTCCAGGGCTGAGCCTGCTCCTGGCTCTGCTTTGCTGCAGCCTCCCCAGGGACATCCCAGCTCTGCAGCCCTGGGGGGTGACTGGAGGGGAGCAGGGAGGTGATGTGCACCCTGTGTCCTCTCCTCCTGAGCTGGCCCTGCTGCTCTTCCCTTCCTTTCTCAGCCTCCCCCGGCAGCAAATCCAGTTGGGATCCCCTGGAAGCCTCAGATCAAAGGATCCCCTCCATCCCCCTGCTCCTTCCCCTCTCCAAGCTGCACTCTGCTCTTATTTAAATTGCACCAGCCCTACCCAGCCTCCCTGCCAGCTCCATCCCAAAACCAGCTGGCTTAAAAATAGCTCACCCCAAATCCCAGCCTGGCTTGGCACACACCCAGCCCGGGGCTGGGAATGAGCAGGAGGAGCTGGGATGTGGCTGCAGCCCTTGTGCCCTCTTGGGTGTGGGCACTTGCCTGTAAAATATTTATTTATCTCCAGAATCACGGGATCCCAGCCTGGATTGGGTGGGAAGGGACCTTCAGGATCATCTAGCCATGGGCAGGGACATTGCTCACCTGGAGGACAGGCAGGGAGGTGGCACCAAGGTGGCAGCAGGGCAGGAGGGGCCTGAGTGATGGTGGCACCTTTGGGTGGGGGCACAGAGAGAGGAGGAATGTCCCAGATGGGAGGATGGGGAGGTCTGGGGGGTGTTGGGAAAACCAGCAGGATTTACACCTGGAATGTGCACCTCTCCATGGCAACTGCAGGAGCTGAAGGAGGGAGGGCTCGGGAGAGGGGGAGGATTAAGAGATGCCTTTTGGCCTCGCTGGTCCCAAGCTCTTGCCTGAACCTTTTCAAAGCACAGGGGAGGTTTGGGGGTGTCCCTGGACCTCCCTGTGCCCTTCCAGAGTGCTCCCACCAGAGGGACACCCAGCTACTGCTTGGCAAGGACCTGCACCCCCCTCTGACCTGGCAGCAGACAGGGAGGGTGATTTTGGGGTGAAAAGACACCCACTGTCTCCCAAAACCCAGCAGCAGAGCAGCCTCAGCCTCCTCTGGCTGCTGCCCATGCTGGGAACCAACCTCCTCCTGCCTTGGCTCCTCCCAGTGCCTGATGCTCGGGGGCTGGCAGCATCCCTGCTCCCCAAAAACCTGGGTTCCTCCCAGCCCGTGTGTCCCACAGGATCCATTCCCAGGTGTGGAGTCCTCCCCCAGGGCAGGGGTGTCCCAGCACCCACCAGCACCCCTCAGGGAGCACCTCCCTCACCCCACGTCACCACCGCCAGTGACCTCGATTCCTCCCTTGAGCCACCAGCCCGGTGACCTCAGCAGTCAGCAAAGAAGTGGGATAAAACCAGGGCAAGATAGATGCCTGGTTTAGAGGCTTTTTAAAAGCTTTTGACTCATCCTGGCAGGCGGGACCGACCTTAAATTGCTACGTGATGGAGCTGGTGGAAAATCATCTGGCAGCCTCGAAGCCGTGTGCTGTCAAGACCAAGGATAAAAATAAACAGGTCCTGAACAACCCCCCCGGGGCTGGGGAGGGGAGCAGGACCTTGGGGTTCACCTCCACACCCCGACACAGCACCAGGCTGAGCATCTTCAGTCCTCTTGCTGTGCAGGATGGGGCCCAAGGGTTGGCATCTGCCCTCTACCAAGTTGTCCGCTGGGAAATGCCCTTGGTTGGGATCTCAGCACCTGCCCTGTCCCCTGGGACTCCAGGCTGGAATGTTTGCTTCCCGAGTTTCTAAATAAACCTGGGGTAAATGTCCTGCTCTGAGGAGGAGCCTGGTTCCTAAAAGGAGCTGGGAGGTCTGCACTGCAGAGGGGACACATCCCAGCTCAAGCCACCTTCTCCCAGGGCCGAGGTGACAAGGACCATTCCCTAAGGTCCACTCAGCATCCCGTGGGACAATCCTGTGTGCTGGAAATCCAGGAGAACCCCAACCCTGTGAGCTGTGCCCCACCACCCAGGGCAGGGGGTCAGGATGTCACCTCCCATGGGGTCCCACTGCCTGACAATGTCCCCTCCAGCCTGGCCACAACCCCCAGACCCAACCTGTCCCCAGCACCCTGACCAGGGGGAGCACCAGGGTGCAGAGCTGGGACCTCACCATGCCCCTGGGTGCTGGCCCTTCCCCAGGAGGCGACACCTGGGACAGGGGCAGCCGGGGAGGGCACAGGGTGGTGGCACCAGCCAGCTGGCAGCCTGGTGGCCGGTGACACCACGGGGACACGGTGCTGGGAGCATTTGTGGCATCTGCTGTGAGCTCTGAAGCAGCTTCTAAAGCATCTCTAATTCCTGTTTCTCATTGGAGCTTGGCTGCCTGGCCCTGTCTGTGCTCAGCTCCGTCAGGATCAGATCTCAGCTTCAGACCTGTGGGCTTTGTGCTTTGCTTTGGTTTAGTGTTGGGTTTTGGGGGGTTTGTGTTTGGTTTTTTGGGGGTTTTTTTGTACTGGAAACTCTCCCCCCCAGTTCCATCCCCTGCCTTGCAGTGTGCCCAGGGATGCTGAGCCCATCCCAGCTCCCTGCCCACCCTTCTCCTGCTCCCCACATCCCCTGGTGCTGGGTGGGAGGGAGGAAGAGGAGGTCCTGGGGCATCTATCCCCAGGCCAGGTCATCTCTAGGACTGGGGGGAAGAAACCCTTGGAGGTCGAACTCTGAGTCCCTGAGAGACCTTCAGGAGGTGACAGAGTGAAATGGCACCGCAGGCCCCGGGACAGGGACTTGGGTGGCACTGGGAGGTGACAAGAAATACCCAAGTGAAATGCCAGCACAGGGAGCTGGGTGCCAGCCCCTGCCAGCCCTCCTGGCAGCACTGGGAGCCCAGGGGCTGCTTTGGCATCCCAGGGGTAAAGTCCTTCTGTGTCCCCCTCCTCCCCATCTGCCCGTGCTGGGGCAATGGTTCTGCTGGCTCTGAGCTGGAGAGATTCAAACAGAACCTCTCTGTTTGTTCCTCCCCCCTCCCCACACCCCTTCCTCAACCTTCCCTGAGCACACAAAGTGCTCCTCATGGCCAAGCTGCTCCCGGGCCACCCAGCCCTGGGGACAGGGATGCCCAAGGAGGAGCAGGATGGAGCCAGGAGGCAGGAGGGGAATGGCTGGGAAGGCAAAGTCCAAAGCAGCTGCTTAAAGCATCGGGGGAGGGGGGGGAAACAAAGCTCCCTTGTGCCTGAGGAGCAGCTGGACCCAGGCAGAGAGAGGGATGGAGGGGGACACACACACAGCCTGGGCAGCCTGAGGGCACTGAGAGAGCATCACCCCCCCTGGGGTGCCATGGGGTGGGATGGGATGGGAAGGGATGGGATGGCATGGGATGGGATGGGATGGGATGGGAAGGGATGGCATGGGATGGGATGGGATGGGAAGGGATGGCATGGGATGGGATAGGATGGGATGGGATGGCATGGGATGGCATGGGGATGCCATGGCATGGGATGGGATGGGATGGGATGGGATGGGATGGGATGGGATGGGAAGGGATGGGATGGGTTGGTTGGCTCCCCCATTCTCCTGGTATTGAATTTGCATTTCTGGGATTCAAGTTAAAATGAGAGTGTTTGGGTTGGGTTTGGGGTTTTTTTATTATTTTTTTCTCTCCTTTTTTTTTTTTTTTAATTTTTTTTTGTTTGTTTTTAATTATTTTTTTTTTTGTGGGTTTTTGGCTTAGTAAGCAGAGAGCTGATCTATCTCTTGGTTGCAAATTGACTCAATAAATATTTCAGGCAGTATTTTAGCTGCACGCACGGGCTTCAAAGGCCATTAGGGGAAGAGATTTACAGAAAGTGGCACCGGAACGGGCTGGCGGGGCACGGGAGGGACCGAGGCATGAAAACTGCTCCTGGGGACACGGGGGGGTTGTTCCTTCCCGCTGCCCGGTTTGGAGAAAGCTGTGAAATGGTGGGAGGGCTGAGACACCAGTGCACACCAGTGCGCACCAGTGAGCCGGGAGGATGCTGAGCTGGGGGAGGGGGTGTTGCAGCTGCCGTGCCCCGTGTCCGTACAATTTGGGGACATGTCACCGAGTGATGAGGAGCCCTGGGGGGGTGGGTGGGGGTGTGAAGCACCGAGGGGGGTTGGGTGCTGGTGGTGGGTGCTGCAGAAACGAGTGGAGCAACAGGAAGGGAAGGAAGGGGGTGAAGCCCCCAGGGGATCGGGATCATCTCCCTCTGGTGTGGTGAGGGAGAGGGAGGCACTGACGGCTCTCAGAGCCCCCCCTCCATCCTCCTGCTCACCGAAATGGGCCCCGGGCAAACTGCCCGAAGTGTGTGGCTTGGCCAGCTCGGGCTCTGCAGCTCCAGGCATGGCCCAGGCTCTGCCAGAAACCAGTTCGGTCCCAGTAAGGCTCCCAGAGCAAGGGGCTGGCTTTGGGCATCCTGACATCCCTGTCCCCCCCCCGAGCTGTCACCCTTTCCTGCCCACCACCATTCCCAACAGAGCTGGGAGTGCTCAGAGCCAGCCCGGTGGAGCCTCCTCTCCCTTTGGGATTTAAAGAGGAATTTTGGGCATTCCTGGAGCCAACTCAGGGTGGGCAGGAGCCCGACGAGCCCCTTGCCCAAGGAGCACCCAACACAGAGGGGAGAGAGCTCCAGTGCCTCAGCAGCAGCTCCTCCCGTGTCCCCAACCCTGTCCCCAAGGCACAGAGCATCTCCAGGAGGTCCCCCAGCCCATCCTGGTGGCCACAGAGCCCTTGGCTGGGGGGTGGTGGCCCCGGGTCCATCAGTGCCCTGAGCTTCATCCCTGGCCCTGGATCACTTACAGCTCGGGGGGCAGGGAAGCCGGGGCTGGGATTAGAGGGGTTTGTTCTGGGATTAAAGCAGTGTTTGAGCCCTGGCATGGTGCAGTAACCCTGCTCTGCTCCCCCGAGCTCGGCGGGATTAAGACTTTGTTTCAGAGGATTAGGGAGATTAGGAGTGTTGGGTGGTTGGGGGGTGGGGGGCTCTGGGTTGGTTTGCTGGGGCCACATGGCAAGTGAGCACTGAGCCAAAATATCTCAGGCCTTTGACAGGCTGGGAGGGCTCTGGAGATGCCCTAAACCCTAAAATGAGGCTTCTGGTCCCTCAGAGGTCCATGCATGGGGCTGCAGATGATGCCTTCTGCTCAGCCCCCTTGGGGGGACCTCAAACCCACCCTGTGCAGAGCCCACTCCTGGCCTCACCTCCCCTTCTGCCACCCTCCAATCCCCTCTTACCCCATCCCTGCACAGCCCTGGCCCAGAGACCCGTGCAGGAGGCCAGGGGCAGAAGCAACACATGGGAATCCCTCAGAGACCAGGGAAATGGGAAAAAAGAAACAAGGTTATGGGCTGTCCCAAGCCTGGCTGTGCCAGTGCCACCACTTCTGGCTCTGCACAGTGAGGATGCTGCAGAGGGGACACCTGCATCCCATGGTCACCTCCCCCCATCCCATGCTGCTGGGCACCTGAGCTGCTCCCTGTGCCCCCAGAGATCTGGGGTTCCTGTGAGTCCCTTGCTCCTCAAGGTGTCCCCAGGACCTCAGCTCCTTCTCCAAAATCCCCTTCTGGTGGTGTGGGAGGTTCAGAGGGGCTGGAAGCAGCCCCACGACTCTTCCCAGGGCTTTCAGGGAAGGGCTGAAGCTGAAATTGCAAAGGCCACCCACATCAGAAGCTGGAAAAGCCAAGGGATGGCAGCTGGGGGCTGCAGCCTGGGGGTCCCAGGTCCATGCTCTGCGTCACTGGGGGCAGGACCTGCAGCTCTGAGTGGTGGTGGCAGTGCCAGGGGCAGCTTCTGAGCTCCCACCTCTCTGACAGTCAATAGAAGTGTTTGGTGTGTGACCTGGCCATGAAGAACCTGGCACAGCCTGGGGAGGGGTGCACTGGGACCCCCACCCTGATGGGTGATGGGGAGGGGGCTGCAGGGAGCAGAGAGGTCCTCAGAGCTCTGCTCCTTGCACCCCAAAGTGCCCCCTGTCCTTCCCATCTCAGCTGAAGGCACAGCTTGGGTGTCACCACCCTCTTCTTCTCTCCTCTCTCTGGAGCACCCTCCTGGGGGGCTCTGAGCCCAGGACCCCCGATGCATGGGGTGAGGCTGCAGGGTGGTTGGGCTGTCAGCAAGCAGCAGCATGCAGGAGCCTAAAGAGAAGTGGCAAAGGTGTCGGAGGTGAACTTCTCCCTGGTGACACCTCGACACCTTCTCCTGAGGGTCAGGAGGAACTTCTGGAGAAGATCTGCCTGGGCAGGAGGTGGGGATGGGGCAGGGCAGGACACACACACACACACCACTGCCTGGGGGCTGGGGTGAGAGGAGATTTCAGCCTCTCGTCTCCTCCAGCCTGTGAGCAGAGCTTCATTTTCAACCCTGTTCCACTCCTGAGTCCTCTTCCCCAAGCTGGCTCTGAGCTGGAACGGTTTCATGTTGGAGACAGACAAAGGAGTGAGGCAGAAGATAAAAATACTGCTCTGGAGCTGGGCTGGCCCCAGCTGGGGTGCCCGTGCAGGGAGTCCCAGAGGTCTCCTGCCTGCCCCTGGGTGTAGAGCTGGGGATCTGCTGCTCCAGGGCTCCTCTGGGTGATGCTGCTCCCAGCCCTGGTGGCTCCAGCTCTGCTGTGCATGGACGGGGGTGCTGGAGGGGCCTGGTGGGGAGGGAGCTCCAGCTCAGGTGGATTTGGTGTCCTCCATCCAGAGGAGGAAGATGCAGCTTTTGGAAGTGATGCTGGAGCCCACCCTTGTGTGAGCACCGGGCTTGGGAATCATGGAATTGTTTGGGTTGGAAAAGACCTTTGAGGTCATCAAGTCCAACCTATTGCATGGCTCTGCCCCACGTCCCTCAGCTCCACAGCTCCAGGGCTTGGAAACCCCCCCAGGGAGGGGGAATCCCCCTGGGCCAGGCCCTGAGACCCTTTCCAGGGAGAAATTCTTCCCCAGCTCCAACCTAAACCTCCCCTGGCACAACTTGAGTTGTGCCAAAAGTTCCTCTTGTCCCATCCCTTGTTCCCTGGGAGATTCTGACCCCTGGTGACCCCGTGCTCTGTCCCCAGGTCCCCTCAGCATCCTCTTTCCCATTGGGTTCCCTTGGCCCCACAGCCTGGGAGGCAATGAGTGGCAGTGGGGAGGTGGAGATGGGGTCTGACCACCCCACAGCACCCATGCCCACAGCACCCACCCGTGTCCTGAGCATTACTTGTGGTTTGCCCAGGAATGTTCTGCCCAGCACTGATTTGTCCAGAGAAAGGTTACACGAGGAGCAGAAGGTTCTCCTGCCCTGGTTGGGATCTCAGCTCTCTTCAGGCTTTTTAGGGTCCTGCCCCATTCCTCCCAGCACCTCTGAACCATAAGGAGCCCAACCTGCCCGTGTCCACCCAGGGGTTTCCCACCAGCAGCTCTGAAGCTCCAACTCCAGTGGGTTTGGGCTCACCTGAAAGTTCCCAGAGAGGGGGGGATGGGGTGCCAGGGGGCTCACAGCAAATGGGACCACACACCCTGTGGTGGGCCTTGGACATCTCCAGCTGCCCCAGTGCCACAGCAGAGGCAGGAGAAAAACTCCCCCATGAGCTGGCAGGCTCTGGAGATCACATTTCTGACATTTAGCTGGAAGCCTGAAGTGCAGGAGCCGGGGCTCTGGCAGCCATCCCAGCACTCTCTGCTTTCCTGGTAGCAGAGAGGAGGAGGAGGAGGATGCTCTCACAGGGATGCAGCCCTGGGAGCTGGCTTGAGCAGGAGAGAGCAGACAGCAGGGTGGGAAAGCAAGGCAGGGTGCCAGGGAGGTGTGAGCTGCAGAGGCTGGGAGAGCTCCAGCACCCGAGATGCACATCACTCCAGCTCTGCTCCAGGGCTCTGTGCAGCTCTACTCCATGGTTCCACACAGCTCTACTCCATGACTCCAGGTTTCTGCTCCATGACTCCAGGGTTCTGCTCCCTGGCTCCATGCTCTCCCACTTGTGCTCTCCCATGGGCAGGGGTGAGGAAGCAGGGGTTGCTCTTCAGCCTCTTTAAAGCTGGGGAGCATGGGGAGATGTTCTGGGGCTGGAGGCAACTCAGCTCCATTAGCAAGGAGGAAGAGGAGGCTGGAGGAGATCCAGCACCCAGCTGCCAGGGGGGTTGCAGCTGCAGTGATTTTGTGGGTGCCCTGGGTGGGCAGGGTGTCCCAGCAATGGTGGTGGTGACAGAGGGGACATTTCCCACTGCACAGATCCTGAGCAGGCAGGGATGGAGCAGGTGGGGCAGGGTGGGACAGCACTGGGCTCTCCTGCTCCTGGTTGGGTGCTCCTGGGGACCACCAGCCAGCTTCAGGCTGGATGGACGTGGGTAGGGGACAACTCAGCTGGGGTCAGGTTGGTGCTGGACATGTCCTGCAGGGCCACCTGCAGCTGCATCTCTGCAGCCTCTGTGCCCCAGGGCTCCCCTGGCTTTCTGGCTCCTCAGGACACATTTCTCTGTCTTCCATGGGAAGAACCAGGAACCTATCTGACAGCCAGGGCTTGGCCAGTGCTCCAGCTGGAGATGCCCAGGAGGGTGGGGACCTCCTGCTTGGGGTGCCAGGGAGCTGCCAAGGGAATCCCTGCTGGCTCTGGGGACACTGAATGTCACCTCAGCTGCTCAGCACCACCTGTGGCCCTGCATGGCCTCCCTGCTGGCTCACCAGAAGCTCTGTGCCAGGTCTCCAGGCTCCTGCAAACATCTGCCCTGGCCTTCCCAGTGACCTGAATGTCCCCTCCTGGGCAGGGAAGGCTGGGGGGACGGGACACCTTTGGGAAAGCCAACACCCAGTGGTGTGAACCAACCACTTCACCCAGGGCAAGGGGCTGAGGCTCAGCATTTCCCAACCCTTCTCCCCCTCCCTCCACCCAGGTCCCCAGCTCTCTGCACACAGAGCCTGCAGCTCCCTCCCTCTCCCTCCTTCATATTTCTTCTCCAAAGCCCAAGCTGGGATGGCAGGAGCAGCTTGCACTGCCTGTTCCTAGGTAGGACTCTCAGCTGGTTGCATGAGATGTGCTGCTGGGGGTGAGCTGGGCTGCTCTGCAGGCTCCGGAGCTCCTGTCACTATTTACTGCTCCACCAGGCACGGGTGGCAGCTGCAAATGTTTGCAGCAAGATTGGAGATTGACTTCCAGAGCAGAGAGGAAAATGTGCTCCTGCCACCAGTGATGCTTTCTGGTGGGCTCCACACCCACGGGGGGGAAGGTTCCAGCCTCGATGTCTCAGAGCAGGGGGGTGGAGTCACCAGGGGATGGGACCAGACACCCCCCCAGCATCACCACCACCCTGCCTGGACCTGGGGGTGACCTTGCTGCATCTGCAAAATGAGCTGAAACTCCTGGCCCAGGCTCTGGAGGAGACCTGAGACCTGAGACCTGCTGAACGTGGTTGTCCCCTGCACCAGCAGCTGCTTCACCAGCAACGAAGCAGTCGAGAGGGGACAGGAAATGCTGCCCTGGGATCGACCTCCCCTGGGTGGTGCATCAGAGCTCAAACATGCCAGAAGAACAGCTCATAACCTCTCATGGGGCACCCATTAGGTGCAGGCACCCTGATCCCCCAGCAGGTTCCAGCACAAAGCATCTGAGCTGCTCTGCACCAGGGAGAAACCTCAGAGAGCCAGGGGAGAGCCCAGGGGCTTCACAGGGCTCAGCTTCATTCCAGGAGTCCCAGGATCCCAAACTGCTTTGGGGTGGAAGACACCTTAAAGCTCATCCAATCCCACCCCCTGCCATGCTCAGGGACACCTCCCCCAGCCCAGGGGGCTCCAAGCCCCATCCAACCTTCAACACTGCCAGGGATGGGGCAGCCACAGCTTCTGGGGGCAACCTGGGCACCCAGGGGCTCAGCACCCTCACACCAAACAATTTCTCCCTCCCATCTCCTCTCCATCTCCCCTCTCCCAGCTCCAAACCCTTCCCCCTCATCCCATCCCTCCAGGCCCTTGTCCCCAGTCCCTCCCCAGCTTTCCTGGAGCCCCTTCAGGCACTGGAAGGTGCTCTGAGGTCTCCCCATTGCTCCCTTCTCTTCTCCAGCCTCAACACCCCCAACTCTAAGCCTGGCTCCAGAGCTGCTCCAGCCCTTGGATCATCTCCATGGCCACCTCTGGACTCTATCCCACAGCTCTGTGTCCTCCTTGCTTTGGGGACCCCAGAATTGGACCCAGCAGTGCAGGGGTGGTCTCAGGAGAGCAGAGCAGAGGGGACAATCCCTTCCCAGCACACCCAGGGGGGTTCCTGAGCTCTCAGCTCCCATTGTTGGCTCCTCTTGAGCTTCTCCTCACCCAACACCCCCACATCCTCCTCCTCAGAGCTGCTCTCAGCCCATTCCCCACCCACCCTCTGGTTCTGCTGGGGGTTGCTGGGTCAGGCACCCAGTTCCCACCATGCCCCCAGCACCCACTTCAGCCTCCCCGTCATGTGAAGGAAAAGCAAACTCAATCCTTGCTATTTTTGTTCTTCTTTTCTTTTCTGCTTTTCTCCCCCCATGTCCTTTATCCACCAGCAGCAGGAGATGCTGAATGACTCAGCCCTTTGCTGTGCAGCTCCTCAGTGGCTGCCACCAGCCCAGGCTCCTGACGTGAGGTTTGGCTTTCTACCTAAATTCCTTTCCTGTGGGAAACTCTGAGGTCCTGCAAGCTTGACTTCCCTTGGGATTGTCCTGCTGGAGCACCAGCTGAGGGCACCAGGGTCACCCCAGGTCTCACAGATGCTGGCAGCAGGACATGGAAGTCTGGAGGGATGGAGGGATGGATGGATGGATGGATGGATGGATGGATGGATGGATGGATGGATGGATGGATGGGTGGATGGGTGGATGGGTGGATGGGTGGATGGGTGGAGGGATGGGAGGATGGAGGGCTGAATGGATGGACAAGAGGAAGAAGTCATCCTGAGCCAGACCCTTCCTGCAGCTTCCCAAGGGGCTCTGGGTGCTGCTGCTCTGCTGGTTGGGTGCTGCTGCAGGAGGCTGTAGTGAGATGAGGCAATCAGGTGTTGCTAATTAGGAGGTGGGAGGTGTGAGCCTGTGTTAAGCCCACCTGTGCCCAGTTAGGGCTGATCCCAGCTGCCATGAGCAGGATTGGGGGGGCCAATAAAAGGGGAGCTTCCTAATGCATGCTGAGCTTGTTCTGGAGCAGCCAGAGGAGGAGGTTTGCTGGGTCTGGAGCAGAAGGAGTGAACAAGGCCAGCAGGGTCTGAAGGCAGCGAGATCAGAGCACTGGTTGTGCCCCTGGACAAGAACTCCTGTTTGACTTTGAAGCTCTGTGCCCCAGGGGAGGTTTGTCAGGTACAGGGGGCTCTGGGTTGTGTGGTGCTTGGGGAGTTGTGCTCTGCTCCTGGGGCTTGCTTGGGTCTCCTCCCCATGGGCACTGAGTGCAGGATTGCCCTGTGGGTTTCCATGCAGTGAGAAAGGGCAACAGGAGGGTGAAAAATCTCTCCTGCCTTGTTGTTGAGTTGCAAAGCACCCCTGGGTCGGACCAGAGACAAAACTTTTCTGGTTTCCTCCTTTTCCAGCTCTCAGCATTCAGGCTGAGTGGGCAGAGCTCTCCAGAGTGAGGCAGGCAGGGAGCTGGGAAATGTTTGCTGGTTTCATGCTCTTTACACTCTGATGTGTCCTCCAGGACCTCTTGTTTCCATTTGGTTGCATGAAAGGCAACACGTGGCCCAGTGCTCTGCTTCAGATCCTTTCCCTGAGGTCCCAGATGTTTGCCTGAGCTAGGGGAGATGGAGGGAGCAGCCCCAGCACCCCCTGTGCTTCCAGAAGCTCCTGAGATACTGCTCACCTGGAGCTCAGAGGGATTTTGATCCTTATTGACCCTCCCTGAGGGGTCAGGAGCTTTCCAAGCTCTTTGAGGGTTCTTTGAATAGTGGTTGAGCTTGTGGGGTCTTTCTGGGGACAGAAATGCCACACAAGGCTGGCACCCAGCAGCTCCTGCTCCACCTGCACCTCCACATCTTCCCACCAACCCCCTTCCCCACAGACACTGGTGGGCAGCTCCCATCTCCACCATCTGCAACTGGGGACAGATCCCCCAGAGGGTGATGGGCTCCGGGACCTCTCCCCACCACCCTCACCCCCCTATCTCCATCACCTCCAGTGCAGAACACAGCCCCCCCTGACCCCACAGCAGCTCCTCTGCCGTGTCCCTCCTCTGCCACCCTCTCACCAATGTCCCTCCACCATCCCGATGTCATAGAATCATAGAATGGGCTGGGTTGGAAGGGACCTCAGAGCTCATCAAGTCCAACCCTTGATCCACTCCCCCCGTGGTTCCCAGCCCATGGCACTCAGTGCCACATCCAGGCTCTTTGGAAATATCTCCAGACACGGAGAATCCACTACTTCCCTGGGCAGCCCATTCCAATGCCTGATCACCCTCTCCAGAAAGAAATTCTTTCTCATCTCCAACCTAAACCTCCCCTGGCACAACTTGAGACCCTGCCCTCTTGTCTTGCTGAGAGTTGCCTGGGAAAAGAGCCCAACCCCCCCCTGGCTCCAACCTCCTTTCAGGGAGTTGTAGAGAGTGATGAGGTCTCCCCTGAGCCTCCTCTTCTCCAGACTGAACACCCCCAGCTCCCTCAGCCCTTCCTCACAGCAATTCTGCTGGATCCCTTCACAGCCTCCTTGCTCTTCTCTGGACCTGCTCCAGCACCTCAATCTCCTTCCTGAGCTGAGGGGCCCAGAACTGGACACAGGACTCAAGCTGTGGCCTCCCCAGAGCTGAGCACAGGGGCAGAATCCCTTCCCTGGACCTGCTGGCCACGCTGTTCCTGAGCCAGCCCAGGATGCCAGTGGCCTTCTTGGCTACCTGGGCACAGGCAGCTCCCTTGCTGGGTCAGTGGTGGCCTTGGCAGAGCTGGGTTAATGGTTGGACTGAATGACCTGAAAGATCTTTTCCAACCCAAATGATTCCATGATCCTGTCCAGGCTGCTGCAGCCTCCCTGGGAGGTGGAATCCTCTCTGCATGGAGCAGACGTTCCTTGGCATGGAGGGGAGAGTCCTGCAGGGCCAGCAGGGAGCAGGAGGAGCCCATGCAGTGTGGTGAGGAGGTGACCACAACTTCTCCTGGAGCCTCAGCTGCTCCTCACCCCTCCAGCTCCACTGCAGGGATCAAGGTCAGCATCTTTGGGGAATGGCCAGGGATGGGCAACCCCCTCAGAGGGGATCCCTCCCAGCATCTTCTCCAGTGACCTCCCTGCCCAGGGACCAGCTCCTGCCACCATGGGAGGGCTGCTTCCAGGTCCTGGCACCACCAGGCTCCCAGTATGACCAGTGACAGCTCCTGGCTTCTGAACCGAGGTGCAAAGGGGGTGTCTCAGGGTGGCATTGCTTGGTGTGGCCCCACCTCAGAGTCTCCAGGTTGCCAAGAAGAACTGAGAGCCAGGATTCTGCCCATCCAAAGGGTCTCTCCTGGTGGGTTGGAGCTCCTGTGGATCCTCGTGATCAACCTGAGAAGATCCCCTCCCTGAGGACCCTCAAGGAGTTCTGGGGGGGTCGTTGCAGCTCTGGGGCTGGGACAACACCTCACCGGTACCAGGGTGATGGTCAAACAGGCAGAAGAACCTTCCCTGGGCAGGATGATGCTGTAACCATGGAGACCAGGAAGGGAATTGGCAAGAAAGGCAAGGAAAAAAAAATCTGAGAAAGGCACCTGCTGCTGAATTCAACCATCTCGAAGGTCTTTGAGGCAGCAGCTGATTTACACATCAAAAGAAGAAGCTGGGAAAAGCCAGCCCAGGGGTTGCAGCTGAACTGTGCTGGGTACTCACCCAGATGGCCACTGGCCTGGGGCAGATGGGCTGGGACTGTCCCCCCCTGCCCCAATGGCCTCCCCGTGGAGTCTGTCCCTTCACAAAGGGGAGGGGGACACTTCCAGAAAGCCATTTGTGACCTTCTGGGGTAGCTCCAAGGAGGGTTCCTCACCCACTTCTGCAGCAGCCCATGGATGCAGCTCCATCAGGGATCAGCTGCTGGGATGGGAGGCACCACAGCAAAGTTTTCCTCACCAGGGACCTCACATCACCATCCCTGCCATCCTAGGGGTTCTTTTCCTTGGCCTTTTGCTCTGGTGCAAGCTTCATGGAGGGATGGGCAGGAGAAGGAGAGTTCCCCACCCCCTGGCACCTCCAGACCCCCGTGGTTCCTCTCTTGCCATCCCTCTCCCCATCAGCCAGGGTGGTTGGCACCAGGAGCACAGCCCTGGCAGGTGAGGATGGAGGGGATTGCTTGCAGGCTGGGGACACACAGAGCTTCCTGAGGGGGGGTTGGAACCTGCCAGATGTTGCCACCAGAGGTTTGAGGGCCAAAAAGATGTTCTCTGATGGAGGGGAGCAGGATGAGTGAGACCTCTGGAGATGGTGACCTGGGACCCCCCCAGGTGCTGCCAGGCTGCTGAGGTGACAATGACAACGAGGGGAAGAGCTGGGTATATCAGGGGGGGTCCAAATGGACCAATCAGTGTTCCTTCCCATGGTACTCAGTATAAAATGGCTCCTAAGAGCACCCATCTCTTTGGTCAGGGAGGTTCTGGGTTTTTTTGGGTCACTGCTTTTCCTCCTGCTGCCTGATTTCTTGCTGGAGAAGCCCATGGTTCCTCTGGACCTTCCCAGGCAGGACCAGCTTGGCTGCTCCAAGGGGACTGTCACTGGGACACTGACCTCAGGAACCTCCATCTGCTGCAGGGACCAGTTTGGGACCTTTCTGGCTGGGAAATAATTACCATCTGAAGGGTGTGGGCACCATATTTGAATAGAGTTATAATTCCCCACCTCTACTCCGACTTTGTTAAACCTCTCCTGAGTGGGAAAACTTCCTCCCCTTGCACTGCCCTTGTTTTATCTTCCCCTGGGGATGCAGGGTTGGGGGAACAGAGAGCATCTGCCCCCTGCTTCTTGGCTCAAACTGGGGCATCTGATGAACAGACTTGGGACCATCATCACTTTTAGTTCATCTGCTCTGGGAGCTGAGCTTGGAGGAAAGGAAGAACAGAAGGAGCAGGTTGAGGAGCTGCTCCAAGTGATCTCTCCTTGAACTGGCTTCATCCTCTCCATGGCTGGGCTGGTTATGAGGTGGGAATGGGGGTTCTGCCCCAAAAGGACAACTTCTGTGGTGTTGGACGTGTTCTGTGGGGTTTGCTCCCTCCAGCTGCTTTGAAGAGGTGGGGATCAGGCTGTTCAGTGAAGGTACAAGGGAGAAGATGAGGCAGTGACCTCAGGAGGCTGAGACTGGAGGGTAGGAAGAATTTCTTCCATGGAAGACACTGTCAGACACTGGGACAGGCTGACCAGAGGAATGATGGAGTCACCATCCCTGGAGGGATTTAAGAGTCCCTGGACTTGGAGTAGGGTTTAGTTAAGGGCTCCTCAGTGTTGGGTTCATGGTTGGGGTTTTCCAACCAAGGTCATTCTGTCCAACACAAACCCCCTCCCAGGATGGCTTCTCTGGCACATGGGATGAGGCCAGGATGGAGCCTCCACTGAAATCTTGGTGCTCACAAAGGATGCCCCTTTCCACACTGGCCCAGTGGGCCCAGCAGCTCTGTCCAAGGGATTTCCAGCCAGGAAACTTCAAGGAAGATCTTTCCCAAGTGCCACAAAACCAATGGCAGCTGGGACATCACTGGGACATGGAGATGAGGAAGGAGAAGTGTTCAAGCCCCAGCACCAAGTGCTTGGCTGGTTCTTGGGAAGATCATCCCATATTCCCGAGTCCTACCATAGCCAGGACTTCAAACTGGGACCAGGATGGAGTTTTCTGCTCATTCCTGGGGAGCAGGAGGGACAAAGGGACCTGGCAAGGGGAGGAGGGGACGTGTCCTGGGCTCGGGTGCAACCCCTGGTAACAGCCTGCCTGGAGCCTGTGTATTAGCTGTGAATTAATGTCCTGCAGAGCCCAGGAAGGGGGATCATGGGGGGATTAAAGAGGCATTACCCCTTTGTTAAAGCTGATGTTTTGGGGATAATCTGGAAGCTTTAGCTAATACATTATTACAGCAGCTCCTTCAATCACAGCGGCAGACTCTAAGCAGATTTGGATATTACCATGGGGCTGCTGCTGTTGCTGCTGCTGCTGCTGTTGTTCTTGTTCTTCTCTGCCTGGGCAGCACTGTGCCACAACCCTGAGGAGCTCTGCTGAGCCCCTCTGGGGCCTTTGGGATCCCTGGATGGAGATGCTGCAGGCACAAAACCAAAGGAAGGCTGCGAGCTGGCAGGGGTGCTCAGGGCTCCTCTGGGGGTTCTGGAGCTGCCTGGTTCCACCCAACTGCAAGGTCTTGGGTTGGGACAATCCCCAGCAGAACCAGAGGGTGGGTGTGGAATGGGCTGAGAGCAGCTCTGAGGAGGAGGAGGTTGTGGGGGTGTTGGGTGAGGAGAAGCTCAAGAGGAGCCAACAATGGGAGCTGAGAGCTCAGGAACGCCCCTGGGTGTGCTGGGAAGGGATTGTCCCCTCTGCTCTGCTCTTCTGAGACCCCCCCTGCACTTCTGGGTCCAACTCTGGGGTCCCCAAAGCAAGGAGGACACAGAGCTGTGGGATAGAGTCCAGAGGAGGCCATGGAGATGATCCAAGGGCTGGAGCAGCTCTGGAGCCAGGCTGAGAGTTGGGGGTGTTGAGGCTGGAGAAGAGAAGGGAGCAATGGGGAGACCTCAGAGCACCTTCCAGTGCCTGAAGGGGCTCCAGGAAAGCTGGGGAGGGACTGGGGACAAGGGCCTGGAGGGATGGGATGAGGGGGAAGGGTTTCCAGCTGGGAGAGGGGAGATGGAGAGGAGATGGGAGGGAGAAATTGTTTGGTGTGAGGGTGCTGAGCCCCTGGGTGCCCAGGTTGCCCCCAGAAGCTGTGGCTGCCCCATCCCTGGCAGTGTTGAAGGTTGGATGGGGCTTGGAGCCCCCTGGGCTGGGGGAGGTGTCCCAGTGTGAAACATCTCTGATGCTGTGGGTCCCACAAAGCAATCCTGGAGGTGTGGGAGCAGGTGATGGGAGCTTCCCTGCCTGGGATGGGTGGGAAAGCTGTTCCCATCTCCTGGGAGTGGTGGATGGAGGTGAAGGAAGCTCCAGTCTGGCCCTGCAGAATCAGTGGAGACCCAAACGTGCAACATGCTGGGACTGGGGCTTTGGGGACAACTGGGAGGTGAAATGGGGAAGGTTCATTTTGCTTCTGCTGGCAGCTGCAGGAGATTGATGGAGCCCAGTTCTGTTGAGAAACCAGATCTTAACCTCCTGAGAGGCAGCAGCAAGGCAAGAGGAGCTGCAAGTGGTAAAACCTGGGCTGGAAAGTGGGCAGCAGCCACGGCCAAGAGCCCCTGGGGCTGGTGCTGGGAGGGCACAGAGCATGAAGGAAAGGTGGGGAGCAAAGCAGGAGCACCCCAGAAGGAAACCTTCCTGCAGGGAGCAGTGTTCTCCAGGATTCATCCTCCTCAAAAGGCAGAACTGGAGGATTCAAAGCTCCAAAGCACAAAAAGCAGCAAATCCCCCAGCCCGGGGATGACACATCTGGAGTCCTCAAAGAGATGGAAAAAAAAAAACAAACCCAAGTGAGGAAGCTCTGGGCAATAACAGAGACATTCACAGCCTCCAACTGCTGGACTGGGGGCTGTAAATGCTGGGCCTACATTTTAAAGAAGGCCCTGGGGGGTGCTGGGGCTTCCAAACCAATGAGTTTTGCTTCAGCTCTGCCTGGAAACGGTCGGAACAATTATGCAGGGAGGTAATTAGAAAGCGTATCCATCCACTCCAAAGGGGTCTGCAGCACTCCAGCAGGTCCTCTGCTCTAGGCCAGGTGATTAGATTTAGGTAAAAGAGTCTTCAGAATTTCTTTGGGGTGAGGGTTGCCCAGGTTGCCCCCAGAAGCTGTGGCTGCCCCATCCCTGGCAGTGCTGAAGGTTGGATGGGGCTTGGAGCCCCCTGGGCTTGGGGAGGTGTCCCTGACCATGGCAGGAGGTGGGAATGGATGATCTTTGAGGTTCCTTCCAACCCAAACCAGTCTGGGAGTCCCTATTCTCTTCCCCATGAGGATGGAAGGTGAGCTCCAGCTGATGCCCAGAGCAAGAAGAGGTCAGAGGAGCCCTGAGCAGCTCCATCCCTGGGGTTTCCTCATGTCTGGACACCAGGACCTGACCCCCCTCCCTGAGAACCTCCCTCTGGGTGCTGCAGAGAAGGTCCTGGCAGCAGAATGTCTTTTCCTTCTCTGGTGTCTTCACCTGCAGGAGGAATCTTTGACTTTTTCTCCATGGGTTCAGCCAGGAGCTGCCATCACCTCAGCAAACCAGGGAGAAATGTCAAGGACAGGAACCCCCAGATGTCCCCATAGCCACTGCTCTGCTGCTCCCAGGGGTGGTTTCCTGCAGGGTTTGGTTGTGAGGCCTCCCATGGGTGCTGCTTTGGGTTTAGTTTGGGTTTTTTTAGTGCTAACAATAGGGTTGCAAAACAAAATGTCTTCTGGGCTGGGTTGGTTTTTTTTTTATCACTTCCTCCCCTCCCACTTTCCTCAAGAGGTAGAGGGGCACGAAGAGGACTCTGGGGTTTTAAATACCTCACTCAGAATGAACAAGAAACCCCCAGAAAACACCCCCCAAAAAAAAACCCCAACCCAGCTGAGAGACTTTGCTGTGATTGGTTTTTCCACAGTCCCCCAGGAGGCCCTCAGGCCCTCGGGATGGTTCAGCAGAGGTCCTGATGCTTGGGAATTGCCTTCTCCAATCCTTTGGAGCTCCCTGGGCCTCCAAACCAACTTCTTGGAGCTCCCTCTCCCTGTGTTGGGATGAGGCAGCACAGCTCACTGTGCTTTTTCTTGGCAGCCACAGAACAAGAACCTCCCTCAAGGGCCTCCCCTGCCTGCTTGGTGCCCTGGGGAGGTTTGTGCACCTTTCTCCAGAGCATTTGCACCCCAGGCTGGTCTGGAGGGACACCAGGCTGGAAAAACCCACTGCATGTGACAAGGGACAAGAAATCAGGAGGGACTTCCCCACATCCCCCCCTCTTTCCCTGCTCTTCAGTGTTCAAAAAGTAGGACAGGTCTCCCAGGCTCTCCTCTGCTCCTTCCATCCCTCCCAGCATCTCCCCCCAGTTCACTCCTGTCTAACCCTGTCCTCTCCTGCCCCCCCAGCACAGTCCTCAAGCTCCCAAGTGTCCCTGGTGGTGGCTTCACCCCCTTGGAGCTGGACCTGGCTTGGTGCCTCAGAGGATGTGAATGCTGCAGGCATGGAGTGATGAGGAGGAAGAACAGGATAAGGAGGTGGGATGGGATGGGATGCCCAGCCTGGGAACTGCCCCTTCATCCCAGCTGAGAGCACCTCTGCAGGCAGCTCAGGAGCATCCTGGGCTTCCTGGACTCTCAGGCATCCTTGAGAGGGACCAGAAAAGACCCAAACACCAAGGGTGCTTTTCCTTCTTGGCTCCCACATGCTGCAGCTCAAAGCCTCTTGTGACTGAAGCCTTGGTCACTGGGTGAGGCTGAGACAAAGCTCTGCCCACAAAGGGGGTCACAAGGAGAATGTCCCCCCCATGGTGGTGACTGTCACCATCATTCCTTAGGGAGACAGAGAAGGGTTTTCCTGATCCCTGTCTCCTCCAGTCCCCACAAGGCTCTGTTCACCCCATCCCATCCCCTGGCTCACCCCACTGGTGCTGCCCACACCAGACGAGCTGCTTGTTCCCAGCCCCCCAGCAAGGAGCCCCCTCCCCATCCCTGCCCCAAGGGCCTGGAGTGGTCACCCCATTTCCCAAGGGCTGACACAGCCTGTCCCTGGGTCACCCCATGTCACTGCTGACCCTGGCAGGGGGCAGGGACCAGTTCCAGCACTGCTTGGCCACCAGTGATGTCAGAGTGGTGGCCATGGCTTTGTTTGCCTGCCTGGCTTCCTCACCCCTCACTTGCCAGGCATGTGGGTTGGGTGCCTCTTGAGGCCCCTTGCCCCGTGCCAAGGGAGCTCTTCTTATCTCTGCAGGGATGAAAACCTTCCCAAACCCAAGTGCTGGGGGGGCTTTGAGGAGTTTCCTCAGGAGGTGAAGTGAGGCTGGGGGGCTGATGCTGGAGCTCCTGCTGGGACAGGGCTTGGGTGCTTGCAGAGCACTGGAGCAGCTCAGTGGTTACCCTGGGGTGGGTTTTTTGGTGACCTCAGCAGGTTTGAGGCTCAAGGAGCCATCCTCCAGGCTAAAACTGTCCCCCCAGGGACAAAGCCCAGCAGCACGGGGCTTTTTCCAAGGGGCTGGATGCTGGCAGGAAAGGCAACCAACCAACCGAGGAAGAGCTGAGAGGGTTATGTGGGGATGCTGGAGATGTTCAAAGGGCATCCAGTGCTCCACAGATCCTCAGGGTCCAGCTGGAGGGGGGAAAAACCAAAAGTGAGTCCCTGGGAAACAAGTGGGAATGGAGACAACTTCACTTTCTGGAGGCAAATCCCTGGGCTGGGTTTGTTGTGCTTGGAGCTGGAGGGACTGGAGACAACTTTGTGGTGGGCATGGGGACAAGACAGAGGTGCTGGGGTGACCTGGAGCTCAGCACCACGGCCTGGGGAGCACCAAAGGGTTGGGAAGGCAGCCTCAGGTCGAGGCTCTGCTGTTTGCTGCTTTCCCTTCCCTATTTTCAGTCCTAAAACAAACAAACAAAAGTTCAGGGCCCTGCAGGTTGTGTCTGGCAGCAGGGGAAAGCAGGGACTGTCTGGGGCAGTGCAACCCCTGCTCTTTGTTTACCAGGATGGCCAAAGTTCAGCCTGCATGGACACATCTTGTCCCAGCTCCTGTCCCAAAGGTCACCCAGACAGCCACCCACCCCTCCTGGGCAGAGAGCACCCACCTGATGGGATTTAGGGTTCTCCTGGGCTTTGAGGACACAAGTGGGTGAAGCCCCACCCTGGAGTGGTGACCAGGAGGAGGAGGAGGAGGATGGAGGGTGCTGCAGGCTGTGTCACTGCTGCTTCCATCACCCTGCCACAAGCAGGGACCCTGGGGGGGACACACAAGTGTTGGGTCCATGGTGATGCTCCCCAGGTGCATCCCAGCCTGTCCCTCACTGCAGCCCAGGTCCAGCTGGGCCCCACATCACCACAAACTCCCTGACACAGCCAGCACCCTCAGGTGTCCCAGCCCCAGGTGGGGATCCCAATGGAAAGGATCCCCCCAGCCCTTTAAGTTCAGACTTGGCCACACTCCTGGGAAGATCCAAGCTGTGCATGGCCAACCCCACCACCCAGAGCTCCCACTGCTGGGAACCACAGCCCACGGGAGAAGGACTCAGTTGGACCTCTCCAGCAGAACCCAGCTTGGGTGGCACTTGTTTGTCACTGCTGTCCCCACGGGGCCTCTCAGCTGCCTCTGGATTTTGCCCTGGAGAAGCAAACAAAGATAAAGTCTTTGGCATCAAACATGACTCCAACCTCAAGCCCAGAACACCCAGGTCCCAGGGGTGTCCTCAGCACCAGGCAGCACCTTGACATCCCACAGTCCCTCTGTGCTTCTGCATCCCCAGCCTGGGCTGCTCTGGTCCCCTCCATCCATGAGGTCCCCAGTGCCCAGGCTGCCCCCTCCAGCTTTGTCCCCACCCTGCTGATGCTCATGGCACCTCCAGGGCCCTGTCTTCCCCCTCCCTCCTCCTTTGGTGTCTCTTCACTCACACACCTTGTCCCTGGCCCCACACCTCTCTCCCTGTTCCCACACCAAGTCCCTTCTGTCCCTCAGCTCTCCATCATGGTCCATGAGCATGGTCTGGCTGCCCTCACCATGATTCCAGCCCCATTGTTGGCACCCAGCTCCCTCCCTACCTTGATTTCTGACCCACAGGTGGTCCCCAGCACCCTCCCTGCTCCATGGTTGGTACCCAGCACCCTCCCAGCCTCATCATTACTCCCCAGCACCCCCCCTCCCCCATGGTTGGTACCCAGCACCCTCCCTGCCATGCTGCCTGCCCCCAGTGCACCCTGGAGCCCTACAGAAGCCCAGCCCTGCATGTCTGGCCAGGAGCAGAGAGGAGAACCCGGCCTCTCCCTTCCTCTCCTGCCCATCCCAGTCTCCATGGGCATGTCCAAGCCTGAGCAGAGTTTCCTGCTGGGTTGTCTCCTGTCCCCTGGATCCGTCACGCTGGGCAGGGCAGGGCTGAGCTGCTCTCCTCTCCCTGGCATTGCTCCTGCTTCCCTCAGACTGCAGGGAAACAGCAGGGACAGGGCTCAGATGCTCCTCAGCTCCACATCTCCAGGGCTTGGAAACCCCCCCAGGGATGGGGAATCCCCCTGGGCCAGGCCCTGAGACCCTTTCCAGGGAGAAATTGTTCCCCAGCTCCAACCTAAACCTCCCCTGGCACAACTTGACTTGTGCCAAAAGTTCCTCTTGTCCCATCCCTTGTTCCTGGGGAGCAGACCCCGACCCCCCCTGGCTCCAACCTCCTCTCAGGGGCTTGCAGAGAGCACAAGGTCTCCCCTCAGCCTCCTCTGCTCCAGGATCAACACCCCCAGGGCCCTCAGCTGCTCCTCACAACTTCTCCAGACCTTCTCCTTGCTCTCCAGACCCTTCCCCAGCTCCATTCCCTTCTCTGGACACTCTCCAGCCCCTCAAGCTCCTTCTGCTCCTCAGGGGCCCAGAACTGACCCCAAGGTTTGAGATGTGGCCTCAGCAGTGCCCAGCACAGGGACCATCCCTGTGGCCATCGTTGGGGCAATGAGCAGGGTGCCAGGGGCAAGAGATGAGAAAGAGGCCCCCAGAGCCCAGGTCTCTGGCATGGACATGGTGCTGGGACCAGCATCCCCAGGGGCTCCTGATGGTCCTTGGGAACCTCTCCTCAAGTCTGAATCCCAAGATCCCCGTGGGGCTCTGGGTACCAAAGCTCAGCTTGCAAGCAGGGTTTCAGTTTTGGTGCTCTGCTGGTCCTAACTTGAAGAAATCTGCAGAGATCCACCTGGACCCTGAAGCTTCTCCAGGGCTGGGGGCCTTGCAGGGAGCTGCAGCCAATCTGTTCTTAACGAGGGGTGAATGGGAGGGAGGGGGTGGATCTTGGGAGGTCACTGCCCCAGCCCATTTGCAGCTCAGCCTCAGAGCTGCTCCCAGGAGCTGGATTAACTCCTGGGGTTTTGTTTGGGTGGGTTTTGTTGTTTGTTTGTTGGGTTTTTTTTAACAAAAGAGAGATCTGATCTCTTTACAAAAGCTTGAGCAATGCTGTGAGCTCATCATCTCCCTGAGGAAAGCTCTTCCAGCCTCCAAGAGCTTCCACCTCTGGGACATTGGCTTCCAATTCAAGGCTGGATCTGCCTCTCTCCAGCTCTTGTGACCCGTTGCTGTGGGACTGAAGGGTTCCTCACTACCATTTCCACCTGGGAGGACACAGCCCAGCTCCTCAGATCCCACTTTTTAAGGAGCATCACATCCTGAGGCCCAGCTTTCCAGCCTGGGCTGAGCTCTGGGGGGCTCCTTCCAGCTCTCCAACCTTCTCCTGAGTGCGTGTGCCCCAGCATCGAGGTGGTTTGGGGATAACTCATGGTGCTGAGCCCTGATTCCTCTTCCCTGGGCAGCTCTGTGAGGCTGGCTGAGGGAGATCATCCTGGGAGGGCTGCCCAGGAGCTCTCCTGGTTGTCAGTGTTCAACATCTCCACCCTGGAGTCCTCACTTCCCAAGAGCTCTCCTGCAGGCTGGACACCCAAGCTTCACTTCCAGACACATTCCTGTCTTTATCCTCATGCAAATGCACCCTGACTATTTTCTGGGTGTGATCTGGGCATGAAACCTGCCTCCTTCCTTTCTCTCTCCTCACTCTGGGTGTCGTTTTCAAGCTTTGCCAACCAAGGTTTCACAGCTTCATCTACATCATGGATAAAAATGTTGAATAGCAGTGGACGAAGAAAGAGTCCCCGGGGGGGAGATGAATGGGAATATTGCTGCTTACTGCTCTCTACCCATTAGCAGCCACCTCACAGACCTGCCAGGGAAGCAGTTTTTCATCCATCTCATCTGTGCCCTGGTTATTCCTCAGAGTGCAAGTTCTCAGCAAAATGGCAGCTGGAAGGGAGTCAGACTCCTGGGAGAGATCTGGGTGAACACCATCCCCTTCCTCACCCAGACTGGCCAAAAAGAGGCACCAGGTGAGTGTGACAAGCCCTGCCACCCATCCCACCATGGCTCATGGTTTTGGGGACCTCACCTCACAGTTTCCTTCTTGACCCAGGGGACCACAGGTGGTCCAAGAACCCCCCAGAGGCCAAGGAACCCCCCCAGCAACCCCTTCTCCTGGCTCATCCCCCTGCTCCCTCCTCATTGGCAGGAGAAAAGTGGTCCCTGAGGAAAGGGATGAGGTTTGGAGGCTGCACCAGGAGGTTTGTGGTCCTCAGCCCCAAGGGATGTCCTGAGAGGAGCTTCCAGAGTGGCCGTGGTGGAGCCCTGGGATGAGCACGGTGGGAGGACAGGAGCTCAGGGGCTTCCCCAGCTTGCAGGATCTCTCATCCTTCGTCACCACAAAGCTGGGCCAGGTCTGTGTTTGCAGCAGCCTCCAGGAGCTGCCTCTGTTGTCTTATTTTTGTTATTTTTGAGAGGATATTTTAGCACTGAGCACATTCCCTCCTGTTGCCATGGCAGCCGTGACAGGGGTTATATACCGTGAGAAAAATACCAAAATTAATGAGTGAGTGAGTGAAAGAGCATCCGAGAGAAAAACAAGGTTCAAAAAAAAAAAAAAAGAGTTAAAATCAGTGACAAAACCAATCACCCAATAATTCAACAGCCAACATCCCACGAGCAGGAGTGACTGTGACCATCTGAGCTGCTCAGCACCTCCATCCATCCACCCATCCATCCATCCCAGAGTAGGGGTGAGCCACCTGCATCCCTTGGCCAACACATCCCATGGCCAACATATCCCACATCCCATGACCACCTCATCCTGCATCCTGTGGCCAATGCATCCCATGGCCAACATATCCTCTAACCCATAGCCAACAAATTCTGTGGCCAACACAGCCCATGGCCACTGAATCCCATAGCCAACATTTCCTGCATCCCATGGCCACTGAATCCCACATCCTGTGGCCAGGACATCCCATGGCCAGCACACCCAGCATCGTGTGGCCAAAGCATCCTGAGCCCTTGGGCCAGGACATCCAAGATCCCAGTTACTCCATCCCGCACGGGATGGTCCAAGGGATGCTCCTCTCCCTCAGCATCCCACGTACACTCCAGATGGGGCTGAAACCACCCAGCTCCTTCCCCCCCAATCCCACAGCCCTTTATTATGTGGCAGGCAGGCAGAGGAAAAGAAGCAGAAGAAGTTCTTTAATGTGCTCATTTCCTTGCATTCGGGTTGCGAGGCTCTTTTTGTTGTTGTTGTTGTTGTGTTTAATTGTAGAAACAAGCAAATTGTCAGAACATCTGTGTTATTAGCATTTGCTGCCCAAAATCCATGCTGCTGCTTCTCCTGTGGAGCCTGGAGCTGATGAGAGAGAGGAAAAGAACAGAGGAGCCTTTGAACTCCTGGCAGCAGACGGCAGCCAGGTTGCTGTGCGTGTGCCTGTGGTGGGGAGGGGGGATTTATCCTCTTGTAGGGTTCGTTTGCTCACCCTGGTTCCCTTTCTTCTCACTTTCCTGGAGATTTAGCTGGATGCTCTTCCCTCGCAGAGCTTTGTTCTTCCAATGAGCCCCCTCCACCACCACCCCCCCCAGCACAGCCAAGAGATTGTAGGGGACATCGGCACCTCCAGGGTGGTGGCACTGGGAATGCTGGGGACAGGATCTAGAAGGTCTCTCCCCAAAAAAGTCTGTGGCCAAAGCTGCTCTGTGATGGTTTCCTGTTGCTTAGCCTGGTTTTGCTCCCTGGGAAACAACCAGGACAATGTAAGGACCAGTGACTCAATCTGGAACACTCAGGAGAAGGAAGGGAAGGGAAGGGAAGGGAAGGGAAGGGAAGGGAAGGGAAGGGAAGGGAAGGGAAGGGAAGGGAAGGGAAGGGAAGGGAAGGGAAGGGAAGGGAAGGGAAGGGAAGGGAAGGGAAGGGAAGGGAAGGGAAGGGAAGGGAAGGGAAGGGAAGATGCCAGCCATGAGGCTTCCTTGCTGGCAGAGGGCAAGGAGCACCCTGGAAGAGCCTGGCCACCTCCAAAGGTAGGGAGCAGAGAAGGAAGGCAGAGAGAGGCAAATTGCTCCTGGGGTGCCAGGCTATTGGTCTGTCCCATCAGCTCCCTGGGCTCTAGAGTGACAGCCTCTGCTAAGGCCAGGACACTTTTTCTGCCCCACTTTACAGTTTCAGCAGGATAAACCCTGACAACCCCCCCAGGTCCTTTCTCTGCCCTTCCAGGGTGGGCTTTGACCTTCCCTGGGTTCTCATTTCACATCTTCTGCTCAACTGGCTTCATGAGAATTGACCAAAATCCCACCAGTAACCAGGCAAATGCCTTGAGTGACACCTCCCAGCTCGTCCCTGCCTTTCCTCCTCATTTGCAGCTGGGGAGGGTGGTCCCTGAGAACAGGAATGAGGTTCTGAGGCCAAAAGAGGCAGACCTAAGATGAGAGGTGTGCTGAGCACTGGGTCAGTAGAGTGAAACCCTGACAACACCCCCTCCCCAGCTCCTTTCTCTCCTCTTCCTGGGTGGGTTTTGGCCTCCCCTGGGTTCTCACTTCACATCCTCTGCTCAATTGGCTTCATGAGAATTGACACTCAGGAGTTAAAAAAAAACAAACCCAAAACCAAACCAGCACCCCACGGATACAGAAAAGCCCAAAAGCTCTGCAGGAAAAGCCTGGAAGGAGAGTGGGGTTTTCCACACGGAGGGGGCTGCCCCTCCTGCCCAGCGGGAGGTGGGGGCTGAGCTGCCGCCTTGGAGAGGGGGATAAAAGCCGGGGGTGCCGGGCGGGGGTGGGGGATGCTGAGCCGGATTCAGGGGTGTTTTGAGCAGCCTCTAGATGGTGCAGCGATCGCAGGCGAGCTGAGCATGTGTGCAAGCGGGGGAGCTGCGCAACAGGTTGGCGTGGAGCAGCGGGAAGCAGCAGCAGCTCCGCACCCAGCCCCGCACCCAGCCCCGCGCTGCGGTGAAGCCGGAAGGGACCTCCCAGAGACGTGGGGGAAAAACTGCCCACCCCCCCACAACACACTCCCGCCCCCCCCCCAAAAAAAAAAGAGTGGTGAGGGGTCTTGGGGTGCCCGGGGTGCAAAGAAGCACCCCAGCATCTGAGAGAGGAGGGGAAGGGTTTGGTAGAGCCAGGCTGCAGATCCAGCCCGCTGCTTGGTGGCACTGGCTCTGCTGGCGGGGACACTGCGGGGGAAGGGGCAGGCTGTCCCCAAGCCCCCCACCACCCCGCGACTCGGGCTTGCTCATGCAGAGGTCCCGGGGGGGCCAGGGGGTGACCACAGAGCTTATAAAGGCAATGGCGGGAGCTCAGAAGGTGCGGTTTGGAACCCAAAAGGTGCGTTTCGGAGCTCAGAAGCTCGCAGGGTGCAATTCGGAGCTCGCAGGTGCTTTTTGGGGCTCACAAGGTGTTTATTTAGGGGAGCTCGCAGGTGCTCTCTCGCTCCCCAGCCCTACCAGCACCAGCATTGATTCACCGAGGTGTGGCGGGAGGGGACAGTCGCTTTTCCGGGTCCCGCTGCCTCCCCTCGGCCAGCGCTGCCATTGCTTGGAGCCCTGCTGGCTTTGGGGGGGTGGAGGGAGCCGAGGAAGGGTGGGCACAGCCCCTTCCTCCCCCCCCATCCCCTTAGCAAACCACGGCCGACTGGGCCCCCCTTCCTTGTGCAGTGGGGTTGGGGGTCGAGGCGGAAGGGTTGGTGGGGGGGCGGAAATTAAGGAGCCGGCTGGAGAAATAAATGAATGAATGAATAAATCAGAGCAGCGGGAGGGGACCAAAAGGAGAGACCCGTCCCACGCGTGAACGAAGGTGGTGAGGGGGTCCCGGGAGGGGGGTGTCTGTGGGAAGGCACCGCCATAGGGCTTGGCGCAGTGGGTCAGGGAATGGGGGGTTGGTTCTGCCCGGCAGCCGCTGCCCGGTTCGTCCCGGCTGGGCTGGGGATCTGATAAGGAGCCGGAGCTCCACCTCCCCGTGGCGGCGGCGAGAGGCGGAGGCAGGGGGGGGGTGGTGGTGTGTGTATGTGTGTGTGTGTGTGTGTGTGTGTGTGTGTGTGTGTGTTGTGTGTATGCTGGGGGGGTGGGGGGGTGGGAAGGGGCCGTGCCTGCGCTGCGCTTCCCTTGCACATCCTCACACACACCGAGGGACGGAGGCGGGCACGGACGGAGCTGCCCACCGGGGCTGCCGCCAGCCCTGCCGCCGCCGCTCCGCCGGAGGAGCCGCAGCCCCGGCTCGGGGGAGGGGGGCGGTTCCCACCGGACTTTTTTTTTTTTTTTTTTTTTTTACCCCCTCCCTCTCCCCCCCTCCTTTTTTTTTAATTTTTAATTTTTAAAATTTTTATTTTTTTTTAAATTTAAATAATTTGCTTTTCCCCTGTGGATAACGATCGAGAGGAGCCCGGAGGAGGGGGGGGGGGGTCGGTGGGGAGCCCGGTCCCGGCGGGCAGGAGGCGATGCAGACGCCGCTGGATCAGCGCTCACCGAGCCGGCACCGAGCGCAGCACCGAGCGCAGCGCCGACCGCATCCAAGTAAGAGCTGCGGCAGGGCCGGGTAAACCCGCGGAGGAGAACCGCGGAGGGCTGCGGGGAGGCGCAGAGAGAACGCGGAACGATGCGGGAGCTCCCGTGGCTGTGAGGGCGAGCGGGGCTGGGTGATGGGGGAAAGCGGTGTAGGGCGAGCATCCCGCTCCCCTCCGCCTTTCTTCGCGTTTCTCCGTGTTTCTCCGCGCTTCTTCTCCGCGCTTTTGCGCGGGCGGGTGGCGGAGGTTCCGCTGGTTGCCGGTCCCGCCCGGCGCTGCCACTTGTTGTGCGGTGAGGAGCGGGGCCGGCTCTGGGTGGCGGGTTGGAGGGGGTTTGTGTCCTCCTCGGGGGTGGAACTGGGGGGGGGGGGGTGTGTCCCCCTGCCAGCCCCCGGTATGTGTGTCCCTGCCAGCCCCCCCCTGGCTGCGAGCGGGACTCGGGGTGCGGGAGAAGTTGCGGGGGCAGCTGGGAGCGAAGCTGTGCGTGGCTGTGTGGGTCTGTGAGAGGGGCCGGGGGGCTGGCAGGGAGGTGGGGGCGTGGGGGGAGACCCCCCGTGTCCCTGCTCGGGTGCGCGGGTGCTACCGGGGTGCGGGAGACAGGCTGCTTGCGGGGAGCCGGGTGGGTGCCGGGGTACGTGGCGGAGGAGGTGCGGGGGAGGGGGGTTTCTGGAGTGCGTGGCGCGGGGGTGGGTGCTGGGGAGGGGATAGAGGGGCTTGAGTGCCCGCGCCCCAGAAAATCGCGGGTTCCCTGCCGACTGCGTGAAAGCGATGCGGGGAGAGCGGCTCCCGTGTGTTTTGCCTCGGGTCTGTGTGTGTGTGCGGGGGATGTGCGGGAGTCTCCCCACACACATACACACACACTTCATCCCCCCGGGATACGGGGGATCCTGGGGAGCGAGTCGCTCCCTTCCCCGGAGCCGGTTCTGCCGGGGCTCTGCAGGGCTCCGCCGGCTGCGGGAGGTTCAGCCCGGGCAGCCCCGGCGGGAAGCGGGGATGGGAGCCCAGCCCGGCTTCCATCCTCCATCCCAGCCGGCGGGGAGGACCGGGAGCCGCGGTTTCCCCCCTCCCCGGCACCCTCTCCCCCCACCCCAGGCTGCGGTCCTGGGGAAGAGCCCCTCCTGCTGCTGCCGGCTCCCTGCGGCCCTGCCAGGGTGCTTCAGGCCCGCGATTATTTTTGCCTTCCCCCCGGCTCCCCCCCTTCCAGGCCGGGATGGCGACTGTGGGGGACACAGGAGCCCGGAGGGGCTGTGGGAGGGCGGGGGACGGACACCCCCGGGGTGGGAGGATGGAGGCTGCTGCCCTGGGGAGGCTCTGACAGGTTTCTGCCTGGCTGGCTGCTGGAGTTGGAAAGGATGTAGAGAAGGAGGCAGGAGCAGGAGGAGGAGGAGGGAGGGCCCCGGGCTGCGCCGTTTTTTCCCATCCCTGTGCGGCTCCTGAGAGATGATTTTAGGATAAAACTGCATGGGGTTCCTCATCCCGGGGGGTTCTCCCGCTTCTGGGAGCCGGGGGGAGCTTGGGCCCAGCCTGCAGAAATTGCCGAGCAGCCGCAGTGGCAGCCAGAGGTGAAGGAAACCGTGGGACGTGCCACGAAATGCCCAGGATTCAGCCCATCCCTGCCTTCCATGCAGGACCCAACATATCAGTGGCCCTCTTAAATTTTTTATTTTATTTTATTTTATTTTACTTTATTTTATTTGCAATCTGGCCCTGGAGCTCAGCCCTTCGCTCTCACTGGAAGCGTGAGGATCATTTGCTGCTCGCTCGGATGTTGCTCCAGCTCCCAGGGTTGGAGCAAAGCTTGGAGGGGGGGATGTCGAAGGGGCAGGGGGTGGTGGTGGTGTGGATTTAGTACTCGTGTGCTCAGTGCAGGGTTTGGATGGACTCGGAAGGATGGCTCCGAGCCACTCAATCAGCCGTCGGGGAGCAAGGAGGAGGGTGGGTGGACTTTGGTGCCCCTTCCCGGAGCGGTGCTGCCTTCCATGGAACGGGGCCAAGGGGCTGTGGGAATCACAGGGAGCTTGTTCAAGCAGTTGCTTAAATTTTCGGCACTTTTATAACCTCCTTCTCATTAAGGCTTGGGTGTTGGTTTTTTTGGGGTTGTTTTTTTTTTGTTGGTTTTTTTTTTTTCGGGAGGGGATGGCTGAATTTTGTCGGATTTTTGCATGCCACTGTGCTCCGAGAGCTTCCCAGTCATGCATTAAGCAGCGTGACTAACGCCTCTCTCATGTGGTTCGGGCTCTCTCTCTCTCGCAGTCTCCCCGTAGGGAGAATTCTGTGTGCGGAGGAAGAGTTGTTTTGGGAGGGGTTTTGATTTTTTTTTTTTTTTTAAGAGCTCTGCCAGCAGGTCGGGGAAAAAGAAAGGAAAAAAAAAAAAAACCAAAAAACCCAAGCAAAACAACAACAACAAAAAAAGGTGCCTGGCACTGGAGAAGAAAGTGTGGGATGGTCCTTAGATCCCATGGGAAAATAGCCCGCTGCCTTGGACCGGCCCCTGGGAAGCCTCTGTCTCCTGCACAGACGTGCTTTTCCCCGTGGTGGAGGCTTCCTCCTCCTCTTCCTCCTCCTCACACCCAGCTCTGAGCTCTCACGTCTGCGCTGTGTCATTCGCACCCCGAGGCACCCAGCAGGATTCCTCACCCCGGCCAACCTGGGGCCCCTTTCCCACCCACCCTGGGACCTCTCAGGTTCCCAGCCCCTTTTACCCTCCTGCTTGGGAGATTTCCTTCACCTGCAGGAACAGGGTTCAGACTCCAGCCTCTTTTTTATTTTATTTTTTTTTTCTGAGTGGAAGACATGGGTGCTGGGCACCCTTTGGGTGCCTCCCTTCCTCCTCCAACCTCCCACTGGGCTCTTTCCCCACTCCCTGGATCCTCCCTGCCGGTTCAGGCAGGACCATGTGAGGCGTCACCCTCTCTTGGGACTTTCACCTTTACCTGCCACCCTCCACCTCACGGCAAGGCTTAGTCAGGGCCACCCTACGTCACCAGCAGCCACGGCCCAGCCTAGTGCAAACAGCCTTGTGCAAACAGGCTGTGGGGGTGGCTGCCTCTCCCAGCTGGGGCATCCTCTGGGAGCACCTTCCCAGTGGCTGAGGTATCCTCTGGGACCACCTTCCCAGTGGCTGGGGTATCCTCTGGGACCACCTTCCCAGTGGCCAGGGCATCTTCTGGGAGCATCTTCCCAGTGGCTGGGGCTTCCTCCAGGACCACCTTCCCAGTGGCTGGGGTATCCTCTCTCTGGGACCACCTTCCCTGTGAACAGGGCATCTTCTGGGAACACCTCCCCAGTGGCTGGGGTGTTCTCTGGGACCACCTTCCCCGTGGCTGGGGCCCCTCCTGGGAGCATCTTCCCAGTGGTCAGCACTGCCCATCTTCCCCTTCTCCCCGTCCTCACCATTTCCAGCACAAACAGACAGAGCATTTCCCAAGGGACGTTTTTTTTGGCACTGCCATTTCCAAAGATGACATTTTTGGCACTGCCATTGCTGAATTCAGAGCAGGGCAGCAGGGTGCTGAAGCCCAGCGAGGGTCTGGTTCCCCCGTGAAGCCAGGTGGGTGTCGGGTGTGAGCGCACACACGTGCTGCGGGCAGGCTCACGCGTGTCAGAACCCACCCCCATCCCCCCACCACCACCTCGGGGTGTGCAGGCACAGTGCAAGTCCCCCCACACAGGGTGACATCACCCAGAGGCACAGCCGGTGGTGACAGGGACATGCGCACACGCTCCCCCCGCGCAGGCACACGCGTGGCCTGGTGCACGCACACGTGCGCTGCGTGCAGGGATGCCAACTGGTGCCTGGTGCAGGGGGTGGGCAGGGGTGTGCTCCTCACAGTGTGCACACCTTGCTGGTGCACAGGGGTGTGCTCCTCACAGTGTGCACACCTTGCTGGTGTGCAGGGATGGGGCTGTGCTGGGTTTTGCCCGTGTCGGGGTGGAGATGCATCGTGTTTCTGCTCAGCTTCTTCATTCCTCCATCCTCAGCCCCGTGCGGGGATGGCAGGAGCTTGGTTCACCTCATCTCTTCCTCCTGGGCTGGGCATCCCGGAGGTGTCCGCACACACACAGCGCCAGGCTGGATGGGTCTGCACAGTGTCAGGGGGTGGAAGGATCTCTTCCTCAGGGGTCAAGCTCAGCTTCAGGACCTTTGGTTCATCCCTAGAACCAGAGATAGATTTTCCCCTGTGGAGGGAGAGCTTTTCTCTTCCATGCAGTTGTCCGTGGAGAAGCAGCAGGGTGGAGAGGCTGGGAGCTGCCTGCTGGAGGGGAGCAGCGTGGTGGCCAGGGCAGGAGATGTCACTTGTTGAGCTGGGAGACGCTGGGATCCATCCCAGGTGTTCAGACACTTGCTGGGTGGCAGCCACAGAGGGGAGATGGTTGGAGATGGTTGGAGATGGCTCAGCCATCCCACCAGAGACAGGGAGCAGTGGGAGTGGCAAGCGAAGGGTGGCTGCTGGGGGACAGGGGTTCTGGATTTTGGGGCACCCAACCAGTGGGGTTTTTGGGTGTCAGTGAGCTGGGCTGCACCTGTTCACCCTTACGGCTCAGCAGAAGCTGCGTGGGTGCTCTCAGAGCCTGGAGGAGCAGGAAGGGATGTTCCCAGCATGGAAAGCTGGCGGCCAGGCACAACAGGAGGCAGAGGCTGGGTGACAAGGCGTGTGGCTCGGCACAGAAGGGACGGGTCGGTGGGGCTGGCAGTGTGCCTGGCACTGCCTCTGCAGTGCGTGGGTGCCTGCAGTGCAGCCTGTGCAGTGCTCATCTCTGCAATGCAGGGGGGCAGTGCTCCCAGTGGGCAGGGGTAAGGGGTAGGGGGGGAGGTTGGCACTGGGGGGGCACCCACGGGGGTGTCCCGGTGTGGGGTGGATGGGAACGGGGAGGGACAGTGCATTTGCAGTGAGCCACAGGAACAGCATTTTCTGGCAGAGCCTGGGGGCTGTGCAGCAGGGGGAGGGGGGCTGTGCCCACTGCTGCAGTGTGCAGTGCCACTGCTCCTCTGGGGGGGCACGGGCTCTGCCCCCGGGGTGTGTCAGCACTGCAGTGGGGGGCAGGGTCCCTCTGACATGGGTGGGGTGGGCAGTGCCCCTCCGCTGTGAGGGGATGGCAGTGCCCTGCGTGCAGTGCAGGATGGGTGATGCTTGGGGCTCCTGCAGTGCTGGGTGGAATCGTGCAGTGCTGCTGAGTGCAGGGAGGGCAGTGCTGCTCTCTCCCTGCTCTGGCAGTGCCCCCATCCCTGCAGTGAGGGATGGGTGGGAGCCCTGCAGTGCAGGCAGTGCTCTGACTCCCTGCAGTGATGGATGGGTGGTAGCTTTGTCTCCTGACAGTGCCCCGTGTCCCTGCAGTGCGGGTGGGTGGGTGGCATCCCAGCATCCTTGCAGTGCAGGCAGTGCTGCTGCCTGCAAGTGCAGGAGCTGCCTGCCAGAGCACTGCGGGGCTGGCAGTGGGGTGCAGTGCCCCGTGTCCCCACCCTGCGTGGCATGCAGTGGCCCTGCAGTGCGTGGCACACGTTGTCTGACACCACTGGGGTGAGAAGCTGCCTCTAAGCCTGGCTGGCACCCTTGGGATTGCTGCTGGTGTGCCTCCTCCTTAGGTCTAATTACAGCTTGCGTGGTGACAGAGAGGGTGGCTGGTGGCAGGAGTGGCTTCCTGTCACTCGTGGAGAGCCAGGGCTGAGGTTTCAGTGAGGGGTGGCTCATTCCAGGGCGGTGCAGGAACTTTGGAAGCCAGGATCAGTCCTCCCGGGCAGCTCTGCCAGGGCTGGGGCAGCTCTGCCAGGGGAGCCCCTGGAGCCCCATTCCTCTGGGGAAGGAGCCTGTGGTTGTGGGGTGCAGAGGGGCTGCCTGACCCGGGGTGTCTGTGTCTCCTTGCAGCTCCCCCGCAGCACAGGATGGAAGCGCTGGCGTCCTGCCTGGGGCTGTGGCTCCTCTGCCAGCTCCCTGCCCTGGTCTCTGGGACTCGTGTGGTCTACAAAGTGCCAGAGGAACAACCCCCCAACACCCTGATCGGGAGCCTGGCCTCCGATTACGGCTTCCCAGACGTGGGGCACCTCTACAAGCTGGAGGTGGGAGCCCCGTATCTCCGCGTGGACGGCAAGACCGGGGACATCTACACCACGGAGACCTCCATCGACAGGGAGAGCTTGCGGGAGTGCCAGCACCTCCTGCCCGGAGAACCCTGCTTCCTGGAGTTCGAAGTCTCCATCACTGACCTGATCTTGAACAGCGGCCCCCGCCTGCTGGAGGGGCAGATAGAGGTGCTGGATATCAATGACAACACCCCCAACTTTGCCTCGCCCGTCCTCACCCTCTCCATCCCTGAAAACACCAACCTCGGGGCGCTCTTCCCCATACCCCTGGCCATGGACCGGGACTCGGGGTCCAACGGCGTCGCCTCCTACGAGCTGACGGCTGGACCGGAGGCGCAGGAGCTCTTTGGGCTGCAAGTGGCAGAGGATCAGGATGAGAAGCAACCGCAGCTGATTGTCATGGGGAACCTGGACAGGGAGCAGTGGGACTCTTACGACTTGACCATCAAAGTGCAGGATGGAGGCAACCCACCCCGGGCCAGCAGCGCCCTGCTCCGCATCACCATCCTGGACATGAACGACAACGCGCCCAAGTTTGAGAAGGCTCTGTACGAGGCTGAGCTCTCTGAAAACAGCCCCGTGGGGCACTCTGTCCTCCAGGTGAGCTCGGCCCTTCTGAGGGTTTCCATACCCACTCCCCAACTTAAGGAGTGTTCCTGTGGTTTCCCAGGGGAGGTTGTGGAGTCCCCATCCCTGGGGATGAAAACCCACCTGGATGCAGTCCTGTGGGATGTGCTCTGGGTGTTCCTGCTTTAGTGGGAGAGTTGGAATAGATGAGCTTTAAAGGTCCCTCCCTTTAAAGGTTTCCTTCTGATAATTCTGTGATTCTACAGCCACTTGCCACCACGGTTGCTCAAGGAAGCCTGGAAGGTTTGCAAGCTGTGGGAGGCCATGGTGTCCCCCGGCTGGCAGGCAGCTCCCGGGGATGTCACATCTGCTAAAACAAAGTTATAAGGATGCGTGGGAAGGTGCAGCCAGCATTTTGGGAGGAGGACAGGAGCAGCAGCAGGGTTGGGGGTGGGGGTGCCAGGAGGGTTACGAGGAGGGCTGGGACCCGAGGGCCATGGGGACTCTGGCTTCATGCCCGCAGACAAGACACAGCCCCTTTCATGAGCTGCATTCCCTTGGTGGCTCCGTGGAAACACAGGAGGAAGGGGGCAGGCAGCATCCCTGCTGCCCCACTTGGGGGCTGCCCCACTTTGGGGGTGCCCAGGGTGGTCAATGGGGCAAAGTGGCCTGGGGGAAAGGGTTGGATCTTGGTGGATTTGGCTTGGAGAGGGGGCACTGAGATGATAGTAGGTGACATCTGTTTATCTGCAGCTGCCATCTTAATCAGCAAGCAGGGCCAGCTCTCGGCTGCTTGCTTAATTCCACTGTGAATTTTTTTTTTCTTTAATTTAAGAATTCATTTTTCACCGTTAAAGAGAATGGAAGTTGGGAAGCAGATAAGGGAGCCGGAGGAGAATGAGCTGAGACGTTGCTGCTGCCATTGCTCAGCTTTTATCTTGGGGTGGGGGGGGAATGACTTCCGCCTGGTGTGAGGGTTTTTTTTTTTCCCACTCCTTTTGCAAGTGGAGAGGTAAAAGGTGGAATTTACACCTAAGGATTATCTTGGTCCCCCTCCTCCCCATCCTAAACCTGCTGAGTGAGATAGCGGTGGGGGCAGCAAACGGGGCAGAGAAGAGGCTGTTCAGGGAGCCAAGTAAGGAGGGAAATGTGAGACAAACCTCATCTCCTTCAGGGAGCAAAGCAGGGGAGCAGGGACAGGTTGGTGGGAACACAGAGCTCCTGATGGGTGGAAACAGAAGTGCTGAGGCACTAACAGGCTGACTCCTGTTCTTCCCTCTGCTGTCAGAGTGGTTCCAAAGAATGTCTATCAGTGTGGTGATAGGCACTTTATGTATATAAATATAGATATATATATGGTGCACCCCTTCCCCCTCAGCCCCAGCCCTGAATGCTGGGATGGGGCTGCTGCAGCTCCCCACACCTCCATTTCCCTTCCCCTCCCCTCGCCTCTCTTTTGGGGAGGATTTTTTTTTTTCAAAGCAGGCAGAGAGCTTTCCCTCCCCGCTGCTCCGCCTGGTCCTGGTGGCACGGGTTCCCAGAGGATTCCCTGCGTGCCGGGAGGGGAGCGTGGCCAACCGGCCCAGCCGGTTCCACTGGAAAAGCCAGGAGCAGCCTGGGTGCCTCTCCCAGCTGCTCTGCCGGTCCCAGGCTCTTTGGCCCCAGAAGAGGAAATCCTGGTTTTTTTTTCCCCCCCTCCCTCTGCCTGGAGGAGGCACGGCCGCCTCGGCCTCTCGCTCACCGGTTGCCCCTCCAACCCCGCAGGTGAAAGCCAACGATTCGGATCAGGGCGCCAACGCCGAGATCGATTACTCCTTCCACCAGGCCTCGGACATGGTGCGGAGGCTCCTGCGCCTCGACCGCGCCACGGGGCTCATCACCGTCCAAGGGCCCATTGACCGCGAGGACGTCGGCACCCTCAAGTTCTCCGTCATGGCCAAGGACAAAGGGGCCAACCCCAAGAACGCCCGCACCCAAGTGGTGGTCACCATCAAGGACATGAACGACAACGCGCCCTCCATAGAGATTCGGGGCATCGGGCTGGTCACCCACCAGGATGGCATGGCCAACATCTCGGAGGACGTGCCGGTAGAGACGGCGGTGGCTCTGGTGCAGGTGTCAGACCGAGATGAGGGCGAAAACGCCGTGGTCACCTGCGTGGTGGCTGGTGACGTCCCGTTCCAACTGCGGCAGGCCAGCGAGACAGGGAGTGACAGCAAGAAGAAATACTTCCTGCAGACCACCACGCCACTGGACTACGAGTCGGTGAAGGAGTACACCATTGAGATCGTGGCGGTGGACTCGGGGAACCCGCCCCTCTCCAGCACCAACTCCTTGAAGGTGCAGGTGGTGGACGTGAATGACAACGCCCCTGTCTTCAGCCAGAGCTTCACCGAGGTGGCCTTCCCCGAGAACAACGAGCCCGATGACCTGGTGATGGAGGTGAGCGCCAGCGATGCTGACAGCGGCTCCAACGCCCAGCTAGCTTATTCCCTGGTGACGGACCCCTCTTCCAAAGGCTCCTTCAGCATTGACCCAGACTCCGGGGAGATCCGGGTGAAGGCGGTGCTGGACCGAGAGCAGCGGGAGCGCTACGAGTTCTTGGTGGTGGCAGCAGACAAGGGCAGCCCCAGCCTCAAGGGCACAGCGTCTGTGGCCATCAACGTCATGGACCGGAATGACAACGACCCCAAATTCATGCTGAGCGGCTACAACTTCTCTGTGATGGAGAACATGCCACCCCTCAGCCCCGTGGGCATGGTGACGGTGATCGATGCTGACAAAGGAGAGAACGCCCGCATCCAGCTGTCGGTGGAGCAAGACAACGGGGACTTTGTCATCCAGAATGGCACCGGCACCATCCTCTCCAGCATCTCTTTTGACCGGGAGCAGCAGAGCACCTACACTTTCCGCCTCAAGGCGGTGGATGGCGGAGATCCCCCCAGGTCTGCCTACGTGGGGGTGACCATCAATGTCCTGGATGAGAACGACAACGCTCCCTTCATCACGTCACCCTCCAACGCCACCTACAAACACATCCTGCCCCACACCAGCCCCGGCCAGCAGGTGAGCAAAGTCAAGGCGGAGGACATCGACTCCGGCGTCAACGCGGAGCTGACCTACAGCATCACGGGAGGCAACCCCTTCGAGCTCTTCCAGATCTCCCCGCACAGCGGAGACATCACCCTGGAGAAGGAGATCCTGCGGAAGCACCACGGCCTGCACCGTTTGGTCGTGCGGGTCAACGACAAGGGCAAGCCCTCACGGCACGGCACGGCGCTGGTGCACTTCTACGTCAACGAGACGTTGGCCAACCGCACGCTGCTGGACACCCTGGTGGGCCACAGCCTGGACACCCCGCTGGACATCGACATCGCCGGAGATCCCGAATACGAGCGCAGCAAACAGAGAAGCAACATCCTCTTCGGAGTCATTGCCGGCATTGTGGCCGTCACCCTGGTCATCGTGCTGGTGGTCCTGGTGCGCTACTGCCGGCAGCGGGAGGCCAAGAGCGGCTACCAGGCGGGCAAGAAGGAGACCAAGGACCTCTACACCCCCAAGCAGGCCAGCAAGAGTGGGAAGAGCAAGGGCAAGGTGAAGAAGAGCAAGTCTCCCAAGCCGCCCAAGCCCACGGAGGATGAAGAGGAGACGGGGCTGCAAAAATCGCTGAAGTTCAACCTGATGAACGACTCTGTCAGCGACAGCCCCCGGATCCACCTGCCCCTCAACTACCCGCCGGGCAGCCCAGACCTGGGTCGTCACTACCGCTCCAACTCGCCTCTGCCCTCCATCCAACTCCAACCTCAGTCGCCCTCGGCCTCCAAGAAGCACCAAGTGGTGCAGGACCTGCCGGCCACCAACACCTTTGTTGGCACCGGGGACAACAACTCGACGGGCTCTGAGCAGTACTCGGACTACAGCTACCGCACCAACCCCCAGAAATACACCAACAAGCAGGTAGGAGAGCTCATCCTGCGGCCTGCGGCGGCCCCCGCCCTGCACCGGGGACCCATCTGGACAGAGGTGTGGGAGTGAGCCTGGACTGGCCCCCAGCCCTGCATGCGTGGCCTTGGGGGGCTGGCAGAGGACTACCCTGGAGCCGAGCCACCCAGCCTGGGCGTGGGGAGGGGAAGGGGGATGGTGGGAAGGGGGTGGCCTGAAACCCCCACACACACACACACAAACACCCTATAACTTTCGGAGAGCCCGGGGCTGGGTCCTGGGTGATGGTGGTGTGAAGGGTGCTGCATGTTTCTGCCTCTGCATGTGGAGCTCCAGGGAAGGAATCTCAGCCACTTGGGTCCACTCAGGGGATCGGCTCTAAGAGCGCTGAGGAGGGCAATGTCCACCCTCCCATCCACCCTCTCATCCATCCATCCATCCATCCATCCATCCATCCATCCATCCATCCTTCCATCTCTCTGCTTGAGCTGGCTCAGGGATAGGATGGACCTGTCCTGGCCAACCCATCCCCAGCCAGGGAGCACTGAGGAAAGCCTTAGCACTACTGCCACCCCCGCTCACCAAACCTTTCACCTTCTCTGCTCAAAGCCACCCAAAAGGATGCTTTGCACCCAGCGTGGCTGCCCGGGCAGGTGGGGTTGGGTAGAGGAGCAAAGTTCTGCCTTTTTCCCAGGTTTGGGCTCTGGTTTCTCTCAGGATTGGGCCTTCTGCCATAGCCAGCTCAGGGAAAACCAACCCGCCCTTAGCACCAGGAGGAGGAGGAGAGTGGATTCCTTGGGTCGGGTTGTGTGCTGGGGCTGGAGGAAGGGGACACAGGGTCAGAGGTGGTTCTGCTGCCGTCGGGTCACTGCTCTTGGTCCAGCTCTTGGTTTCTGGTGCTGCGTGGCGATGGGGCAGGGTCTTGGCTGCAGAGTGGGGAGGGCTGGGCTGCTGGCTGGTGTGCACTGGAGCTTGGAGCTGGTCGTGGAGGTTGTGGGGTGAGGAGGTCGGAGCTTGCAGGACCCTCTTTCCCTGGGGCTCTCTCCCTGTTAGCTTGCACCACGTCTCTGCTTTGGCGCCTGTTGGGTCTGACCTTCACCAGCTAGAGAGGGAGAGGGGGCACGAGTGCCTGGGGCTTTGCCTTCTTCCTGGGGTCTTCCTGTGGGTGAGGACCACCCACTGCTCCCCCTCACACACACACACACACCACCCCGTGCTGTACCCGCGGAGTCCCCTGGAGACCCCTGCTCCCCTCTTTGTACCCCGGTGAGTGGCAGGCTGGGCTCCTGCCAGCTCGGCTGCCCTGTTGGATTTGACTTCAATAAAAGTTTTATATTTTTGACCTCTTGTGCCTTATTTTCCCCGCTGCCCCAAAGATGTTCTTGCCTCCCAGGCAGTTTCCCAGGTGTATTTTCCACGTCCCCAGCCACCACAGCACCCAGAAGTGATGCTCATGTGGGGCCGGCCATCTCCTTGAGCCCTCCACCGTCTCCCGCTCTGGCCAGTCCCCAAGGACTCGGGGTACTGATCCCCTTACCCAGATGGCCGTGTCCCATCTCCAGTCACTGCCTGCCCCTCTGAGGAGACACCTTCCTCCAGGACACGGATCACAACACACACGTGTACATGTGTGGACGTGAAGGCGAATCTAAGCCAGGGACCAGTTAGCCCAGCTTCCTTCCAGCCCACCATCCCGTTGCGTAGCTTCTCCTGCTGCATCCCCAGGTCCTTTTGGGACCCAGCCATGTCCCAAAGCCCAGCGTGTGGAGGAGCAGGTTGAACCCTGCCTGGCATGACCCAAATCCTGCCAGCAAGGGCTGGAAGACGCCTGCCTCTCCCCCGCCGCGGCGCTGGAATGAGGACACGCGCGGTGGCAGATGGAGGTTGGGTGCGTCTGCAGCACCCAAAGCAAGGTGCTCCCCCCACCCCAGGATGTGATGGGCACCACTGTAGTGAGGGAGGGGTCCTCCCAGGCAGGCTTGGTGGCCCTGCTCCTCATGAAGATGGCTCTGCCCCTGCCAGCGGGCAGCTTGGAGGTGATGCAGCTGCCGTGGGGCTTGCTCAGGCTCTTGGCTCCAGTGCGCTGGAGAGATCACAGAGTCCCAGACTGGTTTGGGTTGGAAGGGTCCTTCAAGATCACCCAGTTGTAACCCCCTGCCATCCACAGGGACACCTCCCACCAGCCCAGGTTGCTCCAAGCCCCATCCAGCCTTCAACACTGCCAGGGATGGGGCAGAGCCACAGCTTCTGGGGGCAACCTGAGTTAATGTCCCACCATCCTCACTGAAGACTTTCTTCCTGCTCAGTCTCAGGGGCAATCCTACATCTCCAGGATCCCCCTTTCCAGCCACTCCTCCCTCTTTCTCATGGTTTTCCTTTCAAACTGGGGCAGCCACCCCTGTGCTCGTCTCACCAGCTTCACCTTCACCTCATCCCCAGGGGCTCCAACCAGGCTGCCGGAGAAGAGGAGCTCTGGCGCTGGGGGAGATTAGATCATCCAGGGAAACCAGTGGTTCTGGCTTTGGTGGTTTCAACCCTGTGCCAGCCTTGGCTCTCACAGCCTCCTACTTTGTTTTGCTAACAGCAGAAGGTTTTATCTTGAACCATCCAGGAAGCGTCTGGGCCTCCTGGGCAGGCAGGGCTGGGACCTGGGGGGAGATGCGATGGCTGCGAGAGGAGGAAAGGAGACAGCACCTAACCACCTAAATAACTGCTCCCTGCAGGGCTGGGCAGGGCGGGCTGGGGGCTTGGCTCAGCCTTGCTATCTGCTTCCCTTTGGGAACTTTCTGAGAGACGTTTCCCTTCCTTCCTTTGATGAACCCGGGGCGAGAACACAACCTTGGAGACACTGGGGTGGGGAGTGTCTCCTCTCTTCTGCCCTTCTCTCAGGCTCCATCCTTTGGAGCTTTTAGTTTTTATACCAGGGGGGGTTATCATCTATCTTTTCCCAGCTGCACAAAGCCCCCCAGACTGCCCTAGGTCCTTCCAGCCTCCCCCCATCTGAGGAGCTGGTTGGGGTGGTGCTCAGCAGAAGTGGCTGCACCTGTGTGCAGGCTCGGGAGCAGGAGCAGTGTTGGTTACTGTCTTCCAGGGGCTGTGAGGGATGAAAAGAGGAATATTTCAACTGTAATGGCCAGAGATGAAATTGTCTTGCTGGAGAACTGGGCTCAAAGCCTCCATAAATTGCAGGTTTAGGTGTTGGCAGCTGGCTGGGAAAGTCTCCTCTCATCCCGGGTCAGTGGGTTTGCTCAAGGTCGTTGAGGTGGAAATGAACTGAGAGATGGATCCAGCAACGAGCCACAGGTGGGGCTGAGGGCTCAGGGGGGGACCTGCCCTCTTTTCCCCCCCAGTTTCAGAGCAACTCTGAGCTGGAGGAGTTCCCAGGCTCTGCAGATCAGCTCCTGCCCCTGGGATCCATTGTGCTCAGCTCAGATTTGGCTCAGGTTGGTGTGCAGGGAGGGAAGGAGGGAGTGTGTTGGTGAGGTCCTGGGGTGCTGAGTTGAGGCTGTTGGGATCTGGTCCTGAGTGCTGAGCTGGGAAGAGTAGCTGGGCTCTGGAAAACAACTGGGAATGCTGAACACCTTGTGGGCATCAGTGGAGGACTTGTGGGGTGAGGAGAAGGTTGGAAGTGATGGTTCCTAGGGGTTTGATGAGGATGCTGAGACATCCCTGGGTGAGACAGGATGGCTCTGGGCAGGGCTGAACTTAGGGGGCTTTGGTTTGTGGTAGGGATGGGGTGCCTAGAGGAGGAGGGCACCCTGGGGTGTTTGGGACCTCCAAATGAAGGGCTTCACTTGGGGACAATGAGATGGAGCCAGTGTGGGGGTGCTGTGGGGGGAGGTGACAGCAGGGTGGACACAGCACACAGCCTCGGGCAGGGGCTGGATGACTCCTCTGCAAGGAGGTGGTGGCACTTGCTGTGCCTGTCCCCTCAGGGGACATTGGCTCATTCTTGGCTGACAGTCCCTCATCCCAGCAGTGCTTGGGACCTCGTCCTTGGCAGGTTGGCCCAGCCTGTCCTACCCACCTCAGGTGGACATGGGGTGTGTTGGGCTGGGCTGGTGGCTCTGATCAGTTCCTCCCTTCCCACCCTGCTGAACCAGGGGCTGTTCCTTCCTCCCTGCCCTCCTCTTCCTCTCTCCAGCCCCTGGGCTCTGCTATGCCCGATGCCCTTGGAGCCAGCGTTGGGCTGGTGAACACGAGCTTGGATCTGGGTGACTTCTCCTGGCTTTTTCTCCCTCTCCACCTCCTCATTTGTATTTTCACAACCATACCTGCTCTTCTCCATCCCTCTCCATGCTCTGCTCGGGCACTGACCTCCCCCTTCCCCATCTCCTGGCCCTGGTGCAGCCCCAGCAGCCAAGCTGTGGCTGGGATGAAAGCCCTGGCTGTGTGGGCAGCCACCTCTTCCAAACCATCCTGATTGATATTCCCAGCACTGTTCTGCCCGCTCCGTTGGGCTCTCAGCTGCAGGGCTGCTCCCAGTTCTGCTTCTCCTCCAGCCTTCCCCCAGCTCCTGGGGCAAACCCTCACCCCCCAGCTCTGTCCCCAGGGGTGACCACAGAAACTTTGGGGGCCCTTCCCCCAGAGAGAGGCTGGGGATGAAGGGTGGAGGGTGGGGCAGGATGGAGGATGCTGGGGTAATGAGAGGGTGCAGGATGTAGGGCAGGGTGAGGTGGGGGAGAGGGAGGGCTGAAGGACATGGGGAACAGAATGCTCCTGCTCCTGGGAACTCTGTCAGCTCCTTGGGGGGAGAGGAACCCCCTGAGGGTGTGGGGCAGCACCCATGTTTCTTGGTTGTGTCCCCCCCACCCATGCTGGTGTCCCCTGCTGGGTGAGACTCATGTGGGGCTGAGCCAGGGTGGGCTGCAAGGAGCAGGAACTCCTCATGGTGGGTGGTGGGGACATTTGGCTCCTATGGTACCCTGCCAAAAATCTCTTTTTTGCCACTATGGTCTCCTGCTGGCTGCCCCTGGTGCTGAGAACCTCATGCCAAGCCCAAAGCACCTTCTTCACCCTCCACCCATCTCCACACGTACCTGTACCTGTCATGTGAGAGCACCTGACCGTGAAACCCTGGGCAGGGCCCACGGCCACAGGACAGATGTGCTCCTGCCTCCTGCCCTGCCAGCCCCACCATCCCAGCTGAACTTACACAACCCGAGATCTGCTCCCGGGTGAAACCAAGATGGTCAAGGCAGATTACTTTAAATGCCTTATTCCCACAGTTCCCTGCTCCTTTGGTGCCCCGGGAAGTAGGCAGGCTGCTCACCATGAGGTGCTGAGGGTTGAATGATGGGTGAGGAGGAGCCTGCCCACCCCTGGCACCTTGGTCTCCGTCTTCTTCTTGGTTCCCCTCAGCTTCTGGAGCTGTTGGTGTGAAGCCAGAGGTGATCCAAGGGCTGGAGCAGCTCTGCTCTGAGCCAGGCTGAGAGAGTTGGGTTTGGTCAGCTTGGAGAAAGGAGCAATGGGGAGACCTCAGAGCACCTTCCAGTGCCTGAAGGGGCTCCAGGAAAGCTGGGGAGGGACTGGGGACAAGGGCCTGGAGGGATGGGATGAGGGGGAAGGGTTTCCAGCTGCAAGAGGGGAGATGGAGAGGAGATGGGAGGGAGAAATTGTTTGGGGTGAGGGTGCTGAGCCCCTGGGTGCCCAGGTTGCCCCCAGAAGCTGTGGCTGCCCCATCCCTGGCAGTGTTGAAGGTTGGATGGGGCTTGGAGCCCCCTGGGCTGGGGAAGGGGTCCCTGACCATGGCAGGGGTGGCACTGGATGGTTTTAAGGTCCTCTCCATCCCAAACCATTTGGTAATTCCATGATTCTTACAATCACAGCTGCAGTACCCAACCTAGGGGAAGCTTAGTCTTGGTTTAAACTCTGGGAGCCAGGATCACCTGCAGCTCAGACCCACCCATTCCCCCCACGTATGTGCCCTGATGATCTTATCTTCTCTCTGCCTTTTTTTGGCTTCTCTGGAGGTCTCAGTCTGCACCCTCGAGGACCTTTCCATATCCCACCACTAGTGTGGGTTTCTTTTCCTTGTGGAGTTCCTGATTCAAGCCTGTGGTTGAGAGCACAAGAGGCGGAGGAGGGGAGACAAAAGGAACAGAAAGAAAACAACTCCCCTGCATCCCTTCAAAACATCTCAGTTGTTTTGCCTCATCATCCCCTCATGGTGTAAGCTGTTTACTGCCTCAGTCCTTCAGATGCTCCCAGGAAGGAGTGGGTGGGAGAGGAGGTTTGTGGCCATGACCTAGAGGAGAGCAGGAGAAAACCCACTTGTTATTGTCTACATCCAGTCTGGCATTCCCAGCCTTGCCCTGCGGATCCTACCCTGAAGATGCCCCTGTCCCAGGAGGTGAACGTCCTTCTGAGCACCTCTGCAGCTGCCAAGCACCCACCTCCCCATCTCCTGTCTGGCTGTGGCACCACTGGGTGCCACCCACCCATCTTGGCAGGTCCTTTAGAGGCATCGTTTTGGGAGGGCAGCCTTGGAACCCCTCCCCAGCAGAGTTGTTGGAGGAGCTGAGTGCCCTGATTCAACTCTCCCCAGACGTCTCAGAAGGCTTCAGCAACCTGAAAGCCCTGAAGCTGTTTAGTTCCCACGTGGCCTGGTTTTCACATGCTCCCAACTCCTTCAGCAGCTGCAGAGCTGCTGCCAGGGAGGCTCTGCCAGAGCCCTCCCTGCTTGGGAAGAGGAGGAGGAGAAGGGGGGGGGGGGGGAGGACTTCTTGTCTGAGCTCGGGTCTCAAATCGTGCTCTACACGTCTTGCTAATGTGATGTCTGATGTTCCTCTTACACTAATCTGTTAATCTTCCTTGCTTCTTCATCAAAAGCACTCGAGCCCAGAAGAAAGCAAAATCAGATGTTTGAAGAGCCCTTATTATTCAGGCTGGGCAAAGACCTTTGGGGTTGTTGTGATTCAGGGCCCTGGGAGTGCCTGGAGGAGCTTGGGCTGGTTTTTTTCCAAGGGTTTCAAGTAGATCACAGTTTATTAGAGACTATTCAGGATGTCCCTTGCCCAAAGAAAGCTCAGAAAGCTTCTCTCATGTTCAGGAAATGTTGCTTGAGCCAGGATCTGCACGGACCTTTGTCCTTGGGCCAGCCCAAGTTCACCAGTAAGCCCAGTAGAGCCAAGATAAACGGTCCTAACTGGTGTCACTGGTCCTACCTGTTTGGTCTCCTCTGCTGGAGGCTTCTCGGGTGCTGCCATCACTCCTCATCCTGTGCAGGTTGGTTGCAGACCACTGGAGCTCTGCCCACAGCCTCTTGGTGCAAGGACTTCATGGCACAGGCACAGTTCCTTGGCCAAGCAGAAAATCCTTCTGCCCTTTGGCTGTGGGAATAGAGGGGATCAGAGAACAGGGTTGGCATCAGGGGAACATTTTCAATTTGAGAACAAATCATCCAGAATGATTTTTTTTTCCCTAGTTTGGCTCAAGCCAGGAAATTAATAAATATATATAATTTCTTTTCCCCTATTAATTTCTACAGGCATGATTCTGACCCACCTTTTTTCATTTGGCTTCATAATGAGCCCTTGACTTGATTCTGACGTCCAAGATCCCTTTGCAAGGCCATCATGTTTTCATTTTTCCATCTCAGCAAAGATCCCCTCCCTCCTGCAACTCTGAAACAAGGAGCTCGCTTGAAAAATGATCTGATTTCAACAAACTGACGTTTTTCCCCCCGTGCAGAGTCTTCTGTTGAAGCAATCTTTGTTGCCTCTCCGTTTTTGTTTTATTTTTTAATTTTTTGTCTCTTCTTTTCCTTGGGGCCCTGAGGCTTGGGACCCCCTGCTCTCCCCAGAGCTTTCAGTCCTATCTGTCAGCTCCACTGGGTGCAACTGGGAGCCAGATTAGCTCATTATTTTCCCAGCATTATTTTCCCCACTCTACAGCTGTTGGGCTCCTTCAGGGTTTTATTCAAGTGTTACTCCCTGTCCTGGAACCTTTTTCTCCCTGGGATTTTCAGATGGTTTTAATGTGATTATGAGACCTCCTCCTGCGTCCCGAGCAATTTCCTCTCTACCAACCATCCACCAAATGGCTCTATTATCAGCTTGGAGGTTATAGACATTTCAGGACACCACGGTCAGTCCAATTTAGACATTATTCCATAAAGATTATGACCCCTTTAGATTTTATGATTCACCCTTTCGATGATTTATTTCCATATTTTCCTTCCCAGTCTTCATTTCACCCTAAGAAAAGCCAAATTGCCCATCCTGGAGGGGCTGGGGGCTCTGATAGGCTGAGAGGTTAGGCAATCTCTGTCCTCAGGCTGGCTAAATGGCTTTCTAATTGCCTTCCATCTTGCTCTGAGTTAGATAAATTCCATCTGACCAGGCAGGTTGGCACCAGGCTTTGGCGGCTTCTTTGAGCAGCATGCAAATTTCCTGAAGCTTCAGGGCACCCATGTGGAGTCTAGACCACATTTCACCCAGATTTATTCATTAAACAGTGCCTGGGGAGCCTGATGGCCACTTGAAGGTGGCTGTGCTGCTGTGGTTCTCTGGGCAGCACTCGGAGCAGCTCTGTGCTGCCTGCAAGCTCAGCACTTCCGAATCCTCCACTTTAGGAGTTGCTTTCCAGGTGATAACCAGGAGCTGGGAGCTGGGGGTTTTTGGGGGGATCCCTGCCCAAGCCACTCGAGGGGTTCCTCCTGTAGCTTCCGTTGTCCCCAAAGAGCTAAAGGGTGGGTGGGGGCATGGGGATGGACACGAGGGTTTGTGGGCAGATCCCAACCATCACCCGAGACCTCGGGAGCATCAGAGGGAGCAGAACTGTCACCCCCATTGCTATGTGGGCATCAGGAAACTCCAGTGGCTGTGCTGGAGGTGACCTCAGCAAACCATCAGGCAGGGAGATCAGCAAACTGGGCTTCCCAGTCCTGTCCAGAGCTGTGAGCGCCCTTTGGGAGCCACCACATTCCATGACAACATTTGAGGAAGGCTCCAATGGGTTTTTTGGGGTTTTTTTTTTGGTTTTTTTGCACGCTGGAGGGGTCTTGCAGATGTGCCCAGCTCACATCTTTGCTCAGAATTGGGTCCATCTCCCTCCCTTGTTTGTAGTGGCTGGAGCTTCAGGCAGGCAATTGTCCTGCCTGGTTGCTCCATCCCTCCCTTATCCAGAGCAGGCAGAGCCTGCAGGACTGGTTCCTTTCCTCTGGGCCAGTTCTGTCCTCAATTCCTTCACGTTGTGCTAAAAGGGAACAATCCTGTAGTGCTGGGAACTGCAGCTCTGGTGTGGTTTGGTCAATCTCATTCCTGCAGTCCTGGTCCTCGTGCCTTGGAAAAGCTGAACCTGGAGATGCTGTGGGGGGGTAGGGAGGAGCCCATGGGGCAGAGAGGATCCCCAGAGCACCAAAGGGACCAGAGAGGCACGGGGGGGGGGGGGGGAAGAAATGTTGTCTTTGAGGAGCAGAGAGTTCCTGTGGGTGCCAGGAGGTTGTTGCCAGGGCATGGTTTGCTGCTGTCTCCAAACACTGTCCCTCTGTGCTGTCACATCAGGGCATGAGCTTGGACACCACCTCATCCCCCTGGATGTGAGAGTGGGCTCAGGAGGAGCAGGGGATGCTCTGGGGTGGGGTGGGGGTTCAGTGCAGCATCCAGACAGTGTGGAAAAGGCTGGGAAGAGCCCTGGCCCCTTCCTCACCCCAACCCCCCAGGAGAAGCTCCCAGTGCTGCTCAGACAAGCTGGGGAATGGTCTCTGGCCACCAGCTGAGCTTCTCTCCTCTTTCCTACAGCCTTGCCCTGCTGGATGAACCTTTGCACTTCAGGTCCAGCTTCCCTCCAGGCTTGCCTTGCTTTCCAGGGGCAGGATTTTTCCCCAAGCCCAGGTTACCTTGCTGGCGTTGTGCTCCTTCACAGACAAGACCCCAGGGAAGAAAATCATTCCCCCAGGCAGCAAAACCTCCGTGGGTGGAAACCTGCATCCCTTCCACTTGGGGCACGGTCCCCAGGTTTATATTTCTGTGTGTATTTGGGGATGTTGTGTAGCTCCAGGTTGGTTTGTACCGGAGAGGGGCTGAGGGATGGATCTGAAGTTGATGAACCCGTGTGTACAAAGGCTCCCTTGTCACTTCCCTTCCCATCCCAGGCAGTGGGGCTGCCACTGCTTTTCCTCCCAGCCCTCTGAGATGCTGCATTGTGGTGGCTGCTGGGGAAGCAAATGCCTTTGGCAGCCGTGGAGGCTCCTGGCATGTGGGGAGGTTGCCAAAGGAGCCCATCAGCTCCTGCTCTGGGCTCAGCGGTGAGGTGGTTAATTTCCCAGTTGGATATTTTCACCATTCCAGCTTTAATCAGGGCAGGGAAAGGGAGGGGAGGGAGCAGGGTGGCTCATCTCCGCGGGGGCTGGTGCTCTGCATCATCCCTGTCAGCAGGAAAAAAAGAAGAAGAAGAAGAAAAAAAAGGGTGCCCGGGGTGGATTTAAAGGGTTTCTGTTGGGAACAACCCAATTTCTGGTGGGTCAGGTGGGACTGTGTCCCCTGCCACCCACCCAGCTGGGTTTGGGGGGGTCAGGGTGGCACCTGCAGCCCTGTGCCCTCCCAGCACTGCTCAGCTTCTGGCTGGGTTTGTGTTCCCCAGGTCTAGCAAGGAGAAGCAGCTTGGAGATGTCTGACAGGGGGAAGCAGAGTGGGTTAGGGTTAGGTCTGAGTGGGGCTGAGGAGGGAAAGGGTCCCATTAGTCCCCCCCTGCAGCACCCAGGGGTGGGGGGACCCTCCTGGCCCAGGGCATCCAGGGCAAAGCTGCCCCAGGGCAGGGATCTGGTGTTGAGGGGGTTTGGGGTGTGCAGGACCAGGGAGGTTGGGGAAGGATCTCAGGGTGAATCCAAACAAATCCAAGTCCCTCCTACTGGCAGATGGGCCCCAAAACCAGAACCAGCATGGAGAAGGGCTGGAACCAGTATGAGGAAGGGCAGCAGAGCTGAAACCAGGATAGGGAAGGACTGAAACCAGTATGGAGAGGGGCAGCAGAGCTGAAACCAGTATAGGGAAGGACTGAAACTAGTATGGAGAAGGGCAGCAGAGCTGAAACCAGGAGGGAGGAGGGCAGCTGAGTGGGAACCAGTATGGAGAAGGGCTGAAAGCAGTAGGAAGGAGGGCTGGAACCCGTATGGAGAAAGGGCAGAAGAGCTGGAACCAGTAAGGAGAAGAGCAGCAGAGTGGGATCCATTAGGGAGAAGGGCAGTAGGGTCAGAACCAGTATGGAGAAAGGGCTGGAACCAGTAATGGGAAGGGCAGCAGAGCTGGTCAGACCTGCCTGGGGTCAGTTCATCACTGCAGGATGCTGGGGGGGCCAAAATCAGGTGTGGACTCAAAAAGCATTTTGCAGAGGCCAGGGGTGATTGAACAGGGGAACTGCAAAGGATTCCTGATTCCTTGCTTGAGGAAAAAAACCCAAACCAAACCAACCTGAGCTGTGGGACCCCCGAAACCCCCAGGGTTCACCAGGGGGTGAATGCTTCCATGGGTGCTGGAGGCAGCTGGTGGGGCTGGTGGGGTTCAGAGGGGAGAAAAAAGACAGCTTGGGTCCAAATCCCATCTGGTGCAGTGGGAAAGTGGAGACAGCAGCTAGGAACAGAGAAAAAATAGGGAAAAAAGTTAGAAATATAAAAATAAATGCAGCCTGGGGGGGGGAGGGAAAGAGAGAGGGAGTGTGTAGCAATTAGTAGACATGACTTGTTGTGGAGTGGAGAAAATTGGCAAGGAAAGGCAAAAATGTGGCAGGGAAATCGATTTTGATGAGCTAAACATGATCAGGAGGGCTCGGGATAAAAAGCAGGGAAGAGGTGGAATCCAGCAACTCATTTCCCCATGGGGGCTGGAAAATTGTGAATTATGGAGAAAACTGCTGCAAGAAAGAGCTCTGGTAATTTGGGCTGAAATGTAGTTTGGAGGAGGCTGTAATTTGGAGGAGGACCTGCTGGGGGTTGGCAACCAGGGAGGGCATTCCAAAGATCAGCTCCTTGAAAGAGGGAAGAGGGGGATGAGGAGGAGGAGGAAGGAGCAGTCCTGCTGAGCCATCCAAACTGAGCTGAAACTAAAGGGGGGTTAAAGGTGGAGGAATGCAAAGCTCTGCATGGAGAAGTGGGGGATGAAGGTTTAGATCCTGGAGAACATTGACTTGAGGATCAACCCAAGGGTAAGGCTGCAGGAGGAGCTTGGTTGGAGTTAGCAAAGACCTCAGGAGGACACCAGGGCTGCCTTGGTGACATGGTGACATGCTCCAGAAGGGTGGCTCCTGCAGAGGGATGGGGACAACAGGGGCAAGGGAGGTGAGGACCACAAAGCTGCCAGCAAGAGAGAGACTTCAGGAATGTGGGTTGCTTAACTTCTCCCAAAGAATCATAAAGTCCTGGAATCCCAGACTGGTTTGGGTTGAAAGGGACCTTAAAGCTCATCCAGTGCCACCCCCTGCCATGGTCAGGGACACCTCCCCCAGCCCAGGGGGCTCCAAGCCCCATCCAACCTTCAACACTGCCAGGGATGGGGCAGCCACAGCTTCTGGGGGCAACCTGGGCACCCAGGGGCTCAGCACCCTCACACCAAGGAATTTCTCCCTCCCATCTCCTCTCCATCTCCCCTCTCCCAGCTGCAAACCCTTCCCCCTCATCCCATCCCTCCAGGCCCTTGTCCCAAGTCCCTCCCCAGCTTTCCTGGAGCCCCATCAGCCACTGGAAGGTGCTCTGAGGTCTCGGAGTTGCCTGGATTGCTCTGTACAAGGAACTTCTATAGAAAATCCTGCTTGCTGCAAGGCTCTTTAACCCAGCAGAGAAAGGTCAAACAAAAGCCAGTTTCTGGAAGCCAGAGCCAGACAAATGGCTTCAGTTTCTCTCCATGACTCCAGAACAAAGCCCTCTGGGTGGAGAGCTTCAGCCAGACACAAGCTCCTGTTATTTTTTGAAGTGTTTTGGTCACAGCGTGGTGGGGACTGCTCAGAGGATGAGGGAAACCCCAGCCCCTGTCACTGCCATGGCCTCGTGTGGAGTTGGCTTGTGATGGAGATGAAGGGAGGAGAAGCCTTTGAGAGGCTGGATCTGAGCTGTAATGAGGGGGGGTTTACCTGAGAATGATGCCATTTGGAAGGAGGTTCCTCAAGTGAAGGAGAGGAGCTGTCACAGGCTGGGTTTGTGGGGCTGTCTGTGGGTATCTCTGGTGGCACCCCAAGGAGCCCTGGTGGCTTGGCTGGGGTTTGACAAGCAGAGAGGGACAGCAGAGCCTTGGAGCTCAGGCTGAGCTGTGGAGATGGAGGAAAGAAGCTTCAGACAAAGAGGAGGAGGCTGTAGGACATCTGCCTTGACCTCAGAGCTGTACCAAAGCTCTCCTGAGAGCTTCTTGTCCATCCCTTCATGACCAAGGTTGCACCTTCTGGTTGGGCAGTCCATCACCCAACCACTGTGGGGTCTTCTGAAGGCCAAAGCTCCACCTTCCCTGCTCCAGGTGGAGGCCACTCTGTCCTGTCTGCCCATGAAGCCTTCTGCCTTTGCCATCCCCTCCCCAAAGCAGCTTCCTCAGCCCTTCCCTGGCTTGTCATCCTTTCCAACACCTCCCGGGCTCTGCTCCTCTCTACTTACCTGGTGGTTACCTGGTTTTTTTTGGAAGTGATGCTCTGCCTCTGAAGTCCTCCTGGAGCCCAGCAGATCCTTTGTGACCCAAAGCCAAGATGCCTGTTTGGGCACCCTGATAGACAGGTGTCATTTTTTGGGGTGCTCACCCCCTGATCAGTTGCCACTGCTCCACCCTTCAGCCAAGCTGCTGCTGCTGGGAGCAATGGTTTGGGGTTTTTTCCCCCAAAGGTGCAGATGTGACAGATACATTCCACATCTGTCACCTCAAGCTGTTCAGGAAGAGCCAGGGCTTGGGACACAACCCCAAAAATTTAATTTGATCATAGAACCATAGAATGGTCAAGGCTGGAAGGGACTTTTAAGGCCATCCAGTCCCAGCCCTCTGCCATGGCCAGGGACCCTTCCTGACCTTCAGCACTGCCAGGGAGGGGCAGCCACCACCTCCCTGGGCAACCTTATTCCAGTGTCTCACCACCCTCATGGAGAAGAATTTTTTTCCCATTATCTAACCCAAATCTCCCCTCTTTTCAGTTTAAACCCATCACCCCTTGTCCTATCCCCACCCTTGCTGGTGAAAAGCCCCAGCCCAGCTTTTCTGCAGCACCCTTCAGGGAATTCTCCCCTCCAGGCTGCCCAACCCCACCTCTCATCCTGTCCTCCCCACAGATCCCTCTGATCTGATTAATTCCCAACTACAACCTTCCAAAGGCTCCACATCCACCCCACGGGGTAGTACCTACACCTGGGAGTTCTGCTCTGCCCCTTCCCTGCAGCACTTAGGAGAGCATCACCTGAAACAGTGTCAAACCCCCCCCAAAAAAATCCCCAACCCTTCCTGCAGTCAAAGTGTGACATCTGCTGCTCCTCCTCCCTCCACCAGGCCTGATGGCTTTTCAAAGGCAGAAGTTGGAGGGTTTGACATGTTTGTTTGTGACAAACCTACAGTGGCTGTTACTCATTTCCTTGTTATCTTGTAGGTACTTACAAAGAGTTCTTTCATCTGTTGCAGTATTTTTCCAGGATCTGAAATTAAGCTAACTGTTATAATTCTCCAGCTCTTCTTTTTTTTTCTCTTCTCATCTGTAAAGACAGGAGCTATTTTAACTCGCTTCTGGAAGTCCCTGATCCTCCACAATTATTTTTTTTTTTTTTAAGAAAAAAATATATAAAAACCCTAACAGCTCTGAAGTTCTCTAAATCAGGTCTCTGAGCACCTGGGGTGAATTTAATCAGGTGCAACCACCCCAAAAGCTCATCTGAATGCTCCCTGGGTGTTCCTGCCCTGGGTTAGGCTGGATTCTTGCCCCTGCCTGCTGGTAGGATGCCTGATTGCCACTTGTAGTAAAGGCATCAGGAGAAAGGGGATTTGCACACCTCTGGTGTGTTGGTTCCACACCTGCTTGGTTCCTCTCTCCTCATGGCCTTCAGATCCCCACCAAATAGCTCCTTTTTTGGGGGGGCTCCTTCCTGTGTTCATGGGGGACTGGGTGTCTTTTCCTCCCTCCCGGTGTTCAGGTCTCATCCTCCTGCTCTTGCCCCGTGACTTTGTGCTCCCTTTTCTTTCCACTCCTCAATCACCACCACCAAGAAGGGTTTTATGGAGGGGTTGGGAGGAGGATAACACCATGGCTGCTTGCTGGGACCTCCTCCCAAGCATGAGGCAGAGCTGGGGAGAGCAAGTGTGAAGGAGGAGTCTGGGGGATGCTTAAACACCATGACAGGAGATGGGGGAGAACCTCTTGGGATGGGAGATGGTGTCAGGGCAGAGGCTGGAGGATGACCAGGGAATGGTTTGGGTTGGAAGGGACCTCAAGGTCATTCAGTCCCAACCCCCCTGCCATGGGCAGGGACCCCTCCCACAGCCCAAGTTGCTCCAAGCCCCATCCAACCTGGGCTGAGACACTGCCAGGCATGGGGCAGCCACAGCTTCCTTGGACAGCCTGTTCCAGTCTCTCACCACCCTCAAATTAAACGTTTTCTTCCTAATCTCTGACCTACATCTCCCCTCTTCAACCATTTCCCCTTGTCCTCCCTCTGCACACCCATGAGGATGTCACCGTGAGGATGTCACCAGAGCTCTGTGCTGGGCAGGGATCCCATCAGAGAGACTTTTGGGAGAGGTGACCCTGGCCAGGAGGGAGTCTGAGAGCACCAAGGGTGTTTGCAGAGGCTGAGGGACCCTGGGTGAAGGGTGAGGTGGGGATGATTCCTGATGGGGACCTTTCCCCAGGCTGTCTTGTCACAGGAGAGGACATCTGGTTGTCTCTGGGTTCAGGAGCAGCTGGGTCAGGGGGAGTGCAGGGACGAGGGTGTCCACATGGAAAAGGGTCTGGTGGGATGCTCCTGGCTGGGATGGAGCTGGGCACTGTGTCTGGGGGGCAGATGATGGACATTGCTGGGGTGGGGAGGTCTGGGCAGGAGCTCTCTGGGGTCAGGGTGACTCCATCACCCACCCATCCCACAGATGAAGGCAAAGGGGGGGTCACCACCAGCTTTTCTCTTCTCCCCCAGTTACCTCATCGCCGAGTGACGTTCTCTGCAGCCAGCCAGGCTCAGGACCTGCAGGATCCCTCCCAGCACAGCTACTACGACAGTGGGCTGGAGGAATCAGAGACCCCAAGCAGCAAATCATCATCGGGACCTCGCATCGGGCCCCTGGCCCTGCCTGAGGATCACTACGAGCGCACCACGCCCGACGGCAGCATCGGGGAGATGGAGCACCCTGAGAATGGTAGGTCCTGGCACCCAAGCCTCCTGCTTCTCCCAGCCCCAGGGACCCTGCTCCCCAGGTTCTTCATCCTCAAGGCTGCAGCTCCCCCCCGGTGTGGGTGAGGTGGGGTGAGGAGCTGGGACAGGATGGGCTTGGTGTGTGTGTCAAGTCTGGAGAAGGAGGAGATGGGGATCCAAGAGAGGAAGATGGTGGGATGGGGAGAAGTGGGGTCTGGGGAAGGTTTGGAGGAAGTCGGGAGAGGTGGGAGAGGGAAGAGCTGAGGAGGCAGATGGTGGGTTTGGGATGGTGCAGAGGGAGGGCCCAAGGTGATGGTTGGAGATGTGGGCAGCCCAGCCAAGGGTGAGCTGGTGTGCTGCAGCCAGGAGGTCCCAGGGGTGCAGGGGGTGCTGCAGGCTCCTTGCTGTGCTGGGTGTCAGAACCAGGGGAGGTTGTGGGGAGCAGGAGGGTGAGAGGAGGTTTAGTGGCACAGACTGGGGTGGGAACATCCCTGGGGTGGAGGATCAGAGAGCCTGGAGGTGGCAAACCCAGGAGTGAGGTGTCCTGGTTCACTGGGCCCTTCAGGGCTGGGTCCACCTTTGCAGGAGAAGCCCACCCGAGGGGCCTGCAGTCTCCCTGCAGGAGAGAAGGGTTTGTCCCCTGCCCTGGCACAGCTTCAGCCCCACTTCTGCTCTTTGTGCTGCCTCTGTGCTGCCTGCCTGACCCCCCCAGCAGCCCACCCCCCAAGCTATCTTCTCTGGCCACCTTCAGTCGCTTCCTTGGACTTGGCTCTGGCTGTGCACATAACATCTCCTTCTCTGTACCTTCTGTGCTCTTGTCTTCAGGGGAGGTCACAGGTCAAGTTTAAAGAAACCTCCAGGAGGGAGGGAGAGGGGGGGGAGAAAAATGGGGGTGCAAAGATTTCTCTTGAAGTCTCCTCTGCCTTAGGGGAGCAACTTTGGCTTTGGGAGAGGGCTGGATGTGGTGTGAGGAGGTGTTCAAACCTGCTGGGTGTCCCTGCTGAGCAGCACAAGGGGCCAGGGGTAAATTGTGGTCTTTGAAGGTCTAGTGGGACATCTCTCCCACCTTCCCAGGGGAATTCCTGGAGTAAAGCTGGAGTTAGCTACGCTGTGGTCATTGCAGCACCAGGGCTGGCAGGGTTCCTCAATCCATCCTTTGCTCGTGCCATACGAGGTATCCTCCTACCTAGGAGTGTTGTGCAGATCACTTTCTTCCCAAAAGTTCCATCTGGGAAGAGGGGTGTGGAGAGGTTCCTGGAGCCTGGAGCAGGATGAGGGTGCTGGATTTCTCGTTTGCCCTCGAGTCCTCAGCCAGGTGCCTGCAAGAGAAGCCGGAAGGCCACGTGGGCAAGGAGATGCTGGGTGGCTGTGCTGAAGGCCAGAGGGTGGCTGTGGTGATGATGGGGCTGGAAGAGGAAAGTTTGAACCCCTGAAGGTGAGAAGCAGCCCAGAGGTGAGGAGGAGGCTGTGGATCTAAAACTAGAAAGAGAGAGAAAGAGAAGAGGACCTGGAAAGTGTGGGGTGGGAGATGGAGGGCAGAGAGGGTTTCCTGTGGTCCTTGGGATGTTTGTTGGCAGCTTGATGGGGATGAGCAGTGTCCTCCTGTAAGAGCAGCTCCCTCCCTTTGCCCAGGAGCCCTCGGGTATGTTCCCAGCCCAGGAGGACAGAAACAGCCACACATCTATCCACACACAAATCCACGTGTGACACGGACCTGTGTGGAGGCCCCCAGGGATGGGGGTGACCCGGTTCTGCTGGCTGTCCCCCAGCCTGGCCTGGCTCCCTTTGTGTGCCAGGGCTTGGGAATCAGGCTCTGGCGTCCCCAGCAGCTGCCCTGACCTGGATAAACCCAAGGAGGAGGCCACGGCAGGTCAAGGCTCCAGGGAATCCACAGGCATTAACTCCAGTTGGTGATCTTCAGATAAGCTGAACCTGGGGGGCTGGGTCAGGGTCATGAGCCATTAAATGGACTATTAGGGGACCTTGGCCCTGGGCCAGGTGGTTTGGGGAGGATGAGGAACTGGTTGCATTAGATGGGTTCATCAGAGTTGTGTTTCCTGTGGTCCACCTGCCCCAACCATGGCTTGTTGGACCTTCCCGTGGCACCACCAAGACCTTCCTGCCTCCTTTGGCCAGGGAAGGGTCACATCTTGGTGCCTTTCTTCCTACAAAGCATCTCCAGTGATGTGGGACCCCTTTTTGGGGGGCTGTCTCCCAACACCTTTGTCTTGGCATCACCAGCCCCTCCAAGAGTTCAGTTTTTGCTTTTTTTTTTATTTTTTTTGGTGGGTCGTTTTTGTGGGTTTTTTTTTTTTTAATTCATGAAGCTGGGGAGATGAAGCCATTTCTTGGCCTCATATTAAACCCAAGAGACTAATTGGATCCCACACCTTCTATCTCGTGGCACGAGCTCAGGGCTGACACTCCTGTGCATTTCCTAGGCTTTCATCTAGTTATAAATATCCAACAAAACAAGGCTGCCATTGCCTTCTCCAGGAGATGATCCCTGCAGCCCAACCAATCTGATAAGCAAGTATGCAAGGTTATTTATAGCTTTTTTTTTTTTTTTTTTTTTTTTTTGCAACTGGAAGACAGCTCCATGCCTTCTCTTTGTAGATGGTTCTTCACTTGATTAACACACCTATCAGTGTCCTCCTTTTTTGGACACCTTTTTGCCACGCAGACTGCAGTAAAATGCTGTATTGCAGGGGCTGAGCCAGGGCCTTCTTTAAGGGGAGCGTTGATGTTGTTGATGGAGACTTCTCCAGGATCTTGGCACCGATGTGGCAGCTCCTCAGCCAGCCCAGGCATTTCTCATCCCTTGGTATTTTACCTCCTTGCCCACTGTTTCCTCCCCAGCATTTTGTTTTCTGCTTCTGGGGGTTAAACCAGGCTGGGAACTGAGTTTTTCAGCCTCCCACTTGGCCACCCATTGCTTTTGCTGGAGACAGAATCCCAGACTGTTTAGGTTGGAGGAGACCTCCCAGATCATCCAGTCCCTCCCAGATGATCTGTCCCATCCAGACAGATTTGCTTTCATTGGAAGGGGGCTGGGAGCTGGTTGGGCCCTGCAGAGGATCCTCCCTGCCAATCTGCACCTAGAACTTGGGTCAGGAAGGTGCCAGTCCCTCTCCAGCAGCCACAGAGAGAGCTCAGTAAGGTCACAGTCTGGGAAACCTGACGTGAAGGCTCTGTCCCCAAGTGGCACAAAGAGGGTTTGCCCTCCACAGGGACAGGAGTTGGGCTCCATGATCCTGCAGGGTCCCTTCCAACTCCCATGAATTGGATCTCTCCCCTCCCATCCTCCCTGGCAGTGTTGAAGGTTGGATGGGGCTTGGAGCCCCCTGGGCTGGGGGAGGTGTCCCTGACCATGGCAGGGGGTTGGGACTGGATGGTTTTAAGGTCCCTTCCAACCCCACCCATTCCATGTTACATACCCAGCATGTTCAGTTGGACTCGGTGATCTCTCAAGGTCCCTCCCAACCCCGACCATCCCGTGATTCTATGAAAGGTTCCTGAGATGATGACATCTTGGATGAATTATTTCTGAACTGCATCCTGCAGCTGCCCCCAGATCAGGGGCAAACCTTGAATCTGTTTTCTCCCCCCTCCTTTCAGCTGCCATTTTCCATGCCTGCCATTCCAACCCCTGCTGGAGCTGCAACCAACCATCATCCCCACCTTTCACCCTGCCCTGGGTGCTGTAGCAGCTCCACCTCACAGATGTTAATCAGTTGATCCTCCCCGGCTCCTCTTCCAGGGAAGAAATCCCACCATGGGGAGGGAATGAAGCTGCAATCCAGCATTTACATTTCTGAGAAGTCTGCTAGCCTTGGGTGACCTGCCCAGATCAGCTGGCAGCTCCTTGCTCTCCTCTTTTCTTTGGACGGCAGGAGATGATGGGAGGTCCCAGTGCCTCTGAGCCACCAGGCAGGGCTCCAGCTGCTCTTGGATGGAGAAGCTGGAGCTGCATCAGCTGTGATGCACCAGCAGCACGGCCTGGGGACTTGGTGACTGAGTTAGATATCCAACTCTCTCACCTGGTTGGTAGCAGAGGCTTTTCTAACCAGCCCAGCCTTTTTGCCATGGTCCTCTACCTCCTCTGTACTCAGCACAGAGTCACCAAATGGACTGAGGTGCCACTGCCCGGGTTTGGCTGCTGAAAACCTTTTCAACCCAGGTTGTCCTTTGTTTCAGGAAAGGTTGGTAGACTGATGTGCTGGGAAGCCAGGAGCAGCAGTTGTGTGACCCCTGCCATAAAACGTCACCTTTCCATCTCCAGGAGCACTCCTTTGGGAAGGTCCCACCTGGACAGCAGGTTACAAATGGTGGCAAGTGTGAGGGACCTGTGCAGAACCCTTCCAGAGGAAGATCCCCTCTGCCCCCTCTTTCAGCCCATGCTGAAATTCTGCTGGAGCTGCTCTAGCTCCCATTCCTGCCCCCTGGGTCCTGTGCCATCAGAAAACACCTCGGGTGATGTGTAGATCAGACACGTGAAGCTCTCTTTGATGCACTCAAAACCTTGAGGCAAGACCTCACTGTGAGCAGAGCCCAGGCAAGACATTTTGCCAGCTGGTCCTCTCTCTCTCTTCATTCCCTCCCACCCTTCCTTGGGTCCCTCCCAACCTTTGCCATCTGCTCCTGACACCCTCACAGACCTGCAGCCCCATTCCTGGCCACCAGCAACATCTGGCACATCTGGGATGGAAGTGCTGCTTTTTGGCAGCCCTCGCCGAGGAAGCCTGGGGAGATTTGATTTTGTTTTTCTCCGTGTCTGAGCCTTCCATTCCTTCATCTCCTTATCTTTATTTTTTCCCCCCTGCATGATGGCCAATTTGCCAGCAACCTTTCAGCAGCCTGGCTGTGGCCAGCTGACAGCCTGCAGCTCTCCAGCAGCTCTTGGTGGCACCCAGAGCAGCACCAGCACTCAGATAATGTCATTGCAAGTGTTTGGCTTCATCAGGCTCACACCAGGCGTGTGTGTGGCCATCACGAGGAAGCAGAGATGGGGCTGGGGCTGGGGGGGAAGGCAGGTGGCTCAGAAGAGGACTCCCAAGCCAAGGAGTGCTGATGAGATGGATTTGCAGCCCTGGGCAGCTGCTTCCTCTTCTCTTCTGCTTAGTGGCAGGCTGGTGATGAGCTTCTTCACAAGCTTCTCACAGCTATTGTTATGTAGTTCCTTCCAGCCAGCAGATGGGACCAAAAATTACTTGTTGTCTCCTCTGGAATTCTCTAAATCTTAAAATCTATTCTTTTTTTTTGCATTATCTTTAAACGTCCCTTTTGTCTCGCAGAAAGTGTTCCAGGCACATGTTCAATCTGCAGATATTTTTTTTTTCCCCCAAACGTAGCCTGCAGCATTTTCTTTTTTATTTTGCTTTGTTGCAGAGTGCTGAGGAATGCTGTGGGCTGGGCTGTGGGATTTCAGCTCTGTGCCCTCCCCAGTCCAACGCTGGTGAGCCCAGAGAGGATGGTCTGGTCCACAGATCCAGAGAGATCTCACAGTTTTGTCAGAGAAACTTGAGGGTATGGCATAGGGCAGGATGAATGCTGGAATGAAGATGGTTTCTGGCTGGGGCTCTGCTCCAGTTTCCCCTTGGCTGGGGTCACACATCTGCCCAGCTGAGGACTCTTGGGTCTGGCTGGGGCTTGGGCTCCTCTGTCCCTGAGACCTGGTGAGGGTTTTGTGCCTGATCTGAGCCCTTTCCAGCTGTGGCTGTAATTCCTTCCTGCAGAGGTTTTGGTCTGAGTCTTGGTTCCCAAGTCCTGCTCTTGTTCAGGGCATGCACGATGAGGCTCTCTCTGTGCCACCACCCTCTGCCTCTCCTTGCCTTCTACAAACTCTGGGTTTCTCAGTGCTCCTCAGGCACCTGCATTCCTTCCAAAGTCATGATGAGCTTCTCTGCTTTCCTCACCTCCTGTTGGGTCATCCCCAAAGCTGCCTTCTGATTTTCCTGATGGCTGCTGCAGAGGGATGTGGGAAGAGATTCTTATCGAGACAGACAGCTCACAAATGGTCAGGGATTGCAGCAGCTGGGTTTCAGCACACGTGTAGGTGTTGAATTCCAGCCTCAGAGCTGGAATTCCCAACTCCTTCTCACCCTCTTTCTTCATTCCCTTTGTTTCCAGCACCCGTGTCTGGATAATTCCCTCTTAGGAAAGAGCTGCTGAGGTCAGAGCAGTCCTGGTGACCACTCAGCCAGGTCACCTGCTGGAATTGCACCCAGGATCAACAGGGTGCAGATCTTTTTTTTTTTTGCTCCCCCAGACTAACAAGTGCATTGCTTGTAGCTGCACAGAACGCCTTTAATCCTCTCAAGACCTTCTAAGAAGGCTGCTACTTCCTTCACAGGTTGTCCAAAATAGCTTTAATAATGTATTTGACAGTGACTTCCATGCCTCACAGGATTAGGTGGCAGCACACATGTACGACTGTCCTCAAGCTCTCCAAAGATCCTTGGCAGGTGCAGGGCATCTCCCGAGGAGTTATTGGAAGGAATTCAATTTCCCTCTTGGTATCTGATGAATTTTTTAAATTATTATTATTATTATTTTCACCTTTGCTGTCCCTGAACTGTGGCCACAGAAATCTAGGCAGGACAGGAGTTCTGAATCAATGCCCAAGAGACAGAAAGCTCCATATTGCAGTGGGCAGGTGCCTTCTCCTGGAGGGCAGATGGCTCCCCGGGGCTCTGTGTGTGCCTCCTGCATTTCAGATGGAATTTTGTCAATTTGCTACTATTCTTTTCTGGGCTGGGCTGTGACATCTTCCATTTCTTCTTGCTGTCTGTGGCAAAATGATGGAAATCGGTGAATGTCCTCTCCCTTCTTTTATGTCCTTGGTGTTCTTCCTGCTCTGGACCTCTCAGATGTAGAAAATCCTGTTGGTTTTTTGGGGGTTTTTCTGACTCATTTTTATTTCTTCCCTTTGGAAGCCCCACCCAACACAATCCTCTCCCTGCAGTGCCCTGCACATCAGAGGGACCTGACCCTGCTCTGACTTTGCTGACTGAATGGGTGACACTGCAGAGCCCACAGCCTTGGAGAACATCTCAGGGCCAGCCCCAGACTCACCTTGCTTTTTTTCCCAGGTCACCAAACCACAGCAGACTTCAGGTTTTCCTTTTCCTGTAGACAGGTGGGAGCACACAGTTTTACTCTAAGAACTCCTAAATGAGCTTATGCAGGGACGAGGACTTCTCCTGTCCAAGGGAAAGGAGGAATTCCTGGTCTCCCAGACCCAGGAAACCAAGTTACACCTCCTCCAGTCCAGAGCAGGAACATTTCCCAGCACCATTTCATCTCAGCAGGCCTGGGGTTGGGTCACCTGGCAGGATGTATGACATGAAACCAGAGGAGCTTCACCTTCACAAGGTGGCTGCAAGGTGAGGTACAGGTTATGGTCACTTGGGCTGCACAGGGCTTTTTCTTGTGCCTGGCTGCAAATGGCCATGGAAATGGTCATGGAAATGGCCACAGAAATGGCCACGGAAATGGCCACGGAAATGGTCATGGAAATGGTCATGGAAATGGTCATGCACAGCTATGTTTATCTTGGGCCAAATCTAACCTCCTCTTCTTTGGTGTAAAGTCCATTTTTTGTGAAGAGCACTTTCTGTCACCCTCAAATTATTCACGGGTTCAACTTGAGTTCACAGAATGGGGAAGCAGGAAGAAGCTTCCAGAGTTAGAGCTGGCAGAGGACCAGGAGGGTGGGGTGGGTCCCTTCTTCCTTTGCCCAGGGAGGTGCTGGAGTCACCACCCCTGGATGTGTCATTTGTGTGTGGTGTTGGGGGGATGGTTTAGGGCAGAACTTTGTTCAGTAGGGATGCTGCTTGGACTTGATGATCCCAAGGGACTTTTCCAGCCTAAAAGATTCTGTGATTTTATGCTGCTCTCCAGGGAGGACATTTCCTCAGAAGGAGCTGGATGAAGCTCCTTCAGACTCTTTTTTTGTGTGTGTGCTCTCTAACATTTTAAAACCTGCACTGAAGACCCCATGCCCTAACTTTGGGGGGGTGTTTGGAGCACTTACAGATGATACCAGGGGGGGAGGACCAGCAGCTGAGGAGCCTTTCTCTTGGGGAACCTCTCACCCCAGCCAGCACCCCTGCATTTCATTAGCACAAGTGCCAGGCCAGGCAGCTCCCTCTTCCCCAGCTTGGTTTGCTCATCCCTGTCCCTGAGCAATTCCCTGACCTGAGTACCCCAGGGCTCCCCCAAGAGAGAGCTGGCAGAGGGCAGGGGTTTGGCAGCAGCCAGGTGAGGCTGAGTTCAGGTTTAGCATCTGGCCAAGACCAAAGGGACCGAGTGTGAAAGCTCCAGACAAGCAGCATCCTGCAGCAGTCCCCAGCTATTTGTTGTCTTCAAAGTCCTGCTTCCTTAGAAAGCTCCTTTTGAAGTCGTTTGACGTGCCATTTCCAGCTCCTCTGTGATCTCACTCACTTCTTTTCCCTTTATCTGCTCCTGGATGTCTCTGGGAACCATCCTGCTAGGCAGGACCTCATCCCACGTAACGGGACCTGCTTGGGATTTCAGCTTAATGCTGGAGGAGCTTCTGGGCTCTTCCCACCTGAGGAGCTTGAGGACTTCACACCGCATTTTCTGTCTCAGGAAAAAATAGCCTGGGCCTGAGTTTGAAGGATGGGGGTCAGGTGAAGGTCCCTTAGGTGGAAAAAAATCTCTCTTGTAGACAAGAGGCAGAGAGAAAGGGATTTGTTCCTGTCCCCAGCAAAACCAATGTGAGCTCTGCTCCAGAGACAGGTCAAATGTCACTCTCAGTTGTTCTCTCTTCCCTGGGTTTTTATCCTTTGTGCTCTTCACTATCAATGAATCTCCCTCCCTGTCTCCTCCCCACAAGCTCTCATCCATCCTGCTCTGAAGGCACCTCCGAGGAGCTCCAGCTCTGGACACTCCATCCATCTCCCATTAGTCGTGGCATCTGCTGGGAGATACCAGGGCTGGGCTGCTTTGACTCAGAGCTTCTCTCACCAGAGCAGCCCCCATGTTTGCCTTCCCTTTGCAGAGAGCTGAGGCTCCCGACAGGAACCAGGGCTGGTTGGGTGGGAGCTGCTGCAGCCTCCTCCCAGGCACTGCCAGCTCCACAGGGAAGCCTCATGCTGGTCAGTCCCTTCCTCCCTGGGTGCTCTGCTTGGAGCTGGGCTCCCTTTCCAACACCTCAGCCCTCTGGCAGGTCCAAGCAGGACAAAGAGCTTCCCAGAAGCAGAAATGGCTTGTTGAAAGGCTCCCTTTTCCCAGGCAGGACTCAGAGGAGTGCAGTGAGAGGTTGTCCCATGTTCATTCTTACTGGAGTGGGATGGAGACGGGGCTGTGCCTTTGTACAGGCTGCCCAGATCCCCTCTGCCATGGGCTCCAGCCACACACCCTGTGGAGGGCTGCAGATTCATGGATAGGAGAATGGGATTGACCAGGGTCTGATGGACCCCAACTGCTATGGGGCTGCTCTGTCCACCTCCATATCACAGAATTCCAGGCTGCTTGGGTTGGAAAGAGACCTTAAAGACAATCTGTTCCAACCCCCTGCCATGGGCAGGGACACCTCCCCCAGCCCAGGGGGCTCCAAGCCCCATCCAACCTTCAACACTGCCAGGGATGGGGCAGCCACAGCTTCTGGGGGGAACCTGGGCACCCAGGGGCTCAGCACCCTCACACCAAACAATTTCTCCCTCCCATCTCCTCTCCATCTCCCCTCTCCCAGCTGCAAACCCTAACCCCTCATCCCATCCCTCCAGGCCCTTGTCCCAAGTCCCTCCCCAGCTTTCCTGGAGCCCCTTCAGGCACTGGAAGGTGCTCTGAGGTCTCCCCATTGCTCCCTTCTCTTCTCCAGCCTGGACACCCCCAACTCTCAGCCTGGTTCCAGAGCTGCTCCAGCCCTCCCAGTATCTCTGTGGCCTCTTTTGGACTTGCTCCAAAATCTCCATGGCCTTTTTATGTTGGGGACCCCAGCTCTCAGGAGAGCAGAGCAGAGGGGACAAACCCCTCCCTCTCCCTGCTGGGGATGCAGCCCAGGACACAAAGTTGGCTTTGAGGCCACTGCCCCAGCACAGCTCCTGCCCACTGGGTTCCCATCAGGGTTGCTTCCTGCCCATTGGGAAGGTCTCCTCCAGAATGGACATCCCCAAACTGTGCCAGGAATAAAGCAGAAGCACTGGGAGAGGCTGGGGAAGGGATCAGGGGAGAATAGCAGGATGCTGGAGGAGACAGACAGAGGTTCCTATACCCAGCATTTCTCCATCACTTGTCTCCATGTTTAAAAAATCTTAGTTGGAAGTGAAAAAAAGGAGGCAGGGAGAGGTTTGGGTATGATCTTTGCTGAGGGACCTGTCAGAACAGCATGGTGTGTTGTTTTATAGCTGCAGAGGAAAGAGAAGATGGAGTAGGGAATGGAAAATGACAGAGAGAGAGTAGATGTGATATTTGCCTGATGTATTTGGCTGGTAATTAGTATAATGCCAATTAGACAAAAGTAATCTCTTTTTATTTCTTCTTTTCCTTCTCCTTCAGCTGGATAAGTTATTGCTTGAAAACGTGCCAGCTAAAACCAAGATATTAAACTTGGAGGGATATGGAGATCTCTGTTCCTTGAGGATCTCGAGATGAAATTACCCAGACAAGAGGGATCTCCACAAAAGCAAGAGTTATCTCTAGAAAGAAAATGAAGGGAAGGGAAAGCAAGGGGAGAATTCCATGCCCAGCACCTGCCAGGCAGGAAAGGCACCCCCAGAGCTGCAGCTCAGTCCAGGACAGGAGGCAAATCCCACACCAGGCAATGCTGCTGCCATGGGATTGCAGCTTCCCTCAGATCCCAAACCCTTCCCGTGCTCTGGCAGCAAACCCTGCTGCCCACACCCTTACTTATTTCCTTCCCCAAGCTCTGGATTTATCCTCTTGCTGACCCCACACCATCAGGCAGAGGACTGGGGGGGTTTTGCCTCTTGGTCCCTCGGGACAGAAAGCTCCATAATGGTCACTTCTGGCTTCCTTGCAAGGGGCAAGTGTTGATCCTGGACCTCTCAAAGCCCAGCTCCTTTTGAGCTCTCCACCTTCCTGCTTCTGGGATGCTCTTTCCAAGAGGTTCCCACTGCTTCCCTCCAGGCCACGACAACTTTAGCTAAGGGGAGATTTTTTCTAGCAGAAGGAGCAGAGCTGCCCTTACTGTCTTCTCCATTTCGAGAAAGGATCATTAACAGAATTCTGCCCTCGGACTGATTCTGCAGGTTTTCAGACATCTCTGGGGGCCTGTGAAATCCAAACCTCCCCATGATCATCCCTGGTGCTCTGGGAGGGAGGATTGGGGTGGGACAGAGCTGGTTCCTTGCTCAGTCTGCCCCCAACACAAGGTGATGCTGCAGCCCCTGTGTCCTGCCAGGAGGTTTAACAGTGAGTTTCATCCTCCACCTGATTCTCCAGGGTGGGTTTATTTTTTATTTCATTCTGTGCCTTTAGGATTGCCTCTGGCAGCTCTCCCTCCAGTGGTGCAAACTCCCAGTGGTTGCATCTCACCTCCAGCAGTCTGTAAACTGCAGCACCCAGGGGTAGCTGGAGGTTGAGGTTCCCTCTTGGAAACGATTACTCTCTATTTATATTTTTTGTCTTTATCCACAAGAGTGCCTTTCCTGATAACAAACTGAAAGCAGAGCAGAACTCATCAGGATCTGGGGATTTCTTTATTTTTTTTTTTTCCTCCAAACCTGCCTGCCCTCCTCTTCAACCTCAAAAATGGTTCAGTTCAGAAGCTCTGACCACCTGGCTTGATTTCTTGGCCTCTTATTTTTTTGGCCACGCCACGGGAGGATTTGCCTGGTGCTCCTGCCATGTGCCAGCCCCCAGTTCTCTCCCTGTTTTGCTGCCACTGCAGATTTTTCAGCCTCTGGGGGGGTTTGAGGTGGCTCTGATATTGCATTTTCAGCAGTTTTCTGGCCTGCCCCTTCACTGCAGAGAAATGGGCCGGGTGGTTCAGAGGTTCAGGCTCTCCTGCTCTTCATCTTCGAGGGCTCAGACCCCTCCTTTGGTGGCATTCAAACATTTTTCCATATTTCCAGGACCATGCCCCTGGTTTAACACTTGCAAAAGGTTTTCATCCCCATTTGGTTCTCCATGGCTGGGTGGGGATCTACGTGCCCAGCAGCAAGCAGACATTTCCTCTTCAGGGCAGCCCAAGAGCCTTTGGATTTCATGCCCATCCTCTTCAAAAACCCATGGCAAATTCTGGCAGGGATCTGGCCTCTTCCTCCTCTGTGTCTGCCGGATGGATCAGGCACCCAGCAAGTTCCTAAGGTTGGAACTGACTGTAAAAAAAAAAAAAAAAAAAGGAAAAAATGGGATGACAAGTGGACATGCTTACTTTGCTCATGAGCAGCCCAGGAAAAGACCAGTGGGAAGGAAGCAAAACCTCTGAGTGCAAAGCCCTGCTGCCATTTCCTCTCCTGCTTTCCTTGAGGTTTGGTTTGACTCCTGTCCAAGGGCTCTTCCTTCCCCCCCTGCTCTGCTTCTCTCTGAGTGGCCTTGGGTTTTTCCTTTGTTTCCGGATCCCCTGGCTCTGAGAGGCAAGCCCTTCTCAAGGAGTTGTGATTTTCTTTTGTCCCTCCACCACTTGTGAGACTTGAAAGGCTCCGAACTGCAGCTTTGCTTTTGTGACTCCCCGGCCCCCCTGCCAGAATCATTTCCCCCCTCTCATTGTCCTGCCAGTGACAGATTATTGCGTTGGTGATGGGGCCCAACAATGGCTTTGTTCCCAGGCAGACACACACGTGTCTGCCAGCTCTTTTCTCCTTGCACAAGAGCTTCCAGCCAAGGGGACAATGAGAAGCTGCCACCAAGGAGCAAACCCCGAGAGCGCTCCTAAATCCAGAGCTCTGCTCCGAGTTGGTGCCCCTGGTGCTGCTCTCCCAGCTCTGATACAATCATGGGATTTTCAGGCTTGGAAGGACCTTTCAGATCATCCAGGTCCAAGCCCTGCCATGGGCAGGGACACCTCCCACCAGCTCAGGTTGCTCAGAGCCCCGTCCAGCCTGGCCTTAAAAACTTCCAGGCATGGATGGGGCTTCCATCCACTGTGCCAGGGGCTCAGCACCCTCATGGGGAAGAACTTCTTCCTAACTTCCAATCTAAATCTCCCCTCCTCTAGTTTGCATCCATTCCCCCATGTCCTATCATCCTAAAGATGCCCAGTGCCAGCCTGGGACTCTTAGGAGCCTGGGGGTGACTAAGGTGGTCTTGTTGAAAGTGAAGGAAGGAAAAAAAAAATCATGAAAATATCATGATTATCTTCTTGAGGTACAAGGAGGACACCTGAGGTAGAGGAGGTGGGACAGGGACCACCCTTTCCAGGAGCAGTGGAAGGATTGGGCCCTGTTGGCATGAAGCTCTTCCCATGTTCCACACATCCATCTCCCACCTGCAATGGGACCTGCACTGAGGATCATTCCCCAGCCTGCTCAGCCTCGGGCTGCTTGGCATTTGCTGTTGTACATGTGTGTTGTACAGCCTTCTCCTCCATTCCTGAGCACTTCAGCAGGTTTCCAGCAGTAAAGCTGAAATTTTCCATGCTGGGTTTCCTTCAGGTTGATTTCTTTTTCTCTCATTGTTGTTTTTTTTTTTCCTTGTCTTTCCTTAAGTTCTAGCAGAGGTGTTCCAGCTGGGTTTTTTGAGAACAAGACACGCTGTCTCAGCCCTGCTAACAAAGTGCTCCTCAGAACTTCTTTCCAAGAGCCATTGGCTTCCCCAGGCTTTGGAAGGGAAGGGGTGGAATTTGGCACGGAGGCTCCCAGCACCAGGCAGGGGTTGTTTGCCCCAAAATCTTTGAGTCTGTGGTTGAAGGGCTGCCAGCACACAGCCCCATGGAGCTGCTCCCACACATCACTTTCTGTGCCCTTCACACAGTGCTGTTTCTCAGGGCTCTTGTGTCCCTGCCCTCCCTCAAAGACCTCACTGCTTGATGGACATAGAATCCCAGACTGGGCTGGGAGGGATGGTCAGGGACACCTCCCTGAGCCCAGGGGGCTCCAAGCCCCATCCAACCTTCAACACTGCCAGGGATGGGGCAGCCACAGCTTCTGGGGGCAACCTGGGCACCCAGGAGAGCCCCCCCAGAGCTCAGCACCCCAAAGCCTCTCGTTCTTCAGCTTCTTCTCCCTTTGATTGTCCTTCCTGGGGTGAATTCTCTTCCCTTCTCCCCCTTCTCCCCTGGCAGAGGCCTCAAGCTCCAGTGCCCTCCCTGCTGAGCTGATGGGGGGGGTACCAGGACATCAACTTTAATTAAATGATAAGGGCAGAGCCCCAGAAGTGGGGGAGATAAGGGCAGCAGCTCGGGGGCTGCCACCACACTTTGTAATTAGCTTTGAGAAGCTCAGATTAACCCTCGGGGGGAGGCTGGGGGGAGCACTGGGGCTCAGGCCAGCTCTAGGGGTGGAGGGGCTACAATTTGCCTCAAAACTCCACCTGGGATGGGGGCTGGAGGGGACCCTTCCATGCTGTCCCCCCATGCACATGGAGCTGGGGTGGGATGGGGGTGACCTGGGCCTCTGGCAGGGTCAGGATGAGGATAAAGCTGGAGGATTAGCTGCCCAGGTGCCCTCTGTAAGAAGCATTTGTTGCTTAAACACATCCTGTTCCTGGTAGTTATGGGGTGGCTCAGGGCAACTGGGTTGCTGAGCTTGTCCCCAGGGGACTGTCCCCAACCCCTGGAGAGGTGGCAGGAGTGCAGGGCTCATTCCTCCTGCAGGAACCAGGGGACAGGTCCAGAAGGTCAGTGTCCCAGGGATGCTCTGAGAGGGGAGGAGGGAGATGGGGTAAGAGGATCACTGTATGGCAGCAACCCATAATAATATGGACCAGGAGCTCCTCGGGACCTGACCCGGTGGCTTTGGTCCCTCCAGGTCCCCTTCCTTGGGCTCAGCTGAGATCAGTGCAGAGAGACCCAGAAGGTCCCAGAAGGACCCATGTGTGCTGGGGAGGCTTTGGGGGCAGAGGGGGGACAGAACAGCCCCAGAGCTCCCCAGCAGGAACCTTTGGGAGGAATCCCAGGCATGGGGTGGGAACGTGGCAATCAGGTAGGTATTTGGGTAGCAGGAATGTGCATCCCAGGCATGCAGGAGCTGAGAGCCCCTGGGGCCATCAGGTGCTGTGGATTGACACCTTCAGAGCCTTCCCTTCTCCTTGGGCAGGGCCTGGGGAGCAGCCTGGGTGCTCTGCTCCCCACAGCTCCTTGGCAAGACCTTTGTGTGCTCCTGAAGTGCTGGAGCAGTGGAGGCTCAGCTGGGGATGGCAGGAGCACATAATGAGGTTGGTTTGGTGACCACAGTCTGATTTGGTTACCAAGGGGCTCCCCAATCTTTCTGGGGGGGATTTGTGGTGTGTCTGGAGGTGTCATGAGAAGTTCTGGGTTGGCCAAGGGCCAGGAACCAGGATTTGATGATGGAGTTAGACTTGTTCCAGTCTTTTCTCCAAGGTGGGTGAAGAGGTTTGCCCAGGAATGCTCATTGCCTGGCTTGCTTTTCAGTTGCTTGAAGTTTTGGCACTTTGTTGCTTTATTTCTTTACAGTGGGCCTGTATCACCTAGCAAATAGTTTGGAAATGTGGCAGTGAAACCTCTCCCAGGTATTTCACTTTGAAAGGAGGAGTAGGGAAGGAAATTTCTAGGTATTTTTTCTCTTTACTGGCTAGTAAAGCAATCCCCCTATCCTCCCACCCTCTGGGGAGATAACTCTGTGATCTCTCGACCTTTTTATTGTACTTACCCTAATTTCTCCAGCCTGGGGGGATGGAATCTCACTAGCAAAGCCTCTTCTCCCTGAAAAGCCTGGAATATCTCCCAGCTGCTTCAGTCCTCTCACCCGTAGGCACAAAGGGACCTCAGGGAAAATGTTTTCCAGCAGATGAGAACTCTGCTCTGCATCACCAAGCAGCCTTCCAGCCAGGAGGTGAAGGAAAACTGCGTGGCCAATCCTAATTTGGGCACCTCCTAACCCTTGAACCCTGTAATCCTATTAAGGCAGTTCTTAAGATAATTATTCTAGAGTTTAATGTCACCATGCTGCTTCTGAGAGCTGAGAGAAGGTTGAACCCCACTGTGTGGGGGGAAGGAGCTGATGGAAGTGGCACCAGGAGCACAAAGCCCGTGGCAGGGGGATTGGATTTGTTTCACTGCAGGGGGGTTGCAGTGGAGATGAGGTTGGGGTTGGGGGAGGCAAATGATGGTTTTTGGAGTCCTGTGAGTGCCTGGTCCTGCAGGGTCAGGGGCCAGAGACAGCAGTGCAGGGAAGGGACTGGTGGCCAGGGGATGCTGGTGCTTCCCAGCTCTGCTGATGGCAGCAGGGAGGTTGTGCCTAAAGCTCTCCAGCTACAAGAACACATCCTCTGGGACCCTGGGCTCAGCCCCTCGAGGACCCTGGGCTCAGCCCTTCTGGGACCCTGGGCTCAGCCCCTCTCTGCCAGCAAAGCTGTTGAGCTCTCCCTGAGCTGCTGAGCCTCTTGGGTGCTTCTGTCTCCATTCATTAGGGGTGGGTTCTGCCACGATGCCCTTGGCAGGCTGGGGGAAGTCGTTTGCTTTGGTGCCACCGGGATAGACTCCAGGGAACCCATTTTGATCCAGGTGTGGAGCTGTGGGGGCTGACAGGCCATGAGCTCTGCAGCAAGCTGCCTTTCACTGCCACTGTTTCACAGGAGGGGAGGGATGCTCAGCACCATCAGGTCCAGGGGAGGCAGCTGCACCAGTGGTACCACCCAACTGGGGCACCTGGGAGAAACCCACCTGGGTCTGAGGTTCTGTACTGGGAGAGCTGGGGTGTTGCTGGTTTTTTAATCACAGACTTGTCAGGGTTGGAAGGGGCCTTTAAGATCATCCAGTTCCAAGCCCTGCCATGGGCAGGGACACCTCCCACCAGCTCAGGTTGCTCAGAGCCTCACCCAGCCTGGCCTTAAAAACTTCCAGAGATGGATGGGGCTCCCACCACCTCTCTGGGCAGCCTGTGCCAGGGTCTCGGCACCCTCATGGGGGAAAACTTCTTCCTAACTTCCAATCTAAATCTTCCCTCCTCTAGTTTGAATCCATTCTCCATGTCCTGTCCCTATCTGATATCCTGAAAAGTCCCTCCCCAGCTTTCCTGGAGGTGTTTTTGCCCCCTCCAGAGCTGGAGGTGTGGCTTGGAGCAGCATTCTGGGCAGCACTGGGGTCAGGCTGGGATCCCAGCAGCCATCTGCCTGCCCTCTGGAGTGGTGGTGTTAAGTTTGGAAAGCCATCTGTCCGGGTGGGGTGGTGTGAGAATGGGTCCTGGAGCCGTCTGCCTGGGTGTTGTGGTGCTAAGGATGGTCCTGCAAACTGTCTGCATGGGTGTTGTGAAGGAGGGTGGCAGCTCAGGAGAGGGAAAAAGAGGTCCTGCTGTGGGAGCTCTGAGCTGGGGCTCTCAGCTCCTGCTGTTGTCATCCCCATCGATCTCTGGAGCATCGCTGGGGAAATGGGCAGCAGCCCTGCAGCCTTCCCCAAGGCCTGGAAAGTCCAATCAGAGTCATGTCTGTGCTGCTCTGGCCACGTGTGATGGGAATCAGAGACCAGAAAGGGCTGGATCGGACATTAGGAAAAAGTTCTTCACCGTGAGGGTAATGGAAAACTGGGACAGGATGCCCAGGGAGGTGTCTGAGGCCTCATCCCTGGAGATGCTCAAGGTGAGGCTTGAGGAGGCTCTGAGCACCCTGAGCTGGGTGAGGGTGTCCCTGATACTGCAGGGGTGGCACTGGGTGACCTGGAGAGGTCCCTTCCAACCCCAATTATTTTGTGATTCTATTCTATGATTCTCTGACTGGGGAGGTGCTGAAGGGGAACTTGCTGCTCCCCATGTCCCCATGCTGAGGAAACCCACATGGCCCACCTCACCTGGAGGTTTGGATTGGAAACCTTGTGCCTGGGCTTTGCCAAGGAGCTCATGGCTCCACAGCTCCCTCCAGCACAGCTTCCCCATCCCCAAAACCCTTGTAAAGGGGAAGTGGGGTGGAGAAAAGCCACTGTGCATCAAAGGAAGCCCCTGCTGGGCTGGCTGGGTGGAGATGGGCACCTGAGCATCTCTTGCTGATGGGGAGCTGGTGGGGAGGCCCTCCAGGATCCTGAGTTGGGCTGTGGGGGAAAGGCAGAGAGGGGGGAGAGAGAGGAGGGACTCCTCCCAGCATGGCTGGGTTGCAAAGATGTGAAGAGTAGAGGATTGGGTAGGGTGGGATGGATGGGATGGGACTGGGGGAGTAGAATAGGATGGGATGGGATAGAGGAGTAGCATTCTACTGGGGTGGGATGGGATGGGATGGGATGGGAGAGGAGGATAGAATGGGGGAGTAGAATGGGATGGAGTGGGTTGGGATGGACTAGAACAGGATGGGATAGAAGGGAACAGGGGGGGATAGAAGAGAAGAGGATGGGACAGAAGGAAAGAGCGATGAGGCTGCAGCTATTAAAAAAAAAAATGTTGGGGCACAGTATCCAAATATCTGAACTGTTAGGTTGCAGAGGAGCAGGAACAGCCTGCAAAGCTGCAAAGCTGCAAAGCTGCAGAGCTGCAGAGCTGCAGAGCAGTGGTGGCTGGGGGAGGCAGCACAGCAGGAGTGGTACCTGGAAGGGAAGAAGCTGTAAAACACGGCACCACTGGAGCAGCAGTGCCTGAAGGGAAGAGAGCAGAGGGGGGGAGGCAACACCTGGGGGGAGCAGCAGCACCGAACATGGCACCTGGAGGACCTGGCACCCTGGGGGAGCTGTACCTGTAGGCAGCAGCACCTGGAAGGATGCTTCTTCCTGGGAATGCACTGCGGGAGGGAACGGCACCTGTAGGGAGCAGCTCCACGGGAGAGTGGTCCCACTGGGATGGTACCTACAGAGAGTGGTCCCACTGGGATGGTAGCTACAGGGAATAGCCCTGGGGGGCCGTCCCTGGAGGCAGTGGTGCTGGAAGGGGCTGGTGTCTATAGGGAAGAGGGACATGGGGGAATGGGAGCTGTTGGTGGCGCCTGATGGGGAATGGAGCTGTAGGGAGGAGCTCTGTGGGTAATGGTACCCACAGGTGTGAGCACTCCAGGGAGTGCTACCTGGAGGAGGGATGGTGGAGTAGGGGAGTGGTGGCTGCTCTGAGGAGCTGGGCTGTGGGAACAGGGGGTTGTTGGAAAGAGCAGCCCCAGGGAGGCTGCTCCCGTTGTGTTTGAAGCTGTAGGGGCAGGCAGGGAGGAGGGTGCTGCTGGGATGTTAGGTTGGATATTAGGAAAAATTCTTTCCAGAGAGGGTGCTCAGGCATTGGGATGGGCTGTCCAGGGAGGGGGGGGATTCTCCATTCCTGGAGGTTTTTAAGCAGAGACTGAATGTGGCACTGAGTGCCATGGGCTGGGAACCACAGGAGGAGTGGATCAAGGTTTGGACTTGATGATTCCAGAGCTCCTTTCCAACCTGGATGAGTGTGATTCTGTGGGATGTGATGTCACTACCCTAAGGGCTGTCCCAGGAGTGGTCTGCAGAGTCCTGAGAGCTCAGTGTGGGAGGAGAGGTCTGCAGGCACCTGCAGGGGGGTACCAGAGGAGAGGAAAGCTGCCTCTCCTGGCACCACTGCATCCTTCCCTGGCAGCTGACAGCCAGCCAGCTTGGAAGGAAAACCTTGCAGCCATCCTTCCCTCTGGGTGTGCTCCACCCTCCTACCCTCCCACCCCCCGAGGTGCAGTGTTTTGGGGCTCTGAACAGGGACAGCTGCTTGAAATGTGTGGCCAATGACTCAGGTAGGGAAGCTGAATCTTTCTGCTCTGACACTTCAGGAATTCATCCTGCTTTGCCTCCCAGCTCCTCTCCCCACCCTCTCCCTTTCCCCACTTCTCCATCCCACCCACCAAACCTCTCCAGTCCCCTCCTAGCATGCTGCCCTTCCCTCCCTCCTCCCTTCCAGGCTTCTCTGCACCCGCTGCCGTGCTCTGCCGTGTCACATCCCTGCTGCCTTTCCCTCCTGGAGCTGCTCCACTCCATCCTTTCACCCCCAGGATCCGACCCCCCCGTGGGGCAGCATCACTGCCACGAGTGGGAGGCAGGGAGAGCCCAACCCAGCTGCCAGCCCCCCAGCTGGGGGGAGAGGAAAGAATCCCAGCATGTCTTTGGTTGGAAGAGACCTTCCAGATCATCCAGCCCAACCTCTGACCACCACTGAGCCATAGCCCTAAGGACCAGGTCCACACGCTGTTTAAATACCTCCAGGCTTGGTGACTCCACCACTGCCCTGGGCGGGCAATTCCAGTGTCTGAAAAGCCTTTCAGAGGAAAAAAATGTTGCCACCTATCCAGCCTAAACCTCCCCAGGGGTAGCTTGCATCCATTTCCCAGTGAAAATCCAAGTGGTGGAGGTTGGCCCTTGAAAAGAGAGAACTCTGTCAGAGGAGCCCTTGCAAGGAGCTGTGTCCCTGCCCTGCCTGGGGATGGGGAGAGAGGGAGAGAGAGAAATAATGAGCAGCAGCACCAATCTGTGCCTCTTCCCCGAGGAGACAGCCTGGCCCCAGGCTCCTTCACAGAGAGCAGAGGTGTCCTGGATGTCAGGAGCTGAGAAAAAAAAAACAAAAACCCACACACACACCAGGACTGGAGAGTTTCCCCTCTTCCAGCCAGAAGGAAAGCCCAGGATGCACCCCTGAATTTCTCCCGGTGCAAAGCCCCCTTTTCATCTGAAGAGTTGAAAGGGATGAGGGGTTTGGTGCTCTGGAGTCATCCCCGAGGCAGCTGACAAGAGGATGGCAAGAGAAATGCTGAAGCTAAAAAAAGGAGGGAGCCAGAAACCTGTGAATGCCCCACAAACCCCTCCTGGCTGTGGGGTGCAACCCGTCTGGCATGGAAATGGGGATAAGAGGATGGAGCAGCCTCTGGAGGAGCTGAGGAGGAGGAAGAAGAACACGGAGGCTTCTCCAACGTTGCTTTTTATTTCCATGGCCAGGATGCTGTGGAGATGAGGAATGGGAGAGGAGCAGCCCATCCTCTTCATCACCTGGGAACCTTGGGGGGGATCAGCACCACGGGACTGCTTTCCTGGAGGAAGGAGCCCAAATCCACTTGGGAAGCTGAAGTGGGCACCCTGCGTGGGGGCTTTGGGCTCTGCCTCCTCACCCCCACCACAGGGCATCAAGAATCAGCACTCTGGGGGGCAAAATTCTCCCCATTTCAGGAAAGAAATGGTTTTTGCTTGGCTGCTGTGGCACTCTGAAGCCTCTAACATCCCCCCCCACCAGCAAGTGCTGAGAATTAGGCCGTGGGGTCGTGTTTGCTCTAAATCCCAACTATTCAGGAATGACACCCTGCCCTGTTCCCGGGCTCCTCAAGCAGAGCTGCTTGTGCTCCTGGCACATAATGCACTCCTTGAGCAGCAGAGCTCCCGTGCCAGCATCTCACTGCAAGCAGAGGGACAACGCTGGGAAAAAAAGAATACAGCGGTGCCAAAAAAAGGGACAATGGGAAAAGCAGAATAAAAGAGCCTGGACACGGCGTTCCTGCTTGATCCTGAGCTTTCTGAGCTGCTGTGGGGGCAAGGAAATCCCCCTGCCTTCGTAGCATTAATTTGGGTCCTGGCAGACCCCTTCAAGGCACCTGCTGGCCCAGCAAGAGGAGGTGGCACTGGGCCACTGCCCACCCACCCACCCAAGGTGGCACCGAGGAGTCTGGGGAGGTGGAGGGGATGCTGAGCCCCCCCCGGGTCAGCTGGTGGGGAAGGAGATGAGAGAGGCACAGAGAGAGATGCTGCTGCTGCTTGGAGAGAAGTGGGAAACAACAGAACACGACCTCAGAATGAGCAAGCCAGTGGCCACCTGGGCATCCCTGCTGTCCAGAGTGAAGGAGCTGGGGGATCACTGAGGACTCAACCCTTGACTTGCAGGGAACAGGGATGAAGATGAAGCTGCTTTGCCTCTGCTTTCATCTTTTGCTTTCTAGCTGGAGCCAGGAGAAAGAAATGAGGCAAATGCTCAGGAACTAGGACAGTTGGTTTGTGGCCAGCTCTGGGAGTGACCCTAAAGAGAAGCTGTGCTCTCAGGCTGGCTCCATCCTGTCCCCTGCCACGCTTGGCCTCCTGCTTTTGCACCCTGCAGCATCAGCACGCCTGCCCCCTGCTTTTTGGAGTGTGCAGCTTTGGGGTGACAGCTTTGGGCTGTACCCCTGTGTGTGTGTCCCCAGTCCCCCCTCCCTCCAGGGAGCCACCAGCCCGAGGGTCCCCACGCGAGTCCCACGGGGCCTTGGTGGGTGCCAGGGTGAGGCTGGAGCAACCACCTTGAGCTGAATGGTGGTGGCCAAGCAGGCTCCAGGAGGCTGGAGCAGGGCCAGGAGAGGACTCTTTGAGGCCAGGAGGTACCCCAGGTGGGGTTTGGGGCGAGGTGATGGGGAGGGCTGGCAGAGGTCCAGGAGGGTCCGAAAGGGGGGGTGTGGAGGTTCCAGGGGTTGGTGCAATGATGTGACCCTCTCGTCCTTTTTCTGCCCCTCATTAGAGTCCCCTGAGCGGAGCAGGCTGTGAAGGGGGCTGCGCTCAGGTACGTCCGGATGGCTTCTGCCAGGATGTCACAGCTGACCTGACGGGGGTGCCACCAGGGGACGGGGACACGGGACTATTCCCAGCACCGGGAGCAGGGCTGCTGCCTGCCAAGGGGAAAAACTGGGGTGCCTCAGCCCCCAGAGGATTGGAGATATGGTCACTGGGGGTTGCTTTAGGGCAAGAGATGCTCAAGTACTGGTTTGCTGCTGACTCGGCCCCTTCTGCCATCCATCATCCTTGTCAACCCTTCTTGGCCCTTCTTGGCCCTTCTCCCAGCCCAGGCTTGCCTGTGTGTGAAAAGCTGTGCCAGGGTGGTGCCTGTGTCCAAGAGCTCCAAAATGGTGGCAGGAGGGACGTGGTGACAAGGGCAGAGCCCCCCAACATGGTGGGAATGGCTCTGGTTTGCTCCTTCCCAGGGCTGAGGCAGTGCCAGCAGGACTGTCCTTTCTGGGGGGAGAAATGAGTGTCCCAGGGTGTATCTGGTGGGAAGGGGAATGCCCTGAGCTGGGGACAGCCCCATATGTCCCAGAGCTCCTCAGTATCTCCCTCCATCAGCCTGCAGGGCTGTAAGGGAGTGAGCACCTGGCTGGAGAGGTGGGAGAAGACTTCTGCCCACCAGGAGGGACATCTGCAAGGCAAAGCAGACACCAGGTCAGGAGCAGCATCCCCCTTCTTCAGCCCAACATCAGCACCAGCAGGGTGGGCAGGTTCCAGGCAGAGGCAAGAGCCATGTGGTGCCCCCAAGTTGGGGGAGATGGCAAGGGGTGGCTTGTGTCACCTGGAGGGACACACACCCCTGCGTGGGAATGCCAGGTCTGGGGCTCTGAGGACTTGTGGCAGATCATCCCGGGGTGAATGATGCCTGGGCAAGGCTCAGGGAGGGCTTGGAGTGCCTGGGGCAGAGGGTGGTTGGTGCTGGGGGGACACCAGCCTGTGACCTGGTGGGGCTGATGGTCAGAGCTTCCCAGCTCTGCCAGGAGCAGGCACCTCTCAGTGCCCTCAGCTACCTGGGTGGTTGGTGCAGAGAGGCTTGGGTGCTCCTGGGGTGCTCCTGAGGCAGGGACTCCTGAGCATCAGAGTTGTCCAACCTCTCTGGTGGCAGACGTGGGTTTGCAGTGTGTGCTTTGCTGTGCTGGGGGATTTCAGGCTCCGTGGCAGATCAGATGATGTCTGAGGATTTCTGGCTGGGTTTGGGGCTCCTGCTGATGGGTGCCTGGGGAGGCTGTTGGTGCCTGACGTGGGACAGGGCAGGGCTGGTGCTCAGGAGAGTTGGTTGTACCTCAGGGCACTGAAGAGTCTGGAGGTGTTTTGGGCACTTCCCTGTCCCTGCGTGGTGGAGCAGCCAGCAGTGCCCAAAGGTGATGGACCAAGAGGGTCCTTGCAGCCCAGCAGGGCCCTGCAGGACCCTCAGCTGTGGGGTGACCAGTTTGGTGGCAGCATGGGTGGCAGCATGTCTCCTGCAGTGCCAGTCCAGGCTGCAGAGCCCCTCGGGCACGATGTTCATCTCAGAAGGGGTGTGCAGGGAGGATGTGTGAATCCAGGGGCAGCTGAGCTGGGACAGGGGACACCAGCTGCCCTGGGGCCTTGGGGTCCCCTCCCAGCTCTGCTCTCACTCCCTGGGTGATCTTGGGACCAGTTCCATGGGTGACCGTGGATCTGGCTCCCTAGGTGGATCTTGTTCTCTGGGTCACTATGGATTTGGTTCCCTGGGTGACCATGGGTCTGGCTCCCTGGATGAGCATGGTACCAGCTTCCTGAGTGGCCATGGTTCCAGCTCTCTGGGTGACTGTGGGACCAGCTCCATGGGTGATAATGGGTCCAGCTCCCTGGGTGGCTGGGAGACCAGTTCCCTGAGTGGCCATGGGTGACCATGGGACCAGCTCCCTGAGTGGCCATGGGTCCCCTCCCATGGGTAACCATGGATCTCTCTCCCTGGGTGACCATGGGTCTGGCTTCCTTGGTGACCATGGCTCTGTCTCTCTGGGTGGCCATGGCTCTGGCTCCCCAAGTGACCATGGAGCTAGCTCCCTTGGTGACCGTGGGGCCAGCTCCGTGGGGTGTCTGTAGGTCTCCCTGTCCCCTCCCACCGTGGAAGGGTGTGGGTAGGACGGAGACCTCCAGCCTGTCGCTCATCCCTGTGCTCCACCCTCATCCCCCGAGCCTGTAGGACCCGGGGGGTGTGTAACAAGGTTCCTCTCTTGCTTCCCCGCAGATCTGCGGCCCCTGCCCGATGTAGCCATGACGGGGACCTGCACCCGGGAGTGCACAGAGTTCGGCCACTCCGATACCTGCTGGATGCCCGGCCAGTCCTCCCCCAGCCGCAGGCCCAAGAACGCCCTCAAACTCTCCACTTTTGTGCCTTACCAAGACAGAGGGAGTCAAGAGCAAGTCGGGAATGGCAGCCCCAGACTCTCAGAAGAGCGCAGCACCAAAATGCCCAACCTCCGCCTGCTCCCCACGTACAGTGCCTTCTCCAATAGTAGCCATGAGCCCTGCAAGGACTCTCCCATGGAGGAAATTCCTCTCACCCAGACCTCGGACTTCCAGCCAGCCACCACCCCTTCCTCCCAAACCACCAAGAGGGAGATCTACCTGTGAGGCTGGGCTGGGGGTTGGCGAGGGGGGCAGCAGGGAGCGGATTCCCCTTCTGAAGGCGAGTGGCCAGAGGAACCTTTTCCATTTCAATGCTTTATGGCTCCTCCTCCGGCGGTGGCTTCAGCCGGGCAGGGCAAGGCAGGGGATGAGTGGAGCATCTCTTTTCTTTTTTTTTTTGTTTTTTTGGTTTGCGACCCCTTGGGCCGGGGTATTAGGGGTGGGGGATGTTGTTGGGTGGGAGAAGGGTGAAAATCATCCCACCCACCCACCCACCCCATCAATTTCTAAAGCACTTGGCGCGTCTCCGAACCGCTGCGTCGCCGGGGAGGGCTGGGCAGGGCACAGCTGGGGAGAAGGGCTTTATGTACCAAAGGTCCATGCAGAGCTGGGGGAGTTCCTGGGGCATGGGAGGAGGAGGAGGAGGAGAAGGAGGAGAAGGAGGAGGGAATGTCCCCGCCCAGGGGGAGCGAACTGCCTGGCTCTTTGCTGTAGACTCCTGTAAATACGAACCTTAGGAATGACAATTCAAGTCCTGCCTGATCGCAAACTTTTTATTGTCCTTGAAACAAAGCGAAAGAAAACAAGCAAACAGCAAAACAGAGACGTTTAAACAAACAAACGAAAAAAAGAAAAAAAAAAAGGAAAAGGAAAAAAAACAAAAACACAAAAAAGAAACAAACCACAGGGAGCAAGTTCCAGCTTTGAATGGTTTTGCTGCGTGGAAGAGCCCACGGGAGCGCAGCCTCCAGCCCACACTCGTGTTCTATATTGTAAATAGAGATGTGACCCGTCCCTGAAACAGCAGCTGGGGAGCTGGAGGAGAGGGGCAGCATCCTCCTCGCCGGACTGTAGGGACTTTTTTTGCTATTTTTCAGCCTGGATCTCTTTTCTGAACGTTGTCACTGTGCCCACAAGCTGCAGGGTCCCTTGGGGACTGCCTGGTGCCATAGGCAGGGTCTGCGTGGAGGGGGGAGGTGGGGATGGCCCCAGGGGCGGCCCTGTGCCCAGCAGGTGGAGGAGGGATGGAGAAGCCCCTGGTCCAGGGACCGGCCGGCTCAGGAGAAGCCCTCTAGTCCAACTCTGCTGGCAGGGGAGGTGCTATCGGTTCCGGGGTCTCAACCCCACCTCCCGGTGCCTCCTCCGGGGCAGGGGATGCCCGTGTGGGCGGCTGTGCCACGCCTTCCACCTCCCTCCCGTCCGCCTCTAAGCCACCATTGCCTTTGTGAGGAGGAGCTTTGTCTCAGGGTCACACCGGGGGCCACCGAGCCCCTGCCCGCTGGAGTCCCGCTTGCCCTTAGGCCACAGGGCCACTCTCACGGGCTCCGGCTTTCTCTTCCATTGTCAAAGGTCGACCGGTCTCCCCGGTGGGTCCCCTCTGTCCTTGGCCCCCTTGCAGGGTACCCAACTCGGGGTGACCCCCGGGCGGGACCCCTCACCCTTCCAAGGGGTTCTCCAGGGCGCTTTCCTGAGCCTCTCTGCTCCCCTCCTAGTCCTGGTTTGGGGAGCTCCTCTAGAAGGTGGAGTCTGGGAGACTCGTGCCTCCACCTTGGGGTGCCCATCAGGGTCCTCCCCCCTCTTTGGGAGGCAGGGGGGGAGGGGGCTGTGCTGCACCGTTGTTCTTCCCGTACTCACACGCGCATCGGTCGCCTTCATCTCTGGGATCTTCCTTAGGGAGCGAAGCCAGCGGTGGTGGTAGCTGCAGGATGGTTCCCCCCGAAGGGTTCCTGGTGGAGCTGCCTTGGCCGAGCTTGACGGGCAGGGGGGGGACACCGCAGGGCCAGGGCCAGGGCCAGCACGGGGCAGAACCTGCCCTGCCACAGTGCCTGTTGGGGTGCAGCGCACCAGGGCCCCCCCTGCCCAGCCTCCTCCTCCTCCTCTTCCTCCAGCATCCCTCTCTCTGAGCAGCTCCTCCCCCTTTGGCGAGGTGCGGGCGGCTCCCCGTGACCCGAAGGGACATGGGGTGAGCTGAGCCCGGGTGACAAGGGAAGGGCAGCAGAAGGCACCTGCTGGAACCCATCCCTCCCGCTCCTCACCTTCCCCGGGGCAGCACCCCGGGCGGCCTCGGCACCTCGAGGTGTCACCTCTGGGGGTCACCTGGAGGAGGCAGGACCCTCCTCCTCCCGGCCTCCCGCTGCCGGCAGTCCCTCGGGGTGGGGGTGACGCTCCAGTCCACCCACCCACCCACCCCTCCGGGCATCCCTGCTTGACCCTGACCCGCCCGTCAGGGCCCGTGTTCCCCTGGCCTGGCTGCCTGAGCAGGTCAAGCTCCTCAAACTTGTTTTTATTGTAGCTCTGTAGTTTCAGGGCCAAACTGGGCAGAATGTGCAATTTGGCCGCGCTGGCCAGGATCCTTTTGACTCCACTGCCAACCCAACTGCTCGTGCAGGGGCAGTGTCCCGGTGCCCCTCTTGGGGACCCCCCCTGCTCCCCAGGAGAGCCACGTAGCCACATCTGAAGGGTGCTTGTCCAAGACTGGCTTCCCCGCTTCCATCTCCTCGCCCACCTTCTGCCGGGGGTCCCCCCGAACCTGGGCTTGGTGTCTTGTCTCCTGGAGCACCCGGTGAGGTTCTCCCTGCTAGCACAGGGTGAGGGTGGGGGTGAGTGCTGAGAGGGTCCCCCAGGGGTGGGAGAGTGGGTGGGTGGGTGGGAAGGATGGGTACTGGGGAGCTCAGCCATGGGGAGGAAGGGTGGGGGAGCAGAGAAGGGGTCCCTAAAGGGTGGGAGGGATGGGTGCTGGGGGTGTGGGCCATGTGGTGGGATGGGTGCTGGGGGTGTGAGCCATGGGGTAAGATGGGTGCTGGGGGTGTGGGCCATGTGGTGGGATGGGTGCTGGGGGTGTGAGCCATGGGGTAAGATGGGTGCTGGGGGTGTGGGCCATGTGGTGGGATGGGTGCTGGGGGTGTGGGCCGTAGGGAGGGAGGGTGGGGGCCATGTGCCTCAGAGGGGTGCCTAGGAAGCTGGTGGGATGGGAATAAGAGGAGATGGCTATCTGTGGGGGTGGAGAGGGTGGTGGGTGTCTGGGGAGGGAGAGGGTGAAGGTGAAGCAGAAGGGACAGGGGGAGGGTGTGGGGTGTGAGTCCTCAGTGGGGTGCCAAGGGGTGGGGGGGTTCTGGGTGGGGTGCAGGGGGATGGGTTCCCTGGGGAGGAGAAGGTGCTGAACCTGACTCCTGGGAGAGAGGGTGCTGGGGTTTGTCCTGGGATGTCACTGGGCAGCAGTGCCAGGGGAGGGTGAGGAGAGCAGCTCATTTGCACAATTATAAGCCAGAAGGATAAAGCCTCTGTGCACGTGGGGGGAGTGGGGGGAAGCTCCCCACGGGCTCCAGTCTTGACAAGAAGCACAGGGATGAGGAGGGGGGGTTCAGACCCCCCCTGTAGTGTGGGGGTGGTGGGGTGGGTAGTGGGTTTTTTTCTGGGGGGGGGTTGTCTGGATCTCCCAGTGCACTAGGACAAGCCAGGGGTAAAACCAAAGGTGGGAGCCAGGGAGCAGGCGGGCTGCGTGGGAAGGAATCGAAGCGACCCCTTTGTAGCTCTTCAGTGTTGGTTCTATTTATACGAGATTTCAGTTCCTTGCTTGTGATGCCTTGTTTTTTTTGTACAGTTTTATGTACATGCAGGTGTAGCTTTTCTAAAAAAAAAATAAATAAAAGAAAAAGAAAAAAAAAAAAAAGGAGAAATCCTATGGCAGAGTTCAAAGCCCCCAACTATTTTTCAGGTGGTGAACCTGTGTCTAAAGGCAACACCTCTTGCTAAGGTTGTCTTGCTCTCGGTGTGTGATGCATTTCCCCCTCCCCCCCCCCTCGGGGAAGGCTTTGGGCCTTGGGCTTGGTTTGGGTTTTTGTTTTTTGGTTTTTTTTTAATCCTCCCCTCTCCCACCCCATTCCCCGGGCGCTGTGAGCACAACTGATCCCTTTGTAATTCTTTCTGTTCCGAGCAGTGAGCATGACACCCGTCGTGAGCCCCCTTTCCGTTCTCCTGCCCTGTTCTGTTGGTTTGCTGAGCTGTCAGATGATCACCTCCGTTGTAATTAGCCCTTCCTGAAGCTTTACAATAAAAGTGTGAAAACCCCGGGGGAGGGGCCTGTGCCTCCTGGATTCTTCTCTTGGGGGTGGGCTGAGGCATCCTGGGAGGGGTGGGGGTGGAATAGAAGCAGGTGGAGGTAGTGAAGAGCCAAGACAGCATCATCCCCCTGGCTGCCTGCCTGCACCTGTGCCCGGCACCACTTCAGGTAAGACCCACCAGTCAGGGTAAGTCCCCCCAACCACCTCCAAACCCCCTCCCACACTCCTTGGAGACCACTTCCCAGGAGGAAGAGTTGCCAAGTGAAGATGGAGCCCATCATCCCCTCGCTGGGGTTTTGTAGAGACCCCTTTTCTACCATCCCCTTCTCCCTGGGCTCTCCTTTGGGCCCTGTGGAGGGGACCCCATGCTCCCCCCTCCCAAGGGATGGTGTCTTCTTGGGTGATGAAGGGGTGGGGGGCTCTCAGCTGCCCCCCTGTGCAGGCCCAGGCCAGCTGGGTGCCAGGGATGTGTCTGCAGGGGTCCTGGGGAACCAAGCTGCCTTGCTGCCTGCTGGTGCCCCATCCCAGGGAAAAAGGGTCTGGATGCTGAGGATGTTGCCAGGTTCCCACAGCTGGCACAGGGGTGGCAGGTAGCACCCAGGCAGAGCTCTCACCACCCCTGGGATAGGAGGGGTGACCAAAAAGTGTCTTCCAAAGCAGAGGGACAGCCCCAGGACCTCCTTTTGTCCCTCCTGAACATGTGCCATGGATTTGTGCCATGTCCTACAGTTGCTCCTCATGCTCCCTCCTCCTCCCCCCTTAACCCAGACTGTGGAGACCCCCACTGTACCCCCGAGTCTGTGCCTCCTTCTTCTCTTCTGCTCCACCCTTCTCTGCCCCTCATCCCACCCACTCCTCCCTTACTCCTTTGTGCTTCCCCTGGCACCTCCCACCCTCCCACCCCACCCCACCAAACCCTTTGGGGCCTCCAGCACATCCCTGAGCATCACATCCAGCCCTGCTTCCCATGGCACCACACGTGGTTTCCAGGGTTGGCAGGGGACCTGGCTGCTGTGGATGCAGCCCCAGGAGACCAGCAGCTGCCCAGCATGGTTTGGGGTTTGGACACCTGGCTCCCCAGTTACTGCTGCCCTCAGGATGGGCTTTGGTACCCAGTGGACCTGGAAGGGGCATGGAGCCACCAGGCAGAGCCTTGTGAGCAAGGAAATGGAGTCAAGGCTTTGGTGTCCCTGCTGAGCCCACTGGTCCTGGGAGGTTTGTACAGCCCCACCAGAATCATTCCTCACCTCAGGTGGGGGAGATGGGGTCCTCCTGCCCACTCCTTGGTGGCCTCCCCAAGATGGGGACATCAGCAAAGAAGGGCTCTGGGCCAGCTGGCTGCTGGGTGAAGGCAGCTGGGCTGGCCAAGGAACCACTTGCTGCAGGAGCTTTGTTCTGACCTGGCTTTGCCAAGTACATCTGGTTTAACAGGGTCCTGGGCTTACAGCAGGAACTGGGAACGTGCCAGGCCAGGGAACATCCATTTGGATGGAAAACCTGATTCTGGTGTCTCCTCAGGGCCTGACCTTGCAGCTTCAGCCATCCAGCTGCCTGCCCAGATCTGGCAGATTCATCTGCAGAGCTCGCATGGCAAAGTGGACGAGGTCTGGGAGCTCTTTCTGGCTCCAACCAGGAGTGACCATGTCCCTCACACAGGCTGCTCCTCCTGAGGCCTTTTCCCAGCCTGGCTTTGCTCACTAAAAGCATCATGAAGCTTCAAGCAGTGCAGGCAGTGACCTGGGCTTGCTGGGTTCCTTGCCTCTGTTCCTCCCTTGCAGAGCAATGCTCATTTCTGGCAACACGGAGGTCTCAGAGGTGCCTGATCTATTTCCACCCAATACTTCAGTAAAATAATCCTGGGATGGTTCCTGGGCCATGCAGAGCTGGTGAGAGGACAACGTGAGCCAGCAGAGCAGTGATTTCCCCCTGGCCTGGCCTTTGCTGCCTGCATGTGCTGGGGTGGTGGCCACAGCTCCACTCCTGGCATGGGAACAGGGCCAGAGCTGGGTCAGCCTGATGCTCAGGGCAGAGCTCCACAACATCATGGAATCCCAGGCTGGTTCATCTTGGAAGGGACCTTCAAGACCATCAGGTTCCACCCCCTGCCATGGGCAGGGACACCTCCCCCAGCCCAGGGGGCTCCAAGCCCCATCCAACCTTCAACACTGCCAGGGATGGGGCAGCCACAGCTTCTGGGGGCAACCTGGGCACCCAGGGGCTCAGCACCCTCACACCAAAGAGTTTCTCCCTAATATTTAGGTTTTTTCAGGTTTTACTTCAAAAAGAGCTGAAATTGGTTGAAGAGCTGGCAGGGGATGTGATTTATGTCACCAGAGCCAAGGGCAGATGTGGAGCCACCAGAGCAGGGCTGGCCATGGAGAGAGGAGGCCACTGATGGACTTGAGGACCCATCTGCCCATGGTGAGACCTTTTGGGATGCAGAGCAGGACCCTGGGGTGGGGAAACCACAAAGGGGTCACCCCCACCTCATCCTCCCTCCTGTGACCTCTGCTCACCAGGGCCGTGGAGCTCAACCCTGCACATGTTGTGGTGGCCCCTGGGGGGATTGGATGTTGTGCTCCAGGGGATGATTGGGATTTGCCAGCAGCTCATGGGGGGGGAGGCAGAGGAGGAGGGGAGGGGGGAACAGGGAGGGGGGAAGAGCTCCAGGCTGTTTGCTGCTGCGTCTCAGGGTTGTCTGGTGGTGTGATGGAGGGGATTAGGAGATTTAGAGCAAGGCCAACCCCCAGCTCCAGGGGGTTGTCGAACCAAAAGCCCAGCAGAACACTTTGCTCTGTTTCTTCCCCCAGGCAGATTGGTAGAAACAAGGCTGGGGTGCTGCTGAGCCAAGGGCAGGAGCTTTCCCCACCCCTCTGCAACTGGCATCAGCCAAGACAGGGGGAATCTATCCCTTTCCTCCAGGCCCAGGTGACCATCCCCTGGCAGCTCCCACCCCACACTGTTGTCCCCCTCTCTTTCCCTTCTGCAGTGCTGCACCCTTGAACACGTGGCTGAACTTAAAAAAAAAATTAAAATGAAGGTTTGCAAAGCCCATGTGGAGACCAAACCCTTCCTCAGCTCTCTCTTTGTCACAGCTCCAGTGCTGTGGGGAGATGGGGTGCTTAGGACCCCCCTGGAGCTCACTGGTCTTTCTGGGCAGCCTGGGAAGGGTCTGGAGGAGCATCAGGCACCATGGTGTGTTGCACAAACACCCAGGCTCCCACCAGCACCCACTCGGTGTCATGCTCAGCACCATGGAAACACTGACCCAGAGATGTTTGCTTCTCTGGCAGTGCCACCCTGATGTGATTTGTAACCCTCTTATCATAAAATCCCAGGCTGGTTCATCTTGGAAGGGACCTTCAAGGCCATCAGGTCTCCCCCCACTGCCATGCTCAGGGACACCTCCCTCAGCCCAGGGTGCTCCAAGCCCCATCCAACCTTCAACACCTCCAGGGATGGGGCAGCCACAGCTTCTGGGGGCAACCTGGGCACCCAGGGGCTCAGCACCCTCACACCAAGGAATTTCTCCCTCCCATCTCCTCTCCATCTCCCCTCTCCCAGCTGCAAACCCTTCCCCCTCACCCCATCCCTCCAGGCCCTTGTCCCCAGTCCCTCCCCAGCTTTCCTGGAGCTCCTTCAGGCTCTGGAAGGTGCTCCAGGGATTCCCTGGAACCTTTTCTTCTCCAGGCTGAACACCCCAAACCTGAATCCTGGGCCCAGCACTGGAGCTGTTGGTGCCTCCAGGGCTGCTCTGCCCGGGCCCATATGCACCAGGGAAGGGGAGGATGGGGTGGGCGTGTCTCTGCATGTGGCCATCACCCCCAGGGCATGTCCCTCTGTGTCCTCCGCAGGGACAGAGCCACCCCCACCCCCTCCCTGCCTCTGCTCAGCCCCGCAGCCCCGGGCAGATGCGTGTGCTGCCTGGGCCCCGGGGGGGTTATTATTCTTTATTAGTTTTCCTGTCCGTCTGACAGATTCTTTATCACTCCGTCTCAATCTTTTCGCTCGTCTTCCTTCTCTCCCCTCAATCATCCTCGATTAGTTTTTCTGCCTGCCTCCCATCTCTGTTTTTCACCAGGCACTCCCTCTCCCGCCCTCCTCCTCCTCCTCTCTCCATCTCCATCTCCCCTCCCAGCAATTCCTCCCTCCACTCCCATCTCCCCCACCCCTCTGGGTGCTCAGGGGACACGGGGGCTCTGCCAGGCTCTGCTGGCTGCTCCTGCCCTGCCTCAGGGCTGGGGCTGGGGAGTGCCCCCAGCCCCCTCCCTCTGATGCTGAAGCAGTTTGCAAATGAAGCCCTTGGCCTGGGGACATTCAGGTGCCACCATCTCCATCGGGATGGAGAAGTTCCCCCTGGGATCTTCGTTGCTGCCAGCTTCCCCATCCCTCTGCTCCTCCTTCAGTCCATCCCAGCAGGGATCTCTCCTGCCCCATCCCCCTTCCCCTGCCAGGCCAGGAGTGGAAGTCCCTGCATGGACTCAGCTGGGAGGCTGAAGCCAACCTGCCAGCTGCCAGAAGAGGTCCTGGCTGGCAGCCCCAGGCTGATTCACAGCTTTTATTGCCTCTGTGCTGCCCCTTGCCAGGGTGTCCCTTCCCACAGAGCCACCAGCCACACACCTGGGGCAGCTCAGAGCAGGGAGACCAACGTTGGATGGGATGGGGTGGCATGGCCAGAGACTATGGAGACCAAAGAGAGGTGCTGGGGGGTCTCTTGCTTTGAGGGGAGAAGGCACAGCTTGGAAGGATGCTCTGGAAGACACCTTTGGCTAAAGACAAGTGGTAGACCAGAAGGTACGGGTATTTTGCCCCATCTCCCTCCCTTCAGAGGCCACAAGAGTGCTGGAGGCCTCGGGAGTGTGAAATGTGCTGTCAGTGCCTGGGCAGCCAGAGGAACCCATCAGCCCAGCTCCGTGTGGCTGTCCTGCCCTGACCCTGAAGGGAAAGGGTGCCCGCAGGGAAAGAAGGGTGCTGGCTGCAGCTCCTTGCATCCTTGTCCTGCCCCAGCCTGGGGAAAATCCAAGCTGGTGTTGCTGGCAGGATACCTGCCTCAGGCAGCCCCCCCACCCCTCTCTCACTTGATGTCCTGCCCCATCCCTTGCTGCCAGCTCCGGGCTGCTGGCTGGGCAGGGTGGTTTGGGCTCAGTGTTTGGGAGCCAGCCAGCCCCTCTCTCAGCTTCCATTTCCAGCACTGCTCTTGCTCCTGGTGCCTGCTGAGAAGCCTCGGCACTGCCCAGCCCCGGGGCTGCTTTGCTGCTCGCCGGCAGTGGCAGTAAGGAAAAAAAAAACCAAACCAACCCCATGTCAAGGGGTGGTGGGGAGCTGAGGGGCAGCCGGGAAGCCCCCACGGGATGGGAGACCCTGGATAGGAGCCTGGCTGCAGAAGGGTGCTGGGAGAAGCCCCGAAGGGTCCTGCATGGAGTGCGATGCTGATGGATGTGACAGGAGCTGGGGTTGCCAGGAGACAGCATCCTTCTCCTCCTCCTGCTCCTCGGGCTCTGCGCAGCTCAGCACAGCTGATGTAATGCTCCTCGGGGCCGGCCTGCCCTGCCAGCCATGGGGATGGGAAGCTGGAAAAAAACCCCCACATCCAGCCACCCCCCTCGGTGCAAAAGCCTCTCCAGCCATCCCCTTGGCTTTCCCCCCTCACCCCCTGTGCTGTGCACTTCGGTGGTGGTGGTGGTACCTACCAGTGCTCTGACAGCTTTGCATCCCCCTCACCCAACCCTCCCTGAAAAAGAGCTGAAAAAGGGGTGAAAAAGGGCTGAAAAAGGTCTTCGTGGTTTTGTGCAGATCCAAAATAAGGGAAGGGAGGGTTGTTGGAGAGGAGAAGGAGATGGCCACTCCCACAGGCAGAAGCTCATTGAATAAAATACCTGGCTCCAAATTATCCCCTGCTCTTAATAATAAATAAATAATAAAAAAATAAATAAATTAAAAAAAAAAAAAAAAGATATTACCTACCACGACAAACCTAGTTTCAAATTATTCCTCCTGCTCCACTCCAGAGCCTACTGGGAGATCCCTGGCAGGTTAATTTGCTATTGAACGGGTCCCAGCTGGAATTACCACTTCAGTCTCTCTGCTTCCCACTTGTCAGGTAAGGAAAGGCCCTGTTGTTCACTCCTGGCTCTGAACTTTAGGCACTGTCCCATGACCCAGGGAGGTTTCCCTCTGGCCTCCCAAGGTATTCAGTGCTCTCAGGCCCCCCAGAAAGGTGCTGAGATGGAAACCCAACTGCCCTTTGTGGTGCTTGCACATGAGGAGCCGGCGTGTTCCTAAAAAAAAAAAAATATAAAAAAAAATATAAAAATAAGCAAGTGGCCTTTATCTGGGGACTGTCATTTTGATTATTTTATGTCTGTGCAGTGCCCCAGAGGTGCTCGTGGAAAATGAAAACAGATAAAGAGCCTGAATGAGGCAGAGCTGTGCCAGGGGCCCTCATAAAGCAGCATCTGGGCTGAGGGGGCTGATGTGGGGTGGGGGGGGAGGTTCAGAGGATCCATCCTGAAAAGCCAGGGAGAGCAGCAAGGCTGGGCCAGGGTGCTGGGAGATCTGTATCCCACCAGGGAGGGGTGGGGGGACCCAAACCCAGCTCCCCCCAGCACCAGCTGGGCTGACAATGAGGATTTGGGTGTGGGAATTGTGGATGTGTTGAAGGGAAGGTTGGATGGGGCTTGGGACAAGCTGGTCTGGTGAGAGGTATCCCAGCCCATGGCATGGGGGGTGGGACTGGGTGAGCTTTGAGGTCCACAGAGCAGTCTGGGTTTCATTCTGTAGGATTCTGGCACCTCCATCCCTGGGACTTTGGAAGAGGGAATGGCAGAGTTGGGACCTTCCCTTGTGTTGGGCTTTCCCAGCACAGCTTCTGCACCAAGATCTCCAGGATGGACAAAACCCAGGCAGGTATTTGGGCACCATCCCTCGGAGCCACCTCGCCCAAGTCAAGCTCTGTGACACCACCAGCTCAAACCAAAAATGCCTTTGTTGTGGTCTCTGCTCAGCCCCATCCCACCTTCCTCACCCCACTGCTTTCTCCTTGCTCCAACACCCTCTCCTCACCCCAAATCCCATTTCTGCCCACCTTACCCTGGGCCAGAAGCTTCCCTCAAAGCCAGGAAAGGTTTTCTTGGGGCTCAGCCCCATCCCCTGCCCCTGAGAACCCATCAGGAGGAGCTGAATCTGCTGCTCCGATTTTCCTCTTCTCCTCCCCCTCTCCTCACACCCTCAAGTCCCCGAAGTAATTTCCTTCTCCCTGAGCGTTTTGCACCCTTCAGGCACTCGGAGACAGTTATCCGGCTCCTGCCTGCCTGATTGATCTGCAAAGCCAGACAGATTTAGTTCATTTAATCTGCCTCCTAAATCCCAGCCTTCAGCCCCTTCATCATTTCCCCCGGGTCTCCCTGCTGGGGCTCTGTCTGCTCGGGACAGCAACATCTCCAGCTGTGCCCAGCTGTGCCCAGGAGCCATCCTCTACCTCTCCAGGCTGCCCAAGGACCCCCAGGGACCCACATTTTGTACCAATTGCCTCTGGTTCTCCCCTCTGACCCCCGGGCAGCCCTCCCCACAGCCCTCCCAGCTCTTGCTCTTTGGGGACCTGCAAAAAATCCCAAGAGGAATTCAGGGAGAGCTGCAGCCCCCCAGCCCTTCCTGCTGGTGAATGCCCCTGGGCTCTGCTCCAGCCCCAGCAGAGTCACTGGAAATCTGCTGGGCTCTGCTTTCCAAAGCACTCTCTGCCCCCAGGTTTTCTCTCTGCAAAATTTGGACCAAAAAAACCACCAAACCACAAAACAAAACAAAAAAACCCAACCCAAAACCAAACCAAACCAAACCAAGTCTCTGCTCCAGGCTAAAACCCACCCCTGCTGCTCCTACTCGTGGAGAAGCCTCTCCTGATGATGAGGACGTGGGGCTGCAGGCTCAGCTGAGCCTCTCTGGATGGAACCTCTCCTGCTCTTCTGGCTCAGGGCTTTGGGGTCTCTTTTCCCAGTCACAGAATTCAACATCTCCATCCCAGATTTCTCTCCCTGCAATCAGTTTCATCCTGCTCAGGCCCTTCCTCTGCCTGCCTCAGTCCTGTTCCCACCACCACCATCCCACTGAGCTCCCTGGGGCTGGCTGCTCCATAAAGGAGCCTGAAAGCAGGAACCCCATCCCCTCCATCACCAGGACTGCTTTTATCAGAGAATCACAGAATGGTTTGGGTTGGAGGGGGAATCTAAAGTTCATCCAGTCCCACCAGCTCAGGTTGCTCAGAGCCCCATCCAGCCTGGCCTTAAAAACTCCCAGGGATGGATGGGGCTCCCAGCACCTCTCTGGGCAGCCTGTGCCAGGGGCTCAGCACCCTCATGGGGAAGAACTTCTTCCTGACACCTGATCTGAACCCACCTACCTCTACTTTTAACCCATTCCCCCTTCTCCTATCACTACCCAAGATCCTAAAGAGTCCCTCCCCACCTTTCTTGTAGGTACTTTTGACTTCTTTAAGGTACTGGAAGGCCACAATGAGGTCTGCTTGGAGCCTTCTCCTCTCCAGACTGAACAACCCCAACTCTCCCATTCTGTATCCATAGCAGAGCTGCTCCAGCCCTCTGAGCATCCTCCTGGCCCTTCTCTGGACACACTCCAGCACATCCAGGGCTTTCTTGGAACAGGGGCTCCAGAACTGGACTCAGTGCTCCAGGTGGGGTCTCAGAAGGGCAGAGCAGAGGGGGAGAATCCCCTCCCTTGGCCTGCTGGCCACTTTTTTTTAAATCAGCCCAGGATACTTTTGGCTTTCTGGGCTGCACCAACCAATTGCTGCCACTAAAGAGGGGGTCAGGGTGTAAGTCACGGGGGGGTTAAAACACTTGGAAAGGGTCAGACCCACCCCCCCAGCCCTCCCCAGTCCCACCGGACACCACCTGAATGTTGTTATTTTCCAGAAGTCTCCCTGGATATCGGGTCCATTGTTGGCTTGAAGATGGAGCCCTCAAGTTATCGCTGGTGGGATCGCTGCCTTTTCATGCAGGCTGCTGGACTTCCTTTCTCCAACTCCTCTGGTAATTTCCTGCTTCTCTCCAACTTAAACAACTCTATTGTCAGGCCCTGCTTTATTTCACCAGCTCATTGTTCCCCCCCCTCCCTGCTCCTGCCCCCAGCCCTGCTTCTCTCTGCCTCTGCTCAGGAACGGGACCTGAGGCTCTGACAAGGTTCTGCTTTGTTTTCTCATTGTCCTTTAGCTTTTCTTGCCTTTTTTTTTTCCCCTTTATTTCAAGGCAGATTTCAGGAGGGCTGTGTGGCCGTTCAGCCCTTTGAGAGCCGTGGTTGATTCCGTCTCCATCACGAATTTCATCATCCTTCCTCATTTATGAATGGCTCTCACTTCCTCTCACTTTCCAGGCTCCCTCAGTGTATTTGGCAAAACCCTCTTCTTCCCCTCGGGACCTGCTGGGAGCTCCCTTCTTGGCAGGGCAGCTCCAGCTCACCCCCAAAACATCCCCCTTGGTTCCTCAGCTCTCCCACCAGCAGGTTGGCACCACGAGCCAGCTCTGTCCCCTCTCAGTTTATTCCTGCCAGCCCAGCAAACTGCAAACCCCCCCTCTCCAAGCTGCTCCAGCAGCTCTGAGCTTGGAGAAAAAAAAATCACTCCTCATCAAGTGTGCTCTGCAGGCAAGCCCTGGAGCTGCCAGCACAACCCAGCTCCAGCCTGATAAATGGGGCAAACTGGTAAGGAAACATCATTTAAAGAGCAGGAGAAAAGTGCCAAGACTGACCCGTAACAACAGATTTATGAGGTTTCATCCATCATTGGCCCCAGTCCCCTGGGAGGCAGAGGATCCTCGTGGTTGCAAAACTCTCTGAAGTGTTCCTGGGGCTGGCAGGAGGAGCCCAAACCCCCCCAGGGTTTGAAGTAATGGCAGCAGTGACCCTACAAGCTCGTAGGACCTGCTGGCAGAAGGGTGGGTGGCTTCTGCTCAACCTCCTAAATCTCCCCAGGGTTTGAAACACAGGCACCAGTGATCCACTGGTCACCAAGCTTCCAGGAACTGAGGTCTTGCTGGGAGAAAAAGGGATGGCATCTGCTGGGGGTGGCTTCTGCTCAGGAGTTCCCCCCATGGGGACAAACTGGACCAGGCTGTGACATTCCACTGCCAGCTCAAGTCCTGGGAGCCCCCCAACCTCTCAGCTCTGCCGAGAAGCTGCTGCACCCCTGTCCCCCATCTCCTCCCCTCTCAGGTGCACCCACAGCCAGCAAGCACCCACTTGCCCCACGGAGACAGCACCCAACACCCACCCCACGGGGCCTTGGGGACCCCAGGAGGAAGGGAAGGAACTGCATTGTTACCCCAAGTGCTGAGGATGTGATTGTTCTTCTGAGTTATTCATTATTTTCTTCTTTTTTTTTTTTAAAGTGAAACAGCCCCATCGGAAGCTGAATAGTTGGGTTGGGTTTTGGTGTTTTTTTTCCCTAGAAACGAAGTTCTGGAAGTATTTCTTTTGGATCAGTCCAAATGTTCGGTCTCAAACAAAGCCCAAACACATCACTGCAGTTTGGGTTTGCTTTTGGTTTATTTTCAAACAGAAGCAGAAGGAGCCCTTAAATTAAACTTGTTCATAAATGTCATTTTGAACAATGAGAGAAATACCTCAGCCTGGCAATGGTGCAAAAGGCATTTTCATAGCACCAGAATAGTTAATTCTATTAAAATAAAACGGGGAGAGATGCTTTTAATCCCCTTTTCTTTCTTGATTTGGGAAAAAGCACCAGAAAATCTGAAATGGGTGATTTTTTTTTTTTGGCCAGAGCTATTTAGGGGCTGTGCTGGGTGATGGGACCCCAGGTTTGTGCTGGGGACACCTGGGGCTGGAGCAGGGAGAGGAGAAGCAGCTTTGGGGTTCCAGCACCCCATGTCCCAGAGGTGCCAGCTCTGCCCACCGCCCCTTGGCTGCACCCATGGGTGCAGCAGCTCTGGGTCACAGCATGGGTGTTGCTGAAGCATCACTGAAACAAGACAGGAAAAAAACCAACCAAATGAAATAAAAACAAACAAACAAACAAACAAAACAAAACAAAAAAAAGCAAATGACCCAAAAAAAAACCCCAAACCAATGCAAAAACCAGAACACCCCCATTTTTGGGGGCACATGAGGAACTGCCGGATTCTCTTGCTCAGAGCCCCTGGGGGGCTGCCAGATTTCCCCCAGTTCATTCCTTGGCATGGCCCCAGCCAAGGGTCAGGGCTGGCTCTGGAGGCTCTGATGAACTCTGTGTCAGTTCATTAGCCAGGAAAATCAAGTTAGGAGGGGAAAAAACCCAGCAGCCCCCCCTCCCCCCCGACATTACCCTGAACTGGAGTCAAAGCACCAATTGTCTGCCCTGATGGGGAGAAAGGAGCAGAATGGGGGGGGTGGGGGGTGGGCAGCAGCTGGGGCTCCCTCGCCCTGCAGTTTGCTCAGGAGCATCAGAAATCCACACCCCAAATCCCTTCCTCTCCTCCTTCCCAGCTCTCTCAGCCTCCAGGCTCTCCAGGTTTTCCGTCTGGTGACTTCAAACACCTTTGGGTTGTGGTTTGTTGAGGTGGCTTCTGGTTTTTTTCCCCCACTGGAAGCTGCAGGGTGTTCTGACTGCAGCCAGGAGATTTCTTTTCACTCATGAAATGATTTCCATGGAATTGCTGACCCTGAGGGGAACCCTTCTCTTGGCTGCAGGCAGGATCCTGCTCAGAAGGCAGCTGGGAACCCAACCTCCCACCTCACCAGTTCCTTACTGGGCAGAACCATCAACCTGCTTGCAAACCCATCACGCCCATGATGCTGAAGAGCCACTGGCTCCCATTCCCATTTCCCTGGGAAACTGGGAAGGGATGGAAGACCTGCATGCAGCAGCACCCAGCATCTCTTCTCACCCCTCTCCAGGTGGCCTGAGCAGCAGGGGGGGCAGGATGCAATGGAGAGGATCTGCTCAGAGAGCAGAGGGAAGCAGGCAGCTCCACACGGTCACAGCTCCCTGGTGTTGCTGGCAGGCAGGGAGGAGGGAGGACAAAAGCAAGAGGAAAATGCTGCTCTGGGTGGCTCAGGGTTCACTTGACCCCAAGGCAGAGAAGTTCTCCCGTGCGGGAGGGAGCACAGGCATGGTGACAAGGAGCTGTCACCTGGGTGCTGGCAGGTACCTGTGTCACCAGCTCTGCCTCACCCCGAGCCCTTCCAGACACAACCAAGCCCAGCACAGACATCTCACCAGGGCCACCTCACCCACCCATGAATATTTAACCCTGTGGGAAAACATGGAAGTGGTTTAGAAGCTTAGAATCACAGGATCCCAGCCTGGTTTGGGTTGGAAGAGACCTGGAAGATCATCAGGTTCCACCCCCTGCCATGGTCAGGGACACCTCCCCCAGCCCAGGGGGCTCCAAGCCCCATCCAACCTTCAACACTGCCAGGGATGGGGCAGCCACAGCTTCCTTGGGCAACCTGGGCACCCAGGGGCTCAGCACCCTCACACCAAGGAATTTCTCCCTCCCATCTCCTCTCCATCTCCCCTCTCCCAGCTGCAAACCCTTCCCCCTCATCCCATCCCTCCAGGCCCTTGTCCCCAGTCCCTCCCCAGCTTTCCTGGAGCCCCTTCAGGCACTGGGAGGTGCTCTGAGGTCTCCCCATTGCTCCCTTCTCTTCTCCAGGGAAGAACCAACCCCAGCTCTCCCAGCCTGAAGCTGATGTGATGTGGGATTGAGTTCCCAGCCAGGATCCCAGAACACCCAGATGGATCCCTGCTGGAGAAAGCCAGGTGTCTGACCCAGCCTGGGGACTGCAGAACTTCTGGAGCAGAGGCTGGTACCAGCACACTGAGACAAGGAGCCCAAGGGGAGAGGAACCAGGACAACAGCTGGGAAACCACAAACTGAGCCCCATTTCCTGAGGGCCTGAGCCCTTCCCAGCCCCCCACCTGCTGGGAACTGCTGCAGGGATGCTCTGTGCACACAGGGTTCTTCTCTTTACCAGGAGGTGACACTGTCCTGCCCCTCTGTGGGGCATTTCAGGAGGCTGTGGAGCTCCATCCTCTTCTCCTTGGCCACCTGGGGCTGCTCAGAGTGGGCACCTGAGCCCTGCAGGAGACTTCTCCTGCTCAGCTCATGGAGAAATCATGGGAATGCCCCATAATGGTTAACACCCACCCCTCCCAAAAAAAAAAAAAAAAAAAAAAAAAAAGATGGCTGAAAGATCTTTTCTTGCTCTCTATAAATATTTTGAGGAGAAAGAGAGGGAAGGAAGGGTAAACAGCAGCCCTGCAGCTTGTTATTTAAACTTGAGGCCAGTGTTGGCACAAGAGCAAATGGGATAAACTCTTCATGAATATATTTGGAGGAGAAATTGGAAAAGCTGCTGAAGGTCTCAGAAGATCAGGGGGCTGTGGAGAAGCCTCCCCTGAGGAGCAGGTTGGCTTGGAGCCTTTTTGCTCCTGATCCCCCCCCCCCAAGTCCTGCCCTGATCCCCCCAGCTCCCCCACCTTTCTCCTTGCTCTCCCTGCTCCTGGGATTCTGGGCACAGCTGGGACATCCCCAGCTCTGTCCCTGACCTCCTGATGGCTCCATGGAGAGGTTCCCCTCAGCCTGCTCGCCTCTGGGCTGGCTCTGCAGGGTACAAACCCCCAGGTCACCCCCCCAGCTCCAAGGACCCCAAAGCCCCAGACGTGCCTGTGAACCAGAAACTAAAAGACTGTTTGTATTTATGGCTTTTTTATTCTTTTTTCTTTTTTCCCCCAGCAACATATGTTTAGGAGCAGATGCTTCCTATGGGAACGTGACCAAAGGAGGGATGCCTTGGCCAAAGTCTCTTTTCCACACTCTGCAGACCCAAGGGGAAGAGGGAGAGCAAACATTTGTTTGCAGAGGTTCAGGAAGCTTCACTTCCACCCTTCTCCCTTGCTTGGGAAAAAAAACAACCCCAAAGCCCCATCTCTCTGTGTTTGCAAAGCTCTGCCTTCAGCAGCTCCCCTGTATAAACAGCCTCATCCTCTTGCCAGCCTGGATTTATCTGCTCCCAGAGCTCAGATGCTCCACACAGACGAGGTGGAGCTGAGGAATTCTTGGGCAGCTCCCAAAGCAGCAAACATTGCAGAGCTTGGAACTCGGGAATGAAAGAGGCAGGGATGCTCCTGGAGCTTTCCCAGAGCCTGGGTTTTGGACACTGATGACTGATGTGTGCCCTTCAAACATGAAGGATTTGCCACCTCTGCCTGATAAAATCCATTTGAACTGGACCAGACTGGGATCACACAGAGCCCCAAAGAAAGGGCTGCTCATGGGGAGCTTTGCCCAGCCCAGGAGCACATCCCTAACCCTGGGCTGGTGGGACACCTGGATCTTCTTCCACATCTCCTCCTCTTTGCCATTATCATGTTTAAACACAGAGATGGAGGCATGGCAGGTACCAGTATGTACCAGTACGTACCAGTATGGCTGAGTGGAGGGGGAGGAGAGGTGTGGAACCTGTGTGTGCAGATCCCAAACAGCCTCTTGGTCTGTCCAGGTGACTTGGGTGCCTTTAGAGTCTGCAGCCAGGGTTCCTCCATCTGCCCCAGCCTGAAACCATCAAACTTCTCTGGCGACCCAAGGGGTGGAAGGTGTTGGAGCCAGCACATCACCTGCTCCAGCCCCCCAGTCCTGCCTGGAGCTGCTCCTGCAAACACGTGTCCAGCCCCACATCTGCTGGAAAAGAGGGAAAAAAAAAAAAACCAAGGATTTTTCTGCTCTGGTTGTGCCCGTGGTGGCTTCAGCTCCAGGGCAGGGCCCCCAGCAATGAGCTGCAGCCCTGGGAAATGCTGAGGGGACCTGTAGTGCCAGGAGCATCTCCTCCCTCAGCAAGAGGAGCCTGACCTTTTGTCACTTCTCATTTCTCAGCTTGCCAACAACCTGGCTGATCAGCTCTGTGGGCTCCTCCTGACCCTTCCATGCTCCTCACTGCCACCTCCAAAGAGGACCCAAAGCCTCTGAGCAGCCCCTGGCAGCAGATCTGATCCAGCCCTGAGCTGACAGAATGGGGGGGTTGGGGAGGGAGCTCTGGAGATCAGCCAGGCCAAACCCCCTGCTGGATCAGGGCCACCTGGATGAGGCCACAGCTGAAGGTGTCCAGGTGGATTCTGACATCCCCAGGGATTCTCTGATCCCTCTGATGCTCTGGGCTGGGCTCTCCCCAGCAGTTCCTTCTCCTTCCTGACCTGGGAAGCCCAGAGCTGGGTTCAGATCTCCAGATGTGGCCTCAGCAGGGAGAAGGGAACCTCCCAGAGCCTCCTGCCACTCTCTTCTTCATGTACCCTAGGACACTGTTGGTTTTCCTGGCTGTGAGGCCACGGTGCTGGCTCAGGGATCTTTGCAGATACAATCTCCTGGTGTACAAGCAAGCACCAGGAGGGGGTTTGAGGCACTCAGAGTGCTCTGCTGAGGTCCTGAGGGCTAGGTGACAACCCTGGGACTTGCCAGCCGAGCTCTGCCATTGCTCTTCATGAAGATCTGTGGGTCTGGGGAGGAAAAAACAGGTCCAGGACCTTCTTCTGTACTGGAGCAAGTCCCAAGTGACCCAGCATCCTCACTCCTAGGAAGGTTCCCAGGGCAGCCACCACCACCCAGGGGAGAGGACAGATTTCTCAGCTGAGGTCCTGAAGACAGCTTTTGGAAAGCAGACTCTTCCAGGATGCCTGTCAGAGCCTATCTGTGACATCTAACTCCTCCAGCTCACAAAGCAGCATCTGAGGAGCCTGGGAGGCTGATGGCTGGGAACAGCATCCCTGCCAGGAGGCACCAGCCCTGCTTCAGGAGGGGCTCCAGGGGTTCCTCTGCCTCCTGCCACAGCCCAGGGTGCTGCCAGCACCTTCTCACCACCTCCTTTTGGCTCCTTCTCCTTTGGCAGGTGTCCCTCAAAGCCAGGGTCTGCTGCAGGGACTGCAGAAGATGGTGCCTGGCAAGGAGAGAGAGGAGCATCAGCAACCCTTGCATCAGGTCTGGTGCTGGTGCTTAACACAGCTGCATCTCCAGGAGCTGCTGTGGTGAGAGTCCTGACAGTCCAACAGAAAGTCCTCCAACTCGTTCCAGCTGATGCCAGCACCCAAACCCTCTCTCTGGGCAGTTGTCTGTGATAGAAAACTGAGATTTTAAGGTGTTGGTCTCCATCCTGCCTCTTGGTCTCCATCCAGCCCCCATATCATTTTTTTTTGCTTTTTTCTGGGGCAGTCCCAGGTCTCTGACGTGGCTCAGATCTCTTTAAAGTTTCATGGAAAGGCCTTGGGTGTATCTGTCACATCAATCCAAACCCTTGCCTTTTGAAATATCATCTGTCAGCAGCTGCAGAAATGTTGGTGCTTGAGGCACAGCCCCCTCGGAGCTGACAGGAGTGAGCCTGACAAGCACTTGGGGTCACGAGTGGTGAAGGAGCTGGGGTGGTTTCAGCCCAGGTTGGCAGAAGCTCCAAACTGACCTCATATTCCTGCTCCACTTTCCAAAGCTTCCGGAGTCACCAGGACCTCCCCAGGCCAAGCAACCTGCCCATCTTCCTGCAGAAGCATCAGAGGGGATGGATGGAAGCTGTGCCAGGGGAGGGTCAGGATGAGAGGGCTGTCAGGCTTTGGGATGGCCCAGGACAGAGGTGGAGTCCCCATCCCTGGAGGCATTGAAAAGGCATTTGGAGCTGGGCCTTAAGGACAGGGTTTAGGAGCTGACTGTGGTGTTGGGCACTGGTTGGGCTGGATCAGCTTGGAGGTCTCTTCCAACCCAACCATTCTGGGATTCTGGGATTCTGTCCCTCAGACCTCCTGCTCTTGCAAACCTCAGAGAAGGAATCCACCACCAGCCCCCCGGGGAGATGCCCACCTCTGCTTTCCTTTTCATTTTCCAAAACACCAACAAGTGCTGTTTGTCCCTGGATGTTTTGTTTTGCTTTGGGCTTTTTTTTTTTTTTTTTCTTTTTTTCAGTTCTTGTGAAACTGAGTGATTTTGTCACCAGGTGGGAACCTGGACCTGCTCAGAGCCCACCAACCCAGCAGCAGCTGGTACTCCCCTTCAGGTCCCCCAGCCTGACCCTGCTGTGTCCCTTCTGGGCATCCCCAGTGCTGGGGCACCCAGAGGTGACACAGTTTGCATGGGTGCTCACCTGCCCACCCACTGCTCCCATCACCTCTGGGGCAAAGGAACCAAGATGAAGTTTGGGGCAGTTTTTAGCTCTCCCCATCCCTTCCCTGTCTCATCTCTGTCCTGCCCAAGCAGCCTGGGACTCCACACTTCTCACCCATCTGCTCTCCTCACCCTCACCCCCAGCTGCTGCCTGGGGCTCCCAAGCACCCTGAGCCTCCCCATTCCTGTTCTGCCCAGATCTGGGGGAAATCCACGGGGCCACTGCCCACACCGAGCCCTTTGCTGCCTCTGCTGCCCATTTCCTGAGCAGGGCACTGCTTGGCCCTGATGTCTGTGCCACTCAGGCCTGGCTGCTCTGGGATTAATAACATTCATTTCACAGTGCCAGGATTTCACTGAACCTTCTTCCTGATTTTTATTTTTTTTCCACATGATTGCCAAGCTCTTTTGTTTCACCAGCCGAGTCCAACCATTCCTCCAGCTGTCCAAAAGGAACATTAATCAAATGAGTGACCCCTGTTCCAGGCTGGACACCAGACACAGCCCTGTGTGCAGCCCCGTGCAAGTCCTCTTCTCCCTCACCTGGCCCAGCTCCAGCTCAGCACCAGCTCCTTCCCACCCACCCTGCCCCTCCAAACCCAAACCTGCTGCTCTGCAATGTTCCTCAGCCTCCCAGCCAGGTGGAAGTCCTGCTGGACCTCCCTCCTCACCTGGACCTCCTCATCTGGACCTCTGCTGAGTCCAACCCAAGGCAGATTGGCAGCTGGCAGCTTGCAAGGATCTGGTGCCAGCTCCGGATCTGTTGGGTCAGGGGAATTTCTGCAGCATCATCAAGGCTTGGCTGCTCAGCCTGGAATCAGCCCTCTGCCTGCTTCATTCCCTGCCTGCTTCATCCCCTCCCTGTTTCATCCCTCCCTGCTTCATCCCCTGCCTGCTTCATCCCTCCCTGCTTCATTCCCTGCCTGCTTCATCCCTTCCCTGCTTCATCTCCTGCCTGCTTCATCCCCTCCCTGCTTCACCCCTGTTTCCTCTTTCTCCCTGGTCCATCTCCATGCCTGGTTCATCTCCCTGCCAGCCCTTCCCCGGTCCATCCCCCTCCCCAGTTTATCTTCTCTTCTGGTTCATGCCCCTCTGTGGTTTATCTCCTGCTCTGCTCCATGCCCTGCCTGTTTCACACTCATCTCCAGCTTTCCCGTGGCCCCTTCAGACACTGGAAGGTCACTTTCAGGTGTCCCCAGAGCCTTCTTTTCTGCAGGCAGCACAATCACCCTGGGTTTCTCTTGCAGGAGGTCTGGGGGGGAGGTTGCTGGAGCAGATCAGCCCCTCTGCTGCCTGCAAGTCTCTTTTTTCTCTGCAGTGAGTGCACAGGAAGCAGAACCGAGTGGCCCAGTTGGGAAGATGTGGACCAGAGCCACCTAAGGCCAGGTGAGCTGAGCTCTGCCCAGGTGTCCAAGCACTCCCCTTCTCCTGCATCCCACCACAGCAGGATGGACAAACTCTTTTTTCCAAGAAGAACATCCTAACACCAGCACCTGCAGAGGGGAACTCAGCAGCGAAGGATTGATTTTTCCTGCATTCTCTTAGCTAATAGATGTCCTGCTCTCACCCCCCCATCCCACTGCCCCTTCTCCCAGAGGCACTGCCTGTGCCTTCCCAAACCTGGATGCTTTCCCACTTGCTAGGGAAGAGCTGGAAGGCTTTGTCTGGTGGCACAAGGGAGCAGGGCAGGAGGAAAAGGGCAGCAGGGACCTTTCCTGAGACACAAAGAATTGCACCAAGTGAAGCCTGGTGAGGCAGGAGGAGAGTGAGCTGAGGGTGTCAGGAGGAAAGGAGATTCATGTGCCATGGCCATGGTTTGCCAGGGACCTCCAGTCACATCCTCTTTGATCAAGGACCCACCCACACACCAGGCTGCAGAAGAGATGGGGTGGTAGATATTCTGGCTCTGTCTTCATGTTGGAAGCTGGCAAGAAAGCTGCCCCAGGCACGGTTCTTGAGCTGGAGCTGATGACAGGCTCAGGTGGAGCTCCCAGCTTGGCTTTCATCCAGGCAAGTCATAAGGAACAGTTGGGTGTCCCTTCTTGTCATGTCAGAGGGAAGCAGCCAGCAGCAGGGTGATGGAAGTTCTGCACTTCAGGGACTTGGTGTGCAGGGAAGAGGAAAGGGCTGGGGTGGGAAGAGCTGATGAGGGGCAGGGTACCTGCTCGTTACAGGTGTCATGTCAAGAACATCCTGTCTGCCTGCTCTCCTTATCCCCCAGTGGGAAAGCAAGTGCCAGACCACTAAACCAGAAGGCAACCTAATTAAAAGTGATAAAAGGAAAACGTTTCATATGTAGAGCCAAAGCTTAGCTGAAGGGACTCATGGCCACGAGGCATGCCTGAGGATGTGGATTTAGCAGGGATCAGGAGAGGGTTAGATCTGTAAATGGCTTAGATGGAGTCCCTGGTGCCACCCTTGGCCAGGCTCACACGTTTGGCTGAGCCCGGAGAGGAGTCTGCATGGTTTGGGAATAAACCAACCCCTTGCTCATGCTCTCAGGAATCTACAAGGAAAGGGATCCCCACCTGGGGACAGGGCAGAACTGTGTCTGGACAAGAGGAGATGCAGGTTGGGATGGGAGCAGCTGGGGCTGGGAAAGGGAACAAGAGCAGAAGAGCAGCCAAGCTGGCTTGGAGAGAGGAGCTGCTTACTGCTGCCCTGGATCCACGAGGTTCTTGGCTGAGGTGTGGAGAGAGGAGAACAAGAATCTGCTTCTGCCTGCAGAAACCAGGAGGGGACAAAGAGCAGGAGCTGCTTTCTGAGTGGGATGTCCCATGGGAATGAGGAATGCTCTGCTGGTGCAGGGGTACCCAGCCCTTTGGGGGACAAGCTCATGTGCCCAGGAGAACACAGCTCTGCTTGCAAACCCCAAAAGATGGGAAAGCCCAAGAGATAAATGGGGCTGGAAGCAGCCCTGGCCCAGAGGCAGAGCCCCTGCCTTGCAGCTTCCAGCTGGTGCCCATCTCTGGGAGGAGCCCTGAGACATCCTCAGGACAACTGGGACCATGCAAAATGAGCACTGCTTGCAGACCTGGCAGAGCACAGTGACCAGGAGAGCTCTGGTGAAGCAGGGAATCACTTTTGGTTTGCTTGGAAAAGACTTCTCAGACCATCCAGTCCAACCCTTCCCCCAGCACTGCCAGGGCCACCACTGCCCCACGTCCCTCAGCTCCACATCTCCAGAGCTTGGAAACCCCCCCAGGGATGGGGAATCCCCCTGGGCCAGGCCCTGAGACCCTTTCCAGGGAGAAATTGTTCCCCAGCTCCAACCTAAACCTCCCCTGGCACAACTTGAGTTGGGCCAAAAGTTCCTCTTGTCCCATCCCGTGTTCCTGGGGAGCAGAGCCCGACCCCCCCTGGCTCCAACCTCCTCTCAGGGGCTTGCAGAGAGCCACAAGGTCTCCCCTCAGCCTCCTCTGCTCCAAATGTTGAGTCCAGAGGTCCTGGAGCCCCCTGGGGAAGATGCCTCCATCCAAGGGGAAAAACTAAGGGCACCATCAGCCCCAGCTCAGAGAAAGCTCTGGAGAGAAAGAGCCACCCCAGTGACAAGTCTATACAAAAATCCTTTCTAAACACCAACAGGCAGAACATGATATGAAAGAACTGGAAAGAATAGAGCAAGGCACACTAATAACTCTTGGTAGGAGCCGTGACCCCACTGATGAAAGCCTCAGCCTGGCTATTGGACCCGCAGGGAGTTTTCAAAGCATCTCTGAGTGTGGCAGGGGACCCACAGAAGGTTCAGAAAAAGGGGAGGAAAAGGAGGGGGGGTGGTGGTGGAGATGTGAATGGCAAAGTTGGGGCTGCTTTGACACGCCAGCAGCTCTGGCATGGATAAAGAATCGCTTTCTAATCAGCAGTGTTGGGACCCAGCGGAGCAGAGGCAGAGCAGGGGCTCCCAGGGTGCATTGTGAGCCCTGAATTCACACAGCAAATGGGGAGTGAGAGGAGGAGGGGAAATCAAATTGGGAAAAAAAAAAAAAAAAAAAAAAAAAAAGAGAGAGAGAGAGAAAAAGGAAGAAAAAAGGGGGGGAAAAAAATGCAGCTCATAGAATTAAAGCAGAACTGAAGGCAGAAACCAGGCTGGGTTCTGGGCGAGCTGGGGAGTGCTGGAGCCAGGCAGCTGGCAAGAGGGGGCTGTGGGGGTGGGGAGAAATCGTGGTTAAAAGCAACCTGGAAAATTCATTTGGAAGCGGCTCATTAAGAGGATTGCAGCCCTGTTCTTGGAGGAGCAGAGGAAGAGCTATTATAGAGAGCTATTGTGCTGCTCAGGAAGGACTCGGGGGGGCTGCAGGAGGCTCGGGGGCTCTCGGGGCAGGCAGAACGAAGCCCTCTCAGGCCAGCAGCTCCAAGGAGCATCTGGATGAGGATTTTTCCTTGCAGGCAGAGCAGCCACACCTGGGGGATTTGTTCTCTCAGGCACTCCTGGTTTCCACCCTGCTCAGAGCTGCCCACCGAGGTGTGTTGGGGGGTGGGCTTGATCCAGGGTCACAGGGCTGGGAAAGAAGAGAGCAGGACCCCCAGAAAAGGTGATTGTCCCAGTTTAACCTCCCCAGACCCCTGCTTTACCCCCAGATTCCGACCAGCTCTGGATTTTTACTCCCTGTAGCCTTTCTCCTGGCCACAAAGCTTTCAGGTCTCCTCACTGCCCCAGGGCACACCATCAGCAAACTGGGGCAACTGGGGAGCCCATCACCCCAGATCTCTGTTGTGATGCCTGGGTTTTGGAAGCAGGACCCCACATTGGCCGTTTCTCCCACCTGGCCCTTCAAAACCACATAATTTGGCTTGGGTCTCTTTTTTTTTGTGAGGTGTCCATGTCCACACCTTTTATGAATATCACAGTCCAAGGGCTCTTTGCACTGGGCCAGTGCCATGGGCACCAGTGCCACAGGGACTCCCCTTGGCACCTGAGGGATGCTGAGCACCCAGGGTGCCAAAGCTCCTCACTGGTGGTGGTGAGAGGGGAAGGATGGGGGGGTTGAATCCCACCTCTTACCATGCTGTGGGGTGCTGGCATGATGGGATCTACCACTTTACCTGCCAACAGCCACCTGGGGTCAAAAAAACCCACCCCGAGCCCCTGCCACAGCCTCAGGGTTGAAATGAAACCCAGAGCTTAGACTTGACCCCAAGGATCCAATCCCATCCATCTCCAGCTCCCCACTGGGTGCAGGTGGGGAGCTCAGCATCCACCCTGTGTTATCCTGGGGTGGTTTATGGTGGGACTGAACCAGTGGATGGGGTGGGGTTCCCTGGCCTGATGGTCTCTGTCATGAGGTTTCTCAGTGGGGGTAATTCCAAAGATGTTTTTCTGCCCCTCTGCCAGCTCGTTTGTCTTTTTTTTTTTTAATTTCGAGTGGTGACACGAGGAGGAGATCTCCTGAAAGCATCTGGGCTGGGAGGAGGTGGAACTGCTGCTGGGGTTCAGTGCAAAACTTCATTGCCAGGAGGAAGTGCAGAGCAGCTGCTGTTGCTCTGACAACAGCCAAAGCAGCTCAGCCCCTGGTGAGCAGGATGGGAGCTGTAGGGCTGTGTCTGTCACTGCCACCAGCTCTGCTCCCCTTGTTGGAGACACAGGGTGGGCAGGTGACAAAATCTCTGGGCTGATGAACACCTGATTTTTGGAGGGTTCAGCTCAGAAGACCCTGGTAAAGCTTGAACTCGTGAGCAGCTTGGGATCATCTCAGCCTGCTGGTGGAGAGGAGGAGAAAACCCCAAGAAGAAGAAGAAGAAGAGGGGAGAACCTGCCTCAAAATTGAACCTGACTTGTGCTCCAAACCTTTCATCAGCTTCCTTGCCTTTCTTTGGACACATGGAGTGATGATGTTCACCTGGCAGGAGGTTCTGCCCAGGTGGAGAAAAGGAAAAGGTGATGGAGAGAGCAAGGGAGAGAGGGACAACGGGGAACTTGGCCACAAGGTTTGGGGAGGGTAAAAAAAAAAGATGAACCAGGGTCGAGAGACTCATCAGGATGAATTTCACCTGGATTTGGCTCCAATGGAGACCCACTTGGTCTTGCTGAGTGTATAATTCTCTTGTCCTCAAGTGGGTTGGACAAACCATCCCCAAAGCATCCCCTGCTCCTCCCTGCTGCCTCTGGGAAGCTGAGCTCCTGCTGGGCTCCAGCCTGGGAATCGAAGCCACAAAAGCTGCAGGGATGAGATCCCATCTCCCCCCTGAGCTGGCAGGGAGAAAAGGGGAAGTGGGAGCAGTAGGTGTGGGCTGTCCCCCCCTCCCTGCCACTAACCTGCCAGGTACCAGCTCCTGCAGGAACCTTGGAGCCAGAGGCTGGAGCCTGGGGTCCTCCTGGCACGGCTCTGACGTGGTCCTTGGCCAGGCCAGCTGAGCACCACCCTGCACATCAACTCTGGGCCCGACACCACGGTTCCCAGAAGGTTTCTTGGTCATTTCATCTCCATCCATGCTGCTCACCATCTAAATATCCATGGAGACAAGACCTCACCTTCACCAAGCCTTCCCTGCGTGGCAGACAGTGCCCTCTACACTCTGGCAGCAGCGAGCTGCACATTTCTGACCTCCGGGCTCAATTACTGCAGCTCATTATATCTGGGAATGGAGCCAAGCAGGCTGAGAAAGCTTCCACTGGTGCAAAACTCAGCAGCCTGCGTGCTCAGACGCCTGGGGGCTGTGATCCATCAGCCTGCAGCTCCTGCTTCCTCACCCGGATTCCCAATTAACCCAACACCCCTGCCAGGCTCCAGCCCAGGAGCTGAAGCATCTCACACTTTGCTGAGCCCACAGCAGGTCCCTCAGCTCTCCAGGGCTGGGGTTAAAAAGGGGAGATGGTGGGAGAAGACATTCCCTTCCCAAGCACAGGGACAAGGTCCAGCTCTCCTGGTGGGCTCTGGGATCTCCTTCTTGCTCTCACTTGGTCTGGAGGAGTTTTTCCCGGAGACGTGGGGATCTCTGGTCTCAGCGAGGAGCTGGGCAGCCTGGTAGAAGAAGGAGAAGGTGGCAGAGGCAGAGAAGAGCAGGTGAAGCTCCTGTGGAGATGGTCAGGAGGAGATGGGTGCTTCTGGGTCCTTTGGTCTCCTCTTCCTCCTGCCTCCCACTTTGCTCTCCTCCAGCAGGTTCTCCTGATGCCCTCACGGGGAGGTCAGCAGCAGGACCAAAGGAAAGGTGGGCCCATGGCCGCATCCCTCCCACCCCTCTCCTCCCCTCCCCTTCCCCCAGCCTCACTAACTCACTCTCCTGCTAGTTTATGGCCAGGACATTTTGTTTGCAAAGTGCTGTCAGATGTGACATTAAGAGGGGCCATAAATCAGAGCGCGGGGGCCTCTCCAAGCCTCGGCAGATGAAAACCTTTTATCACAATTTGGATCTGTTTGCACTGGTATGAAAATTATGGCTCCAGTTTAGCATCAACTTCCCATTATTCATGTCTCTGGGAAGCAGCTCCTGCTAAATTGGATTGTTTCAAACCTCCCCCACCCCCCTGGCCCTGGCCAACCCCACCTCCTCCCCATCCTCACCTTGATGGCCTCTCCAGGACTGGAGCAGAGGGAAGGTTGTTGGATGCTGTGCAAGCTCCTGGCCGGAGGAAAGCTTGGAAAAAGGAGAGGAGGGATGGTGGAGCTGGTGGAGTGTTGGCAGCCTGTGCTGAGCTCTTCACCTGCCACCTCCCCCTGTGCCCAGGGAACTCCTGATCACTGGGAAATGTCTGGAAGGGAGAAATGGAGTCAACAGGTTGGAGAAGGAGGGAAGGAAGAGGGAGAAAGCTCTTGGCAGGGATGTGGATGGAGTTCAAAGGAAAAGGAGTGATTTTCAGCCCTGCTTTAACCACTGCTATAAGAAATCAGGCTGTGCCCCCTCCCCCTGCCCCCCATCCCCAGAAGGCCACCCAGGGGGTCCCATGGAGCAGAGAGGACAGTGGCCATGTGTAGGGACAAAGAGAGGGGCAAGGTGAGGTGGGGGGTGTCACTCCTGGTGTCCCAGGACAGAGCTGCTGGGGACCTGTCCCTTGCTTTGGCCATGGGAAGATGTGGCTCTGCCCGCTGGCAGCAGAAAAAAGTGTCCCCCAGTGTCCCCCAGTGTCCCCCACTCCAGGTGCTCTGCCTCTCTGCCCCCCAGTGCTGCAGGGGTGGCAGGTTTGGGGTGCACAGCTGGAGACAGGGACTTAGGAGGGGTGGTGGCAATTCCTTAGAGGCAAGAGGTGACAAAGTCTGGGGGATGCAGCCCAGAGGAGGGAACCTGCTGACCCCAACAGGGTCCCCAAGCTGGTCAGGCATGGAGGGGTTAACACAATCCCAAGGAGCCCAGACCACAGCAGCCTTTGGGATGGGGGAAAGGAGTCCTCTGATCTGCCCTCCCCTCAGCATCTCACACTGGCACCACTGCCTTGGCCAACTGGGAAGCTCTGGAAAGCTCATTACCCCCTCGGTACCACTTGAAACATTGAGGTTTGTGTCAATGAGGCACAGGATTCACTTTGCAAAAAGCTCAACCAGAAACCTCCCCTGGAAGGTAGGAAGAGGCACCATGGAGACCTGTTGGAAGTGTTAGATCTTCCTCTCAACCTTAGCCCAGCTCCATGGGAAGAGCAGTTCCGTGTTTTCCTGGCCAGCATCAGCCTGAACAGTATGAAATCCAAGAGGATGATGCCCTCAAAAGGTGGCCACTGACAGTCACCCCCTGCAAGCGGGGTTCGTGGTGCTCAGGGGTTTAGGGGAAGGACTGGACACCTCCACCTGCCCCTGCTTGGGATTTGCCTGCAGGAGTCCCCATCCACGGAGATGGGTGCTGAGGGACCTGGTTTAGTGGTGGCCCTGGCAGTGCTGGGGGGAAGGTTGGGCTCAGTGAGCTGAAAACTCTTTCATCAGCTGGAAATCAAGAATGAGCAGACACAGAGTGAGAGGAACAGGGGGAGAAGAGGAGGGAAAGCTTCTTCCAGATGAAGTTGGCTGCCCACACCTTGGTTTCCCGTGGCCAGCACCTTCCTGCTGCCCCTGGTTCTGGCTGAGTTGAGGGACAGAGCCTTGCAAGCCCATGTCTGAGTGTCACCATCCCCTGCCACCACGTGTACCACACGATGACCCCAGAAACCCGCCCAGAACCCAGAAACAGCAGGGTCCTCCTGAGCCAGAAGCTGGGGTGAAACATCCCTCATGTCCTCGGGTCCAGCTGGGGGAAGCATCCTGCCCAAGTCCTCCCAAACCCCTCTCTTGTCTGTTCTACCTTTTGTCCCAGGGAGCTGAAGCAGCAGCTGCCAGGACCTGGTTTGCAGGAGGCAGGAGGTGGTGTGAGGGGTTTCTGACACAGCTGGGAACGTTTATTTTCTTTTTTGCACCTCGCTGCAGAAATCTTGCCGCAGCTGTAATTGCACCTTCTGATTCTTTATGCCTTTTTTTTTTTCCCTTTCTTTCCAGATAACACGTCCAGATGCTCTCCAAACAAACCTCGAAGCAGCCTGGTGTTGTGCAAGGCAATAGGTATTTTAATTTTAAGTTAATCCCAGTGTGACAGCTCGGAATGAGACAATGTCACCATCCAGCGAATCTCTGGGGGTTTATCTCCCACGGACAGGTTTGGAGGGAGTTCTGCTGAGCAGGTGACCAGCCCAATCAATCTGGGCATTTCTTGTGGGGTTTTATGGTTGGTCTTTTATTATTACTATTATTATTATTTTATTTTATTAACACTCACCCCGTGCTTGGCCCCCAGGCTATCATCTCACTCCAGCCAAGTCCATGCTAAAGATTCCCATCTTCTGTCAATCTCAGGAGAAGTGAGATGACACTAATAAATCCACTTGCTATGCTGTGAGCCCCTGGTGCTCTGTGGATCCTCCCTGGCTCTGCAGGCTGCTCTGAGCAAAGCTGCCTTGATTTCTGTCTCCTCCATCACCCATGTGCCACACTGTCAGAGTTCAAGAGGAGCAGCAGTAATTAACAATTGCATGGGAATCACGTTGCTCTGGCTGTGCAGGAGATGGAAAACCAGTTGTGAGGATCTGACTCTGAGCTTCCTCTCCTTGGTGCTGAGTCTCTTGACTCTGCAAAGGAGCTGGGAGTCTTTCATTTTGCTCTTTAAGCTCATGGGGCCAAATTAAAACCAGCACTCACTCTCCTTTCAGCTTCCTGCAGTCCCTCCAAGATCGGCGCCATGATTCTGTCCAGTGCTTTGGGAGCAGAACACCAAAAATTCACCGACAGTCCTGATGTCCAAAAGGTTTAATAAAATGCACCAGCTCCAGCTGACCGAGCCTGTCACACACCTTGCCAAAGTGCCCCTCCTGCTTCTCCTGAAAGCTTCCTAAAGCTTCCCCTCCATGTCTGCAATGTCCTCCCTGCCTGGTTCCTGTTCTGTAAGGTCTCGGGTGACTCGAGGAGCTTTGTTTTCTTCACCACCTCTGAATTAACCCTGTGTGTGTGGCTGTGCCCTTGGCTGCCCAGTGCCTCAGGGGTGATGAATTTTGTCCTGTTTGGGGTTGAGTTGAGCTTGGCAGGAGAATGGGGTTCTCTTGAGCATGGGTTGCACCATCAGGAGATGACACAGGGAGCTCAACCAAGCTGCTCTGCAGACCCTCTGCCCCAGCAACACGAGGGTTGGGGTCACCAAGAGGATGGCAGAGAAGATCCAGGCTCACCTCAGGTGTGGATGTAGCTTCCCATGCAGCTCTTTCTCCATCCCTGCCAACAACTCTCCCTTCTCTCTTTAGCCTTCAGTGGCTCCACAGAGCCTTGGACTTGCTGGGTCTGTGCAGCCCTGGTTTACAGCAAGGGATGTGAGGAGTGAGACAAGGTTTGGTGGCTTTTCCTGAGCTCCATTTCATGAACCAAAGAAGTTGAGCAAGGAGGAAGGAGGAGAAAAGCTGCAGTCACCAATCAGCCCCGAAAGGCAAGGGGTTCAGAAGAGACCCTGGGAAAGCCAAGGAGCCTGGGCAGTGTCTGCTGAAGTTGTTCTGCATCCAACCCCCTCCTGGGGGGAGCCAGGGGGAGTCTTTCCTGTCTTTCCAACCCAACCCCTCCTTTCCTCTCTCCCCACCAGCCCAGCAGCCCAGCTCAGGGTGCTGAGGGTGTCCAGCCTGGGGAGGAGACCTGCAGACACCACAAGTCAGCACTCAGGAAACCATCAGGAGGTTTTGAAAGAGTTTCCTGGACACCCACACATCAAGCATCCCACAGTGGAGCCCCTCTTGGAGAGCAATCCATTGCTCCAGGATATGTCATACCAGCTCAGCAGGCAGCTGCTCTGTCTCCATCTCCAAATTAATTCCTCGTCCCATCTTGCTCTTATTAAAGAAACATTCCAAAAACTCACCCCTCAGCTTCCCACCACACTTGCCTTCTCCTGGAGGATACAGCTGAGCATTGTCCTGGGGAAGAGGCAGCTCTGAGGGGTCTGAAGCCTTGCACAGCTCTTCAGGAGCTGGAAGAAGAAACAAGAAGCAGGGAAGGTGTTGGAAGGGCATCTGCATTCATTTCCAACTTGGTACAGTCACCCAACAGGAGTGAGGGAAGGGGGTGAAAGGCAGGAAGGGCTTCTGTCCCCCAGGATGACCAAATGATAAAATCATGGAATGGTTTGGGTTGGAAGGGACCTTAAATACCATCAGGTTCCAACCCCTGCCATGGTCAGGGACACCTCCCCCAGCCCAGGGTGCTCCAAGCCCCATCCAACCTTCAACACTGCCAGGGATGGGGCAGCCACAGCTTCTGGGGGCAACCTGGGCACCCAGGGGCTCAGCACCCTCACCCCAAACAATTTCTCCCTCCCATCTCCTCTCCATCTCCCCTCTCCCAGCTGCAAACCCTTCCCCCTCATCCCATCCCTCCAGGCCCTTGTCCCCAGTCCCTCCCCAGCTTTCCTGGAGCCCCTTCAGGCACTGGAAGGTGCTCTGAGGTCTCCCCATTGCTCCCTTCTCTTCTCCAGGGAAGAATCAACCCCAACTCTCCCAGCCTGTCCCCAGCAGAGCTGCTCCAGCCCTCAGAACATCTCCAAGGTCTCCTCTGGACTTGCTGGGTGCACTGGGATGCAGCAGGGAAGGTAACCCAGAGCCACACCTGCCTCCAAGTCTTGTGTAGTCTTTGGAGAGCTCAACAGAAGATGTAAATTAGGAGGCTAGGAAGATCCAGATGCAGTTAATACCTGTTTTACATGTACAGTCTATAATATGTTGCCATAGTCTTGAAAATGTTGTGACTTGGAAGCCATAAAAGCTGGAAGGAACATGCTAATTGAGAACACAGTCAGGTTATAAATCCAGAGAAGATACCAGGGCTGGCAGGAGAGAAACCCAGACCCAGGGAAAGAAGGAGGGGAAAGAACCGAGCTAGAAAAGGAATTAAAGAGAAAGGGGAAAGAGGGAGCAAACCAGGACTCCTCGGGTCCCCGAGGCTGGCTGAGCCTCAGGTAACACTTGGGGCTGATATTAGAAAATCAAAGTAATTGGTTGAAATGGAAGTGCTGTTAGAAGAGGGATTTGAGATCAAATTGGCAGAATAGGAACTAATTGCCTGATTCCTCCCCCCAGAACCCCACCTAATACAGCAAGAGAAGATGAGATTTCCCATCTCCCAACAACCATATTCACCCCAGAGCTTGAAATGGTCTCTGCAGCAAAGAGAGGGAAAGAATCAAATGTGACACTGGGGTTGGTCTGGGCTTTTGTTTTTCTTTTTTTTTTTTTTTTTTTTTTTAGTATTAAATGGGATGGAGAATCTTCCCAAGCAGCAGGTCAGACCTCAGTGTCAAGAAGATAGGTGGAAATTGTAATAAAGTGCAGAGCTATTGGGTAAATGAATAAATAGGATATCATAGGAGAAAGTTTTTTGAGTTCCCACAGAAGGAAATCATGCCTCAGAAATCCACTAACGCTCACTGAAGGAATCAATATGTGCACAAGGGTGAGGTGGTCAATATAATCTGTTAGGATTTTTCAAAATGCTTTTTCTGGGCCATGTCCCTCATCAGAGCCTCGTCGGGAAATTAACTTGTTGTGGGTCAAAAAGGAAATTCCTCTCCTGGGTAATTTTCCTGCTTGAAAAATAGGAAAGCTATAAAAAAATCAGTGATTTTCACAGGTGGGAGGGAGCTGGGCCATGAAGCTGAGTGAGGAGCTGGGCTTGAGGTGCTCAGGACAAGAAGAAATGGTCTGGGAAGGGAGGGAGCAGCGAGGCTGCAGAGCTGTGAGGCTGCAGACCTCCCAGAGCTGTGAGTTCCAGGTTTTAACAGTACCCCAGATAAATGGATAAGCTCAGGCTGCTGCCCTTCCAGCAGGATGGTCTCTTTTTCACTCATGTCCCCACTGGTGTCCTCCCTCCCTCCCCACATTCTGTTTTGGGTCTTTTGGTGCTTTTGGGATGAACCCTTCACGGGTCTCACCTCCTCAGGATGCAGGGGGGAGCAGGGAGAGCACCCACAGCTCCTGGTCTGCTGAATCCTGGGGTCAGTTCTGGGCCCTTAGGAGCAGAAGGAGCTTGAGGGGCTGGAGAGTGTCCAGAGAAGGGAATGGAGCTGGGGAAGGGTCTGGAGAGCAAGGAGAAGGTCTGGAGAAGTTGTGAGGAGCAGCTGAGGGCCCTGGGGGTGTTGATCCTGGAGCAGAGGAGGCTGAGGGGAGACCTTGTGGCTCTCTGCAATCCCCTGAGAGGAGGTTGGAGCCAGGGGGGGTCGGGCTCTGCTCCCCAGGAACAAGGGATGGGACAAGAGGAACTTTTGGCACAATCAAGTTGTGCCAGGGGAGGTTTAGGTTGGAGATAGGGAAAAATATTAGGATTTCTACCTCCCTCATCACCCACTTTGGTGCTGCCCAAGCAACCCCAGCCCCCCCCCCCCCCCTAAATTCCTGAGGAAAACAAACCAAAACCAACAACAAAAAAACCCCAACAAGCTCCGGGGCTCCAGGGGCCATTTGTGTCACACCAAGGTTGAGTTCATGCTAAATTAAACCACCTTGGGATGATGGGTTTGGGGGAAAATGATGCTCTTGGTCCTTCTTCCCCCTTCCCAAACCCCCCAATGGGGGGATGAGGTGGCTGTGGCTGGAGAGATCCCACTCCAAAGGGATGAGATGCTCCAAGGAGCTGCCTGGCTCAGAGCCCAGGGCTCAGCCCCTTCCTGGGTGCTCGGGGGACCTGGGCTGTGATCCAGGCAGAGGTCCTCAGGGAAGTTACTGCCCACGTGGTTTCCTCCCCCATTTCCAGCCACCAAATTGCATTTCCAAGAAGAGAAATGTACATTAAACAACAGGGGGGGGGGGGGGAGATGTCACAGAGAGCAAACTGCTGGGAGGAGAGGGGGGGATGTTCTGGGACAGAGAAGGAGAAACAGCTGTTAGGATCAAGAGCAAAAAGCAAAAGGGAGGAGAGGATGGTGGGATGTAGGAAAAGGGTGGGAAGTAGGGGGCAGATGTCCTGGGAGAGAAAGTGTCCTCTGCTGTGGGTGGGATGCTTGGGTGCAAGAGTCCATCCCTCAGGTTCCACTTTTGGGTGCTTTCTGTACTCGTGCCAGGGGAAGAAACTGGTGTGAACATTCCTGAGTCTAAATCCTGGCACAGGGCGAAGGGGTCTGGCCCCCTCAGCAGAGGCTGTGGGGCAGAGGAAGGGGTGGGAGGGGGGGATGCTCCCCACGTGCCCCCCAGCCCCTCCTCTGCTCCGGCGCCAAGCAGGAAGCAAGAGTCCTGCCAGAAACATCCCAGGGGAAAGAGAATCTTGATCCTACGGCCAAATCCCAGGGAATCTCTTCTGCCTTTCTCTAGCAGGGAGTGACACATCCTCTGAGTCCTCCAGCCACCATCCCAGGAAACCCAAGCCTCCAGGAGCAGGGTTTGAGCTCAGCCTTGGGTTCCTGCTGCGAATTCCCACGGTGCCATCGAGCCCCAGCAGATCCAGGAAACAATTGGAGCTTCCCAGGGAGAGCAACATGGATGAGCAGAACAGCTCCAGAGTCAGCACTTCCCCCAGGTGCAGACCCTGAGCAGGTGAACCCTCCTTGTAGAGAGGCTGGTGCTGGGCTCTCCTCACAGGTACTCAGTGGCAGAGCTGAGGGAATGGCTCCAAGCTGCACCAGGGAGTGTTGAGACAGGACATTAGGGAAAAAATGTTCAAAGACAGAGTGCTCAGGCGCTGGAAGAGGCTGCCCAGGGAGGTGATGGAGTCACCATCCCTGGATGTGTTTAAGGGTTGTTCAGCTGTGGGGTTGGGGGATGTGGTTTAGGGGGGAATTTTGTAGAGTAGGGATGCTGGTTGGACTCAGTGATCCCAAGGGGCTTTTCCAGCCTGAATGATTCTGACTCCCTGCTCCATCCTCATATCATCTCCCTCCCAGCAATGAGTAAGGAGCTTTTATTTTTTTCCCCCAGGTGGCTTTTGTTTCACTCCTGTTTGATACTGGTCCTGAGGAGCTCTGCAGCCTGGGAATTTCCAGCCCTTGCAGCATCAAAGAGGGTTGAGGAGGAGGCAGGAGGAAACCTGGGGGATGTGAGCAAGCTCCTTACCTGGCCTGCTGAGTTTTCTCAGGAGGCCTTGCCGGCATTTAAGAGCAAAAATGGAAAACAACCTCAGCCAAGCAGAGGGAGAGGCCCTGGGGGAACAGTTTGGCAGCAGAGGGGGAACCTTGCAGGGTGAGGAAGAGGAGAAGCAAAGAGGGAGGAAGAGAGAGAGAGAGAGAGAGGAGGACCTTGCACACAGCCCCAGCCAGAGCACCACCAGCACTTGCTGCCCCCCATCTGCTCCTGAGCCCTGGCAAAGGTCCCTCCTGCTCACACCCTGCTCTGCAGAGTCACAGACCCAGAGACTCTTCACAGACCTCTGAGATCACCAGATCCAACCATCAACCCAGAAGGAACCACCATGCCACTAGGACCTGTCCTGAAGGACATGGTTCTGTGAAGCCCTTTGGGGATGGTGACTCCAGCACCTCCCTGGGCAGCTGCTTCAGCCCCTGACTGCTCTCTCAGTGAAGAAATTCTTCTTCAGATGGAGTCCAAAGCTCCCCTGGTGCAGCTTCAGGCTATTTCAGGTCCTGTCATTGCTCACTGGAGAGAAGAGGCACCCACACCCCCACAGCCCCCTCCCAGGGAGCTGTAGTGAGAAGCAAGGTCTCCTCTCAGCCTCCTCTTCTCCAACCCTCACATTCCCAGTTCTCTCAACCTCTCCTCACAGGATTTGTTCTCCAGCCCCTTTCCCAGTTCCATTCCCCTTCCCTGAACTCTCTCCACCCCCTCTTCTCATGAGGAGCCCAGAACTGAACCCAGCACCCCAGCTGAGGCTCCCCAGTGCCCAGCACAGGGACACAATCCCTTTCCTCCTCCTCCTGGCCACATCCTTCCACCACTTGTGGCCCAACTCCTCTGAGAGCCTCAGGGCTGCTCCAGGGGCAGCTGGAGCAGAAGGAAATGAGCAGTGCTGGGGTTCACACATCCCCCCTGCTCCCCATGGGAAAGAGCATCCCAAGAGGAGAGGCGAGGGGTAGGGAGGTGGGAAGAGGGGGTTTCTTCCTGCAGGGACGAAGGGTCCCTCAGCTTCAGCTCTCAGCTATTGTGCTGCTTCCTTCCTCCTCCCTGAAGGCCCCCCAGGAGATGGGTTTTTCTCAGGGCACTGCCTCAGCCCAGGTGATCCAGCCCACAGCTGCTTCCTGCCTGGCCTGGGACATCCTTGCTCCCCCTGAGCAGGAGGGAAGGAGATGAACAAGATGTTCTGCAACTGGGAAAGCCTACTGAGGGTCAGTAGGGGGATTTCACCACCCCAAACCAGCCAGACAACAAACCCTCCTTTTCTGGGGGGCTTTCCTTCTGCCTCCCTCCCACCCTGCACCCATCAGTTACCTCAAACTGGGAGCACTGGGTTAAAACCTGGTTCCTTCCCCATGAGGGTGCTGAGACCCTGGCACAGGTTGCCCGGAGAGGTGGTGGGAGCCCCATCCATCCCTGGAAGCTTTTAAGGCCAGGCTGGGTGGGGCTCTGAGCGACCTGAGCTGGTGGGAGGGGTCCCTGCCCATGGCAGGGGGGTTGGGCCTGGATGATCTTAAAGGTCCCTCCCAACCCTGAAAATTCTATAATTCTATAATTCCCAAACTAATAAACTTCAGCAGGAGCCCAGCCTGGTTCTAATTACCCGCCTGATGGCTCCCCTGCTGGGGATACACATGAGGTGTGAGATGTTCTCCCCACACGTCCCTGGACTGTCTCCCCCCGGGAGAGGGCTTGGTTTAAGTTGGTTTTGGGTTTTTTTGGTGGTCTCTGAAGCAGGTGACCACCTCCTGGGCTTGCAGTGGAACATCTGGAGGCTCTAGGTGTGGTTCCTCTTCTTGGGGAGGGATTCAATTGGGTTTTATTGGATCAGGGTGTTTGCTGCAGGGTGTTCACTGGTGCTGCTTGTCCCCCTGGGGCTCCTCTGGTTGTCCCCACCTTGTCCCAGCTGAGATGGGATGGGATGGGATGGGATGGCCAGGATGAGATGCTGGAGGTCTGCAGGCTGCTGGCAACATCTCTGCTAGGGCTGAACCGAGGGGGACCTGGCTGAGGCTTCCCTGTTAGTCCTGCATTGTTGCAGGGCTCCCAGGAGCAATCAGCCAGGGATTGAAACACCATTGTTTTTCCAAGGATGCTGCTTTGTTTTGGGGGAGGTCAAGTTTCCAGGTCAGATTCCTTTCAGGAAATTGAGCTTCTCATCCCTTTGTCTGGCTACCTTCTTCCTCGAAGGACTCGGGGAGCTGGTGCAATGTATTGTGGTGGTTTTGATTTATTTTTTTTTTCTCTTTTAGCTCTTCTTTTCCATCCCTTCTTTCCTGCCTCTGTTTTTGCTCCAGGACCACTGCTCTGCAGCCCCGCAGGGTGTTGGGGCAGCAGATGGAAGTCCCTGTGCTGGGTGTTGCAAGGAGCACTTGCTTTCCCCCAGCTGTGCTTGTATCACAGCAATTGTTTTCCATCCTTCTGGGTTCCTCCCCACCCTATTGCCAGGGGCTAAAGAATTGCTTTGCTGCCCTTGTGAAACTTCTGTGGCCGTGCTGATCCCGTTTGAAGTATCGCCATAATGTTTGTTTAAAAACATATTAATTAGGTTTGCAGTAATTGGGGTTTGCAGGGCCCTCTCCTATTGTTCCAGCCGCTCTAATTTGTTCTATTGATCTTCCTCGAGACAGAACTCCAGAACCAAGCTGCAGCCGGGCCGGGCCCCGCACCTCGATGCTCACCGTGATTTCTTTGCCCACGGGCTGGTGGCCCCGGGGGTGCGGAGCGTGGACTCTCAGCCCCACTCCCACCCTCCCAAACCCAACCCCGGGGGCTTTTCCCACCTCCCCATCCCCAGGGCAGGGTGCGGGGTTGGGGTGAGGGGGCACCCCGGAGCTGGGTCTGGTCCTCCCGTTCTGCTCCCATCGCCTTCGGTACCGCCGACCCGGGGACGCTGTGGCTGCGGCTCCCGCTGCGGCTCGGCGCTGGGTTTCCATGGTAACCCCAAGGCTCTGCTCCCCGACCGTTCCAGGTTATTTTTTTTTTTTTTTTTTTTCAAATGCGAAAAAATTTCCAATTCCATCAAAAGCTCCTTTCTGCCGGCAGCCCCGGCGCCGCCTTCCCTTCCCCCCCATCCCTCCTCTTCCAACCCTTCCCATCCCCACCGCCCAGGCTGCCAGCTCCTGAACCCAGCCCTGGGAGCTGGGTGCCCACAGCCTGCCCTCCAGGAAGCTTTTTCCACCAGAGATGTCCTCACCCATCTCCCAGGCTGCAGGATGGAGCCGGAACACCGTGGGGCTGAGCCCACCGGGACCCTCTCACTCCCACCGGGGTCAAGGTCCTCACTGGGTGCCCCCCTCCCCACGCTTTGCTCCTGTGTCCCTCTCCTACAGGAGCAGGGTGGGCTGGGGTTGGACTCGATGACCTTCAGAGGTCCCTTCCAAGCCCGGTTGTCCTGTGGTGCAGCCCCCAGCCTCCTCCCCACACGTCCACCCACAGCACCTGGGTGGAGATGTCACCATTTTTCTGCCAGCAGACACAATAGATTCCCAGACAAAAGCCATTGCCCAGCTCATCCCCACACTGCAACGGGATTTCACAGGCAGAATAAATCTCGGGGCCCCATATAAATCTGGTGGAGGAGATAAAGGATGTGCAGCCAGAGCCCCGGGTGGAGTAAATCCTGCCCAGCTCCAGGCCACAGGAGGAGCATCCTCTATTTCACACCTGCTCCAGAGCCCAACGGGAGATTTATGAGATTCAGAAATGAAACCGCCTCATTTTGCAAAGACTCCACATCCCCCACCCCACTCTGGGGCACTCCTCATCATCAAGATGGAAAATGAGATTTCCCAGCCCAGCTGGTGAGGTCCAGTGGGCTTTGAAGGGCTGAGATGGGTGGGGGAAAGAAATCCCCATTTTTCACAACTTCTGGGCCATTTCTACCACCTCTGCATTCCACAGCAAGGGTTCAAGTGAAACCTCAGTGGCCAGGTCTGCTCCACCTGGTGTCACATCTCCAGGGTGTCCTCCCAGGGACTGTGCCTGTGGTGCCCAATCTCCCCATGGGAATTGCTCTGGATCCAGGGGTTTCTGGCAGCCACTGGGGACCACCAGGACTCCAGGCATGTGAGGCCATGAGCTCGTCTTTCTGGCTCCTCTCATTAATGAAGCATCTTGGAATGTCCTCTCCTAAATGGGCACCGGGACATCAGGAAGTCAGCTGCACAGAAGGGGAGATCTCTGGAAAAGGAAACACTCCTTCCCACAGATTAGTAATAAATAACACTCACACACACACAAAAATAGTTAAAAATAAAAGGAAGGGAGCTGCAGTCTGTGGCAAGAAGCCTGGAAGTGTTTTGGGGTCCTCACCTCTTGCCCACCATCCCTGAAGCTGGGAGGGATCAGCCTGCAATCCCAAGGGAACTGCAGTATGGGCAGGACAGGAAAAGTTTTGTGGGACAATCCTGGGAGCTGCTACCCCCTGCCTGAAAAACATCCATGGCAGGCACGTCCCAGAGAATGGTCTGCAATCCCAGCAATGCTGTGGTTGGCTCTGTGGTTGAGCAGAGCTCCTCATTTCCTAATCCTTCCAGCCCATCATCTCCCCCCCCACTTTTAGGAGAGCAAACAACTGGAAGTCTGAGCCTTTCCCCAGCTCATCTCACTGGTGAAGAGCTGAGCTGAGCTGGAGGCCAGTTCTGCTGGGAGGGAAAGTTGAGACCTGGAGAATGGTGATGGTGGATGGGGAGGGATGGAGGAGGAGGAGGCTGGGGGAGCTCCATCCAGTTCTGCTCCTCTGATGTTTCGTCTGCTGCAAGGGGAAGGAGGAAAAGACTGAGGGAGTGGCAACAAAGATGGAAAAGAGAAATCCAGGAGGATTCAGCTGGATCCAGGAGGCTCTGGGATGGTGAAGAATGGGTGGGAGACCCCTCACTGGTCCCAGAGGCAGGACATGGTTTTTTATTCAGGTTGGACAAGGATGTGGGTGGGATGTGGGTGAGGACCCAGACTCCTCTACAGAGCCTGAAACAGTTGTCCCACCAGCACCATGGCAGGAACTGTCACCTGCAGGTCCCCATGGGTGCAAACAGCAGTGGGAAGGGTAGAGGTGGCAGGAGCATCATCTGGCAAAGCAGCTTGAGGGGAGTCCCCTCTGCTTAGGGACATGGGAGTCAGAGGGTTGGTTGGTTGGTTGGTTGGGTTTTTTTTTAATAGGATTACAACCAAGAAATATGACTCTCTAATCCGTTCTCTTGCTAACAAAAAGAAGTCTCAGTGAGCTGCTCAGGTCAGGAGAAAGCAGTAATCTCTGCAGGATCCCCCTGCTTAGGTCTGACAGCCTGGAAGTGCCTCCCTTTGTTGCAGCAGAAGCAAGGGAAAAGCCAAGGGAATGGGAAAAAAAAGGTGCAGCAGTAAAAGGAGAAGACCTCCCAGGGTTCCTGATCTTCTCATGAAGCTCCCTGGGAGCTGGGAAGTGGGCATGGACATGGGCTGAGCTTCCCAGAGTGGTGCTGGTCAGCCCTGGGGAGCCTGTTCCTAGCCTGGCAGGGGATGGGGTGATGCCCTGCAGTTCCTGATGCTGATGGAGTGGTTGGGGGTGTTGGGAACACCTGGAAGTCAACCAGAGGAGACCCAAACGCCCCCAGCACTGCTGTGTGCAGCTGGGTGTGGGTGGCAGCCATGGAGCACCCAGCCTGGGCTGAGGCTGGAGAGCAGGGGATGGGGCAGGGTGACGATTCTTCTGCCCAGCTCCAGAAGCTGTGCTTCCTCCTGAGCTTCACCTGATGGGAGCTATGATAAGGGGTTTGTTCTGCTTTTTACTGCAGAAACCTGACCCCGAGAGACACTGAAACCAGGAGAGAGGCTCCAGGGTCTTGTTTCAACCTTCCTCCTCCACCCCTTTCACCTCCACTATCTGATGCCAGGCAAATGTTCCCAGGCTCCAGGAATCCTTCACCTTTCTCAAGCCCAGCTCTGATTTCCAGCGTGCATCAGAAAAGCAGCTGAGGCTTCTCTGCCCTCCCTGCTGTGCCTTCATTTCAGCCTTGAAGGAGAAGTGCAAAGAGCCCAGAGAACAAGGGGACATTAAATATCCTCACGGGGCCAGGGGCAGATGAGATGGAAAAGAAGCCCAGGGAGGGTTATTAACTCACAGGGATCTTGTCTGGCCTGAGGAGTCCCTGAGCTGCAGATTGCAGGGTCATTAGAGGAGAACATGGGGTGTACTTGCCTTCTTCTTCTTCCCTAGCATCTTCTCTGGGTTCTGTTGGACAGAGGTTCTGTGCCACCCGGCCCAGCCTGGGTCCTGCCCAGCAGCACCACAGAAGGAAAATCCCCCAAACTGTTCAGGGCTGGGAAGAAGAAGCAAATGAAAAGGGAGGACATCAGTTCCACACCCATCAGTTCCAAACCATGTCTGCTGAGAAGCCACCTTCCCCATCCTGCCCCTTCCCACCCTTCCCTCCCCTGCCAGCATCACTGGAGGGAACAGTCCCTAAAATAACAGGGTTGGGCTTTTTTATTGTTTATTTATTTTATTATTTATTATTTCCTTAATTTTAACCCCAGATCAAGGCAGGGAGATGTTCAGTCCACCTGGAGATGGCCCAAGAGCTTGTGTTGCTGGCCCCCCTGCCACCCTGCACAAAGAGCATTGCTGGGACATCCTGGGGGGGCACTTCCTTCCACCACCTTTTATTTGAATTAACCATGTTTTTTGGGTTTTTTCCCTGGGGAAAAATGAAAAGAAAAGGTTAAAATGACAAAAATAGAAATGGCCACAGCCCCAGGGCACTTAATCCCCCTCTGGATCATAGAAATCATGGGGGCTGGAAAGGACCTGGGATGACATTAGGAATCAGGCAGTGACAGGACATGGGGAATGGATTCAGACTGGAGGAGGGGAGGTTTAGATTGGAAGTTAGGAAGAAGTTCTTCCCCATGAGGGTGCTGAGCCCCTGGCACAGGCTGCCCAGAGAGGTGGTGGGAGCCCCATCCATCCTGGAAGTTTTTAAGGCCAGGCTGGATGGGGCTCTGATCCAACCCACTCCCAAACCCATGGCAGAGGGGTTGGACCTGGATGAGCTGAAAGGTCCCTTCCAACCCCAAAAAGTCTATGATTTGATGACCTTCAAGCTCACTGAGCCCAACCATCAGCCCTACAGCACCTTAACCACTGAATCACCTCCCCAAAGGCCATATCTGCATCTATCCTGGATTTTCTCCTTCTGGCTCTGGCTCTTTTCCTGCTTGGCTCCCTGGAGGAAGGCTCAGAGGCATTTTTCCCCCAAAGGTGAGGGACTTGCAGCCAGGCAGCTGGACCCAGCCCTGAATTCCTCCTTCCCAAAGGGTTGGGCTCCTTTCCCAGAGCATTTTGTAAGGGCAGATGGCTGGGAGGCAGGAGGCACCAGTGGCAGCACAGAGAGATGGTTTGGGGAGGAGAGGAGGGAGGGGGACTGGAAGGAGATTTCAGGGCAGGGCTGAGCTCCCATTGGATCTGCCACTGGAATCTGCTCCCTGCACACCCTGCCAGGCTGACCTTTTCTTGCTCTGAGCCTTGTCAACACGACCCCTTCCCTGACCAAGGGATGATTTCCTGCTGAGAGATGAGAAGTTCTTGGGAATGTCAATTGTTTTTCCCCTCCCCCCTTCATCTTTTTCTTTTTTTTTTTTTTTCTTTTTTATGATTATGATTTTTTCTCCCAGCAATTAACTGAATTCCAGCCAGTCCTTCCATTTAGCAGGAGCTGCTGGGTCACCTGCCAGCACCAATTTGACCTGGATTATCTGGTGAATATATCAGCACATTTCTGTCAAAATTGCACCAGCCAGCAACCTGCTATTTATTCCAAACATCAGCCTGGCTCTACAAAAAAAAAAAAAAAAAAAAAAAAAAAAAAAACCCCAAAAAAGGGCAGGCCAGGTGGGAGGTGGTGGGAAGTTTGCTGGGGCAAAGCAAATTCCACCCAAAGCTTTTGAGCAGCTGAACCATCAGAGTGAGTTTGTGCTGGGATCAGGGGTGCTGCTGGCCCAGGCTTGGGTGCTGCCATCAGATGTCGCCTCACAAAACCCTCTGAACCCTGCAGCTTCCTCCATGAGACATCTGTGCCACCAAAAGGTCTTCTCCATGCCAGGAAATTGCAGTTTGTTGGCTGGAGAGCAGAGCCCAAGCATGAAGAAAATCACCGGGCAGATGTCAGAGTTGGGAAAAGGCCCTGGGACTAAAAGCATCCAAGCTGCATCCCCCCTGGAAAGGTCTCCAAACCCCGAGCTGTGAGGAGGACACCCCCCTTCCCCAGGGCTCTGCTTCCTGGGAGAATCATCTCCCAGTACCTGAGAGCTCCTCAGTGACTTGCTGAAAGATCCCCAGAACTGCACAAAGCTCTTGGGATCCTGTCTGTATCCTCACATCCATCCTCTGGGTATTTTGGAAGTCTCTGTGTGTATCTCACCTCCTTCCCAAGTCCCATGGCTCTTCTGGGGCTGACTCTTCCCAAAGAAAGGGATGAACCATTCCTGGAGGGATAAGCAGGGTCAGGTCCTCCATCCCCACCCTTCCAACACCTTCACACCTCCTGCTCCAGCCCCCAGAGCCTTCCCTTCCTGATGGAATTCTCAGGGCTCATTTCCCACCCCCCTGCTTTGGGAAACAGCCCTGAACAGAGGGGGAGTTGGAGCTGGATGGGAATATCCCAAAGAAGGGAGGAACAGACAGTTCCTGAGCAGGGTTTTAGGAGCTGTTCCTGCCCAGTGGCACCTGGGGAACACCTGAGAGCCAGGGCAGTGTCAGGGCTGGGAGCCACCCAGGCACTTGGGACTCAACAGGAGAAGCCATTCCCTTGGCCAGAGAAGGGCTGGGGATGGGATGCAGGGATGGGATGTAGGGATGGGATGCAGGGATGGGATGCAGGACCCTCAGGGTTTGCCAAGGGGCAGGGAGCAGATGCCTGGCTCAGGAGGGAGGGACAAGGGACCCAGGGGACACCACAGAAAGTTGCTGGGGACCACTGGAAGATGCTGGGCTGAGGACAAGCCTAGAAGAAAGCACCAAGTCCCTTCCCTGGGCAGTGGGCAGGGCAAGGCTTCTTTACAGCCTCTCTTCTTCTTCTTCTCACTCCAACCCAATAGAATTCTCACGATTTGTAAGGGTTTTTTCACAGCTCTCTCATGTCCTGCTAAAAGCTGCTTTTTAAACACTTCCCCCTCCAGACTCCCTTGGGGCCCTGCCTGCCTGCTGTGGGGCAAACAGAGGGGGTCAGGACAGACCCCCCAGCCTGGGGCAGATCCCTGGGGTTCTCTTTCCGTCTGGGTCTGTCTCTGGTAATGATACATCATTCCTCCTTCTTTTCTAATTCCTCCTCTGATGGATGCAGCCAGCCCTTCTCCAAACCTGACATTTATAGCACCAGTTTTCTCTGGTTATAAATATAACCTGAATGCGTTGGAGTAGCAGGAAAATCGTTTAAATGTTCCCTTTGACAGCAAGTTTGAAGATTGCTGACACTAAAACCACTTACTTATATTGTTCTGTATCATCCTGCACTGAGCCTTCAATCATCCTCATTACAGGTGTGGCAGACACTCTGCACAGGGCTGTGTGCAGGAGCTCACCCTCCAGCCCATCACACCCCCTGCCAGCCCAGAGACCCCCAGATTCCCACCTAAATAAAGAGCAGATTGAGCAGCTGGACAAATGCAGAGCCTGGGTGCAAATGCTGAAATCATTTTATGTGCTGAAGTCCCAGGGTGAGCAGGCAGAAACCTGCAGTGAGTGTGGGATGGATGGAGGATGGATGGATGGATGGATGGATGGATGGAGGGATGGATGAGGGACACACATCCATACTCTCCAATGTCCCTGTTTGGACATTTTTGCAAACTTAGTGCAAACTGGGTGGGGGACCAGCAGCTCTGGCTGGTTTGGGTACCCAAAGTCCACAGCTACGTTCAGCCTCCATCAGTCACACAGCACAGAAGGTTCAAATTTGGGTTTAATGTTCCCAACACCCAATCCCAGAATCATGGAATGGTTTGGGTTGGAAGGGACCTTAAATACCATCTGGTTCCAGTGCCCTGCCATGGTCAGGGACACCTCCCCCAGCCCAGGGGGCTCCAAGCCCCATCCAACCTTCAACACTGCCAAGGATGGGGCAGCCACAGCTTCTGGGGGCAACCTGGGCACCCAGGGGCTCAGCACCCTCACACCAAACAATTTCTGCCTCCCATCTCCTCTCCATCTCCCCTCTTGAAATGTAAACATGTAGATAGAGGATTTACAAATCCTGATGTGGTTCAGCATCCCTTGGGCTCTCTCTGCTATCTCACTGGGTACCCACCTTGTGGTTTTGTAGGAGCACGGGAGAGGTGGAAGACCCACAACACAGGCAAGAAAGTTCCTGGGGATGGCCAAAAATCAGACATGGACCCGTTTCTCCCCAGCACTGGCAGCTACAGATGATCCAGGAGCATGATGAGCAGAGGGCTGCAGAAGGAGGAGGGGATAACAAAGAGGCAGGGCAGCAGGTACCCATCAAGCTGATGCACTGGCTCCTGCAGACAAGTACAAGGCTTTAAAAGCTGGGTAGAGAGATGAGCCCTCAGGTCCTGTGTGTTCTTGCCACTGAGACAAAAGCCAGCCAGAATATGATGTGCAACAGGAATCTGATGATCTTGGGGAAAAAAAAAAGGAAGAAAAAAAAAAAAGGAGGATAAATGCAGCTCCCTGTCCATCCCCAGGGGCTTTCTGAGCCTCTTTCTCCCAGGGCTGGTGGAAGAGCAATGCTGAAGGATCTCAACCAGAGGTGGGAAACACCAGAGCAAGAAAAAAAAACAAACCAAAAACAACAAAACCACTGCAGGAGAAGCAGTGCTAAAAGAGACAGACATGAAAGGAAGGTTTTGGGGATGAGAAGGAGGGCCACACGCCTGGGGAGACAGCAGAGCAGAGCAGCACGTGTTGGAGAGCTTGCAGCAAACCTCTCCACAAATTAAGTCATCTCAGGACCAGACAGATCAGGCCAAGCTCTGCTTCCAGGTGCTTTTATGCTTGTGATGCCCTGAAAACAAATCTGTTTTCCCCTTCTGAGTCCCACATGGATGGAGACTGAGCTGGAGACTGAGCTGGTGCAGGGGGTGGTGCCCAGGGTGCCCCAGGTCCAAGCTGCATCCTGGGGCTGAGCCGGGTTCCCAAGGAGGAGATCACTCAACGTGTGCCCTTCTCTCTGGGTGTGCCAGGTGATGTTCTCTGCTGTAAACATAAGGAGAGGTGACATATGCTTTGCTTTCTGCTTGGCTGGCTCCCAGGCTCCGTGTGGTTAATCCTCTGCCGAGGTGACACACTGAGCAGCACGGGCCAGGATGCGAGGTGACAGGAGTGGTGGTGTAAGTGACATGCTGGGGACTCGAGGTAAACGAGTGGAAGGAAGGTGGTGGAAAACTCGGTGTTGCCGAGATGCCAGAGGGCAGGGAGAGGCAGGAGAAGGACACCCGACCACCTGGAGAACAAGGCAGGAACAGGGAGCATCAACTGAGCTCCACAACCCCCCCTGAGACCCAGCGCCTGGGTGTGAAATAAAGGAGATGCCAACCTGTCCTGGGGGTCACATCCTTGGGGATAGGGTCAGAGCAACCTCTTGACCTCCCACGTTTCAAATGGCAAGCTGAGATCCCCCCAAGAGCTCTCACACCTCAGCCTCCCCCAGGAGGGGTGAAGGAGGCATCTCAGAGGGTTCCCCGTGCCAGCATCTCTCCTCTGCTCATCCCACCAGGTACCAGGATGCTCCCAAAACGTTGCTACCAAAAGTGTCAGCTCAGTGAGGTGGTGGCACCAGCCCCACCGAGGGCTCTTGGTTATTGCCCAAGAGTTGTCTCTCCTTGCAGACAAATCCACCCCGGGGCTCTCCAGCCAGCCAGGCTCCCTGCTGGGTTTTTCTCCAATTAAACAAACGAAAAACTCAACACATAACCTGGAGGAGGAGGCTCCTCACAGCCCCTCGTTAGCATTCCCGGGCTATTCTGCAGGAAAGCAGGATGCTCTCCAACAAGGTTTGTGCTCTGATCTCTAATGTCATGCTGCTCCTGGCCGTTCCCTCTCACAGCATTTCCCGTCCTTGCTGCCAGCTCCTGCAGCCCCCGTGCTGCCTTCCCCATGTAGGATTCCCCAGAAAGATTCTCATCTTCCATAAACACGAGGATGCTTTCTCCACTCCAGCTCCAGGCTCATTGTCACCCCCCCACCACCACCTCCTCTGATCCCTTCTCCTCCCACCATGCTGGGAAAATCCAGACATTGCTGCTGCTTCTCCACGGGAGCCAGAGCCGTGCTGCCCACCCCACTCACCCAGCACATTCGGCAGCATTTGGGACATTATTTTGTTCTGCTTCCCTCCAAAACCTTTGCAGAGCAAGTGCTGGCAAAGCCAGAGCAGCAGGGATGCCAGAGGGATGCAGGAAGGAGAACCTGGGGACAGCCTGGGGGAGCAGGATGCTTGCAGGTATCTGTCAAGGTTTCCAGGGCAATTTGTCCCCCCATATAATACATAAAATGAGACCTCACCTCAGCCAGAAAGAGGATCCTCAGGAGAAAGCTTCTCAGAAAGTCCAGCCATGGGTCAGAAGGACAGGAGCAGGATTGCTAGCAGGGATGAAGCTCCTGGCATCATGGGGTCTGCAGCTGCTAGAGAAGGAGGGATTGTCATTCCCAGGGTTTTTGGGAAGCTGTACAACACTGTCCTTCAGAGAATCAGAGATGGTTTGGGTTGGAAGGGACCTTAAAGCTCATCCAGTCCCAACCCCTCCCTGCCATGGTCAGGGACACCTCCCCCAGCCCAGGGGGCTCCAAGCCCCATCCAACCTTCAACACTGCCAGGGATGGGGCAGCCACAGCTTCTGGGGGCAACCTGGGCACCCAGGGGCTCAGCACCCTCACCCCAAGGAATTTCTCCCTCCCATCTCCTCTCCATCTCCCCTCTTCCAGTTTAAAGCCATTCCCCCTCATCCCATCCCTCCAGGCCCTTGTCCCCAGTCCCTCTCCAGCATGGGATAGTGGTGGAAAGTGCCAGGTTGGGTGGAAGCACCCATAAATCAGAAATTATTTGTGGAGCCAGGTGGTTTGTGCTGCCATTTGCTGGTCCTGCTGGCTCCAGGGATCTCCCCACCCTATGTCTCATCTTGTTCCCCCTGAACTCCCCACGTCCCAGCCACCCCCCAGCCCCAGCAGAACCACCCCAAGGGCTGGGGGAAGGGTCTGAGCCAGCTTAAAACACACACTGCCCAAAAAAGCCCTGGGTTCCTAAAGCCTGGGGAGCTTCTTGCCCCTGTTCTGAGATGCAGGAGTGAGCACCAGATGCCCCAAGCCCAGGAACTTTGCAGCCCAAACCTTCAGCACCCAGAGCTCAGCTCCTGGGTGCTGGTGACTTTGTGGAGCCCCAACATCTCTGTGTTGGGCCAGCCCAGGTCCGAGCTGTCCCTGAGGTGCTGCAGGACACCAGAAGCCACCAGCTCAGGGCCACAAGTGGATCCAGCTTCCCTTGGTCTCCCTGGGGATCATCCCCTCCATCCCCTGCCTGCTTCCAGCCTCTTTGCTCAGCAGTGGGAGATAAAAGCCACAGGAGAGTCTGGCTGGGGCTTTGAGGCCTGGAGAAGGGCAGGGGGAGGTGTGTGGGGGTAATTCTATTGCTAGATTAATAATTTAAGAGGACAAAATGGAAGTGAATTCACTGAGAATTCGAGAGCTTTGTGCAGGGCTGAGCCTGCCTCCCCCCCCCTCCCTGAGCAGCTGCAGAGGGTTGGGTGCTCCCCACCTCCTTCTCCTTCAGCCCCTTTCTCCCCCAGCATTTCCAGTCTTTCCCCTCCATCTCTCAGAGACCAGCCCTGCCCATGGTGTTTCCCAGCATTTCCCAGTCTCTGCCTCCCGAGATGCCAGAGCCTGGCCCTGGAGCTTTGGCACCAAGAAGGGGACACTTGGCAGCCGAGGAGATTTACCTGGATGGAGTTAATCCAAGGCAGCAGGAGGAAGTTTCTCAGCCAGCTGACAGCCTCTCCCCTCGTTTGGCTGAGCCAGGCAAGCAGAGGCCACAGGCAGGAGGTTGGCAAAGCTCTGATAATAAATTGTGTAGAGAACAGCAAGAAAGGGAGAGAGGGGAAAAAAATAAAAAAGAAAAAAGAAGAAATCCTGACTTTGATGTGCAGGCAGCCTCACTATCTTCCATCTCCAGCACAGCAACAAGAAGCCCAGAGTGGTCCCCACCAGCCTGCTCCATGCTCTGTGCCAAGGAGGATGGATGTGGATGGATGTTACGGAATCACAGGAAGGGAGGGCTTGGAAGGGACCTCAGAAGATCCCAGACTCCAACCCCCTGGCAGAGCAGGGTCTCCTCCATCCAGCAGGTCCCACAGGGACACAGCCAGGGGCATTCTTCAGAGGAGGAGACTCCACAACCCCCCTGGGCAGCCTGGGCCAGGGCTCCCTCACCCTCACAGGGAAAAAACTCTTCCTCGTGTCTATATGGAACTTCCTATGGTCAAGTTTGTGTCTGTTGCTCCTGTCCTGTCATTGGGCAGGACTGAGCAGAGCCTGGAGCCTGGCTCCATCCTCCTGGCACTCACCCCTTACATATTTATAGCCATTACTGAGCTCACCCCTCACTCTCCCCCAAGCTGCAGAGCCCCTCAGCTCCCTCAGCCTTTCCTCACCAGATGTTCCACTCCCTTCAGCACCTTGGAGGCTGTGCTGGGTTTTCTCAAGCAGTTCCCTGTCCTTCTGGAACTGAGGGGCCCAGAACTGGACACAATATTCCAGATGTGGCCTCAGCACGGCACAAAGGGGGAGCAGAACCTCTCCTGACCACCCCCTCCTAATGCCCCCCAGGTGCCATTGGCCTTCTTGGCCACCAGGACACTTTCCTGGCTCATGGGCATCCTTCCAGGGCCCTTTCCCCTTCACTGCTCTCCAGCAGCTCAGTCCCCACTCTGTCCTGGTACCTGGGGTTCTCCCTACCCAGCTGCAAGACCCCTGCAAGATACTGCAGCTGAGGAGGGAAGTGATGGAGCTGGAAACATCCATGAGGTGGGGACTGGGTGGAAAGTCTTTGGAGCTCTTTGATCCAGAGCATCAAGCCCTGAGCAGAAGTCTGGGTGGCTCTGCCAAGGTGGGCTGAAAACCTGGCTGAGCTGCAGAGGATAGCAAAGGGTCCTGATTGCTTGTTATGGCAGAGCAAGGAAACTCGTTAGAAATGGGAATACTAGTTGCTAGTTAATGGTTAACTGGTTAGTTAGCAGTGTTAGGGCATGGCTGCTGCCACAGGGACTGCCTGGGGCAGATGTGACCCAGCTGTGAGGTGTCCCTAAGCCAGGACACCAGGCTAAGAGGGTTTCTAAGATGACAAAATTCAGACAGGTTCAGCTCATTTCTCTCCTGGCTAAATGATGGTGGCTCAAAGGAGAAATCTGGGTTCTTAATCCCCCTCCTCTTAGGAGGAAGCAGTTTGAGAGCTCACCACTCCAGCCCTAGGAAGATTCTCCCAATTTCCAGATGGGATTTCATGGTCCCTTCACCCTCCCCTATCAATATTCTCCTTAAACAGCCCTGGGGTTTATTTTCCTTTGCTTATAAACAGCGCTTGAACTCCTGCTTAGCTGCTCTGAAATATTGCTGTGAAAATCAAGGCTATGAGCTGACTTATCAGGAGAGAGAAAGACTAATGCCTGGCTCAGGGGCTGCAGGACAGAATTTCTCCTGGGCAGGGGAGGATTTTGGGAGCCTGTGGACACCAGCAGGGAAGTACAAGCTCCAAGCAAGCAAGTAAAGGAAAGGCCATGCAAGCATCTGCCAAGAGCAAGGCTCAGGTTTTTCTAGCTCTGGACAAGATGTTCAGTTTTAGGAAGAGGCCCTGGGTCCTCTGTGCCTTCTCCATCCTACCCAGGCTCTATCCATGGGGTTTTATCATAGAATCATGGAATAATTTGTGTTGGAAGGGACCTAAAGGTCACCCAGTGCCACCCCTGCAGTCACAGGGACACCCTCACCCAGCTCAGGGTGCTCAGAGCCTCCTCAAGCCTCACCTTGAGCATCTCCAGGGATGAGGGCACCTCCCTGGGCAACCTGCTCCAGTTTTCCACTACCCAAAGTTTTACTGTCAGCACCCTGCACACCCAGGTCCTTTAATCCCAGGACACAACTTCTATTGCCTCACACAGCACACAGGAGGAATTCCGAGTGGTGAGTGCAGCAGGAACCCATCTGGGGGGCACTCACCTCCCAGGATGCTCTTGCAGAGTCGTTCCTCTCAGCAGCAGCTCTTGGGCTTGTTGTGGCTGGAGGAGGCCAGGGCAGGAGGTGTGGAGGAGGTTGGTGTGCCTGCACATGCAGGTACAGACTGCAGCAGCAGAGGTTTGAGGCTCCAGCATCACCCAGAGCAGGCTCCATTATTCATCAGGAGGGAACACTAACAGGATGAGAACACTGAGTTGCTAAATGTTGGAAAATAGGAAGGGGGGGGAAAGAAAGCTCATTCAAATGTAAAGAACTTGGCATCTGGGTCCTACAAACTCCCTCCCTGCTCAGGTTGCCACGGGGTTGCTGCTAAGAGGCTCTTTGGTGGAGGTGGAGAAGGAGGTGGGATTCACACCTCCCAGGAAGCCATTCCAGCCCCTGGGAGATCCCTCCCAGCCCAGAGGAGGTTCAGGCAGTGACAGGGAGCAGGAGCCCTGGATATTCCTCCTCTGATCCCCCACAGAATTGCAGCCTATGTGCCTAATGAATGCACCGACCCTTCCCTCCGTGCCTCAGTTTCCCCGTTGCAGGACTACAAAGCCTGAAGCATCCTGGGAGGATATCCCAGCACAGCAGGGCTGCAGCCTCTCACTGAGTCCTTGGCTGGAACCAAACCAGAAGATGTTTTGAGTCAGCTTTGTCTCTGCTTTGCTTCTCCTCCACCTGGGGTGAGGATCCCCAGGCCGGGGACCTCTGTTTCCAGTGTGACAAGGACAATACTTCAGGGCCATCTGTGCCAGAGCTGCCAAGGTCTGTGGCAACACAACAATCAACAAGACACATGTCCTCAGGCAGACCTCAAATATTGAATTCCCCGGCTCACCAGAGTTCCCAGCTCTAATAATTATCCTGATCCAGTGCAGCAAAGGTCCCTGAAATCTTCTGATGGAGAGTGCATAATTTAAGTGCAAGGTACTTGTATTGTTGTTAGTGGTTAGTGGTTAGATCTGTGCCAGGTCTGCTCTCCTTTAACATCTTCATTTGATCTGCAAGAGGGAGGGTAAAGAGCATGTTAATTAAATTTGCAGAGGATATGAAATGGGAAGGTGCTGCAAATCCTGGGGAGGACAAAGAGCTAAAAGATAATGCACTGGGAAAGAAGGGTCAGGCCGAGGAAGGAAATAGCCAAATGAAATTCATTCTGAACAAATGCAAAGTAATCCAGCTGGGGAAATATAATTTAACACCATGGAGACTGGGAGAGAGACATTTGGAAAGCAGTAATACCCAGCAGCCTGAGGGACAGCAAATCACATTGGGATTTGTGATGTGTTGTGGTGGGGCTGGGAAAGGGAACCTGGATCTTCTCTGAGCAGGCAGAAGGGCAGCTTGGCTCCTGTCATCCCTTGGGTGCCATTACACCTCCCCCTGCCCTGCTACACTGACACCCAAAAGCTCCCATCCCTTCAGCAAAACCAGGGGTGGTTGAGCTCCAGTTTGGAGCCAGAGCAGGGGGTGGGATCCAGGAGAGCACCCGGAGTCCCTCATGTCCCCTTGCCCCCTTCCTGCCCACACCTTCAGCCCCACACTTGGCCCAGGCCATGGGGGACACCAGGGCTGAGGCTGGGGACATCTCTCCACACCTTGTCCCACTTGGTGGGCTCAGGATGGAGCTTGGACCCCTGAGCACAGGGCAGGGGCAGCTCCCCAGCTGGCTGGCAGTGCCCTGGAAGTGCCATGGCCACCACTTGTCACCCTGCAGCCACCACACCACCACCTCGGGTGTCACCCCCAGGGCAGTTTGCCACAAACTCCTCCACCTTGCCTGCCACATCCCCTCCCACATCCCTGGTGCTGCCTGCCCCATCCTCACAGCACCAACACCAACATCTCATCAGTTCTGGGATCCAGAACCTCATCCTCACCTGGGACCAGCTGCTCCCAGGGCATCACCTACCCTGGGACTGGGACCCTGTCCTGTCCCCACAGCTGGTCCTTTTGGGACACCACCTCCATGGGCCACGCTCCCCATCCTTCTCAAGGGTGTGACCAACATCTACCCCAAAAGGGGACACCTCTCCTGCTTTCTGCTGTCCCAGCAGCCCTGCAGGACCCCGCACGTTCCCAGCAGTCCCACGTAGCTCCAGTTAGGACACTCAAGTTCCCAAGCACTCCCTCTGCCTTCAAAAGGAGCTGGGCAGGAATACTCCAGCCCACTGCTTGGCCCTGGCCACCCCACTCCAGCAACAACCATTCCAGGGACAGGGCCACCAGCAGCCTCAGAGGGAGGGGACAGTACTCCAGGATTTCCCAACCCCACACTCCATCCTGTGCCCCCCATGGGGTAGCACCGGGGTTTTTGCTGCTCTGCTGGAGCCCAGGAGCTCCCAAGCCCTGGGGAGAATCCCTCCTCCTGCACACCAGAGGACCCGGGGCAGCTCCTGGCTTGTCACTCTTGTTCCCTTTGCCAAAGTCACAGCTTGGCAGCTGGGATGCAGCCCGGCTCCTCCATCCCTCCTCCCCATCTCCAGCCTCCCCTTCTCCAGCTCATCAGAGCTGCCTTGCCCATGGCCTTGGGGGGCTGAGCTGCCTGCCAGCCCCTGCCTGCCTTCCAACAGGCAGCTCCTGAGCCTATCCAGGCTGGGGGTGGTTGGGGGGATGGATGGATGGATGGAGGGAGGGAGGGAGGGATGGAGGGATGGAGGGATGGATGGAGGGATGGATGGAGGGATGGAGGGATGGATGGAGGGATGGAGGGAGGGATGGAGGGAGGGAGGGATGGAGGGAGGGATGGAGGGAGGGATGGAGGGATGGAGGGGACCGGGCGGAAGGAGTTGGGGGTGGAGAAGGTGAGGGGGGGGGAACCAATGCACCATTCATTAGCCTCACTCTGCCTGTCCTAATTGCTTGTTCAGGCTGAAACAATTGTGTTAGAGGCTGCTCTGCCTAATTATTATTGTTCTTCTAAAAAGAATGGGGGAGGGAGTGTGTGTGTGGGGGGGGGGGAGAAGGGAAGGGAGCAGAGAGCAGGGGGAGCAGGGAGGCAAGGGAATGGAGAAGGGATCCAGCAGCTTGCAGACTAAGTGACTTGTTTAATGGCAGGGAGCTCCGTGGCTGGTAGAGAATAAACAGGTCTGAAATTGGCCAAACACCCCCCACACGCCTCCTCCTCCTTCCCTCTCCCCCGCCCCTCCATCCCCTTCCTCGCACTGTGTTTATTTCCGAGTGATCAGAGGGAGAATAAAAGCCCATCCAGAGTAATAGAGGGAGAGAGGATTTAATCTGTGTGCCTGGGACTTCAGTAAACTGCAAACATCGATCCAAGCCGGTGGGGAAAGAAAAGAAATTTACAGACCAATAAAAGTATATTAAAAAAACTTCCCCCATCTTTTCACACGGGTGGGGAGTGGGGGGGGGGGGGGAACAACCCTACGGATGTGCCATGGACCCACCCAGGGCGTTGCTGGGGGTCCCCAGGGGGGGTTTGCTGGGAGCCGGGGGGCAGCAAGCAGCCTCAGGAGCTCCCCGGGCTTGCCTGGGGGGGCTGGGGGGGGCTGCGAGGCGCAGGGTCTGGCAGCCAGTCTGACACTTAAGGAATTAGCTCTGCATCATTTGGACTTTTCTGCTCTACTAATTTTCAGCCAGCTCCTCATTTGCGTCTCCTCATCCCCGCGTTTTAAAGGGGCAGCAGCCCCGGATCCCTGGGACCCGAGTGCCAGAGATTCCCCACCCCCCCGCTTGCCAGCTCGCATCTTCTGCTGGCAAAAAAATGGCCGATTTTCCCTTTTTTTTTTTTTTTTTTCCTTCTTTCTCTCCAGCCAACCCCTTCCCTTCCATCTCTAACATTCCCAGAGCCCCAGCACCCTTCTTGCCGGGCAGCCCCGCAGGGCCCGCAGCATCCCCGCACCCGAACCCTCCCCGGGGAGCTCCGCAAAGGGACCCAGCCCAGCTCTGCCCTTTCCTCTTTGCTTTTGACTCCGAGCCCAGAGCTCTGCCTCGGCCCCGCGGTTGATGAAAAAAAGAAAAAAAACAAAACAGGGATTTCAGGCTGATTGTTGCCTGCCGGTGGACTTCGGACCTGCCCGGGAAGAGAGGGGAAGGGGATGGAAAATCCGATTGGAGAGGTTTGGAATCCTCAGAAAGGAAGCGGGTGGGTGAAAAGCCTGGCCGGGGTGCCAGGGACAGCAGGGTGACATTGCCACCTCTTGCTGAACCTCTTTCTGGGCAGCTTTTTGTGGAGCAGCCCCTGTCTGCCTGCAGGGGTGTTCAGAGCATCCCAGATCCCTGCTGCCCATCCCCGCAGGATGTCCCTGCTCCCGTGACATGGCTGGGGAGGTGACATCCAGTCCCCTTCGGTCCCAGCTACATCTGCCACAAGCACATCAGTCCTGGCTTCAACCCCCGGGCTGTCTCCAGCCCTTCTCCTGATTTAATGCTCAGGGAAGGGAAGGGAAGGGAAGGGAAGGGAAGGGAAGGGAAGGGAAGGGAAGGGAAGGGAAGGGAAGGGAAGGGAAGGGAAAGGAAGGGACCATTCCCAGCTCTGCTGAAAACGAGGCCTCAGCCCACGGTGGGGACGGTGACACTGGAGGTGACAGAGAGCCCGGGGAGCAGCAGGAGCCTGCCTGGCAACTGGAAGAGGCTCTGGGCAAGGCAGCTGGAGCCAGGGGCAGGCTGACCTTTGGGAGCTTTGCCTTTCCACCCCCCCAGCACACTGAGGACACCACGTTCGACCCAGCCCTATCGGTTTCCTCCCCTTGCCCAGCACAGAGCCCAACCCTGAGCATCCCATTAACAGCTACCAGCCCAGCTAGCAAAGGAAATCGATGCAATTAAAAATAAAGTAAGTAAATAAATAAATAAATAAAAAGAAACCAAGCCAACTCCCCAGTCGTAGGCAGGGTTGTTATCCTGCATGAGGAGAAGCACCAGAAATTCCCCACAGTTTGCTGGAGGCTTTGCAGCTCACTATTGATCTGGCATCGACAGCCTCCAGCCACTGCTGGGATGGGCAGAGCAGAGAAATAACCCAGAGATCCCAGGTTCCTCAAAACCACAGCCTGGATATTCTGACCACTGCCCCAAAAAATCCCATTGCCAGCCCTGAGCCCTGCCACAAAAGCTTCCCAGGGCTAAATCCCCAACAATATTGAGATTCTGGAGTACAGAAATGAGGAAGCTTGCTAGAATACTCGGGAACAGGAAAAGGATCTCCTAAAATGAACACCAAACATCTCCAGGTGAGGGGAGGGGATTCAGCTCAGCAGAAATCCTGGCAATTGACTCACCCTGGAGGTGGTGGCTGAGGGGGATCCCTTTGCAGTGCCACAGGAGGAGCCACACAGGACACACAGGGCTTCAAGGACCAGGAAGGGCTTCAGGCTGCAGCAGAGCCACTGGTTGAACACACACACACACACATCCAGCTCTGGAGGGTGCAGAAATCACCCAAAAACCCCTTGGACCTCGTGCCTGGCAGCACCTGCTGGAGGTGATACACATCACTCAACGGGAAGACTTCAGCAACCAGTACCCAGCTCTCCAGTTCAGTCCTCCCTGGAGAGGCAGCAAACTGGGTGACAGAAATAATGGGATTAATAACAGCAAAATTCCTCTTGTCTTGGAGGAGCCCTCCACAGAGTGGGCAGGGGAATGGAGGGGCAGGGCAGGGCAGCCCTTTCTGCAGCATTAGGGAGCCAAAGGGACCCCAGGAACTTCAGGCAGCAGCAGAGAATCTGCCAACCCAACCTCTGCCCACCCCCCCATGGCTCAGGGCCCTGCTCAGCTGAGCTGTAGCCTGGCTTCAAAAGGGCAGAGCCAAAGGTGCAGCAGCTCTGAGGATGGATGTGTCCTTGCTGTGTCCTCTGCTGGCTCCAGGAGCTCCATCCTCCCATGGCTCTGGTCCCTCAAAACCCTCCTGAGCCCCCCTGCTCAGCTTGCAAATGGTGACAGAGGTGGGATGGGTGCAAATCCAATCTGGCAGGGTCTGGAGCCATGTGGGCTGGCAGGGAACTCAGGTTTGAGCAGGACATCAGCCAGGGCCTGAGGAAGATCCCTAATACATGGCCCTCCCAGGAAACAGGGGGTGGTGGGGACACTGACAAAGGTCTTCTAAAACCCCAGCTCTGGAAGAGATCCCTCAGCAGCATGCAATGGGTGATGAAAGGGTTTGTTAAGACAAGTGTTTAATTGTCAGGCAAATTAATGGAGGTGAAATCTTCCCTTCCCTAAATGAAGGTTTGAAACAGCCCATTCCTCCCCATCACCTCCATCAGACCCTGCAGCAGCCTGGAGGGATCCTTACATTCCCAAGGGGAGCAGCCTGGTCCTGCATGGAATATCAAAGCTCCTCAGTGTGTCTGAGGCTGCAGGACAGAAGCTGAGCAAGGTTTGCAAGCCTGCTTCCCAGCCATGGGAATCATCCCAAGGGACAAAAGGCTGCTAGGAGGAACAGAACGCCCCAAAACCTTTCCCATTTCACCTGCTTCCACTCTGGCCTTCCCCACATCTCCTAAAAATCAGCTGGGAAGAGACAAACTTTTGGATCATAGGAATGTTTTGGGGATAAGAACTTCTCTGCTCCTCTACGTGGCCCACAGCCAAGCTCCCCAGGGAGGTGGGAGGGGAGCTGAGGAGACTCCAGCAGCTGAGGGATGCTCCATGGTTCAGTGCTTCTGGAAACATCCCCACCAGTATCACTGCAATTATCCTGTTCTTTAGGTGTCCCTGGGGAAGGCAGAGCCTCTCATCAGCTGGCAGGGGGAGAACTGAAAGGTGCAGGGGATGCCCAGGGGATCCCAAGGGGAATTTCAAAGCCCTCTGAGCAGATCCCATCCCATCCTCCTCTTCATCCACCCGCCCCGGAATGAAAGCACCAGAAACAAAGCAGCCCCAGGCAAGGGAAAGGAGTGGGGCACACCCAAAGCTCTGGGGGGGTTAAACCTGCTCACAAGCATGGTGCACTGAAACAGTCACAAAAAATCCCTCCTGCCAAATTGCCCGAGAAGAGAGGGAGAAAATGATCAAGAGCCAAGTGCATGGTAATGATTTCTGAAAAGTTTCCCAGCACCAAAATGGGAAAAAAAAAAAAAAAACCCAAACCAAAAAACCATTACCTAAGCATTCTGCATTTTGTGTGCATAATTCACACCAGAACACAGAACCCAGCAGCCTCACTCTCCATTATTAACAGGACAGGATGCCAAGTCATCCAGAAAGCTCTCCTGGCACTGCTGGTGATGCAGAGCAGGGACAGGCTCTGCTCCAGGGAAGGGAGGGCAGAGCCAGCCCCTCCTGCTCCTCCCCTGCACTGCCCCTGAGAACCACAGAATCCTTCTGCTTGGAAAAGACTTCCAAGAGCATCAAGTTCAAGTGCAAAGCCAGCACTGCCCAGGCCATCACTGCCCCATGTCCCTCAGCACCACATCTCCAAGGCTTTGATAGCCCTCCAGGGATGGGGACACCAGCCCTGCCCTGGTTCAGCACTTAGAAGCCCTTCAAGTGAAGAAGTTTCCTCTGCTCTCCAATCTAAAGCTCCCCTGGGCAACCTGAGACCATTTCCTCTGGTCCTATCACTTGTTCCCTGGGAGAACAACCTCCTTTCAGGTGGATAGAGAGAGCAACGAGATCTCCCCAAAGGCAGAGACCCCCTCAAAGTGCTGGGAAACCCCCAGAAGTTCACCAGGGGCAGATGGCCCAGGAGTGCAAACCTCATCTCCAGATTCCCATCAGTGTTTGTGTCCCCAAAACTCCACAGCCTGGGCTGCCCAGCACAGAGCAGCTCTCATCGCTCCTCTTGAATTTTTGGGAGTGTCCCTTCAGAGCAGGGTGCTAGGAGGACACCAGCTCTCCAGATCCTGCTTTTTTTGATCCCCTCCATCCCTGGCAGGGAGCCCACTGTTGTCTCTTTGCATGTCCCAAGCCTCCCAGCCAGCCCAGCCCCGTGGAGCCACGCTCCACCCCGGCTGCCCAAGCTCCTTCCCAAGCTTTCCCTGGAGTGAGTAAGTGTCTCTCTGAGCTGCTAGCAGACAGATTGACTCCAGATGCTCATGGACAAACAGGCTGGGAGGCTCTGACACATTCCTGGCGTGCCCAACACCCCCAGGAAAAACATTATTCAGATGAGGCTGGTTGGTGCTGCTCCTGGAGAAGTTGAAAAGATTACCTGGGCTTGTGCAGGTTGCTCTGGGGATGCTCTGCTCAAGGGCTCTGCTCTGGAGCATAGGGCAGGGTGTTAGATGAAGAGCAAGAACCTCCTGAAGCTCCACCAGCTTTCCCAAGCTGTACAGCAGGTAAATCCTGCAAAAAGAACTCTGTGGTACTGCAGCTCCCAGAGAAAGCCCCAGGCAGTAGGGCAAGGGGGGCTCCTGCTCCCAGGCTGGTGGCCCAACAGGTCAGGGCAGTGCTCAGCCACGTGCAGCTGATGGAGAGAAACACAGATCACAGAATGGTTTGGGTTGGAAAAGGCCTTTAAAAGTCATCTTGTGTAATCCCCATCTTCATGTGACCAGGTTGCTCACAGCCCCATCCAAACTGACCTGGAGTGTTTCCAGGGATGGGGCATCTCCCACCTCTCTGGACAACCTGGCCCAGCATCTCACCACCCTCAGGATATAAAAATTCTACCATCTCACCTAAGTCTCCCCTCTGTCAGGTTATAAACATCATCCCTGGTCCTATCACAACAGACCCTACTAAAATGTTCTGTCCCAAAACATCTGGGCACCTTGGCAGCCCTGAAGCACACCAGGACAGCAGCCTGAAGGGTGAGGAGGGGGCAAGGGCAACCCTCCCCCCAGCCCCCTTTCCCCTGCCAGCCCTCAGCTGCCCAGATGTGTGCAGATGTTGGAACAGGTTGCCCCCAGAAGCTGTGGCTGCCCCATCCCTGGCAGTGTTGAAGGTTGGATGGGGCTTGGAGCCCCCTGGGCTGGGGGAGGTGTCCCTGACCATGGCAGGGGGGGCACTGGGTGAGCTTGAAGGTCCCTCCCAACCCCTTCTATGCAGGGGATTGCTGGTGCAGGGAAGGGTCCTGGGGAGAGGTGTCAGTGCAGAAGATGGACCTGAGCCCTCCCCAGGCCCTGTGCTGGAGGAGCCTCATCCATCCATCCATCCATCCATCCGTCCATCCCAGCTCCCACCGGGGCTGGGAACAGCTTTGACACGGAGGAGCCAGGCTGGATTTTGGTCAGGGAAAAACTCTATAATTCATTACCTGTGCCCCAGGACAGACTGGATTGTAATAAACACCTTCTTTGAGTCCTGTAGATAGAAGTTACATGAAATTACCTTCTTTAAACAGAACATTAGCATTTCAAAGTCAGACATGAGGAGCCAGTGAAGCACAATGGGCAGGCAGGATTGTGCTTTGCCTCCTTACATGCTGTGATGGTTTTCATCACCCTCTTTCCTCTTCATCCCCATGGGATGGACCACAGGGTTGGGTCTGGGACCTCCCTAACCACTCCCCACGTTTTCCACTGTGGGATGGAGAAGAAGAAAGGCCTGCCAGGAGGTGGGTGTGCGAGCTGCCTTCCAAAGAACAGGGGAGCAACCTGCTTCAGCAGGTTGGGAAGTGGCAAAGGTTGAGCCAAGGTTGGGTCTGGGGGATCAAAAAAAAAAAAAAAAAAAGGGGGGTTTTCTGACCTGGTGGAGAGTTATGGAGCACTCACTGCCCAAGTCTTGAAGCTGTGGTCCCCAGAGCACTTGTCAGCAGCAGAAGCAGTGCAGAGGAGAAAGGTGGCAGTGAATGGGGACATGGGGACACGGGGACATGGGGACATGGGGACATGGGGACATGCTCAGGAGAAGCATCTGAGCAAATGAAATCTGTTTGAAAGCGAGGGAGAACACAACATGGGGATGGGTTTTACCTGGGAAGTCTCGAGGAAGAACTGGAGACAGCAAATGAAACGATGGAGAAAAAATACCCCAAACATCCCCAAGCACTGCAGGGTGGGCTTAGGGGTTCCAGGACCTTGGGGTCCTGCACAGGGGAGCCCAGGGAGCAGTTCCACAAATTCCCAGCACAAAGATCCAGGGGGGAACTGAAATAAAACAACAACAAAAAAGGAGATGCAAGCTCTGGCTTGGGAAGCCTTTCAAGTTCTTGTCACTGCTGGAGGGTATTAAGCAGGGAAGCCCTAACTGGTGGCTTGCCATGCTCCCAAACCCTTCCTCAGCACTTTTCCAGCACCAAGCTGCTTGGAAGCCAAGATCTGGGCTGCAGCTCCTGCATATTCAGCACAGCTCATCCCCATTCCCAGCCTCGGGCTCCCCAAGCAGATGCTGGAGGAGATAGGACAGAGCCCTAACCCCAGCCTGGTTAGGGCACGGGATCCTTGACAGGAGAACACAATGCTGGGCCTATCTTTGATCAACACAGCTAGGAGCTCAGGAAAAGCAAAAAACAAGCTTAAACCAAGCTCAAAAGGAGGGCAGAGCCCTCTTGGCTGGAGGAGGAGGTGCCCAGCAAACATTGGTGGGGAGGAGAGCCAAGGATGTAAAATTAGACCCTGGCAGGGCCATCAGGCTCTCTGCAAGCTCTCACTAGATGTGTGCTCAACTTTTGCAGCCTTAAATAATCGGTGCTAATAATACCACCTTGCCTTCAGACAGATGAAGGCAATTTTACAGTAGTAATTAAAGAGAAAACATTCCCAGCAGCACCACAGCCTTCAGGAGGCACCAAAGCCCATTTCGTGTTGGGGACACCGTGGGCAGGTGGGACCCAAACTTCTCCTGCACCAAAATGCTTGAAGCCAGGCAAGGAATTGGAGCCTTATCTCCTAGCAGGCTAATTACTTCTTGTTTTTCCAGATAATGTTCTGCAGGTAGGAATGGGGCTGCTTTTCCTGCTCGTCTGCTGCAGCTGTGAAGATTGTGCTGCTGTCATTTGTGACTCCTTATCTCTTATCTGTGATTCTTTTCTCTTTGCCACTCATTTCAATGTGTTTCAGGTTCTGAGCAGAATTCTTTTCCCATCTCCAGAGAACTTTGCCAACTCCAGGGCTGGTGTCAAGGTCTCAGCAGGTTCTCCATGGTTCAGCCAGGATGAGACCTTCAGCACCTTGTTTTCTTCCTGAAAGATTCCTTAGCAAATGAACTATATTCTCAGTCCTGGTTTCTGGGATTCTCCCTCAGCCTTTTGCTCGCCAGGCTCTGGCCAGCTGGGGTTTGCAGGCACTGGAGCCAGGGATGGATCTTGGGTTCTGGTTGGGAAATGAGCATTTTGAAGGGGAGTGGGGCTCAGCTCAGGGCACGTGTAGGGCCAGAAGTGCCCAGGGAGCTCATGCAATGGCAGGAGAGGGGAATTCAGCCTCCTGCATCCACGGCAGGTTGGATTTCTGGGTGGGGAGCCAGCAGGCAATTATTATTCCTGGGGCTCATTAGCCAGGCTGTAACACTAACACTGAAATCCTGCCTGGGCAGGAAGGTTTCCCAGGGCTCTGAGCTGGGGCTGGGACAAGAAGCCAGCAGAGGGAACAGACTGGGGGACACTTTGGGTTCAAACCAGGATGGTCCCTCCCTGCCTGCAAATTAAAAAAATCTCCTGTGCATCCATCTAGAGGCAGCCACGGGAGGCATTTCACAGCTGCCAGGAAAAGGGCTCTGGGAGCCAGGAACCCAGAAGATAAAACAATTTCCTAATTGGAAGTGGCACCCAACATTTTGCCTCTTGCCCCTTCCTCTGAGCTGGGTGGCAAGAGGCTGGCAGGCAGCCAGGGGATGGAGCCAAGGGAGGGCCCAGCCCTGGGAGGTGGTCGGGGTGTGACTCCCAGAGACCCCACCCTTTGTTTTTTCCAGCACCCTGTCACTTTGCATTAGGAGGAACGAGGCCCATCAAAGGCAGAGCTGGGTGCAAGGCTGAGGAGGAGTGACAGGGCTGGTGCAGAGGAATTTCACACGCCAGCCCAGGCATTTTCTAGCTCACTGAGTCGTGCCTTTTTTTTTTTTTTTTTTTCTCTTCCACGTGTTTGTCTTTTTGGTTGGTTTGTTTTTTGTTTTTTTTTTCTGATGGCTTTGCACTTGGCAGACCTCAGCAGCCTGGCACATGGGGAGAGTGCAGCTTTCTCCACTGCCAGAAGAAGCCAAAAGTCTTCATTCACTCATTTACTCATTCACTGCCTCCACAAGATACAATTATTTTCCAGGGCCTGCCCGGCACAGGGCAAGATGCTGTGACACGTGCTGAGCCAGGAGGAGCAGCCAGGCAGCACCCTCTGCACTGACCACTGCTGTCACAGCTGTCACACCAAGTCCCCCACGCACCAAAGGGGCCTCTCCAAAGCCAGGATGGCAAGTGCTGGGCAACCAGGGGGAAAGACCTCAGGAGCTGGGACTGCTCTTCTGCATCTGTGCAACGTTTCCTAGGGCAGGACCACAGCACTGTCCCCACTGATGCCTCTGCATCCCCCAAGCAGCTGGCTGCACACCCTCTGTCACCCTCCCTTACTGCCCAGGAGGGCTGGAGATCCCTCTGGACCCCGTTTTGTTGGGGTTTTTTTTCCACGAGGACCTCCCCAAACCTCAGCATTTTGGCATTTAACCAGAGCTTGCTGCCTAGGTGGTGTTGCTCTGCCAGGTCTACCTAGGAAAACCTGGTTGCATCCCATTCCCTTTTGGGGTGTCTGCTCTGAGGGTGAGCCCCAAAACTCACCTGTGCACTGTCCTGTGGGATGCTCACTGGTGTAGGGAAAGGCAGGATGAGGAGGAGCAGGAGGTGAAGGAAACGGTGGGAAGAGCAAGTGGAGGTTTCACCAGCAGAGATGGAGCCAGGAGGCCTGATGGGGAGGCTGGGGGGGACCCTGTCCCTGCTCCAGGCTCTGGGCCCCTGTCCCAGGTCCAAACAAGTCCCAGGGGCTGCAGGACCCCAGGCACCCCTCCTCTTGGAGCTGCAGAGCAGGAGCACAGCCCAGGTCTGGGTCTCAGCAGCTTTTCCCAGGCCCTGTTTAGACACAGCAGGGAAGACTGATGGAGTTTGCAGCTCCATGAGCTTTCTAGTGAGGCACAACCAGGCACAGAGCTTTAACCTTCCCATCAGAGAGGGAAGTGAGGAGAAACCCTTGCAGAAGGCTCCCTCAAGCCCCATCCTGGCATTCGCCTGGTTCCACAAGAGCATCCTCCTGCATTAACCCAAATTCCATCCATCATCTGCTCCCACTCCCACGCCTTTCTGCCCAGCCAGCCTTTCCCAGCTCTCTGATGGATAAATACTTGTCTTAAGTTGCCATCTAGGGGAGCAGAAAAAGCCTTCGGAGGGAGGTTACAAACCAGAGCCCCGGCGAAAGCCTCCAGGTGCTTTGCATTCAGAGAGGGGAAACTGCTCCCTCCCACCCTAAACAGCCACCAGGAATGAAAACCGAGTTCCTCCAAACACCTGAAATCCAGCACAGCAGTGGAACTGCAAGCACAACATTCCCTGGAGTCCAGGGAAAGGTTTTATGGGGCCTGAGAGCTGGTTTGATGGGGAGAGGAGGATGCTCCAGGCAGGGTTTTCCCCCGGGAGAGGACAGGTTGTAGGGTCCTCCCCCGGGAAATCCTGGGATGCAGGAGTAGGAACATCTCTGAGCTGTCTCTTGAGATCTCCCCCTTCTTCTTCCAGGCTCCTGGCACGAGTGCTGGAGGGGGCTGAGAGCAGGAGAGCTGTGAGCAGGCTGGCAGTGTCAGCACAGGGTTTTAAACCCAGCCATTTTGTTTCGTTGAAAGGGGGAAGATTAGAAATAAAAGAAAATAAAGAGGTTAGATCAGTGCGAGCTCTCCAGCGACGCTAAACCCAGATAGGCACAGGCTGGGAGGAAAATTCTGCCAGGCTCAGAACAACAGAGAGCTGGGGGGGGAGTGGTGGTGAATAAGGAAGAAGAAAGAGAGAAAAGCAGGGGGGAAAATGAGAGAGGGTGGATGGGGTGTGCGGGAAAGAGACGAAGCCTTCGTGCTAACACTGCCCTGGGGAGCCGAGACCCTGCCCCATGTCCCCAGAACCCTGCCCCGTGTCCCCAGGACCCTGCCCCATGTCCCCAGTTCCCTCCCCATGTCCCCAGTTCCCTCCCCAGGTCCCAGGCTCCCCCGGCAAGGCTGTGGAGCTGCTGTTCTGGGCTGGAAGCTGCCTCCCAGCTCCTCAGACAAAAGGTTGCCTCTATCTGCATTTCTAAAGTACTTATCGCAGTGGTGTCTCGGTGCTCCGAGCCCTTTCCTAGAGAAGGGCAGAGTGTTTCTATTGTTGTTATACAAATAGCTTCCCCTGCCAGTTCCTTTCCTTCCAGGCTACTGAGTGGAGCTTGGCTCGGCTCCCTCTGGACTAATTTGATGAGAGATAATTATCTTGTTAATATCATCTTATTTTCATAAGCCCCAGCCTCTCCTTTATTAATTCTGTCAGCTCCTGGTTGCCTTGCTTTTAGGTCCGTGTCTTTTCAAAACAGTATTAACAGACACTTCTGGGAGAAAGTGGCAAAAAAAAAGAAAACAGGAAAAAAAAAAAAAAAAGAGAGAACTTCACTTGGAGAATGTAAATATTGACATTCTTCCACGATGGACAGTTTTAATCTGCTCCTACTCCCAGCGCTGGCCCCCGTGGGAACTGCTGGGACACAGCACAGGGCTGGGATGCAGTGGGAGATGCTCAGGCTCTGGGATTCCCTCCCGAAAGGCAGCAGGGATGGGAGCTCCACAGCAGAACCAGGCAGGGAGGGGCCCCAGGACACACAAAACAAGGTGCATCCTGGCAGGGACCCCTTCTGTGCCCCATCTTTGGGCAGAAAGTGGGAAAGGAGCAGGCTGGGGGTTGGTTGGAGTGGAAAGGCCGAGTCCCAGGTAGGCAGAGAGCTGAGGATGAGGATGAAGATGAGGATGAGGATAACCTGGCACATGGGAGCTGACCCCGAGCCAGGGGAAGCCTATGCAGGGAGACAGGCTGGGCAGCAGAGCACCCCAGGGTACCCACAAACCACTTCCAAGTCTTTCAGACCTCATTATCTCTTTGCAAGAACCTTTCTGGTTATTCTTCCTGGTAGCAGTGCAATTGTATTATCTCATCCAGCCCCTGCACATGACTCATTCTGAAACCATCCCTGGAACTGCAGCCCATGCCCCAGAGCTCTGTCCCTCTGCCCTTGCCCTGCACTCCTCAGTGTGCCCAGGAGGACCCCACCAGCCCTGCCAACACCTACCTGCACCCAGGGGACACTCCAGGGGTTGCTGATGGCCTTGGACCAGCCCTGAAGAGGACCCCGAAGCTGTCCAGCTCCTTGCAGCCCTGGAGCACCAGCCCTGCAGGACTGAGGAGCTTTGGGGTTTTGCTAGGGCAAAAAAGAAAAAAAAAAAAAAGGAAAATTTTAGTATTAAGTGAAGGAGGTTATCTTCCTGGCTGGGGCAAGCTGAGCAGGATTTGGAGATGGTTACCTTACTTTGGATCAGACCTGCAGGCTTCCTCTCAGTCCCATTTTGGAGATCTCAGGGTGGGGCTTTTTTTCCCCCTTGGATGTCCAGCTCAGTCCCTGTGAAACAAACCCCTCAATGCTCACCTCTAACCAGGTGTTTAAAGTTAAAGAGGTCCTTGAGGGGTTTCCTGAATCAGTCCATAAATAGAGGGTTACAGAGCCCTGGCTCAGTGCCATGGGCTGAGAACTGCAGCAATAGTGGATCAAGGATTGGACTTGATGATCTCTGAGGTCCCTTCCAACCCAGCCAGTTCTATGATTCCCCAGATCTCCTTCTCTGGAGACTTTCAGGACCCATCTGGAGGCTTTTCTGAGTTCCCTGCCCTTGTTTGGTCCTGCTCGTGCAGGGGGTTTTACTGGATGATCTTCAGAGGTCCCTTCCAAGCCCTTAGGTTGTGTGAGTTCAAACCCCTGCTCTCTGCCTGACGTCAGTGACACAGACACCAAACTCACCCAGGAGAGAGGACGAGATAAGGAATGGGTCTGGGAGGCTCCCTCTCTGCTAGGAACCGAATTTCTTGAAGCTCTCTCCTGCCTGCTTGCAGGAAGCAGCTTTTTTCTTCTCGTTGGTACAAGTGCTCACACTGTGCTTGTCACTGTAGCATCCAAAAGCTTCCCAGGATTGCATTAAACAACGTGAGTAATGTCTGCAGCAGGCTCCTAAGCTGGGGATTTCAAGTCGGGAGCTTTGGCTCATTTATTCAGGGGACTAAACTCATTCAAGGAGGGAGTCAGGAAGTGAGTTTCCAGGAGCTGCATCTATACTCACAGCATTTCATCATGCCAGCCTCTCATCCTTCAGCTGGGAGGTTATCCCCCAGGGCTGAGTGTCCTTTAACAGGTCCTGTGCTGGGCCAGGCTCCCCTGTGCAGAGGGAAACTGGTCCATAAGCCATTAAACAAACAATAAATCAACTTGTAAAAATTATATTTCAATGCTGCAAGTGATATTGCCACAACAGGACTGGAGGAGGGTCAGGGGGTTAAAGCATTCATCCAAGCAGCCTGGAGGCAATAATTTGGGCATCTCCATCCTGAAGGAGGTAAAGAGCATAATTGAAATAATAATAATAATGTAAGAGTTGCAGGAGGAGGAGGAGCACAAGACAGTAAAAGAAGTAAGGAAGAAAACCAGGTGGAGGGGTTCTCCAGTTCCCCATCCTGGAGATGCTCTGCAGGCAGGCTGGGGGGGCTGCAGGGGAAGGTTTCTTCTGTTTGTGTGCTGACTGCTGCCCTCCTGGGACACCAGGCTGGCTGCTCACAGAACCACAGGAATCTGGGAAACTTCCAGGTTGGAAAAGACCCTGGGGATCATCAAGTCCAACCACAGAAATCAGAGAAACTTCCAGGTTGGAAAAGACCCTGGGGATCATCAAGTCCAACCAAAGAAGCTCCACAAAAAAGGCTGACAGCCAAGCAGAAGCAGTGGTTGGGTCCAGCCACTGAGCAGCCCTACAGAAGGGCTGGGAGGAAGGTTGAGTCTCTGCTGTGGCAGCACCACATCTGTGGTTGCTGTGTCCACCAAGACATTTCAAGTAGGCTACAGGATGTGAGAAGAAGCAGAATTTGTACCTCTGGCTTCAGTCCCACAGCCCTGGAGATGGGGTTGGTGCCAGGCAGGTGCCTCAGCCCTGTCCCTGAGCTCCAGCAGCCCCTCTGATGCCACGAGGGACTTGGCTGCTCAGTCCTCTTGGCAGGAGCTTCTGCTTCTCCAAGTAGAGGACCCCCAAGGAGGAGCAGGTCCTGCCCAGGCAGGATTGCAGCATCCCAGGTGAGATGCTGAAGAACTGCAAACGCTTCCCATGGACAAGCTGAAACCATCACAGCTCAAGTTTCTTCACCCTGCAGCTTTCACCCGAATCTGGAAAATGGTTTCATAAATATCTCTGGCCCAAACTTTCTCCAGAACTTACAAGCCCTCCCCCTCCATCCCTTGCTGAACCACCCCAAAGTTCACTTTTGCTGCAAATCGAGTTGGGAGGCTGAAGCCACCTCCTGGGGATCCTGCCCTCCCACCCCCTGCTTCTGCTGGTGCTTCCCGGGGGACAACACGTCCCTCTGCTCTGCAAGATCTGTGGCAGGGATGTAGGGCAGGACCAGCTGGGACCTGGCTGCCTGCCCACCAGGCAAAGGCAGAGCCCACATCTGAAGAGCAGGGAGGTCAGCAAACCAACAGCCCAGCAGGAATGCTCCTGCCCCAGCCACCACCTGCCCCAGATTTTGGGTTATCCTCGGTTTTAAATCTGCAGCTTCCTCCCTTACCTACTGCCCACTGTCCTGCCCGTGCCACAAACACAGGAGTACGGATGTCCTCATCTGCTCTCCTCTGAAACCCATCACTTGCCCAGCCAAGTGCTTCACAGACTTTCAAGAATTCATTTGCACGAGAGTCTGTACTGTGAAGGGCTTTGTGAAGATGAAATGGAGCCATTAGTTTTAGATACCCAGTCAGAGACACCTGGTTCCTGTTTGGCTGCTTGGTTGGGTTTGTTCTTTGGTTTGGTTTGTTTTTTGGGGGTTTTTTGTGTTCTTTTAGTTGGTTGGTTGGGGTTTTTTTTTGGGGAGGGGTTGTTTTGAGGGTTTCTTTGGGGTTTTTTTTTTGGTTGGTTGGTTTTTTTAAACTTTTTTTTTCAGCAAACTTATTAAAACATTGAAAGCAGCCCTGAGAAGGACTTGGGGTGTTGGGTGCAATGGGGAGACCTCAGAGCACCTTCCAGTACCTGAAGGGGCTCCAGGAAAGCTGGGGAGGGACTGGGGACAAGGGCCTGGAGGGATGGGATGAGGGGGAAGGGTTTGCAGCTGGGAGAGGGGAGATTGAGATAGGATCTTAGGATCAAGAAATTCCTTGGGGTGAGGGTGCTGAGCCCCTGGGTGCCCAGGTTGCCCCCAGAAGCTGTGACTGCCCCATCCCTGGCAGTGTTGAAGGTTGGATGGGGCTTGGAGCCCCCTGGGCTGGGGGAGGTGTCCCTGGCCATGGCAGGGGGTTGGAACAAGGTGATCTTTAAGGTCCCTTCCATCCCAAACCAGTTTGGGATCCTGTGAAGGGATGGCTCACGTGTTCAGAGCAAGGTTCCCACAGACTCCAGTTTTGGTACCACCCCCTCCAGCCTCAAGCAATTCCGGTCTCAGTGTCTCCAGCCAGGTGCCAGGAAATGAAGAACATGTTAGAAATCACCAGTGAAATCTCTGGTGTAGAGGACTTCCAAGCTGTCAGATGGGAGCACTTTAGCTCAGACCAAAAAAAAAAAAGAAAAACCAAACCAAAAAATAATCTGTAGCTCTCCAGGGCAACATCCAGTCGCTTAAATCTTTCCCTTCCCACAACAACTTGCCTCCTTATTCCCTAACTCTTGCCCAGTTTTGCAAGGATCCCAGGGTCCTACAGCCTGCAGAAGCCCTGTCCTATCTTCAGACCACAGCACAGGACCAAAATAAAAGCCAGAAATCATGGCCAGACACCCAAAACCTCCTGGCACCCCAGGAGGGACTCAGGGGGTGTGGATCAGCTTTGCTGCTGTGTTCACAAGAAGTTGGTTTGAAACCTTTGCTCCTGGCATTTTCTGGGGTCTTAAAAAAGAAACTAGCAAAATATTTGGTTGTGTGTCACCAGATTAAGCCCCCCCAAGCTCATCTAGATGTGCCACGTGATGGTGGCCACTTCAAGCATCACCCTCTCCCTCTCCAAAAGGCAGATGTCCCCCAGGGCCCTGCCAGGGCTTGGGCATTTCCAAGCCAACCAAGGTGGTTACCACACTCTTTTTCAGAGCAAACAAGGAGGGGGGTGAATTAATTTCAGGCCATTTATCACCCAGGCAGCACAGCAGGTGACAAGTACAACTCTGCAGCCCAGTGATCAAAGAGCACCCAGTGGGTCTGCAGGAGTTGGTATCTGAAGGACCCAGGCAGAGGCAGTGAATGTTCCAGCTCCCCATCCGGGAGGCATCAATCATTTTCCTGTTGGTTATCAGTTCCTATCATGTGTCTCTCGTGCATTTTTAATCGGTTAATTACTTTATTCCTACACTAAGCACACCCTCAAGCCCCAATTATTATCAGCATTCAGCCCTCTCTCCATCCTGGATGGCTTCTCCAGGCTCTGCTCTCTCCGTTCCTGGGCCACTCTTCCTTCTCCTACAACACCACCGGGGTTCTCTGATACCTCCCTGAGTCCTCTGCCAGGCTGGAGCAGACCTGTTCTCATTACTCTATTATCTTGCTGCTTATCAGCCCCGTTCCCAAGCTCCTCATTACTGTAAGTTGCAATTACAACAGCTAATTGCCCTCCTTTCATTCCTACCTCACTTCCAACCATCTCCTGCTCATTCCACTTCCCAGCTCCCCACAGCCAGACCATTGATTCCCCCACAACCCCACAGCCAGACCATTGATTCCCCCACAACCCCACAGCCAGACCACTGATTCCCCCACAACCCCACACCTGATGGGCAGCAGAGCCTTCCCTTTGCTTTCCTCACCCTCCACCCTGAGGGTTTTGTTCTGTCAAGGCTCTGGCTGGGCCCCAGGGAGGAAATCCAGCTCTTTCCTCATCCTAAACTCTCTGTTCGTTTGGAAAAGAATTGAACTTGCTGCTTTCTGCAGAGGACCTGAGCACCTGCTCCTGGAGGAAGCATCTGGAGCTGCTCTGATGCTGTGCAGTGAGGGGCAGGAGTGGGGGAGCTGCCCCTGCTCCTGGGTTTGGGCTGGGAGGATGGAGCAGGACATGCCCAGCAACCATTGGAGGAGGAGCAGCCACAGAATCATGGAATGGTTGGGTTGGAAGAGACCTCCAAGCTCACCCAGCCCAACCTGTGACCAACACCACAGTCAGCTCCTAAACCCTGTCCTTAAGGACCAGCTCCAAATGCCTTTTCAATGCCTCCAGGGATGGGGACTCCACCTCTGTCCTGGGCCATCCCAATGCCTGACAAAAAAGTTGAATCACAGAATTGCTCAGGCTGGAAAAGACCTTCAGGATCACCCAGTCCAGCCCCCACTTGCTGGAGGGGCTCTGCAGCACCTTCCCACCCCGAGTTCCCCCCCAGCTCCTCAAAATCTACCAAAACTGTCAGCAAGGTAAAACCCCAGCAGATCAGGGTTGCTTCTAGCCTCAAAACCTGCAGCTCCTGGTGTGCAGGACACATCCCAGCTTTGCTTCCAGTCCCCATTCTCCCCCCTGGAGCTCAGGACCCACCACACATACTGGTTGCCCATACTGGGATGGGATGGGATGGGATGGGATGGGATGGGATGGGATGGGATGTCTGTGGCCAGGTGCCAAACCTTGTGCTGGGAACAGAGCAGTGGCTGCAGCTCCTCTGCCCTTTCCCTTGGCTCTACTGACCCCAAAGCTCATACATCCACACCCCATGGAAGAGCAGGCTGGTACAGAGGGGCTGGTTTCATGCACTGAAAGCAGCATTTCCTCTGCCTGCACACTAATCCCATGTGCAATATTAATTATCCAGCCAGCACCGTTGCCATGACAGCCCTCAGACCAGCAAAGCCAACACAAGCAGAGCAGACCTTCACCCCACCCTTCCTCCTGGCTCCTGGACTCAGCCAATGTCCCAGTGCCAAGTGGTGGTGGCAGGGGAGGGATGGACACCCAGACAAGGGTCACCCAGACAAGGAAAAGTCCAGATTTGGACTTTTTTGGAAGTTAGGCTTAATTCTGAAGCTGCATTCCAAGAGCAGACTGAAGTCAAACATGCCCATTTTTAGGTCAAAATTACTCTTTTTTTTTTTTTTTTTCCCCTTATCACAACACTGGCCTAGCTCTAGGAGTTAAAAAGGGATGATTAGAGGTAGAGAGAGCAAGGAAGAAAGAAACGAAGGGGGTGGGTGTGCATAAACAGAGCTGGAGCCCCCCAAAAAATTGCACAAATATGAGATCAAAAGAGAAGGAGCCAACTTCTGAATAGCCCCAGAGATGCAGCACTTCCAGCCCAGTGCCTGCCACCCAACAAACCCCACAAGCAGTGACAGACAGATTTGGGTCCCTCCTCTTCCCACCCAAGGTAACTTCATGGCTCCAAAATGAGGAGGAGGTCACCATTCACCTGACACCAGGGCAGGTGTTGGCAGGTTCAGGGTTTTGCTAGGGAAAGGTTTGGGTTTTTTTTCCCAAAATTAAAAAACCAGAACCATTTCCCCTCTCTGAGAAAGCACTGGGGAGGGACATGGACCTCCTTTGCAGGGTCCACAGGTGGGAAGCCCACAAACCTGGCACCCAGCAGGCACCCACAGGACTGGGTTTGGCCGTGTCCATCCCATGTGCAGATGACACCAAAAACCTTGTCCCAGGGATCCATGGCACAAGGGAGACCCTGAGAGCCACTCAGCCCCATTAAACCCCTCTCCCTCATAAACCAACCACCTGGTCAGCACCTGGGGAGAGAGAGGGGACCAGGGTGGCTTCTGCTGTGGCTTTTGTGACCTGGGCAAGGGAGGGATGAGGAGCAAACAACTGAGTCCCCCCAGGGCTGGTGCCACCTCTGTGCCTGGCACATGGCAGTCCCAGGCATTGCTGGTTTGTTCCAGGTTTGCTAAGGAAGTCAAGACCCAAAGAAGCCCCACAACAAAACACCCCCTGGTTGGCTGAAGCCATTCTGGGCTTATCCTTTTTTTTTTTTTTTTTTCCAGGTGTCTTTCTGACCCAAAGCCTCCCAAAAATGCCTGGGGAGAGTTGGGGGTGGCATTGGATGGAGCTGTTCCCATCCCCCTGCACTGAAACCTTGGGGTTCCTCTGGTCTGAAGCCATTTAATTAAAGTCAGTTTGGGAAGGTTCTTGCAAAAGTCTTACCAGGGAATTGCCACGATGTGACAGTGACACTGGGGATGGCAGCAGTGCCTCCTCATCTTGAAACAGTGGCCTTACATCCCAACTGTCCTTGTATCCCAACAGTGTCCTTGTATCCCAGCAGTGCCTCCTTACCTCACACCAGGGAGATGTTGGAACCTGGCATTGCCTGCTCTGATGTCCTGATCTCTCTTTCCAGGTCTCATTCCAGAAGGGGTTCCAGCTCCCAGCCTGCCTGTGCCTGGAGAACCTCCTTGAGCCCAGGAAGCAGAGGAGGGGAGGGATGTAGGGATGCTGATGGAGCACCTGACCAAGTGGCTGTGCAGCTCTGACCTCCTCCATCCCATATCCACCTCCTGCTGGAGAGGAAAATTCCTCCAGACAAGTATCAAGTGGTCAGGTACCCCTCATCCCCGAGAGAGTGCTTTGGGCTTTTCTCCTGCACTCTTTTTGGCTTTTCTTCCCCCATTTCCCACCTTCCAGCTCTCACCCCAAGCTCCAGGCTGTGCCCTTCAGGAGCCCAGGAGGCCACTGGTGGCTGAGCAGCCTGATGCTCATTAGCCAAGGTAAATAAGTTTGGCTTTTTGTTGTTGTTGTTGGTTGTTTGCTCTTTTTATTCATTTAGCCTCATCTGCCTGTCTTGTTTGCTGGACTGGATTATGCAAATCAAAATACAACCAATATTGCAAAGAGGAAAGCAAAGCAAAGCTCGTGCCTGCTCCCCTGGCCCATGCCAAGGACTCCAGCTTGGCAGGACTGAGCCCAGGAGGCACTGCCAGGACAGATGACCCTCTCCAGGGATCAGGCTGCTGATCCCAGAATGGCTGGAGCAGCTCAGGTCCCTTAAGTGAGCAGCTTTGCATCAGGAACACTGCAAAACAAAAAAAAAAAAAAAGAAAAAAAAAAAAGAAGCTGCTGATTTCCCTGAAATGGCTGCAAAGGCTGAAAGTTAATTTATCCCTGTTGTACTTCAGAGCCTCCATCCCCTTTGGTGAGCATTTCAAGGCAACCCCCACCCCCCAAGCCTCAAACCCAGTAGCTCCCAATCCGAAAATGTTCTTGCTGTGTGAAGATGAAAATGGCACCACTGGAAAGGCTGAGAGCTCCAAAGGGGAAGCAGAGGTGGGGGAAGACTCGGGAGCAGAGCAGGAAGCCCTGCTAATGGTGTCAGTAAATTGCAGCAGAAGGATTCTCTCATTTGGGGGAAGAGAGATGGAATAGCTCAGGCTATTCTCCCTGGCACTAAACTCATTACTCTGTTTCCTGCTATGCTGGAAATCTTCTTCTGCCTTTGATAGGTGGAGTCAGGAAGAGCCAGGAGGGAAAGATCCCCAGAAACGTTTGATCCTTTTCACATTGGGTTGGTTGATTTTCGTTGTTTTGTTGGGTTTTGGTTTTGGTTTTTGTTTTGTTTTGTTTTGTTTTAAGGGGCTTGGGCCAGGCAGCACTGGGGAAACTCCTGGTTTGGGAGAAGGATGGGGGAGAAAAGGGAACTGGGTTTGGGGACAAGTGCAGGTGGACCAAAGGAAAAGGAAAATATGTCTGGGCTGTGAGGGGACTCAGTGGCCAAGGGTGAGGCTTCACATCACAAAATCCCAGACTGATTAAGGTGGGAAGGGGCCTCAAAGATCATACAATCCCTCCCCCTGCCATGGTCAGGGACACCTCCCCCAGCCCAGGGGGCTCCAAGCCCCATCCAACCTTCAACACTGCCAGGGATGGGGCAGCCACAGCTTCTGGGGGCAACCTGGGCACCCAGGGGCTCAGCACCCTCACCCCAAGGAATTTCTCCCTCCCATCTCCTCTCCATCTCCCCTCTCCCAGCTGGAAACCCTTCCCCCTCATCCCATCCCTCCAGGCCCTTGTCCCCAGTCCCTCCCCAGCTTTCCTGGAGCCCCTTCAGGCACTGGAAGGTGCTCTGAGGTCTCCCCATTGCTCCCTTCTCTTCTCCAGCCTCAACACCCCCAGCTCTCAGCCTGGCTCCAGAGCTGCTCCAGCCCTTGGATCATCTCCATGGCCTCCTCTGGACTCTCTCCCACATCTCCACATCCTTCCTGTGGTGGGGACTCCAGAACTGGACACAAAGCCCCAGAGGGGTTCCCACCAAAGTGGATCAGACAACCCCCCTGGTTCCTGGGCCCATTGTTGGCTTCTGGAGAGCTTCTCCTCACCCAGCACCTCCAAGTCCTTCTCCTCCTGGATGGCCTCAGGTGAGAGGCACCAGGACTGAGAAATCTGGGACAGGGAGAGCTTTGGCTCTGCGTGGCCATCCCGTGCCAGGCCCTGGCTGGGAGCTGGAGCAATCTGTGCTGTGTCCCAGCTGCCACCAGCCCTGTGCCCTCCGAGGCAGGCAGGCAGCTCTCTGCCTGCACATCTGTGCCCACCACCTGCCACCAGCAAACCTTATCTGTCTGCTGCACAGCTCTGCTCCCCCCATTCCTCATCCTGCTCAGAAGCAGGAGCTGGGAGCTGCCCGTGCCAAGCAGCACCACAGCAGCAGGAATCCCTGTCCCAGGAGCTGGCTCTGTCCCATGACATTTCTCCCACCCTTTTATTCAAACCTGAGCAGGATTTTGGTGGTTTTCCAGCACTTGGAATGGGGTTTTCTGGTCCATGTGGGTGCTCAGGGCTGGGGAATGAGTCTCCCTCCCAATAGCAGCTGACACAGAGCTCTGGGTGCCTGCATCAGAGAAACTGGGATGGACCCAGATGCCAAATCCTCCAAGTTCTCACCCTCAGAATCTGAGCCCTTCTCACCAGGGACAGGAATGGAGCAGATGATTGAAGCAACCCTGACTATCCCATCAGCATGGAGAGGACTTCTCTGCTCCTTGCCCAGGAGCCCTGGTCCCTCCCTACACCAGACACCAAAAAACCTGTTATGATCATCAGACAAATCTCCCAGCTCTGCTTTGGGTGGTTCAGTCATTGCAGAGCAGCTCTCTGGAGTTATTCCTCCTTCTGAGGCCTCCCAGTGCTCCCAGTTCCAGCAACCAAGTCTTGCTGGGTGCTCTATGGCTCGCTGGTATATGAAGCACAGATTTGTTTTGGTTGGAAAAGACCTTCCAAGTCCATCTCTGAACCCAACAGTGCCAGGGCCACCACCACTGCCCCATGGCCCTCAGCACCACAATTCCACAGGTTTGGAATCCCCTCCAGGGATGATGGGGACTCCAGCCCTGCCCTGGGCTCTCCATCCCACAGCTCTGCATCTCCTGTGGCTGTGTAGGGGTAAGGAAGGGGACCAGGTTTCATGCAGGGACAGAGACCTGAAAGCTCTGAAGAGCCTTTTTGTGCCAGCTGGGGGGTGCCAGGGAAGGCAAAGGTGTTCATTGGAGTCTGTGGCATCAGCAAGAAAAGTCACTCTTACCTCTTCTTCCAGTCATAAACCACCACCTGGCAGAGCAGGGACACTTCTGAAGCTGTCACAAGGAGGGTGTGAGGTGAAGCAACACTGGAAGAAGGAGAATGGGACATACTGAGTGTGCTGGCTGGGCTGGAGAGGCTGTGCCTCCATCTCACTGCCATCTCCTGGCCCTTGGGAAGCTCCTGCTGGACACAGGGTGTCTGCAGCTGCTGCCCCTGAGCCCCCTCCATCAACTTCATGTTCCCTTGGACCAGGAGGCTGTTTCTACCTGCCAAGCTTTCCTTGTGGTCATGCTCAGGATGGAAGCCTTGCTCCCAGCCCCCTGCATGGTTAATGTGGCCATATAACAGCAGCAGCTCGCAGGGTTCCTTACTCATCTCATTACCCAGGCATAAACCCCAGGCAGACAAATAGAGAGCAAAACAAGGTTTATGCCTCCTGGAGAAAGCTTCTTCCATCTCCTAAATTGGAATAAAAGCTCTAGAGGTGAACTCTGTGGCTCCTAGCCCACCAGTGCTCCCAGTGGGAAAAGGCTCCCATGGGAACTGAACTGGGAGGCTCAAGGGGCAGCCAAGGAGATCCAGAGGCTGCAAGCAGGGCAATGTCACCTGGGCTGGCATCAGGACCTGCTCCTGGCTGCTGGGGGACTCTGCTGCCACGGCCACAGCTGCCCGGCCACCTCTCTGCCTCAGTTTCCCCCCGGCCGGCTGGGGATGAGGGCTCTGCTCCCAGGGCAGCAGTTAATGAGCTCATGTTTGAACACAGAATGTCTCTGCAGCTTGTAAGTGCTAAGTGCTATTAGCAGCTCCCAGCACTCCTGCTCTGGTACAGGGCTCGGCTGACTTTGCCCGAGGCCATTCCAGCCCAGTGAAGCAGCAGCAGCAGCACCTGGGCTGTGCCAGACCTCTGGAAAGCAGCTGGAGATGGAGCTGCTCCTCCAGACCTCTGAGCTGGGAGAGGAGCTCAGACTGGTGGGGAGCTGGACAGACATCTCATGGGGCAGGAGAGTGAAGGATGGGGGCGTCCTGCAGGGACTTGGGGTCTGCAGAGCCACCTGGCTCCTGGGGAGGACATGGGCTGGTGGCCCAGGTTGCCCCCAGAAGCTGTGGCTGCCCCATCCCTGGCAGTGTTGAAGGTTGGATGGGGCTTGGAGCCCCCTGGGCTGGGGGAGGTGTCCCTGACCATGGCAGGGGGTGGAACCAGATGGTCTTGAAGGTCCCTTTGGACCCAACCCCGTCTTTGCTTCTAGAAATGCCCTCTTGTCTGCTCTTTCTGTGTGCCACAACAGAACTGTCCCCAGAGGTGCCAAACCTCCTGCAATGTCCCTTGCTGGGCTGGGCTTGCCCTGCAGCCACCTGCTGAGCTCCCCATCTCTGTCCATGCTCCCCTTCTCACCCCCACCCTTCTCCAAGTGCTACCCGAGCATCTCCAGCCCAGAGGCAGCTGATGGGCTGGGGCAGAGCTGGCAAAGCTGCTGGAGCTGGGCTGGGGGAAGCTCTGCCAGGCTGGGTTCACAATTAGGCTCCCAAAGGCAAGATCATAAAGCATCCAGACACTTGGGAGAGAGGGCTGATTACCAGCATCTTTCATCATTAAATATTAACACCAAGGCTGCTTAAAGGCCAGTGCAAGAATTATAGAATTTAATACCCATCAGGCTCTATCAATAGGCTGGGAGAAATATGGGCCTTCTGCCTCTGGTTTTTGGGGGTTGTTTGTTTTTTCTTAATGCTTCCATGTAAACTGGAAGCCAGGCAAAATTAAACAGCACAATTCTTGGTCAGGAGCCATTGGGATTTGCAAAGAAGGAGCACCAGGGAGCAGATGTGATTGATTGGCTGGGGGGAGAGAGCTCATTAAACCACAAGCCTTGGGACCAGGAGGAGAGGGAATGAAAGCATCATTTAAGAAATGAAAGCCATCCATGGTGAGGGACACCAACCTCCAGCACTGCTCTGGAGGGGACCTCAACCTGATGGCCTGGGCAAAAGGAACTCTTCCACTCAGCCCTACAAAGCTGTGCTGGGACATGTGGGACATCCTCTCCCATGGCCACAACCAGATAATCCTAGAAAGTGAGGGGCTGGAAAGGACCTGGAAGTTCATTGAGTCCAACTCCTGCCAGAGCAGAGTCACCCACAGAATGTCCCACGGGGACATGTCCATGAGGGGTCTGAATGCATCCAGAGAGGGAGACTCCAAGCCCCTTTGCCACTGTATGCCCAGGGGGTGATGGCAAGGACACACATCTGGAATTCCTCACCTGTGCTGCTGGCTCCTTTACCCCCAGCACAAAGTTGGGAAAAATCCTGGAAGCCCCCCCAAAAAAGATCAGGGTCTTCTTGTGAACAGGGGGGGGTTTTCCAGCTGCAAGAGGGGAGATGGAAAGATCTTGGGGAGAAATTCTTTGGTGAAGGTGAGGGTGAAGTCCTTGGTGTGAGGGTGCTGAGCCCCTGGGTGCCCAGGTTGCCCCCAGAAGCTGTGGCTGCCCCATCCCTGGCAGTGTTGAAGGTTGGATGGGGCTTGGAGCCCCCTGGGCTGGGGGAGGTGTCCCTGACCATGGCAGGGGGTGGATGATCTTGAAGGTTTCTTCCAACCTGGGCCTCTCTGGGATTCTACGATTCCAGGGTAGGGTTTTTTGGTTTGATTCCTTGGTTTGCATTCTAGGAAAAGGCTGCCTGGCTCAGGTGACCTTTCTGGGACCCGTGGAGAGAGAACCTGTGCTCGAGGAGTTCAGGAGGGCTCAGGCAGAGCATGGTGCTCAGGGACCATCCCCCTGGCCCCCCTCAGAGCTTCAGAACTTCACCAGCAGAACCACCCATGGGCTGCAGGGCCCAAACTACTCAAGGATGAGGGGGGACTTAACTTCTCCAGGCTGAACACCCCCAACTCTCTCAGCCTGGCTCCAGAGCAGGGCTCCTCCAGCCCTCAGATCATCTCCATGACCTCCTCTGGATTCACTCCAAGAGCTCCACATCCTTGTTGTGGTGGGGGCCACCCTTTATTCCTTTCAAAGCCTCTCCCCTGCCCTGCTTTTCACACCAGTGCTGTCACCTTTGGGTTTTTTCCCCTTTCCCCACACCTCTTGGTGGCCCCTCCATCCTCATCCCAGCTGCTGGACAGCTGGATACCCCCTGCCAAAATGACCCAAAACCAGGGGAAAAAAAACAAAACCCAGAAAGGTAAATTCCAGACCCTCCTGGGAGCCTGACTGAAGGAACTCAGGAGGTTCTCAGGGCCCTTTTTGCACTGCAAGAATCAGCCCATGCCCCCTCCAGGTTTTCTCCTGAAGCCCCCCCAGCTGGTTTCTAATGATTCACTGAACCAAGTTCCAGTCTCCAGGTTGTGACACCAGCCTGGCCCTGCCACAGCACACCCCAAACACCAGGGCAACCTTTGGCTCCCCTCTCAACTTTACCTTTTCCTACCTGCAGTATTTTATTATTTTTTTTTTTGCTCCCCATTTCCCACCCCACAGGCACAAGTTCCACCTCCTGCTGCCACCCAGAATCATTCCCCCCCTTCCCAAAGGACTGTAATTTTTTTTCCTCTGCATTTTTCAGCATCTCTCCAGGAATCTAAAGGGCAACTCCTCTCTCCCCCACCTGGAACATCCCCACTGTGACCCCAACAAATTCACTCCAAGCCTCTGGCACCCCAGGAGCTGCCTTCCCATGCCCCGCAGGCATTCCCAGCCCTACAAAGGTTTTCTCCCCACAACCCCCTTCCCAGCTGCAGAAAAAGCTGTGCTGAGCTCAGGAAGACTGCCCTGGAAATAACTGCATTGCTGGGGAGACATATTAGGTGTCTTTTGATCAAATCATCCATTTTAATTGTTATTTTCCAAGGCACTCGCTCCGCAGTGATTTTTCTTTGGAAATTATATTGTTTATTGCTTCTTCCTCTGTTATCTCTGAGCTGTGCAAAGCTACAGGTTGCTTTGTGGGGTTTTGTTATTTTCCTATCTCTGCTGTTATTTTACAAGTGGCTAAGGTCATACTAACTTATGAGAGTTGCCCAAATCATGTTTCTTCCCTCTGTGTGCATTTTAATACCCACACTTGGCTTTTCCTGGTGTTTTATTCTCTCCATTGCACGGGGGAGTTGCCAGGGTGGCAATAAATCACTCCTGACTCTCCTCACTGCTACTCACACCTCTTCTTTATACAAATTTCATTTTCCCACACGTTCATTTGTATACTGCTTATGGAAAAAAAATAAAAAGCTTAAAAAAAAAAAAAAGAACAAAACCAACCAAAAAACCCCAAACAAACAGCTTATTCTTTTCCTACTCACCCATTTTTTTCTCCTTCCCCTCTTCCATTCCCTTGGAATGAAGAACCCCCAACACCTCGTGATTTCACCCCCTTCCTGCTACACCACAATGGTTTTTCACCCTAAAATCCTTTCCCAGGAGCTTACAGAGCTGCTTCACCTGTTTGTTGGGTTTTTTGGGTTTTTTTTTTCCCTACGAGCCTTAAGAAATTCCAGCTCTTCTCCTGCTGCTCCACTTGGAGTAAAAGCTTTGTCTGGCTCCTCCAGCACCCACACCCAAGTCCTGCTGCCCATGTCTGTTCTTCTTGCACCTCTGTAGCCTCTCTGGGACTTTTAAGATCCCTTCAGCAGCTCTTGCACTTTTAACATCCCACCCATGGCATTACCTCTACCATTAGGATTAGCACACTACTGAGTTTCCAGACCCTTCAGACACTTCTCCCTCTGCAGAACCCCAGGGAAAAACAGCCAGATTCCTTTTTGGTTGGACAACAGTCCTGTTGAGGTGAAGATGCCCAAGGAAATCCTCTTGTGGGGTTGTGTGGGCTGAGGTGGCCACCCCAGCCCCAAAGTCCTTGCCAGTGAAGGAAGATTTTCAGCAGCAGAAAGCAGGGAAAATCCTGAGCAATGCAGAGCATGCTGTCACCTCTCCCAGCACCAGTCACCCAAAATGAGGGACCCAGGTGAAGAGATGCTAAAGAAGAAATACCACGAAGGGCCCTTCCATTTCTACAAGTGGGAAAAGAAATTTAAAAATATATTTATATATAGAAATACACACAAAGATTAAATGCCAGTTTGAAGAGGCATTCAGATGCACTTCAAGGAAGAACTTCAATATAGAAAACAAGAAAAGAACATTTCTGAGAACTTCAATTAAAGACAAGGTAACTTGGAATCCTTCCCATCCGTTCCTTACATTTTCCAGCCTATCTTTTCTCTTTTATTTTATGTTCAGCTCTCAGAGAGGCTTTGCTACATCAAAGATACTTTTTGTCTCTCTTTGTTCAAATGGATAAATTTGCCTACAAAAACTAGAAATATCATCAACAGTGAAAAATAATTTATTTGTAAAAGGAACTAACTGGTGTTTGAACTAGAGCTGGGAATTGAGATAATGTCTATGAACGTGGTGGAATGAATAGATGGAAGCATCTGAATTTATGGAAATACATAAATTCTCCTTTGCTGATAGAAAATTACAGTCAGGCCCCACTGCAAGCTGAATTAATATTCAACAAAATCACATTCCCACCCAGGAACCCAAGGAGCCAACTGATCCTGTTTCCACTCAAACCAACAGGAAAACTCCCAAAGCCCCTGGGCCAGCTCTGACCCACATCTTCTGATCCCATCCCCAGGCAGCTGGTGGCTCCTTGGACACCAAACTGTGGGGATGCCACCAGGGAAGGGGTGACAGGGGGGGACTTGGAGCTGAGAAGGGGACACAGTGCAAACCAGGTGGAGTTCAGTGAGGTGCAAGGTTCTGCTCCGGGGTGGAGGCAGTTGCAGTCAGGAACACAGGTTGGGGGGGAAAAGGATGGAGGGCAGCTCTGAGAAGGACCTGGGGGTGGTGGTGGAGCAGAAGCTCAACGTGAGCCATCAGTGTGTGCTGGGAACAGAACCCAACCGGGTCCTGGGGGCATCAGCAGAACCACAGAGAGAGGTTGAGGGAGGGGATTCTCCCCCTTTATTCTGCTCTGCTCAGACCCCCCCTGCAGTGCTGGGTCCAGGTATGAAGTCCCCAGCATCAGAAGGACACAGAGCTCCTGGAACAGATCCAGAGCAGAGCCCCTGAAATGCTCAGAGATCTGAGCAGCTCCCTGGGAAGCCAGGCTGAGGGATTGGGGTTGTTCAGCCTGGAGAAGAGGAGGCTCCCAGGGGAGCTCAGAGCAACCTTCCAATATCTGAAGGGGCTCCAAGAAAGCTGGGGGAGGGCTTTGGACACGGGGGGGTAGGGAGAGGAGAAGGAGAAATGGGTTAAAACTTGAAGAGAGGAGATTTAGATTGGACATCAGGAAGAAATTCTTTAATTTGAGGGTGCTGAGCCCCTGGGTGCCCAGGTTGCCCCCAGAAGCTGTGGCTGCCCCATCCCTGGCAGTGTTGAAGGTTGGATAGGGCTGGGGGAGGTGTCCCTGAACATGGCAGGGCAATCTCTAAGGTCCCTTCCAACCTGGCCACTCTCTGATTCCTCATCAAGGTTGCCACAACAGGCTCAGCCCTGGCAGGAGGAATATTCACACTACCAGCTGTAATTTTTTACTTCTCTTTCAGATGCATCGATTATTTTTTTTTTCATATCTATTTTATTCCAAGAAGGAGCTGTGGCACCTATTTTACATTCAGAACTCTATCTCAGGACCTGTGCTAACTTGCCAGGGTTTAGATGGAGCAGCGTGGGCTGCGCTGCCGGTCCCGCCAGCTCCGTGTCTGCAGCATCCGAGAGAAGGGCAAACGTGGCATCTGGCAGCCTCCTGTTGGGTCCAGAAATCAGGTTCTCTGAGCACACACTGGGGAGGAGCAGCATTCCTCCTTCCCAGGGCTGCTGCTTTATTAATGGAGCAGCTAAAAACCAAACCAGCACGGGAGCCTTGAGGCCAGCTGCAAGCAAAGCAGAGCTGCTGAAGGCAGCTTCTCCCCCTGATGGGTCAGCATCTCCAAAGAGACCCCAAACAGTGCAACCCAGAGGTAAAAGAGGCCCTGACAAGATGACACAAACTGACTTCTGCCCGGGACAGAGCTGCAGAAGATTCAGAGAGAAGGAAGGATGGGGCTTTTTCTGAACTGGGCAATGATGCTGGAGTGGGGCTGAATCCATTTGGAAATCGTGACCCAGGGTGACAAACCAGAGAGGGACAGTCACCTGCAGGCACCCAGCAGCCTCTCATCCTGGCTCCAAACCAGGCTGGGCTGTCACAGCTTTATTGTCAGCTCCCAGGTGCTTGTGCAGGGGCAGCAGCTGGGCTGAGATCTTGATACAGATGGAACAAAATTAACCAGAGCCAGAGAGAAGCAAAAAAGAAAGGAAGGCTCATTGGCCTGGGGAAAATCAGGCTGGGAGAAGACACTGAAAGAACAGCCTCTTTCCCCAGTCTTTCTGAGCAGGGGTGTGGGCTTGGCCACAGCTCCCTGAGTAAGCAGGACCCCCTGGGTTTCAGGAGCCTCTTGCTGGAGCAGGAAGGTGATGGGCACAAGGATGTGGCTCCTGCCTGGATGCCCAGCAGTGCCTGGAGGTGGGGGGTACCCATAGGAAGCTGCAGATGGGTCTTGTAGCCACCAAACTGAAGACAGGGGAACCCCAGAGAAGGAAGAAAAACTAAAAAAGGGGGTGGAGAAAGGAAAACGTGGACAAACCTAGAGCTTGAGAACGAGGAAAAGTGCAGGGGCTTGGAGCAGGCAGCAGCAGGAAAGCAAACATGGTCAAAGAGTGGGTGGGGAGCTGGGACCACAAACAAGCTCCATCACTGACTCCTGCTGAAGACTTTCACTCCAACTTCCTTAGAGACTGGTGGCTTTGGAAAAGAAACCACAAGTGCTTAGCATTGACCTGTGAATGGATCAGCTCAGCTGAGAGCCTGGGTTTTGCTGGGAAGGGATTGTGTGAAGAGTCCAATAACCAGCACAGGTAGGAGGGCCTGAGAAAGCTGAGAAACGTTCTAAGGGTGAGCTGAAAGGGAGTTTGTGATGGGCACGTAGTGATGGAGAAGCTCATGAGAGCTGGAGGTGTCAAACCTGCTGTGGAGGGGGCAGGGATCCACGGAGGGGGCACATTTAGGAGGTGACCCCCCCCTCTGCCAAGATGACACCAGTGCTGCCTCACCTGTGCACATCTCAAGGCCAGACAGTCCCAACCTTCCCACTTAAAGAAGGGGCTATCAAGGTCGTCTTTGGGTCCACTCCAGAACCTCAGTACACAAGTCAGATCCCTGACATCAAACCAGAGCTGCTGGAGGTGAGAGGATGTTCTCCTGACACAGATTGCCAGAGTTATGGAACTAGTGAGGGCAGGACCTCAGAACAGAAGGACCTGTGGTCTGGGCCACCACGATCTGCTGGGGAGATGGGGAAGCCATGGCAGGATAATAAAACCCAGAGCAGCAGGTTCTGGGTGGAAGAAGAAACCCACAAAGACCTCCTGCAGGTTCCTGGGCACAGTTCTCCATCAGTTCTGTTCGCTCAGATCCCAGCCCATCCACACGGCCACATCCCAGCATCTTGCTTGTCCTCATCAGCGTGGGGGCCATGCAGGTGTCAGTGCCCTTCCCTGGCACCGAGAGCCAGGCACAGATGTGGAGGAGCCCCTTGGAGCTGCTGCTCAGAACAACTCCTGCTCAGACAAACGGGAAGGTGGGAAACGGTGTCAGGGCAGACCGGGGGCTGAACAAACTCCCTGGTTCCCATGGATACCCTGATGGAGGGGCTGCTGCCTTCCCTCCCGAGGCCAGGAGATAAAACATCACCCCAGGTGCCAGCTTCCCTCTGACACAGCACAAAGGGGTGGTGGGAGGTAGGAAATCTGACATCATCTTGCTTTAAAAAGGGCAGAAGGAGCCGGAGACAAGTGAGTGCCTTTCTGTGACAGGCAAATCAGAAGCAAGTGTAATCTCCAGCAGAATTAACACAGATCTGGGGAGATTGGGGAAAGAGTCAAGGTGGCTTCTCCACATTGTCATTTCTCATAAATGTCTCTTCTCTGGAGACATTCAAACCCCCCTGGACATGTTCCTATGTGACCTCCTGCTCTGGCAAGGGGGGGACTTGATCTTTTGAGGTCCCTTCCAACCCCTCATTTTCTGGGGTTAACATATTCCATTTCTTTGAAGATATCAACACAAGTTAAGGCAAGGATTAGCCTCAAAAAGCCCCAAAAGTTAATATCAAGGTTTCTCACAAGAGGCACTTGGGGATGGTCTGGAGTGCAAGAAGAAATCCAACCCCCCAACCAGATTTAGAAGAGGTTTTAAAAAAAATATAGCCAAGGGAAAGGTAATGCTCAGTGCTGGTGGTGGCCAAAGACCACTCAGCAGGTCCCTCAGAGGCCTGTCCTGGGATCTGTACTGCAAGGCACTTGTCAATGATCTGGAAAAGTGGGGACTAATGAAGTGACAGTGTTTGCCTATGCTACACAATTATTCAGGATCATGAAACCTAACACTGACAGGGAAAAGCTCTGGAGGATCTCCCTGAGACTGAGCTACTGACAATAAAAAAGAAGATGAAATTCAATGTAAATAAATGTAATGGAGGTGAAAGTGGGGGGGGGGGGGGGGGGGGGGGGGGCGGAAATAAACCCAGAGTAGCGAGCAAGTTTAAATAGAGAACAATTAGCTCTAAATTAACTCCCAGCACTCAGAGAGAGAGCCCTGGGAAAGCTGCTCAGAGCTGTGCCCAGGTCAGGAAGCAAGGAGGGTGTTGTGTCAGTCCTTGCCCAAGAGCAGATAACAGCCCAGGGATCAGCACCAGAACCAGCACGGAGCTCCATGGCCCAACTGCAGTTTGAATTCTGTGTCTGGTCCTGCACCTCCTGAGCGAGGCAGGAGGAAAACCAAAGAAGGGAGAAAGCTGAGCCCGTGATGTTCCTGGTGCTGAGGGAGGGACCAGAGCAAGGTTACAGAGCTTGGACTCAGCAGAGATGCTGCAGGGTTCTGCTTCATGGTCAAACCCAACCCAAGGTGGGAGGAGGCACCTGAGGAGCACAGAGAGGAAACCTGCACTGTTCTCCTGGGTGTGAAACAAAGAGAGGGGGGAAAAAAATGAAGTAATTTTTTTTTTTTTTTTTAAAGAAGACCACAAGGATTCAACCATAAATGTGCTCCAGGAGGTGGGTTTATAGACAGGACCTGAGAAGGTGCACAAGAGGCCACCTTTGCTGGAGGCCAGGCAGGACCTGGAGCCCAGCAGCCCCACCAAGGCCTCGTTCCTCTTCAGGATGCTGAGGTAGCACACAGCTCCCCAGCGTTTGGCTCTCCTGTACATGGCATTTCCTCCCTTTCTTTCTCCTTTTTGTTTTTGGTTTTGTTTTTTTTCCAGAGAGACACAATTAGACATAACCCATCAAATAACCCAAAACCCCTCCCACCCTGTCGAGAAGTCTGCTTGGAGAAGAAAGAAGATTGGGCGTGCAGAAAGCTCTCACCAGTGAGGCTCGACATCAAAAGAATGTTTTGCATGGACTAAAGAGAAGTATTCATTTTTCATACATGCCCAGATCTGCACTGACACCAGCTCAGCTTTCATACCAGCGCACTTTGTTTACTTAAAAGCTTGAAGGAAGGGAAAATGTCACAGCTGCTCATGTAAAGCTGCCTCTGCACCAATCGGACACATCCAGCATGGCTGTTTGTACAAGCAAAGATCTCCCAATAGGCCAAGAAGCGTTCGCATAAATCATCTGCCCAATCATTTAAGGGGATGAATAATTCATGGCAAGGCAAATGTGTTCACCAGCAATTCGGGTGAAGAGCCAGGAGCAATGTTCAAGGGATGGATTTGCTGCTCGCTGGTTCCGTGAGCCTCAACGTGTTTTCCCTTGACTCCTGACTTTCAGGAACCTGCAACAATCCTCAAGCTTCATCCCTTCAAAGGTCACTGCTTGTTGCTCCCTCCCCAGCTGCTCATTCTCTCCCTGCTCCCGTCCCAGCAGATGACAGTGACACATTTCAGTTACTCCATGGGAGTCATTTCATGTCTTCTTTCACCGTTTCTTAGTTTTTGGGGCTGGTGATGGAGGCCCAGAACTGCTTTGCCTCAGCTGCACAGCTCAGACTTGGGGCTGCCCATCCCCAGAGCATCTCCACACCCAGCCCCACGGAAATCTCCTTCTCCTGCTGTGAAATGGTGAGGAAGATCCAGAGGATCTGGAAAGCTGGGGGGGTGATACTTAGGTAGAACATGGGTTTTATACAAGCCAAAGTCCACCTTTACCCCAGACCTATTTGAAGGCAAAGGCTGCAGGGAGGTGCTGGGACAGCCAGCCAGGCAGATGTGTCCCCTGCAGCCACCCCCAGCAGAGCTCAGGGGCTCCATCAGTGTCCCCTCAGCAACAGAAACAGCTGACAGGAAACAGCAGAAACCCTTTCTCAGGTGCCCTCCATACCCCTAGTCACATCTTTTGGGGCTAAACTGTTCTTTTTGGGGGGTTAGTTTGGTTATTTTTTCTCCCCCGTGTCAGCCACAGCAGAACCAGCCCAGTTCCTTCACCTTGCATGAGATGCAAAATATGAATAGGAGCAAAACGTTTCCTATAGCTGTCTGTCCTCAAAAGGACTTGCTGTGCAGCCACACTGCACACTCAGATATCCCTTCTGTTTTCCGGGATGATTCCTAAAGCTTTGGAGGAAGTATTGCCACGAGAAGAGGGTTTGTCCTCCAGCTGCCCAGGCAACAACCATTCCTAGAAATCAGAGCTGCCTGTGTGCTAAGGAAACACTCCTGTGGAGAGACGGAAACCCCATCCAGGATATTTCAGACTCATTCCTAGCCCTGCACCAATGATCCCCACCAGTCTGGAAGCTTTCCTGGTCCCACAAGCAGCTGCCACCTCCTCGTGCATCCATTTCTCCCCCATGCCTTAATCCCAACGCCAAGAGCTGATGAAACTCGGTTCTCTCTTCACCAAACCCGATCCAGAATCCTGACTCACAGGTACAAAAAGCAGTTTCTTCCTTTTTTCCTGTTGGCTTTGGAGTTTTTCCCCTCCACCCTCGCCAGCAGAGGCTTCACAGTGGCAGAGCCAGCCAGCTGCCAGCACCCTGCAATTTTAATGATCTAATCCGACAGCCAGCAGGCTTTAATTTAAACTTTTATTAACGACTGCTTTCTGCCCTCAAAGACTGTATTAAAATTTGCTAATGGAAGCACAGATTATAAATGCCCCACTGCAAGGCCCACTTGTGCTCTCCCGCACCACCCCCTTCCCCATTCAGAGCAATCCTATTAACTCTTCTTTCTGGCTTGGATAGGTCATTTTGATTGCAGTGGGGTTTTTTGTGTACTTCCCTTATGAGATGGTGTTCCCCGAATCTAAGCATTTGAAAGAACACAATTTTACAAAAGATCACATATTTCCCATTCATTATCCTTCAATAGCCAGCTTAAAATTTAATTTCTTTGACTTATTGCAAATTTTTTTTCTCTCTCTCTTTGAATCTACCAGGGGAATGGAAATGAATTTCATGAGCAGCACCAGGCTGTGTGACAGTCCTGCCAGAACCTCCTCCAACCCTTGCTGAAAAAGGAGAGGAAGAAGAGGGAGAAGGATGCAATGCCACATGTCATTCCCAGGCAGAAAGCTGCAGGATCAGGACATCCAGTTGTCCTCTACCAAGGCCTTGGCACAAAACACCTACACGAAACATCTTGAGACTCCTCACTAGGTCCTCCAGACCCAACATGAGGGCTCAGTGTTGGATGTGCCATAAATGGGACTTCCCTGACCCATTCCTTATTTTATGGCTTTCCCAGAAAGCCAAAAGTATCCTGGGCTGATTAAAAAAGAAGTGGCCAGCAGGCCAAGGGAGGGGATTCTCCCCCTCTGATCCACTCTCCTGAGACCCCACCTGGAGCACTGAGTCCAGTTCTGGAGCCCCTGTTCCAAGAAAGCCCTGGATGTGCTGGAGTGTGTCCAGAGAAGGGCCAGGAGGATGCTCAGAGGGCTGGAGCAGCTCTGCTATGGATACAGAATGGGAGAGTTGGGGTTGTTCAGTCTGGAGAGGAGAAGGCTCCAAGCAGACCTCATTGTGGCCTTCCAGTACCTTAAAGAAGTCAAAAGTACCTACAAGAAAGGTGGGGAGGGACTCTTTAGGATCTTGGGTAGTGATAGGAGAAGGGGGAATGGGTTAAAAGTAGAGGTAGGTGGGTTCAGATCAGGTGTCAGGAAGAAGTTCTTCCCATGAGGGTGCTGAGCCCCTGGCACACGCTGCCCAGAGAGGTGCTGGGAGCCCCATCCATCCCTGGGAGTTTTTAAGGCCAGGCTGGATGGGGCTCTGAGCAACCTGAGCTGGTGGGAGGTGTCCCTGCCCATGGCAGGGGGTTGGAACTGGATGAACTTTAAGGTCCCCCCCAACCCTGCCAAGTCTCTGATTCTATTTAAGGAGTCAGCAAAACATCCCCAGTCCCCAGGTCTCCAGCAAACCCAGTGCCACTCATTGCCCATTCATTGCTTGTCTCAGACTGAATTTCTCACTATTCTCTTCCCCTCTCTCTCTTATTTTTTTTTTCCTGTCCCTGCTGTTCCTTTCTCTGGTTGGAATATTTCAGCCCCCCAGCAGAAAAAAAAATTAAAAAAAAATAATCAAGTCCTCCATAAACCACCCACTGAATCAGCTCACCAGCTTCACAGGGGACACACAGCAGGGCAGGTGCCTGGTGCTGGAATATCACTCATCTGAGAGACTGGGCCAGGGTACAGGAAAAAAAGCAGTTTTTTGGGGAAAAAGAGGTAGGTGAAGGACACAGAGGGGGATTGCTCAGGGGAAATTTTTTTATTAGAGATGTTTACACTCCAGCCACTCCCCTGGACTCCTTTTCCAGCTGATGAAGACACCAGAACAGGGGGTGCAACTCCTCAGAGGCATTTGGAATCCCAACCATGGGACAACCCAAGGGAGCTGTGCAGGGAAGTGTCCATTTGTCTCCAGCCTCCCTTAAAAACAGCCTAAAACAAGGTACAGGGAAAACCTCTAAACTCAGGGAAAGACATCCCCCACCATGCAGGGAGTGCCACGAGCAGCACCCCAAGGAAAGGCTGTGCCAGGGAGATCTCTGGGTGCTCCAAGCTTTGGACACTGAGCATAAAACATAACAGGGAGCTGGGAGAGCACTGGATTAGGGGGAGCACCTGAGGGCCCTACAACACCTTTTACAAGAGATTTCCATCACTTATTGGTCGCTTACCTCCTGTTTGGCCAAACAAATCAGTGTTGCTGGTGGGTATTCAGCTCTTCTCTATCTTCCCCAGCTTCAGCCTGCTCACCCTTCCTCCTGGAGCCATCACTTCAGCTCTCTGCTGCTGCTGAGTTTCCCTTCCTCTGGGGCAGCCCCACATCCAGTCCTCGTGGGGCTCTTCCCTGACCCCCCCTCACCACCCCCAAAAGCTCTTGCATCTCAAGACACTCCCTTTTTATTCCGAAACCTCCCAGATGGGCACCACCTGGGTGGGGTGAGGTCTCCAAAGCACCTGTGACAAGGGGGAGGCAGCTCCAGCTGGGAGCCCTGAGCCCTGCTCAGGGTTTTGCATCTCCCCAGCCCTGGGTCCTGAGCCTCCCAAAGCCAGGCAGAACTTCCCTCTGCTTGGTGCTTGGCTCACCTTTGGTTTCCCCCAAGCTACCTGCCAGGTGGGGTGCAGGGGGTGTACACAGGAGAAATAGGGAGAAAAATCACCCAGACCTCCCCATCTGGGTGTTCCTGACCCGAAAATCAAGGTGACTGAAACACCCAGAGGGGGGGATGGTACAAAATGAGGGGTTCTCATTCTCAGTGCCCTAATGCCCCCCCAGGGTGGTTCTTTTTGCAGGTTCCTCCCCAGCCCTTCCAGTCCCATTCCTGCTGGGTCCATTGGGTTCCTGCCATAGGGCCACAGAATGGGTTGGGTTGGAAGGGACCTTAAAGATCATCAAGATCCAACTCCCCCACATGGGCAGGGACACCTCCTGCCACCAACCAGCTCCAAGCTCCATCCCACCTGGGCTGAGCCTCTTCCAGGGAGGGGGCACCAACCCAACAACCTCCCTGGGTGACCCATTCTGGTACCCAGAGTTCAGAGGTGGAGCAGCTCCCCAGGTCAGGAGCAGAGCTCTCCAGCATCCCCTCTCACAGTCCCAGCACCTCTGCCATGGTTGAACCTTCTCCCTCCCAGCAAACCTGGAGTATTTGTTTCGTTTGTTGGCCCAACCCAGGGGGTGGGAATAGTAGCAAATAGCAGTAAAACTGGAGACAGGAGGCTGGGAATGGTGAGCACACAGCCCAGGATTGATCTTTTGTGAGTATTTGGGTGTTAAAGTTACAGATTTGCTTTTCCACCACATCTGCAAGAGCACTTCTCAAATATTTGTGGAGACCGAGCGCTGCCTAATTGAAATGCAGTTGAATCCAAATTAATATTCATGGCTCTTTAACCCCCCCTGCCCCCCCATCCTTCCACTCTTCATCCGGCTCTAGATGGAAGTGGTTTCCTGCTGTGGGGAGGGCAGCTGGAAGCTGGGTGAGTCCTGGAAGGGTGAAAAGTTTGGCAATGCAATTTGAATTTCTTGCAGCAGCCCCAGGCTGGATGTCACCTCCTGTGCTGGTGCTGCTGACAGGCAGGGCTGGAGCTGGCTCAGCTCAGGTCAGAGGATGCTGGGTGCTGCTGGCATCTCCATCTCATCACCTGCTCCTTCCCCCTTGGCACCCAGCCCCACCATGGAGCTTTTGCCTCCCAAAGAGCAGCATCACCCCCTCCCCAGGGAAGCCAAGGACCAGGGGGGGCTTCTCCAGGAGGGCAGGGTAGAGATCTGGGGCTCCTTGGAAGCAGAGGGGCATTTAGGGACATGGCTTGGTTAAATCTGTGCATGGTTGAGCTGCTGGAGACCCCAAGCCCAGCAGTTGCTTTGGTGACTATTGGTGGTGTGGTTCCTCCCCAAGGGGAGCTGATGTTCCCAGCAGAAAGGATGCAACCCCACCCCTTCCTAAAGCATCCTTTCCACTTCCCCATGTCTGAGCCAGGCTGCTGCTCTCTGTCTGCCACCAAGGAAATCTTGCACAGGGAGATTAGAAATGCCTGGCACAGTAAAACCTTCCTCCAGTCACCCAGGAAACAGAAGACGTTGTTTTCTTTTTTTTTTCTTTTTTTTTTTTTTTTTCTTCTTCTTCTTTGGATAAAACATGGAAATTAAATTGGAAGCACCACATGGATGCAGCTCTACCCAGATAAACTCCCTGCCTGTCAGGATGCAGCTGTTCCCGTGGCCTCTTACTGCTCACACGCTTCTCAGAGCATCCCAGGTAGTCTGAAAGTGGTTTTTTCATCAGGTATTTATAGTCCCCAGTAAAGCACTAAGAGAGAAATATTAGAAACTCCCCATTTAACAAGAAAAACACAGGACTGGCAAGCATACCTCGAGGCATGTGATGGGCTGGAAGCTCTTGGAATCATCTTGGGGGGTTGTTTTATTTTTCCCCCCCAGTGATGGGCTTTTACAGCCCCTGCCCCTCTCCCCAGACACAGACACTGCTCCTTTGCCTCTGGATTTTGAAGTCTGGATCACTCCTGAGGACTGCAGCCCCCGAAGGGGCTCCTCAGGTAGAAGATGAAGTCCTTGCTACCAAAGGAGACTTTCCAGCTCCCGGGGAGCCTCAGCCAGGAGAAGATTCCTCCCTTCCCACCCAATTCCTCCCAGCTCTGAACACCAGAGGATGGGCACAGGGGTTTTTAGAAGCCTCCCCCCAGTGGTGCAGCCCCTTCCCTGCCTCCTTGGCAGCTCCTCAGCACAAATCACAGCTCAGGGTTCCCCCCAGCCCCCGTCTTTCCCTTTCCACAGCCAAGTGCTGGAGAGCCCAGTGCTGTCCCCAGGCTCTGGAGCTCAGCATCCACTCCAGAGCAGTGCAAAGGACAGTTCAGTGGGGGAGGGGATGCCCGGGAGTTAGAAAATCTTCTCTTTTTTCTTTTTCGGTTCTGTGATTTCATAACAAGGTTTCACGTTTGAGTGGAGAGTTTCCACTCTGGTTGTGTCTAAGCTGGAGCTTGGGCACCACTGGGCTGCATCAGCCCAGGGACCCTCCGAGCCAGAGAAATCACCAAATGTTCCAGGGAATAGGCACGAGCTCCAGAGTCAGAGTGTTCAGAGGTGCTTTAGCACCAAACAGACTTCTGTCCAACTCTTCCAACACCTGGGCCCTTAGATTCAGGGTCAGGAGGGTGGCAGCAGCTTCCTGGGAAACTGTCCCAAGCTGGGAAGAGGTGATGGTGCCAGGGAAAGCAATGGCTTTGTCATCACCTCTGTGTGTCTGGCCATCCGGGCTTCCTCTGCAGCCAGAGAGAAGATCAGGGGGTCATTTGGGTGAGAAGGGACCTCTGGGTGTCACCTAGCCTGATTCCTTCCCACCGTTCTAATCTGTCTTTGGGTGGCAGGAGATGTTATTTGAAGCCCCAGCAAGCTTGCATTTAGGAACTGAACCTCCCCGTGTGCTGTGCTGGGATGTACCTGCACAAAAGGCTGAGCAGGCAGCCTGAAATCTGAATCATTTTTCTGCCTCAATACATTTTCTATATTTCCACTTTAGCTGCTCTGTCTTCTCCTCTGGGGCAACCTCTACAACACAGAGCCAGCTAGCAGCTGCAGGACCAAGACACCTCCTAAACCACTGCCCCCTGCTCCCCCCCACCCCGAACCTCTGCAGACACCAAGGCACCCAGAAGGGGTAAAAAGGAGTTGGGTGTCCCCATGCCCCCCAGCAGCACGAGGATGGGTGGCAGCCAGCAGGGACTTCAGGGACCAGGGACTTCAGGGACTTCAGGTGACAGCCAGCAGGGACTTCACCCTCCCCCTGCACCCACTGCTTCACCCATGGCCCTGGCACCCACCCTGGGCACCCATCCTGGGTTTCTCTGGGTTTTTTTACAACAGAGGCCCAGCAACCACTGCTGCCCTTCAGCCCTCTGAGCTCAGGACTCTTGCAGCTCCCCCAGCAGCTCGGTCACTGCATTATTAAGTTCCTCCAACCCCCCTGACTGTCCCATCCAGCCCCGGTGACTTCATCGTTTTCCAATTACCTCCTTGCACCACCGCCTCTTCCTTTGATACTTTAATCCTTAATAGCAACTCACCTTTATTACCAGAACAGAGCAAGTCAAGAGCAGATCTCTCCCCACATCCCCTGAGGTGAGAACATATGAAATGAAATCATTTCACTTCTCAGCTCTGGCCTCATCTCCTTAATTGTCCCCTTTAACTCCTGGGGACCAGCAGCCCTGGCTCCTTCCCTTCCCTTCCCTTCCCAGGCTTTCCTCTTCCTGGCAGACTTGGATTTTTCTATTGTTTCCTTTCATCCCTCCCAAGTCCTGCTATTTCTCGACGCCTTCCTGTTTCCTTTCTTTCACCTCCTGTGTTCTGCCCCTCTTCCTGGACCTCCAGAAGTTTGGATTATTTTATTTTATTTTTATTTTTATTTTTTCTAAGCAGGACACTTGGGTGGCCCCAGCACCTCCCTGCCCCCTGCATTCCCCATCCTGCCATCCTTCTCCAAGGGGGGGGTTGAGCCCCTTGCCTTGGGTGAATGAAGCAGAAGCCAGGACCTCATTCATGGCAATTAAAGTGGAAGCTGTGGGGAAACACCATGCAGGAGGGAGATGTCTGCTGGGGTCACCCCATGCCAAATTTTCCTCTTTTTTATCTTTTTTCCCCTTTTAACTCTCAGCTGGCTTCCTCATTTTGTGCCACTCTCCTGGTTAGCATCTGGTAGGATCTGAGCCTCTTCAGCCCAAGGATGAGGACTATAACAATGTCCTTAACAAGTGAATGAAATCACAGCCCCATTGCTCTACCAAGCAGCAGCCCTTTCCCCCACCGTGTGCGGGAAGTGCCCAACCTGCCCCCCCATGGCAGTGATGAAGGGTGAGAGAAGTTCCTTGGAAGAAGGAGTGAATTTTCTAAGTTCTCCTTCCCTCCTCCCCCCCGTGATTGAGACTTGAAAAAAAAAATATTAGAAAATGATATGTCTCATTCATCTAGTGGTGACTGTGGCCTCTTGGGTGTAAATTGGAGCAATTAAGAAGGATCATGCAAATTAATCAATTCTTTTCAGATTATTCCATTCAAGCAGGAGGCTTGCTCTTCGATTTTGTTAAACTCTGCCTCTGAGTCAATTTTCAAACTCCAAATTAAGCTATTTGTTAGCTAGGAAGCTCTTGGGGGGTTGGGAAAATTAAAAAAAAATAAAATAAAAATAATAATAATAAAAAAAAAAGAATTCCACTCACCAACTGGATGGCAGTAGAGGTCATTTTTGAAAGGGTTTCCTCCATAAACTGTGATATTTAAGAAGGTGCAGAAGTGCCAGTCCTGACCCCAGCCTGAGGAGGATGTTTGGGACTGTGTAAAACCCAGAAGAGCATCCCAGCTCACAGCTCTGTCCCTGCAGAGCTCTAGAGGGGAATCTTGATGCTCCTGGGAGCTGAGGGACAGAGAGAACACTGGGGATGTGCCATGCTGGGACAGATGTCCTTTTCTGTACTCAGCCCTGGTGAGGCCACAGCTTGAGTCCTGTGTCCAGTTCTGGGCCCCTCAGCTCAGGAAGGAGATTGAGGTGCTGGAGCAGGTCCAGAGAAGAGCAAGGAGGCTGTGAAGGGATCCAGCAGAATTCCTGTGAGGAAGGGCTGAGGGAGCTGGGGGTGTTGAGGCTGGAGAAGAGGAGGCTCAGGGGAGACCTCATCACTCTCTCCAACTCCCTGAAAGGAGGTTGGAGCCAGGGGGGGGTTGGGCTCTTTTCCCAGGCAACTCTCAGCAAGACAAGAGGGCAGGGTCTCAAGTTGTGCCAGGGGAGGTTTAGGTTGGAGATAAGAAAGAATTTCTTTCTGGAGAGGGTGATCAGGCATTGGAATGGGCTGCCCAGGGAAGTAGTGGATTCTCCGTGTCTGGAGATCTTTCCAAAGAGCCTGGATGTGGCACTGAGTGCCATGGGCTGGGAACCACGGGGGGAGTGGATCAAGGGTTGGACTTGATGAGCTCTGAGGTCCCTTCCAACCCAGCCCATTCTATGATTCTATGATTCTGCTCGCCTTGGGTGGATGCTCCATCATCAGCAGCTCCAGGGTTTGCTGAAAGCCTGTGGAGAAGGTGGCACCAACCCTGCACCCCCAGGGACCCCCAGGCAGGGGACAGGACCCCCTCCAGCTGCTCCTCACTTCCCTCCCTGTGCCTTCAATTCTCCATCCATAATGGATTGTCACAGGTTCCAGAAGAGCCCAATTAATGCAAATACTGCTGCCAGCTAAGGGGGAAGGAAAGGAGAACTGGGAGGTGAGTTGAGGGGTTCCTCAGCCACCACCTCAGCCCTGGGGCTGCCCTGCAAAGCCCCCCCTGCCCACGCTCCCATCCTACGCCCCTTGCTCAGGCGTGAGGGGTTCCAGGGTGGCTGAAGCTTTTTGAGTTTTAATTTAAGTGATTCTAAACCAGCTTTGGGTTTAGAGCTAATAAGACATTAGTATGCTAATTAAATTATCCATGGAGTGGTATAAAGAGGCCTTCCTGAAGTTTAATGGCTGTGTAAAAGGTAACTCTACTCGTGATGTAATTAATTCATGGAACAATAAATGTATAATTAGATTCTTATTAATATCAGAGGCTTTGCCTGCATCGGGAAGGAGGTGGAGGAACTGGTCAGTTTTGTTTTCAATGGGGGGGAGAAAGGAGATGGCAGCTCCAGCCTCGTGTCCAGCTCTTCTCCATCCAGAGCCAGGCAAAGGTTCCCAAGTCCCGGCATCACCCGGGGTGAACAGGAGCACCCCCACTCTGAGCTCTCCCATGTCTGCTCCCCCAGATGGGGGACAATTGAGTTTTGAAGAGCAGCAGGAGGGGAGAACTTCCTCAGGATACCAACCCTGCCCTCGACTGGAGTGACCGGGAGCCCCTCTTGCTCCAGCTAATCCTGAAGTCTTCCAAGAACAGAGAGGGCTGCAAACCTGCAGGGTTTGTTTGGAGTTTTTTGGGGTTTGTTTTGGGTTTGTTGGGTTTTTTTGCAGGAAAGTAAGAGGTTTGCCCTGGCAGCCCCAGGGAAGCAGAGAGGAGCTGCTGTGCCTGTCAGCAGAGCAGTTGTCCCATCACTCCTGCTGGGAGCTGCTCCACAATGTCCTGGATGGTCAGCCCAGCAGCTGCCCTGTGCCTGCCCAGCCCCATGCCATGTGCAGCAATCTGCCAGACCTGAGGGATTTCAAAACTCCAAAGCTGAGCTTCCATCTCATTTCAAGGGGGCAGCATCAGTTTCCAAGCAGATGGCCCCAGAATTTGCAGGGTCTGGCAGCAAAGCCTCCACTTTGCCTTCATCCCCTGTGTCCCAGCCAGAGCAGGGGCTGCCCTGGGCACTGGGCCCATCTCAGCTCTCCCTGGAATCTCTGGTACCTGCAGGCTTTGGGGGGACAGCCCCAGAGGAACCAACCAGCCACCTTGCTGGAGTTTCTTCATGTCCCCAAGAGCAACCAGGTCACACCTACCCTCTGGCTTTGTCCTTGCTGCAAGGAAAAGGCTCCTGGTGTGGAGGGCACCGCTCCTGGGCAATGCCCTGCCAGGATGAGATGTTCCTGCTGCCACCCTGCATCTCTCCTGGCCCTGGGTACCACTGCTCTGCCCAGGGAGATGTCCTCCACCTACAGACAGACAAATCCCCTCACCCACCACCTGCAGATGGTCCAGGCAATGCCAGGAGAACAGCTCTCACCATGCTCAGAGTAGCACCCATGGGTGCTGGGGAGCACAAGGGACAAGGGGCATTGCGGGAGCACCCAGTGGTTTGCCAAGATCTGACCCTTCCAGGAGGGAGCCAGCAGCCCTGGAAACCCTGCAGCCAGCCAGGGGATGAGTAACCACATCCCAAACACAGCCCAGGAGCTTCTCCAGCAGGATGGGCAGCAGTCCAACCCCTTGCTCATGCTACCAGACCATGCTGCCCCTTCCAGTTCCTGCTGCTTGAGCCTCCTACCCCAAAACACATCTGCTGACCTGATGATGACCTGGCATGACAGCAATGCAGAAGAAGGCTGAGCATGTTCCCAGACAGTCCCGTGACATCAGGAGCTGGTTTGTCAGTCCCAGCTCCCTCAGCTCCTGTGGAAATACCCTGGGCTGGAAGGGAAGGGATTTCCAGCCAGCCCAGCAACCTGCAGAGCTCCTGCTGACCTTCCTGCCCACCACCCCACTGCTGGGCAGGCAAAGCTGGTCCTTAGCAGTTAATTACCTTTCTGGTTTGTTCATTCCAGCATCCTACCAGACCCGGGACACAAAAGCTGGCATTTCCCCTGCTGTGAGTGGCTGAGCTCACAGCTCACTGCTCCAGAAAGGGGAAATCTCGTGGTCCCAGCAGCCCTGCTCCTCCCTCGTGCCTCTCAGCATGCTCAGGACAGCCAGGTGGCCAATGTTCCCCTGGCAAAGCAAGGGTTGGTTTTCACCAGATCAGCAGCCAAGGCACCTTATCCCGTGGCTGGAGGGGTGGCCAAGGCAGCTCATGGGGAGGAGGCCAGCAGGACATCGTGTGACAGCTCAGTGGAGCTTCCGTGAGCACCCTCTGAGCTGTGACCTGCAACCTGTTCCCAACCCAGCAAAGTCAAAAGAGGACACAGGTGACAGGAGGCACAAATGCCCACTTTGGGGACGTTGATCACAGCAAACTTTGCAGAGTTCTGCCAATGACCAGGAGGCAGTGGCCTGAGCTTCCTTCTCAGCCCTTGCTCCTCACCTCCTGCTTCACCACCTTCCTCCCATGGCTCATGGAAGGATTGAATCAGAGAATGGGTTGGGTTGGAAGGGACCTCTCAAGGTCACCCAGTGCCACCCCTCTCGCAGTCACAGGGACACCTCACCCAGATCAGGGTGCTCAGAGCCTCCTCAAGCCTCACCTTGAGCATCTCCAGGGATGAGGACACCTCCCTGGGCACCCTGTGCCATGGTTCCACTGCCAAAACTCCTCTGGTCTCTGCTCCAAGGGAAGGGGAGAAGAGGGAGAGGGGAAGAAAAGAAGCCAACATGATTACAAATGCCCAGCAAATCAATTCCCCACCTCGAGCTGCAGAGGAGAAGCAGCATTCATTTTCTTTGCCATTTCTGCAGACAGAGAGCACTTCCCAGCTCTGGGCCAGCCCGGGCTGACTCAGTGAGCTGGAGAAATGTGCAGTGGGATGCAAGGATGAGCAAAGAGTGCTCCAGGCTGAGGCAGTCTGGGGATGGCACTGGTGGGGGGGGAACCAATCCCCTGGGAGGGCTGGGGACCACGGGTGATGTTCCAGGGAGCTGGGAGCAGGTGCTGCTTTCCTCTCTTCTCTCCAGGTGGTTTCTTGGCCCCTGGAATGTGGCTTTCACTGCTGGTTCTTGAATAAAAAAAGAAACTGAGTGGTTTGCTGCCTGCTGCTGTGGACACATCAGCACCCACTCCTGGGGAGGGAGGAGGAGCAGGAGGAACACCCAGAGGGGCTCTGGCCCCAGGGTCCCTCCTGCTGGCAGAGCACCCAGAAAACCTCCAGCCCATCAGCTCTGCCACCCCACAGGACAAGGGTGGGTGGGCACCTCTCTGCTGTCCCTGGCTCTCCTTCCCAGCACAAGAGTTTTATTCATCTAATTTTTTTTTATTTTTTTTTTTAGGGCGTGTTGCTGCTCTGAATCTGCCCTCAAGGTCCCACTGGGGACCCCCCCAGCACATCAGGGTCTGCTCACCCAACCCAGCAACTCTTCTGTGGAGGCACGAGGAAGCTGAAACACAGATGAAATTCAGGCAGATGGAGGCTATTCCGTTTTCCTGCTCTTTTATAAATTAATAAATAAACAAAACGAATCCATTAAATAAAGAATTAAAGCCATTATCTTCCCATCTCCACTCCCCCCTCCCCCCCAAAAAATAAATATATAAGAAAAGAAACTGCAGGTTTCTCTCATCTCCTTCTGGGAAAGCCACATTACATTTTTTTCCATTTCATTTTTACATTCTTATAAACCTCCTTCCCTCTCTCTCTCCTAGACTCTTCCATTCCAGGCCAGCCCTAGAAGCTCACAGGACTTTGGGGTTCTCTTTTTTTGTTTTTTCCTCCTCCTTCCTCAGCAGCCAGGCACCCTGCTTGCTAATGAGATTATGTCTGATTTATGGAAAATCATTTTCCCCCACCCCTCCACCTGTGACCCCATTCTCCCTGTCGCTGCTCCTCTTCTCTGTCCCTGCACTGACTCCAACATCCTCAGGGCTTCCACTCCTCTGGAAGTAACTTTAAAAGCCAGCTAGCAGGATGGCACCTTGGGTTTATTTTTTCTGCTCTTGTGACTTTCCTGCCTGCCTGCTGGCTCTGCAGAAGCAGGGGAGATGCTGCTCCCTCTCTGCAGGGCACAGGGAGGTTGGCACCACCTCTCCTGATGCCACCATCAGCCTGACTCTTGGTTTGGAAGAGCCTTGCTCTTCCCAGCTCCTGCAGGAGGGAAATTAATTTCTCTGCAATGTGCTGAGGAGGGGATAATTTGCCAGCAGCCCCATCAGATTTGCAGTCAGCAGCCTGGCCAGGTCAGTGCCAGGGCGCAGAGTGTCAAGCCAGACCATGTCTAACATCTTCCAAGTGATGGGTTTGGGGTCTTGGAAAAGCACCCAGTGTTATCAATCCTTCATGGGCTCCTCTGGAGTCAGCCCGTGGAAGGGATGAGGAGCTGTGCCCAGCCAGGCAGGAGCTCCCTGCCAAGCAGATTTGGTCCCCAGGTTCCTCTCCTCCCACCCCAGCAAAGGGGACCCCTCTGTGGGGGCAGCTCCATCACCTCTCCCCCTGCCCCAAGGCTTTTGTCAGATGGGTTTGAGCATCAGAGCTGTGCTGACCCTGAGTGGGATGAAGTCCCCAGAGGGATATTGGCCAAGTCACCATCACTAACAGCTCTGCAGAGGTTCTTGCCAAAGCCAGAGAGCATCCTGAGGCTCTCTGGAAGCTGCAGCTGCCTCTCCACCAGGCAGCCAGCTCAGCAAAGCCTCCTTCCTGCCAGATCTGGGGACCAGGGAGTGCCTCTGTCTCTCCAGGTGGGAGACTCGCCCAGCTGGGCTGCTTTTTTTCATGTCTTCAGCATCATAACATCTGGAAGGTGCTGTTCCCAACCCCTCTGTAAGGTGACTCTCCCAGATGTATGGGGACATCCGTGTTCCCAGCCAGCTCCTGTATCCCAGGGAAAACCACGGCAGGTGGAGACCCAGCCAAGAGCTCCACCCAGACCAAGAAGGAACCAGCAGCCTAAGGAAAGTGGAGCAAAAGAGGGGTTTGCAGGAAAAATGAGTAGGTTATGAGTTCCTCACCCGTTTCCTAGCATCTCACCACTCTGCTCAAACTGAGCCAGTCTGGGAAACACAGGATTTTTCTTAGCACACCCCTCAGCCTGGCAGCATGGAGACACGTGGAGACACTTCTGGTCTGCTCCCAGTTTCTTCAACACAGCTCCAGGACTTGTCCTGCAGAGATACAGGGAATACTGGTATGGGAAAGCAGGGAGAGGGAGGGGATTCTCCCCCTCTCCTCCTCTCTGGTGAGATGGGAGGTAGGAGGAAGCAGCTGTAGGGAGAGCAGATCTTGCCCCAAGACACAAGAACTACAGAAATGGTACAGGGAAATTGGAATGTTTTACAGCCAGAAGCTGGGAAAGCTCTAATTCTGCCCTTGGGCATCTAGGAGAAGGCTGCTGGTCACCCAGTGACACCAGGGCTTGTCCCAGCCTGGGAGCTGGGAACTCCTCCATCAACAAGAAGCTGTCCCTGCTTGACATGAGGGAAAATAAAGGGAATCTCAAGAAGAAGGTAAAGCAGAACCTGTCAGGGAAAGAGCTGGGAGTTTTATTTTATTTTATTTCAGTAATTGAACAAAAGATGTTTGTTCTGCTACGAGACCTCACGGCACCAGTCAAAGGAGGTGAATCTCAGTTTAATGTTCTCATTAAGGCATGGAGATATTTTTATTCACCGGAGTTAAAAAAAAATAAAAAAATAAAAATATAAGCTTTTCAAATAGATTTTGAAAGTCTGCGTGGGGGTGAAAAGTTCTGGGAAGAAAGAACCAGCTGAAAGGTTTCTCTTTTGAGTGCTGGTGTGTGCTGGTGGCCCTCTTTGGGTCAGCTGGCACTGGAGGCACGAAGGTAACCAGGGAAGAGGGGAGCCCTGGAGCACAAAATGATGAAGAAAACTCCAAAGCAGCCCAGATTTCTAAAGGGGGGGGGTGGCCACTGCACTGTCACAGAACCCATTTTAAGTTGTCAGATGAAAACTGCTTTGAACAGACAGGCTGCCTCGCCAGGAAAGCTCCAGCTTTGATCCCGTGGGGAAATCAAGCAGCTCTGGTGAAGATGCAAATTGCTGAAACTCCAACACCCGGTGTGTTCCTCCAGAGGGAGGATATTAAGAAATCACAACATCTAAGAGCACACCCAGCAGTGGGGAACCCGACCAAATTGTTACCCTGTGCTCTCCCCCCCTTCCCCACCATCAGCTGAAGATCTGAAGAGCTTTGCTGAGCTCCTGCCTCTCAGCTGCTTTGCTCAGGGTCTTCAAACCTTCCGAGGGGTTCCTAACCTCAAAAGTGGGGGCTGAGTATGAAGGGGGAGGTTTTGCTTTGTCAGCACTCTCCCTCCCCCCAGGTTTGGGAAGAAGGAAACAAAAAGGCTTTCTGCTCCCCTCTGCCCTGGGTTGCTGTGTCCTGAGCTGGGGTCTCCTCTCCTGCTCTGCCCCCAGGCAGCGTGGGGACATCGGGTTCCTCAGGGGAACCTCAGAGGAGCTGCCAGAGCTGCCAGAGCTGCCGTCCTGCTCATCCCCAGGGGCTGCAGGTTCTGAGGCTCTCCCTGGGAATTCCACCCCTCATCCCCACCTATCCCCATGGCAGAGGGGACCATCCCCTCCTTGGCTGTGTGACACATGGCAGGTGACCTCCTGCAGGGTCCTGGATCTTGTGGGAGGTCTCACAGCTCTCATTCACAGGGGAAGAAACCCTCCAGAAGAAGGAACCAGAGCTTTTCTGTTGCCTACCTCAATACAGACGTTGCCATCCTTCCAGAGATCCACCCAAAAGGTTTGGGGATGTCACCTGGCAGCTGAGCCACCCCAAAGCTCCATGCAAGGCCTGAGTGCCCTGCTGGAGCTGGCTGCCCCTCCAGCAGGATGCCCTGTGCCTACCCAAAATCCAGACCCCTCCGGGAGGGTGGGATGTGAAGGGCTGGACCCTCTGGAGAGCTCTCCAGGAGAGGTGGGTGGCTGGAAACAGACTTCACCAGAGAGGTGATCCCATGGGACTCTGGGTGCACAGGGTGGTTGCTTTATCCCATCCAGCTTCCAGGCTGACCCAACAGCTCCTCCACACTCATGCAGCCTCCCTGACCTTGATCCCAGGTGCCTTTCCAGAGGGACAGCATCCATCCCCACCCCTGCCCTCTGCAGCCCCAGAGGGACTGAGGAGCTCTTGTCCTGCAACAAGCAAAGTGGAGCTGCTGTAAGCTCCAGCTGCTCCTCCAGGAAGGGCCCCGAGCCCCTTTTTGTGAGCAGGGAGGAACGAGGACACCGAGGAGCACTCCCAGCTCAACCTCCTCTTTGACCTTGGGTCAGCCCCTGCTGAAGTCCCATCCATGGCTAGGGAAAGGCAAATCCAGGGTGTTCAGCAAATCCCTGCCTATAGCAGGCTCATTTCTTCTCAAGAATTCATTTCAGAGGGATTCAGTGGCATTGACAGAGGTGGCACTGGTAATTTCCCTGCTCAGAGCTGGGATGCAGAGCTTCATCCTTTACCTCCAAGCTGCAGAGCCTGAATTCTTGTGGCTGTGGGACACGGGCTCTTCACCAGAGCTTGGAGATTGAATGGGGGGGTTCACCAGCAGTGTAGGGAGCTTAGAGCTCCAGCACTCATTCCAAACCACTGTGCCTGAAAATGTCAAAATCCTCGGGAAGTTTCAAGTGGTTGCTGGAGTTCCTGACATAAGCCCTGAAGAAAACCAAGAGCTCCTCCAACACGGCCCAGCAAATGCAGAGTATGGCTCCAAATCCCCACGGGGTAAAAAGAGGGGAAAGGAGATGGAAATGGGGCTCCTTATTTTTCCTTGAGTAGGGAGCTGCTCAGTGGAAAAAAAAAATAAAAAAAAAGAATTGTCTTGGTTGAGGCACCCTCTGAGATATGGGGTCTCCCAAGGCTTGTGCAGATCTGTCCTCAGCTCTTTACATGTTAGAAAAATCCAGCATAGGGATAAATAAAATGGAGAGGGAAGCCCCACTTGGACTTGGCTGGAGGGTCCTGGGGAGCTCTGTGCACAACTGGAACTCACCAAAGGTCTGGAAGTGGTTGCAGATCCTACAAAGCAACAAGCAAGATGCTGGGGGGGAAAGGGACCCCCCCTCATCATTTGTATGGAGCTGAGGTCCCAAGGACCTGAGGCTGAGCAGATATGGGATCTGCACCCTTGGGTCCCTATCCTGGGCTCCAAGCTCCCTGTCCCTTGGCAGAGTCACAGCTCTGAAGGCTGCTTCCCAAGCTCACCCCCAGCTCAGGGTGACCACAGCTCATGCGGCTGCAAGGCTCACCTAAAAATAGCAGAGCACAATGTCTGCTCTGAGGCATTTCCTCTTCCCTCCCTCCCTCCAGCCTCCTGGGCCGTCGTCCTGGCTCTCCTGCCCTACTTATTCCCTCCAGCTTTTCCCTTTTGCTTGCTCCCTTCCCACCCCTCCATGGCCAAACCTCCCCCAGCCCCCCTCTCATCTCCCTCCTGACTCCCACCAGGTTCTCCAGACCCCCCCAGCATCCTCGGGAAGCAACAGGAGCCTCTTCCTGCCCTCTCCTTCCTTCCACCCTGTACAATTCCTCTGGGTTTGCAACTCAGAGCAGCAGCCCCCACAAGCTCCTACCTGGTGGGGTGAGGGTTTTCTGCCCGAGGCTGCTGCTCTCCAGGTGTTTCACTCCCATTGGATTTGGCCCGGGGGTTGTTTCCTCCCAGCCCACCGCAGGAACTGCATTCAGCTGGGCTGGGTTCCTTCTTCCCGAAGCCACTCCCGGTCCCCTTTGTGTTTTCACCTCACACCGGAGTTCACATCAACTCCCGGTTCGGCCTGAAGTGCAAATGTCCTGAAGGAGCTGCTAATTCCCCTCCTTTCCAGCATTCCAGCAGTTTAGCACCCCAACCCCCCCTTCCCTTATTCCTGACTATCGAGAGACAGCAGCAGCCTCCAGAGATGGCTGCAGGGATGGGGAGCTTAACCCATAAACCAAGCCACAGGAATTATTCCTTGCCAGTCTCACTCCTTTTGGGCAACTTTCTGGATCCGAGCTGTGCCCTCTGCTTGCCAGGCTGCAGACTCGGGGGGCAGGAACCCCCTGAGCAGGGCTGAACCAGCACCCACCCCCCACCCACCCACCACCACCAGCAGCTTTCCCTCTCCAGCATCTCTGCACCAGGCTAAGCCAAATTTCCCAAAGTCTCCGACACATTTCTCCTGCTGGGATTTGCCCTCCACCATTCCCAGTCCTTAACTCCAGGCACTGGGCTGCAGTGGGGTGAGAGGAGCAGTTCCCAAACTTGTTCCAGGTAGCAAAAGGGTTAAAACTCTGCATTCTCACCAGGGCCCCTAGCACAGCTCCTGATAAGCAAGTCTGGAGCCTGGAAGAGTTTGTACCAGCATTTTTTGGAGCAGCTATTATTTCCAAAAATACGAAGTCATTCCTTTGGAGGAAGGAGGGAAAAAAAAAAAAAAAAAAAAAAAAAGAGAGAGAGAAAGAAAGAAAAAAACCCAACACGAGAGCTCTAATCTCCTCACTGCAGAGTTTCACCTTCTGCTTCTCAGCCTTTCTCCCAGCACTGAGGAAACTGGCAGGAGGGGGGCATGCTGGTGGCCTGGGTCTCCCTTGGCACTGCCAGCATGGCCAGTGACACCAGCATGGCCAGTGACACCAGCAGAGGGACAGGGCTGGCATCACCGGGTCCCCCATGCCAGGCCCAGCCAGGATAAACCAAGATGTGCTCCATGGAAGCTGCCACGAGTTGGGTGCAGTGAGGAGCAGTGCCCAGCACCCAGCAAGGCCCACGCTCCAGGGCAGCACCAGGAGGTCCCCAAAGAGAGTGTGAGCCCTGGAGAAGCCTCCAAGCAGAGACTTATCCCCACCCAGCTCCTCTCAGTGCTCTCCAGCACAGACTTTTGTGTCCTGCACCCTTGGGAGATGCTCAGCTCAGGCTGGGAGCACCCTGTGCCCTGCAGCATCTTTTGGGTGATGGTCAGGATGCTTCTGGCTGTTGTCCCCAAAGCTCCCCTGGAGCTTGTCCCCGCGGCCAGGGAGTTACTGGTTTAGCTGTGGGAAGTGCTGGGGAGTGGCAGAGGTGTCCCCAGCTCCAGTCCCAGCTCTGTCTCTGGTTACCTGGTGGTGGGCAGCACCAAGCCCTTTCTCATAAGGACATCTAGTGGCACCAGGACACACGGCACGTGTAACCTCGGCCACTCTGCACCTCTTCTTATCCCTGACCCTCCTGACCCCCCTGTTGGGCCAGTCCAGAGGAGGCCACAGAGATACTGGGAGGGCTGGAGCAGCTCTGCTCTGAGCCAGGCTGAGAGTTGGGGGTGTTCAGGCTGGAGAAGAGAAGGGAGCAATGGGGAGACCTCAGAGCACCTTCCAGTGTCTGAAGGGGCTCCAGGAAAGCTGGGAAGGGACTGGGGACAAGGGCCTGGAGGGATGGGATGAGGGGGAAGGGTTTGCAGCTGGGAGAGGGGAGATGGAGAGGAGATGGGAGGGAGAAATTCCTTGGTGTGAGGGTGCTGAGCCCCTGGGTGCCCAGGTTGCCCCCAGAAGCTGTGGCTGCCCCATCCCTGGCAGTGTTGAAGGTTGGATGGGGCTTGGAGCCCCCTGGGCTGGGGGAGGTGTCCCTGACCATGGCAGGGCACTGGAACCAGATGGTATTTAAGGTCCCTTCCCACCCAAACCAGTCTGGGGGTCTCTGATGCCATGATTCCCATCCATTCTGTGCTTGGTTCAGGGCAGGGATGCAGCTGGAGTGGGTGGGAGCCAGGATCCTCCCAGTGGTGCCCCAGAAACCTCTTGGGTCATGGCTGGCCCCTAAGATAGGGACATCCCAAGGAGCAAGACCTGCCCAGTGCCAGGCTGAGCATCAGAGTGCTCCAGAGGCTCCTGTCCCCCTGCAAACCCCTTTGGGCCCTGCAGCCAGAGATCAGAGATCAGACCCTGGGACAGGGTGTCCTGGAGGGACTGGGGCAGCACAGCCCAGAATGCTGGGGACCAGAGCAACCCAGTTCTGTGCAGCCAGGGAGCTGGAGGAAGGGTGAAGAGAGAGCTGGGGGGGAACCCTGAGCCCTGCCCAAAGGGGACAGAAAAACTTGCAGAAACCTACAAGCCAAAAGAGGAATTTCAGCAGCCACAGCCCAGGTCCTCCAGCCTCAGGTGTGCAGGGAGCTGGGGCAGGAGGTGCCCCCAGCCATGGTGCTATTTATTATTCCGAGCTCAGCCTTTCCTCTAATCTGGGTTTTAGTTTCTCTTGATTTATAAGCACTTAAAACACTTCCAGGAAGTCCTGGTGAGTTGGACTGAAGGGGCTCACCCCACAGACTGCTGGGCAAAGGTCTGAGCCACTCCAGAGCAGAACATCCCCATGGACATGGCTGTTCCTGGGACAGCAGGACCCAGCCCTACACAGCTCGGGGGGATGAGCAGATGCCCAGGCAGGTCCCTGGCTGCAGACAGCCATTTCCTGAGCAATCTTCTTCAGCTTGCAATGACCAGGGTTGGGTTGGGCTTGAAGAGCATTTGCATTACAGAAAGGGCACATCAGCTGCTGCTTTTATTCAAATGAAAGCACTAATGAAATCACTGCCTAACACACTGGGTTAGGTATGTACTTGCTTTTTGTTTTGCTGTTGTTGGTTTGGGGGTTTTTTTTCCCCCCTTTTCTGTTTCATGGTCAACATCAATGCGGGGCTGGCAGAAAAAAAAATTGCTTTAATTTTCCATTCCGTTTCAACACCCTGTGCTAAAAACCAAAAAGTATTATCCACTAAAGAACTGCGACTCAACTCCATCTAATATCTGAGGAGCAGAGCTAACACCAAATGGCATTCCCTTGCATTTTTAATGCACAGATGAAGTCACTGAAATCACTAACTTCAGGGCTAGCTCATCAAATTCTTGTTGCTGCAGCACACCCTGCATCTGCTGCTCTGACTCTTTCTCCTCTAGAGAACCTGCTTGTCACTTCTTTAATGATTTCCACCCACTGCCACAAACGTTTTCAGGCTTAGCATGAGTGATGTGGATGAATGCATCTCGAGACTTCATTTGGCTTTTCATTTCGAGCATCAGAATGATCTGCTGGGGGGTTGCTGCTCTGGGTTGTTTTGGTGTTTTTTCACTGCCATCCTTACTGGTGCCTGGGTGACTTTAATGATGCTCCACGTACACACACAGCTCATGGACCACCTCATCCCCCCCTCCCTCAAGTGCAACCTGGCCAAGCTGTTGTGTTCTCCTAAAAGCAGCAGCAGCCCCCCTGAAAGACATCATTTCTTTCAGGTTTCTTGCTTGCAGCTCCCAGCAAACCCCTCTCTATACCCAGCAGTTATTCAGCATGTTCAGGTTTTGCTTCTGTTCCACCAGGCTCAGCAGATTATTTTGTGATCCCTCTGGACAGCAGCACACTAATATATTCTCTTGCTTAAACCAGTTGGGCAAACCTTGCTCTGGAGGAAATTTGTTGTTGTTTTGGCCTTGGGGAGGAACTCACTGGAGTAAGAGCTGTCTGAGAGCCCCTTTCCTACCAGAGGCAGCTGAGGATTAGCTGAGAGCTGAGCCTGTGGGGGCTGGAGGGGGAACAGATCAGCTGGAGAGCTTGCATTGCATTCAACAGAAAAATGACTTTGTCTCCAAACAGACTTTGCCTTGTTTCACTCAAAATACTCCAGGTTTGGGGTTTTTTTCCTTGTATTTTAGAGAAGAGAAAAAAAAAAAAATATATATCTATCTATCTGTCTGAAAAGCTGTCATGCACCAGCAACCCCCACCTTCATCCCTAACTGGCTCCCACCTGAGCTCCACATGGTTCCACCAGCAAGTTGAGACAAAACTCAGGACAAAACCCAGGGCACTGAATTTGCTCCTGCTGCCTTTTTTCTCCCTGCTTGGAAATGCTCTGGGGGGGCAGAAGCACCAGTGGGTGCTGGGTCATGTCCCTGCCCTCTGAGGACACAGAAGGAAGGAGATGAGCACAGCCCTGAGCATCCTGACCCCCTCGGCTGATCCAGCCAGCTCTGAGGACCCAAAGACACCACAAGTGTCACCCTCACCTTGCCAGCTGGCCTGGCTCATGGCAGGTCCCCAGGGATGGGTGATGGGGGCATCCTGCTCACCCTCACAAGGTCTCTGCTGGCTGTCCCCAGAGCTCCTCTCCTCTCTGCTGACCCACTCACCAGTCATGCCACGGCACTGCTGTCACGAGCACGAGTGTTCTCAGATTTACAGCTGCCTACTGAAGAAGATCCTTTTTCTCTCTGGATGGGTTATCCAGTGAGATCCAGGCAGTGAAGGAGGTTTTGCAGCCCTGTAGGAAGCACTGTACCTGCTCCTCAACCCCTGGTGACACGAGCCCACCAGTGACAACCTCTCCCTCCCATCTCCTCTCCATCTCCCCCCTTGCAACTGGAAACCCTTCCCACTTGGGAATTTATGGCTGGAAGAGGAGTAGCATTGCAAGATGATGCAGGCTACTCTTGGAAGATAAGTTTTCCTGCCTCAGTCTTGCTTACTAGAGGGGTTTCTACTGCCAGGGATCAGGAATGGCCAGCAGCTCCCTAAGGAAGGGGAGGCAGGAGCTGAAGGGAACCCCAGTGTCCCCAGCAGGTAGAGCTGGGTTCAAAAGCAGCCCCAGACTTACCCAGCAGCAAACTGGGTCCTGGGTCCATCCACAAGTGTGAAAGGAGATGAAGCCAGCTTGATCTGAGCTCCAGCAAAGGTCCAAGGGCCGTCCAAGGGCCATCCAAGAGGTGGGGACAGAAAGACCCACCTGAAACAGTTGGGAGAAAAAAAGAGGAGGCAGGGCTGGTTTAAATAGGACTCCTGAGCCATGGACAAGGGGTGGGTAAGGCCCAGGTGAGGCTGATCAGGGCCATTAAGATCTCTTGGTGCAGCCCTTCCCCCTGCCAGGACCAATGGCTATGGTTTTATTGCCAGACCCTCTGCAATGGGCTTTGTTGGGTTGGGTTGGGGTTTTTTTTTCTGAAGAATTTTCTTCCAAGTAGGAGCATCTGAGCCAATTTCAGTTTGAAGAGGCACCTCTGGCAGCAGGAGCCACTATCATGATGAGTTCAGCAATTGAGTCAGAGGAGAGGTCAAACAATCCTGATGCCCAAACCAACATTATCTGAAACCAAGGGAAGATGGAAGACTGAAATAAAGAACATTGCAACAAAAATAAGGGGTGGAAACTGCCCGCAGGTGGCAACTCAAGACTGGAAGCACTGGAGAAACTCCAGATGATGGACACCTGAGTCCAAAAGGAAACCCTCCCAAGCACCCCCTGAATGTCCCCAGCCTCACACCCCATAGTGCAGTGTCCTCCAAGCTCCAGGAATGTCCCCACCACGAGACCAGGGCAATGCCAGCAGACACCTGGGGGGGGGCATTTCCCTCCCCTTCCACCTGGGTGAACGCTGGTGGGCTCCTACCTGGTGTTCAGATGAGAGCAAATCTCCTCTCCTATAATTTCAAGATGGATTCAGCACATCCCTGGGTGAGCAGCTTGAGAAGTTAATTACCCAGCCTGTGAAGCATCCCCCTCTTAATTCCAATTTGAATTTCTCTTACTTCAGTCCCACCTGTCAGCCCCTCAGTCTTGCCTTTGTCTGCTGGATTAAAGGACCCTCTGCTATCAGAAATCTCCTTCCTGGAAGGACGCAGAGCCCACGATCAAGTCACCTCTCCACTTGCTCTCTGATGAGCTAAATAGATTGAAGTCCTTAAGCCTATCATCTCCCCGCAGGTTTTTCAGACCTTCCTCTCATTCTTGCAGCTCTTCTCCGAGCTCTAATATGAGTTTATTTTTTTTTAATCCATGATAAAAGGTTGGATGCCAGAGTTTGATACAGTAGTCAGTAATTCTCTCCCCATCACTTTTCCATCCTCCCTAATAACCCCTCAGAATATGTAACTGCCTCGTGCAGCCACCTGAATTACAAGTTGGATTGGTGTCCTGCCTCCCAAACCCCTGCTTTTCCTGAAATTCTCCCAAACCTCAGCATGCAGATGGTATTCTTTGTTTCAAGATCCACAGCACCCACCTAGCATTCCTGACATTTCCTGAATTGGTGTAACCAGTGATTTTCTCCCCCTGTTACTGCTTCACATCAGGATGTGGGTACAAATCGTGGGTTAAAACCTCTCCTGCTGCGCTGAGCCGCTCCCCAGCGTCCTGCATCTTCTCCTCGGCCCTAAGGATTTCAAGATGTCCAGGTGGAAATGCAAGCTGAGGACACAAGCAGCACCACCATGGGCCCACCAGCTGCTGTGGAGATGCCCCTCACTGGGAAATGCCAGCCTGGTTCTGCTCTTTATCCCAACGCTGTGATTCAGCCTGGGTGAAATGTGGGACCGTGGTTACAGCCATGCTCATGGTCCCAGCTGGAACTCCCACAGCCTTGCACAGCAGCCCTATGTACTAATGAAATATATATATATAAAAGGGAAACAAGCCATTTTCAGACCTTTTCCAGCTGCTTTCTTTCTCCTCAGCTCTCCTCCCAGCAAGCTGCTATGTAGGACACACAACCAGTGCATGAAATCCCTTCTTCCACCTCCATCCCAAGGCCACCGGTCCCGATCCAACCAAACCCAGAGGAGGCATCAGCTCTGGGGGAGGTCATTACCCCTTGGTCCTGCTGGGACACACGGGTCCAGGTGTCCCAAGGAACCAGGAGCAAGAGGCAGGTGGGGCAGAACCAGCTGGGCTGAAGGGCCAGAGGATGGGTTGGGCTGGGAGGAAGCAGGAGGAGAGAGTGAAGAGGAGCAGGGCATCAGATGGATTCCCAGCAGGGATGGCAGGAAGCCTGCTCAGGCTCTGCAGCTCAGTGACCCTCTTCCAAACCTTCTCCTTCCCTGAATGTCATCTCCTTCAGTTCAGAGCCCCTCTGCCTCCTCTCTGGCCTTCAGAAGCCATCATCACCCTGCCTACCCCAAGCCCTCACCACTGACTTCAGATGCCAGAGATTTTATTGTCACCATAATAACCCAGCTGCATGGGGTCAGCCAACCCCCCCTCCCCTGCTGGGCCTGCTTGCAGAAAGGGGGGATGGAGCACAGCAGCCATTTCCTACCCACTGCTGGAAAACAAAACAAAAAAAAGCTCTGGATCAGCTGGATGACCATGGTTAGCCAAGACCCCTTGGTCCCTTGTGTCTGCTCCCTGGTCCATGTTATAAAACAGAATAGAAATCCCATGGGACTGGTGGGCATCCCACCAGAAGCACAAACCAAGATGTAAAGGTTTGGGGAGGAAATGTGGAGACCTGAACATGTGGTGTTGGGGTGGGAGGAGAGAAGGGAATGGCAGAGGTGATGGGCTGATAGGAGCAGGTCACCAACACCCCAGAACATCTCCATGTGCTGGAAAAGGGGAATGAAGATTGAAACAAGGGCAGGGCAGGAGCCATGGAAGAAGCAAGAGCAGGGAAATGAAGGGAAGGAGGCAGGAGATATCAAGGCAAGCAGGGAAAAGGCAAGGAATGATCTCTGATGTCCAGTGGCTCCCAGGGATGTCATGGGAGGGACACACAGGAGGTCACCAGCACCAGGGGCACAAGCAGGGTACCAAAAGGCTCACCCCAAAGGCACAGATTCCCTCCTAAGAAGAAGCCAGACAGCAGGAAGGGGACATCAGAGCCAGCATCTCCAATGTCCCTTCTGTCACAGCAAGCAAGGTGGGAGATGACGTGAACAGAGACGTCCTGGAACTTGTGAATCTGTGGGCGGGAGGGAATGCATGTGAGAGAAATCAGTTTCATTTTAAAATAAACCCTTCCTCTCCTGTATGGACTTTCCACTGAGCTTCAGGACATTAGCAGAGCTTTGTTGCTCCTCTGGTGCAGCAGAGATGCTTTGGATTCCAGATGTTTTGCATTTTCTCTCTATTTGTATTTATAATGCTACCAATAACACATAACAAAAGAATTCCTACAGGTTTGGTTTTGTTTTGGGTTTGTTTGTTTGTTTTTACCTAAATGGAAATATCTCCCAAATGCTTTGTGAGTGTGCTCTGGTTATCATTCTGCACACCGAAGGAGGGGATCTGTGCCCTCCTGGTTTATTCCTGCAGGGCACCCACTCCTCTGGAAAACCATCTTCCCCCTCTAGAAGAGTTTCCCATTGCAGAAGTGATGATGGAGCTGATGACTGGATAGCTGGTTCTCTGAGGAGAGAGGAAGTGAGGCACAGAACCACGCTGAAGTGCAGGCAGATCTAGAGAGTGCATTGCAGGGAGAATTCCAATTAAAAATATTCAGGGTGTCTGTTGTCATTCCCAAAGCACTCACAAATTGCAGCCTTACCATGCAATAATCAATTAGAAAATTCAATGGAAATATAATTAGTTGATTATTTATTCTCTGGTTTCGGATTAGGATATAATTGTTTTAACAGATGTGCCAGCTCTTTTGAGGGGTTTTTTTGAGGGTGGTTTTTTGTGGGTTTTTGGTTTGGTTTTTTGCTTGTGGTGATACTCTACCCCTCCAGCAGCAAAGGCTGCCTGGCTACACCTCCCAGAAGATACTGAACTCAGAGACATTCCCAAGAGCAGGGCAATGCAAACCCTCCCCACTGCAAATCACTTTCCCTGCCCAAACCCCTGGCTAAGCCCAACCCCATGAAACCCTGGGAGCTCTCCTGGTTCCTCCCCTGTACCTGGTGATCAGACCTTTTGGACAAGAGGGATTTGCTCACAATCAGCCATTCCTGAGTGTCCTGCCCTAGTTTTGGTCCTGCTCTGGCAGGGGATTGGATTCCATGATCTTCAGAGGTCCCTTCCAGCCCCTGACATCCCGGGATTCTGTGATTCTGTGGCTCCAGCCCCTTTTCCATCATCAACATCAGGCGTTTGCTGAGCGTGCAGCTCTGGATGTGGCCCAATAACAACAGATTCCTCGGGTTCAGCTGAAGGCAAAACTGTTCAGTAATGAAGACCAGCCGAAGAGAATGACCCTGCCTTCCATCATTTCATTTCTAACTCGTATTCAAGCCTGATTTTTAGAGAGCTCGTGTTACAGGGACTTTGATGCCTCTGTATTATTCTCCAGTGAGGGCAGGAGGCAGATGAAACAGCCCACAGACAATGCTGGGTTTGTTAGGGCTGTGCCATTACCTGAGGTTCAGCACCAGCAGCAATCACTGCAGGAGCTCAGGAGCCTCCGCTGCCTTCAGAAAGGGAGCATCGGACCTGGGGGGGATGAGATCTCCTCCTCATGGGGAGGTGTCCGATGGAGGACAACAGAAATCTGCTGCAGAAAGGGCCTCCCCACATCTCCTTTCAGCCAGCACCGTGACAAAACCCCAGCTGAACACACAGCCCAGATAACGAGAGGGTAAAAAGTTCCAGTGGGGCAGTTCCAGCCTTCTGGTACTGCTTGCTGGGTGAGCAAGGGGGAGCTGGCTGCAGAGGACACATTTTTTTGTGTTCTCATTAGCTCTGAAGGCTCAGATGTGTCCCTCCTAAGCACCCAGTGAGATTCTCCAGGCTGTTAATCCCTTGTGAGACATTCTGCTTCCTAAAAGCTCCTTAAAAAAGGGTCCCTGGCTTTCCTGAGTCACCCTTAAGGTGCCCACCTTGCCCTCCTGGCAAGCTCAGGAGCCTTGAAGAGGTCTAAAGGGAGAGGGTTTAAAGGGAGAGGGTTTGGAGGGAGAGGGTTTGGAGGGAAAGGGCTTGGAGGGAGAGGGTTTGGAGGGAGAGGGCTTGGAGGGGGAGGGTTTGAAGGGGGAGGGTTTGCAGGGAGAGGTTTGCAGGGAGAGGTTTGCAGGGAGAGGTTTGCAGGGAGAGGTTTGAAGGGGGAGGTTTGAAGGGGGAGGTTTGCAGGGGGAGGTTTGCCATCCCCCCCCCCAACGTTCTCTCAGCTTCCTCATCCAGGATGCGAGGTCAGAACCCAGGCTCCAAAGGTGTCACCTGGTGCTCCTTCCCCTCTCCAAAGGGCTGTGGAAAAGCAGCCAGGCGGTGCTGGAAGGCTGAGGGCTGGGGCTGGAGGGAGGTGAAGCTGAAATGCCTTCATCCAAATTACCAGAGGAGACAGTGAAGCACCCAGGAAATCAGGCTGTATTCACAAATGGAACAAAAGGTGGAAATTCAGGATAAATTAGTTCCCTTGAGGTTACGTGAGCAGAGCTGCTTCCCAGCTACCTTGCCTTGCCTGCTTGCAGTGCTGGAAGCTGGCTGTCCCCAGGGGCTGTCCCCAGGGCTGTCCCCTCCATCCCTGCTGGACACTGGCTCTCAGCTCTGCAGTGTCCTCACCTTTCCTCACCCCAGGAAAAATATTTGCCCATGCTGGTGCTCTCTTGAGACTCAGGCTGGTGTTCTGCTGCTGTATCCAGCACATCCCCTGCTCCCAAAAACCAGCACAAGAAAAATGTCATCTTGGACCCAGGGGGGGGCAAGGCATCCTCTGGGGCAGAGGGATTTTGGGGGTCAGGAGGAGGATGGGCATTCCTGGGGCTTGTGGAGCTGCTCTCCTGCCTGTGCTGATGCCAGAGAGTGAAAATTGCTTCTTTTGAACCCAAAAGCCCAGTTGGGCTCCTACAGACCCTCACTGAACCCAAGGTGCTGCTCTTGGCAAGCTCCTCCAAGGCCCTGCACCCATCTGCCAGCACCTACCTGGCACTGAGGGCTCGTTCCTTGGCTCAGAGCATCAGCAAAGCTCTCACTCAGAGGCTGAATCACAAACGAGAGGAATAAAGCAGCACAGGTGAGGGCTTTGCCAGCCAGGAGGGTAAAAATGGGGTTCATTTACCCAGTGTGCAAGCCAACAGCACCCCGAGTCCAGGTACCAGGAATTTACCAGCAGGGCTGCACAGAAAGGGTGCAGCAGGAAGCTGAGAGTCCCCTCACTGGAACAGTCTCACGTTTGTACTGTGCAAATCAACATGTTTACATATTCATCATATTCAGCATTCCCTAGATTTCACTGGTGCTGGCAAGCCCTTCCCTTCCAGCTGAGGGCTGTAGGGTACCCTCTTCTTCATTTCAAGGTACAGCAGCTTTTAATTTGGCTGCACAAGCCCAGGGGGTGGGGGTCTTCAAGCTGGGGAGGGTATCTCAGCTTCTGGAGGGTTGGGTTTCATGTTCTGACTGGTCAAGTTCACCTAAAGAGCACATTTTTAGCTGATCCATGCAGGACAGCCAAGCTGCTCGGGCAATCAGCCCACTGGAGTTTCCAGTACCTGGGTCCTGTCTGTTCCTCCCAGCCCATTGTCTTGTCCCGAGGTGATTTACAGCAGTCCCTTGGGTTTGTTTCTGAAACAAATCCAGAATTGGGACCATAAAGGTCTCAGCATCAAAGGGAGAGGGGCGAGGGCTGTAAGAGCAGGTGCTTCACCCCCTGCACCACTGCCATGGGACATCAAAACTGAACCATCCAGACCCCAGCTGCTCCACAGGGGCCTCGCTGAGTCCAAGGAGGAGATGGGGTGGGTGGGAACAGCCCCCTTGTCCCTCTGCAATGGGGACCCCTTGGGTGCTGCCACCCCTGCAATGCCCCGAGCCACGGGGTGCTGGCAGCATCCAAGCCAGGGGGTCCTCCCCACCCCACCCCAAAGGCCCCCATCCTTCTGCACCACAGCATGAGGTTGTACCCCCCCCAGACATGATGCTGGCAGCACTCGAGCCCCCCCAGCTCCCAGTGCCCTGGGTGAGGAGGGGACATGGAGCACCGGACCCAGCCCGGCAGCCCCAGCCCTGCTGGGAAGCAGGGATCCAATGGAGCAGCACAGACTCCCAGTTTCCAGCATTCAGGTGTGTGGGAACCTGACAGGGATCAGTTCTCAAAATGCTTCTTTCCAAGAGAAAAGGAAAATTTGTTTGCCCTTCCTGATCTTCCTCCCTGGCCCAGCTTTTTGCCCAGCTCTGCCCTGCCTGTGAGCTCAGGATTTCTCTGCACATCTGATCCCCACCACCTTGCCATTTGTCAAGGCTCCTGTACCTGCTTTTATAGCCTTGCCCAGGAGCCCTCGGGTGCTCTGTGCTCACAGCTGAGTCTGCTTTGACTCAGAGGGAGGGGGCACAGCTCTGTTCAGAGCCACAGTGACCTGAGCCAGCCAGGGACTGAGCCTTTCAGGGCATCCTGCAGTCAGCTGGTCAAACCCAGCATCCCTCAGGCCTCTGGAGGCACAAGAGCAGGTCACCCTCTCCTCAAGTTTGTCTTCAGCACGTCCTGTCTCCTACACAAATTACCAGCATTTTCCTCCTTCTTGAACAATTTCTCTCTCTGGGCTCCCTCTCTCTCCTTGCTGCTGCAGAGATCTGGAAGCCAAAGATGCATCTCCCTGGGCATCAGAGCAACACTTACCCCATCCCCCTTTGCCCAGGGAGTTTTCTTGTCCCCTCGAGAGTTTCCAGAGGTAGCAGTGGTGGAGTTGGAGCTGGTGGTGGTGTTGGCATCGCAGCAGTGTCCCCACGTGAGCCACAGGTGACAGTGCTGGTGCCTGGGCCATCGGGAGGTCTCCAGCTCCTGCAGCAGAATGCAGCAGCAGGGTAAGTGCCTCTGAATAAATCATCAGGGCCCTGATCAGAGGGCTTAATCCCAGAAAGGTTATCAAATATTTATTTTAAAGCAGAGAAACAAATAGAGAAAAGACACCTCTGGAGGACAGTTCTGCCCTCACAGCAACCCCTGTGCTGGGCACTGCTCGGGGCTGGGGCAGCACCCTCAGCCAGGGTGCCCAAAAGCACTGGTGGCCCAGCAGGACACCAGCCAGGAGCCACCAGCCCTCTGCAGAGAGGACAAATGTCCCTCCTGCCTCCCCACAGCCTGCCAGGCAGCCTCTGCCCAGGGGACAACTCCCCCCAGAACCTCTCCCTCCTGCCTTGGCCAATATTGAGCTGCCCAAGTCTCTGGCAGCCACATCACCATTAGGATCAGGCCATTCCTCATGTGATCTTTTAGCTGGATTTGGCTCATTTAGAAGGCACACTTGCTGGAGAATCCCTTGGCCAGAAGAGCTGGAAAACATCAACCATGGTGGGGGTACCCTGGGAGACTCACCCTGCATCCTACAGGCACATCCACCTGGCTGAGGTCACCTATTCCATGTGGCACCTGGAATCTCCCTGGTGACTCCTGAGGGTCTGCAGAAAGCCAGCCCAGGTGCTGTGGTGGGGTCTGGACCCCATTCACTCACCAGGACACAAATCACTCACCAGGACACAAATCACTCACACTCCAGCCTGCTGGAAAAATAAATCTCAAAGCCAACGTGGAACCAAAGCATCTCTGCCCAGCTTGGAGGGGTGAGGGCTCTTCCAGGAGATCAATCAGGGCAATGAAATGCTGTCTTCTCCCAAATCAAGGAGCCCATCTAAGCAGCACCTTTTCATTTCTGAGCTTGCACCAGCTGAACAGAAACCTCTCTGAGAACAATCCCTGCAAGAGCTGGGGAAAAGCATTCACCCCCCAGGGGGGGTTGTGATGGGAACCCTCAGCTGCACCACAGGTCCTGGAGCCTGAGAGCTTCCCAGGCGTCAGCTTCAGGCTTCTGGAAAGAGCATTTTGCACCTAAAGATCATCTGTTTTTTCTTCAGTACCTCCTCAAGCAGTGCCAAACAGACACTCTGTATTTGTTTCATTTTAGGCGCAAGGAATTGGGACACAAAATGCAACAAACAACCAGGAGTTGGGGAGGAAAAAAAGATTTAAATCCTTTCTCTGTTTATTACTTGTGTGGGAGTAAAGCAGCTAACACCATTCTTACTGCCTTTAATGCTTCCTCAAGAACAAAGAATCTGGGGGGTCTTGAGGGGTATTTCAGTTTTGCAAAGTTGGTGCAGGTTTAACAGGAACAGATTTCCTACAGGTGGCTTCACCTGGATCCCTTCTCCAGGAAAAAGCCTTCCCCAGGTTTTGATGAGATGCCACAAACAATCTCTCATGATTTTTTGCTGCTTTTTCCTCAAAACCCTACATGCTGGTGTCAAAAGATTGTCTAAAAAAAAAACAAAAAACAAAAACACAAACCCCAAAAAAACCAAACCAAAAACCCCACACCACAAACCATATATATTCTTTTTTTTAATTGTAAAACAATTCTGGCTGCCAGAGTTACTGAAGTTTGTAAATGCAGGCAGGACACCCTGACAAGCTTTGAAGCTGCCTCAGTTTGGCATTTTCTGTCTGGATTTCTCTCCAGGTGACAGTGCTGGTTCCCAGGAGCATTTGATGGGCAGAGGGAGAAGAACCAGGACTTGCTGTTGTCACCTCTCGCCCTTCACACCTGGGATCTCCTGTTCCACCCATCCTGTCCTCCTCCTGCAGACACTGCTGCTCTCCTGCCTGGTCAAACCCCACAGGACCAACATGTCCAGCATAAAAAGACAAACCCCCTAACAAACCAGCTTCCTAGAGTTTTGGTGACCATCCACGTGGCAGCTGGCTCCCTCCCCATGCCTTGTCCATAAGCCTTGGAGACCAAGGTTTCGGGTGAGCTGGGAGATGCCCAGGGGTGAGCATCAGCAAAGAGGCAATAACATTGCCCTGGCTCTTCCCTGGCTGCAGCAGAGGTTGGGATCCTCACCAGATGCTCACTGGGGTCACCCCTGGAGCTCCTGAAGCCCACACTGGGAGGAATGTCCTGGTTTTGTCATTTGGGGTGAAGGGAGATGCTGGTGTGCTGGGGAGAGAGTGGTGTGAAGGCACTTAGACAATAAAGGAGTGACAGGATTTCCACAGGAGAAGAGATTAACCAAAGTGGGATTAGTTTGTTCTGAGAGAAGATGATTAAGAGTTGGCATGATTGAAGTCTCTAAACTGGCTCAGGGTTATTAGCAAATTAAGCTGTGCTGGAGATTGCTGGGCAGCCATCACTCAAGGGCAGAGCAGAGGGCTTTGCAGCAGCATCTCAAGAGCAGAGGGCATCGTTTTGGCTGATCCAGAAGGTTTACTCATGGATGGAGAAAGTAGATGTGAGCTGCTGTGTGCCACCAGACAGGGCTTTGGGTGGCTTGGAGACCTGCCTGTTGCTTACAGATGACCTTAACCTTGGCACCATCCTCACTGGAGCATCAGGACTCAACCTGCACATGTTGCTTTTCCTTTCCTTTCAGCTGGATGGTCTCAGCATCCCCAGCAACACTGTCCTTTGCTCCTGCCACCTCTCCCCTGCAGGCTGGCAGGGCCAGGCACTGCCTCCTGCTGCCAGCAAACACTTGCCAAGCAAGGAGATGGACAGAGGTCTCCTGCCTTCTCTGTACTCCAGGCATAACCCCAGTCTGGACATCCCTGCCTGGTGTTTCTGCTGCTCTCCAGTACCAGCTCCAGGGGTGTTTCTATCTCACTGCTTCTCTTGTACCCCTTGGGTTCCCTGCCATGCCCACCATGCCAAAACCATGCAGCCTCTATGACCTCCAGAGCAGACCAAGTGGTTTTCTTGGATTAGCCACCTTTAGGGTTAATTTAGGGTCCTCCTGTCATCTCTACACACCTTGGATCACGTTGGAGTCTCTTACCAAAGCTTCAGGTGCCTGTAATTGCAAAATGGGCTCTTCAGACTTTGATGAGCTGCAAATTCCTCCATGGTTTCACCTTGGTTTGTGTGCTCCAGTGAAGCAGCTCCCTCTCAGGCATCCTTTCCATGTGAGTGGAGCACTCCTCACATTTCTTCAACAGGGCTTCAAATTATTCACCTCTTCCTGAGTTAACTAAGGAGTGTTAAACCAGCAAGCACTTCAAGCCCCACTGATGCCACTGCAGAAGCTGCTTTTCAGCTTCTCCTTGCTAACTTCTGCTTTCAATCTTCCTCGGTGGTTTTCTCCCATCATCAGGGAATTTCAGCTCTTTCTGCCACAGGGGCTTCAGGCTGCTCCTTCTTCCCATCTTCTCTTTACTTCAGGACCCATTTGGGGTGGTCCACACAAGGATGGCCTCACTTGCAAAGGGCTCTGTATCTTCAAGCCAGGTTGCCACTGGACCCACTCTGTGGGTCACTCAGGGCAGGAGATGCTGCAGCCCATGAAGAGGCTTTCTCATGCCTGGAAAGTTCTGTTTGTCATCAAAGCTTTTGCTGAGGAGGGATGAGGGTGGGGGTGAAGGTGGGGTAGCACAGGAGATGCAATGCTGGGAAGGCTTCCCTGGAGCTGCCCTCAGCCCCTTTGTGGTCAGGAGCAAGGCTGCAAGCCTGGCTCACAAGCCTTGCATGGCCCAGAAGCCCACAAGGAGCCTTTTTATCTCTTATAGCAGCACCCAGAGCAAGCCAGCATTCCCAGAGGTGGGAATCATGGAATCATTAAGGTTGGAAAAGTCCTCTAAGACCATCAAGTCCAACCATCAACATCACCAGCCACCTAATCCATGTCTTCCAGTGCTCCATCCACACGTTTTCACCCACACCTCCAGGGATGGTGACACCACCACTTCCCTGGTGGGATTTGGTCTCCCCCTCCATGCCTTCCCAGTCCCTGCTGCTGCTCTGCAGGTGACAGCCACATCCCAACAGCATCACCCCTGGGCTCAGCCCACAGCAGGGTTGTCCCATCTTGCCACACACACCCCAGCCCTGATGGGGATCACAGCTCCCAAAACACCTTTGGGCTTTGGCTGAGGATGGGAGTAGCCTAAAAAAATAAAATAAAAAAAGCTTTCTTCTTGACTGACAGCAACTTTTTCTTCCTGAGAGCAGAAGCGAAGGGGTCAGACTCAAACAGCCTCAACCCCCTTGCAGAGGAGCCTTTTCCAAGCTGCTTTTCCCTGCATGTGGAGACACCAGTGCTGGGAAGCTGGGCAAGCAGCTCAGCAGAGCTCACCAGCAGTGCCTGGGAAATATGAGGGGAATGCTTAAAAAGGGCACTGGAGCACAAAAAGCTGTTCTGCCCCGTTGGGCTGGTAACAAAAGCAATTAGCTGGTGGAGGTGGGAGCAGGGACTTTGGGCTCTGCTTATCCAGTTGATTAGGGGATCATCTGTCAGTCTTGGCCTCTCCTCAAAGCAATCCCCCAGCCAGGGCTGCCAGCCAGAGAACAGCTCAGCTCTGAGAGGCCAAGGCTCAGCATCCCTCAGCAAGACCACAAGGTTCCCACCACCTCTCCAGCTCCATGGGGGCACCAGCCAGTGTGTTTGCATCCGTGGAGCTCCCCACCATGAGGGTTGGCTGGGGTCTTTTTGGCATTTCTTTCCACAAAACTGTCATCTTTCCTACCAGGACATTCATTCCAGTTCTTTCCATTCTCATTTCTTAGCACTGTCCTACTGGAGCTCCACCTTCCTGAGGACACCAGCTCCAGGGCCCCTTCTTGCAGAGCAAGGCAGGGAAAGCCATGCCTGGAGCAGTCATTCCAGTCTGGCCAGTACCCACCACTGATGTCCCAGCTTGCTCCTGTGCCCTGGGGAGAAAGAAAGAAGCAATGATGAGATGAGCACCAGGATGTTGTGACCCAGGAAGAAATGGGGTAAAGAAACCACTGGGGAAGTGGCTGCAGAGGAGGGGGTCAGGGAAGGCATAATCCATAGAAGAAGGACTGGCTCTTTTTCTAGCAGCTGGGGCAGAGAAGAGTCCCAGCCCTGGGGTAACTTCAGAGAAGCTGCCGAAAGGAAGAGGCTCTGGCAAAAGCATTGGCACAACCATCAGTGTACTTGTGCAGAGGGGGACGTGGGCTCTTGGGGTCCTCACCAAGCATCAGGGAGAAGCTGAGAGAAAGGGAGAGACCAGGGGGGTCCTGGGGCAGAGGATGGAGAGAGGAACCCCAGGACCAGAGCAGGGGGGGAGGCACAGTGGGGAGGTGCCCGAGGGGAAGGACCAGAGTTCACTCAAACCATCCTGGAGGGCAGAGGAAGAGGAGGAAGGGCTGTCCTTGGAGCCACAGACCTTTCTTCTCCCCCTTCCCTTCCCTCCCCCCCAGCTGCCATTTGGAGTGTGAATGTCTCCGTGTTTGGTGCCTGCGGAGATCATTTCTCCTGGAAGGAGAAGGAGGTGCCGACAGCAGCAGCCGCAGGGACACAGCTTTCCTCTAATGAACTAGAAAATAGTTTCCCTTTAATACTGATTATCCTGGAAGCCAGCTGAAGTGAATGTGATTTACATAAAGATGAACCCGCTCCGCACACTTGTCCTGGGTGGTGGCGGCAGCAGCAGGAGCTGGAGCAGGAGCTGGGATGTTCTGCAGCATCCTGGTGGCAGCAGAGCTGCCTCTGCCAGCATCTCTGGCAAGGGATCTGTGGCCATGCAAGAAACCGGGCTGGGAAGGACCAAAAAACCCAAAACAAACAAATAAAACTTAAAAAAAAAGAGAAAACCAAACATACCCCAGCTCCCCAGGTGAACGCAGGGCAGGGAGCAGGCAAAGGTTCAGCAGCAGCCACCAGTCCCTTCAGGTCACTCCCAGGGGATACAGTGATGAGAAGGGCAGAGTTCCTCAGGGGTTTTCCTGCCCTCCCAGATACCCACAGCCAGACCTTTCACTCAGCCTTACCTTTTCCACAGGAAATCACCTCCCTGGGAAGGCAGGAGCACCCCAGACGGGACTCAGCTCTCCCTCCCACCCGGGGCTGGGGCTTCTCCGTGGGCTTGTGCAGCTCATGGAAGTGCAGGCTCTGGGCCCACTTGGACTCCCTTTCCCCAAGCTGCTGGCACCACGAGTATTTGCTCAGCACTGCCTTTATACCTTCCTGAGCTCTGCAATCTTCTTTTTTTTTTTTCTTTTTGCACCTGAAGAAACATCTCCAGCTGCAGCCAGTATTGAATTGTACACCCTGCAAACCCCCTCTGCCTGCAGCCAGGGCACAGGTGGCTGCAGGTTGGCAGATTTGGGGTGGGTTGCAGGGGAAGCAGAGGCTTGGGGCCCTGTTTTCTGGATGCTCCCATCCTGGTTTGCAGCACCCTGGTGCAGCCCCCGTGCTGGTGGCTGCTGTGTCACTGCTCATGGTGCTGCTGCCCACGGAGCAGATGTCCCCCATGCCAAGACACATGGATCTACCATGCTGGGGCCATTAGTGACAAATTACAGGGGAGGAAGGGACATCTCCAGGAGCCCTTCAGACAAGGAAGCATCCGATCCAGCGCTGTGTGCCCTTGGGGCACATCCCACCCACAGCGTGCCCAAGGGATGGGGCAGTGGGCTGGGGGGGAGACATTCCCCACTGGTGGGTCCTACGCCTCGGTCAGCACTCCTGCCTCCCCCTCAGATGGATGATGTTGTCAACTAATAACCATATCAAATATTCAGGAGCTTGCTGCTCTGCCAGAGGCACTGCAGGGATGAGTGTGCCAGGAGATGGATGGGCTGGGGGCCTGGGAAGCTGGATCTGCACTGTAAGCTTGGGGGGTGGGTTGGGGACACATGGCCAGGGCTCAGATTTTAGGCAGAGGGTTTGTTTTCCAAGCAGCAGCCCCGTCCTGCTGCCCAGGGAGGGGTTTCTGCTCTGCTTTGCCCCACTGGAGGGAGAGCAGTCAGCAGGGAGCTGCTTCTGGAGGGGAGTGAGCAGGGGGCACCAGGAATCCCATCCCTGCTCCTGGGTCCTTCACCGTGGTAAATGCACACAGAGCTTGGGTGCTGAAGGTTCTGACCACCAGTGGGGGATCAGCCCTTGGAGGTGGGTCCCCATTCTCCAAACTGCTCCATGCTGGATACCAGCACCACATCTTCTGGCCAAGCACAGCTCTGGGACCTTCTCACCACTGGGTCAGTCACAGGGACCCTCTCACCACCTGGGCTGTCACATGGAGCACAGATGATCTCCAGTGACTCCAGATCTCCAGTGACTTTTTTTTCTGCCAAACCACAGATGTCTTGAGGGGCTGGAGCCAGGGAAGAGCTGCTCCAGAGACAGACACTGTGACAGCCATGGCAGCAGAGGTGGGACTGGCTGCAGAGCAGTGGTACAGGCAGGAGGTCAGCACAGTGCTGGATCCATGTGCTGGAAACTGCTGCCCAGCTCAGGCAGGAGGAGAAATCCCTGGAGGTGGCTATGTTGGTTGTGCTCCTGCTGCTTCTCCACCAGCTCCCTCAGTGCCCCATCCCATCTTGCTGCCTGGGGCTCACCCAGTACCAGTGCCATAAACTCTCCCATCACCTGGGACCAGCAGCAGCTGGCACTGGGGTCCCTCCCCCAAGCCCCCATGTCCCCAGTGATGGCAGCTGCTGCCCCGTGGGGTCCCAGTGGGTCCCCATGAGATGAGACCAGAGCCAGCGTGGTCCCTGCCACGGGGCTGGCATGCTCAGCAGATGCTGCCATGGCTTTTTGGAGTGGGGTTCCCTGCATCTCAGCGGGGTGAGGTGGCCAAAGGGGACAAGAGCTGAGCCAGAAAAACCTTCACAGCAAGTTAGTGATGGGACAGAGGCACGGGAGGGAGATGAAAAGTTAATCCCTGCCTGTCTCCTTCCTGTTAGGAGGAGTTAAATGGGCAGCTGCTTTCTGCTCACATTTCCTGTCCTGGAAGGGTTTGGTTTGGGGGAGTTTGGTCTCTTCATGGGCACAGCAGGAAAGTTGTGTTGGGCTGCACACTGCAAGAAGTGCAGAAGGGACCCAGAGGCCAGCAGCACTCCTTGGCACCCCTGGAGCTCAGGGGATGGTACCAGGGGGGTTCTCTCAGCACTTCCCACCCTGCCTGCCCCTCTCCACACACTTCTGAGCCCATCTCACGTCACAGCCATGGGGGGAAGGGGGCACTAGAGGAGAGTTGTGGGATCGATCACATTTTGCATGATGCAGACTGCCCAACCTTTTTCTTTTCACCTCCAAGGAACACATCTCCACCAGCCAGGATCTTCAGCTGGCTCCCAGCCTTGCCAGTGAGTTGGCACCAACCAGAGCAGGCGCGGATCAGAAGTGAAGTTGATCCGGATCAGCTTTTCCCCTTCCCTTGCCCCACATGCTGCTTCCCAGCTCCCACCCACACCTCTTCCTCCAAGAAAAGAGGCTCTGCAAACCTTCCCAAAAACCATCCCACCTTGCAGACTGAGCTGTGCTGAGGGTTCCAGGCACCTTGCACCTGGCAAAGTGTGGGACGAGAGGCACCGGGATCAAACCTCACCCAGCTGTGGCACTGCAGGGGGATTTTGTCTTGTAAAAGGATTTATTCATAAAGGCACAGCAGCAGCAAAGCAATCCTTGTCCTGCAGGCCCTGCAACGTGTGTACCAAGTAAATGAGAACAAGGTCTGCATGTGAAGGTTGGAAAGGAACATAATGCTCGGGGAGGGAGAGAGAAAAAGGCAGAGGAAGAGGGAGGGGAGAGCCCTTCCCTAAGTCACAGCTCCTGAAATAAAACTAAGGCTGGAATCGTGTTCTGGGGAGAAGGGAAAGCAGGTGGGAAGTGTATGCTTGCCAATCTGCCCCAGAAAGAAAAGAAACAAAACAAACAAAAAACAAAACAAACAAACAAACAAAAAAAAAGCAAAAGAACAAACAAACTAAAGAAACAAAACAAAGCAAACAAACAAAAAAAGGAAAAAGTTGCTTTGTAGTTTCCTAAGGCACCAATTAAGTGCTTCTGTCATCACTCACTACTTTGAAGCAGCTTGGCCTTGCTGGGCTCAGCCTTTGCCCAGGGATTCTCCCTGGGGCTCCTGGCCAGGCTGAGCTCCCCCAGGGGCAGCAGGAGGTGTCAGGGTGCTGACTGCCCCTCCACCTCCTGGCGCTGGGGGCCACCAGCTCCTCTCCCCACTCCAGCCCTGCTTTTCCCCAAAAAGGAAGGGGATTTGGTAACCCCAGCTCATTTTGCCTCAGCCCAGGAGCTCAGCTCAGGGATGGATGCTTTTATTCCCAGAGGGATATTTCCAGGTGCTGCTTCTCCTACCAGCTCCCAGGCTGGGGGGTGGGGGGGTGATGGGCTTTGGGTGGGGGACAGAACCTCTCTGAGCTTGGGTCCCAGCTGCTGATCAGCAAACCCTGGACCCGGGCTTCTCAGGGGACAATTTGGGGCTGCTCAAGCCCCTCCAGCCCCAGCTCAGTGCCTGCTCCTTCCCACCCCAGCTCTCTGACCCTTTCCTGCCCTGTCTTTGAAGGTCTGAGGGACTTGGGAAAGTGCTGAGTGGTTTTGGTTCACCCTTCCCTTGCTGGAACTGCCTGGTTTGGACCTGAGCTACATGGCAACTTGTCGCCCTGCTAGGATGGGCAGGATTTGCTCAGTGTTGGACTCTGGTGCCCCCAGCTCTGGCAGTGGCCCTCACCCCTTCTGCAGATGTCTTCCCCATGAAGGGAACCATTTGCTTGTTCATCGAGGGCAGAGAAATCCATGGGAGGCAGCAGCTCGTCTGGATTTCAGGCTGACATTTCTCAGCTGGCCTTTGACAGAAAATGAAATGTTTTGGGGTTGGTTTTTTTTTTTTTTTTTGCAGTGATGTCAGTGTGCAGCTTGAGCAGCAGGTTGGTTGGATGCTGCAGAATTGCTGCAGCCAGAGAGCTGAGGCTGCAAACCAAAAAACCCTCTCCACCCCCAGCCCAGCTCCATGTGCAGCTCCCCATGCTGACAGCACCTCCTGCCCTCCCTCCCCACCCTCCCTGCACTGCCAAATCCTGCCTCTAAATCACTGCTCCCAAGGCCAAGGACCTGGGAAAACAAACCAGTGCCCGTGGCTGGGATGGGATCAATCTGCTAACTCAGTGTAAACACTGCAGTAACTTTGATATTCATGATATTCATATCCACAAGGCAGGAGCTGGGCACTGAGGTCACCAGATAGGAGCAGTACAAGCAGAACATTACAAAGATTCATGGGCTTGGAAACCCCAAGGGCAGATAGGAGTGACCCAGCCTGCCCAGATGAGATCCTGCTCGGTGTGACAGCTCCATCTCCCTCCCCCCTTGTCCCACAGATAGCCTCAGTCCTGCCTTGTGCTTAGAAATATGACAAATGTGACCGTGGCTGGGTTGGACCTGGGTGCAAAAGCGAGGCAGGCTGAGCTGGGTGCTATGGAGAGAGCATGGGAGGGCTGGAGATGGAGATGGAGATGGAGATGGAGCATGGCAGAGGACAAGGGGAAGGTGAGACTGTTCAGCAGCTGCCACCTGAGAGGCTCTGCCTGTCCCTCAGGGTGGCTGAAAGAAACTGTCAAAGGTAGACTGTGATAATTAAGAACTGCACTAATTAGAGCTGAGCTACACATGTGCTGTGACCTGCAGAAGGCATGGAATGGAACCCAGCCCATCCTTCCACACTCTGCACTCAGAGAATCCCAGAATGGGTTGGCTGGGAAGGGACCTTGAATCCCATTGAGTTCCCAGCCCCTGCCATGCTCAGGGACACCTCCCCCAGCCCAGGGGGCTCCAAGCCCCATCCAACCTTCAACACTACCAGGGATGGGGCAGCCACAGCTTCTGGGGGCAACCTGGGCACCCAGGGGCTCAGCACCCTCACACCAAACAATTTCTCCTTCCCATCTCCTCTCCATCTCCCCTCTCCCAGCTGCAAACCCTTCCCCCTCATCCCATCCCTCCAGGCCCTTGTCCCAAGTCCCTCCCCAGCTTTCCTGGAGCCCCTTCAGGCACTGGAAGGTGCTCTGAGGTCTCCCCATTGCTCCCTTCTCTTCTCCAGCCTGAATACCCCCAGCCCTCCCAGCCTGTCCCCAGAGCAGAGCTGTTCCAGTCCTCCCAGCATCTTCGTGGCCCTCTGAACTAATCTTTATTTTCAAGACCATTTTTTCTGGCTCACCTATTGCTTCAAAAATAGAAGGCTGCAGAAGGAGCAAAACTGATGAGGAGAAGGGTGTGAGAATGAGTACCATGATGAGGAGGCAGTTGTGAATGAACTCAGAGTTTGCAGTAATTAAGTAACTGTCTAAATTCCTAAATCCTGATTTTGAAATCATTTGGTTGACTTGACACGTCCAAGTCCCAGAGCCCTTAATTCAAATATAAAGCTTGATTGGCAAATTAATAAAAGGCTATGAATGAAATTAATGAAAGATTAAAGACCAGCAGCTCACGCTGATATAAAAATTACCCCTCCAAAATAGGCTATGCAATAATTAGAATAAGTTACCACGATGTTAATATTAATTCTGATGTAACGTTTATTCATCGATTCCATTTACTGATTCCTAACCAAGTCCTCAAACCTTCTGTACATCTGTTGAAGCTTCGTGGGCACCGTTCATCATCTTTATTTTGCTATTCCATAATTTCTCAAATGACTCCAAAGCGAATTTTCATTAATAAAATTGTATATCTGAGCACTCCAGTTCACAGCTTCACCAAGCAGGATGAGATCTGAGGAGCTATTAGGGCCACGGAATGGGTAATTGATTAACTAAAATGACTTGGTCAATGCATTCAGAACCCTCCAACTAACCCATCCTTCCCACATCACCCTCCACATCTCCTCTGGGCTGGGGAAAAATTGATCAAAGGGACAATCCAGGAGGGGTTTCACTTGGGGTTCGTTAGCAAAGCCAAGCAGCCAGGAGACCTTGGCATTTAGGCTTGGAGAAGCTGATGTCTCTGGTGTCTAGTTGTGCATCCACAGCCTGATTCAGGGGAAAAAATGATATAAAAAATAATAAAAAGCAGAGACCTTATTAAGGGGTGTGCTGGGCCCCAGGGAAGGGCTGAGGCAGGCAGCGGGCTGCAGAGATTTAGTGTGGTGCTTTAATTGGGCTGGAGGTGTCAGCAGCTCCAGGAAAAATGCAGAGTGATCTGATGGGAAAGAAAAGCTTTGGTCCTGCTGCTTCCTAAGCATGACCTGGGAAGGAGGATTTCTTGCCAAATTCAGGCTGGCTTCAGCTTTTCCTCCCTTTAACAGGGACCTGATTTCATCCAGCCACCTCAACCTGGAGATCAGCAACGTTCCTCAGCTGGGAATATCCCCGTGTTTTAAAACTCTTTTGATTTAATTTCCCCCTCCTTCAGTAATTACCTCCAGCTCTATCATTACCTGTTGTCTGCTCTGCAGCACTTTGGTTAACACGCTGGAGTTTTTTATGGACTCTGCAATTTATGGCACTGCTTCTCCCTCCACCTTGTTTTTGTTGGCTGATAACTAAATTCTTTTGTTTCTGATCACTTATTCTTGGTTTATGGCGCAATAAAAAACGAAAAACACCCCAGTAAAATGGTGTAAAGAGAGTGTATACAGCTGCACATACATGGGCTGAACACATCCCTGCTGCCTCAGCCCACACTCTGCCTCCTCCTGGTTTCAGTGCTGCCGTGGGGCAGGAAACCATCAGCTCCACCTCGGCCCTTGGACCTCAAAGGTTTGTCCACCAAAACAAAAAAATACCAAGCAAACAGCAACAAGTGACTTGCTCTGGTTGTGCATTTCCTCTTCTCAACCCTTTGACCTGCGTGGGGTGGGATGGGTGGTGAGCAGCACATCCTGCACCCAGCTATCCCCTGGGATGTTCTCTCCCTGCTTCCCAACTCCAAAGTCAGGTTAAAACATCTGGGCATCGGCCTCAAGACACGGCCAGGCTCTGAACCCAAGGACGTGGAGCACTCTCACACTCTGTTTTGGGGTGAAAGGGACAAAGATTGGTAACGATGGTGACCTGAAGGTCCTCTCACTTTGCTACGTCTGCTTGAGCAAGATCTGGAGCTGAGCTCTCCATCTCCTCCACCAGGAGCTGCTTGTTCAGGCTGGTGGGGGAAGAGCAGAAACCTGAGATGGTGCCAGCACCTCCCTGCTGCCCACAACAGCTCAGCAGAAGATGATTTTTCCCCTTGCTTGAAACCAATGGAAAACTCTTTCATCCCCTGTGTTGACATTAAACTCAGGCTGAGGAGCTCTTCCCTGGGGACACAGATGGAAATGGCACCCCTGCTTTTCCTGGTGGATTCAGTTTGAAAGGACTGGTTCATCTTTCCTGTGGGTCTCACCCACCCGTGTTTCTTTAGTAAGAAAAGAGCAGAGAGATTCTGATTTCTCTGACTGGGATCCATGTTCCTCGTCAGGTCAGCTCTGCCCCAAACACTCCTGACAACAGAGATGACCAAACCCCATCCCACTGGGATGGCAGAGCCTTGGCTGCCATGCTGCAGCCTTTCCCAGGACACCTCCAGGCCTCTCTGCTGAGAGATGCTCCCTGGGCAGGCACAGAGCAGAACGCTTCATCCTGCCAACCATCTCCCTTTCCCTGCTCTTCCCTACACTCCTCAGCTACAAAAGAAATCACCTCCCAAGACCCCGTCCCACTTCTATTCCCAGGATTTGGGCTGCTGATGGACCTTCTCTTGGAAGGCTCTGCCTAGCTGGAGAGGATGGGTGGGGGCCAGGTGCCCTCTCCCTGTTTGAGGAGGAAAATGATGGCACTCCCCTGCACCCCGCACCCTACACCCTGCACCCTGCACCCTACACCCTGCACCCCGCACCCTACATCCTGCACCCTACACCCTGCACCCTGCACCCTACACCCTGCACCCCGCACCCTACATCCTGCACCCTACACCCTACATCCTACACCCTGCACCCTACATCCTGCACCCTGCACCCTACACGATGCACCCTTCCTGCCTGTGAACCCCTCCCCAGTCTCCGGGCAGTGCACCCATACCACATTTTGGGCCAGGTGCTTGGGAGCAGCCGATGTGGCTCAGAGCCAAGCAGCAAAGTGTTTCAAGTGGCTCCCAAGCCCTGCTGGATCAGGAAGATGAATCACGGGCATCGTGACCTCTCTGTGTGTCTGGCAAGTTGTTCTCTTGCTACCTACTGAACAAGCTGCTTTCCATCAACCCAAAATAACAGCGGTGAGGAATATGTGTAGGGTGGGTGCTTTTTTCTCCTGTGACTCACTGGTGTGGAAGGAGGAATCCTCCCCACGCTCACGCACGTGGCTCAGGAGCAGAGGATTCCAGACAAGGCTCCAGCCCGTGGGGTCCCAGGGACATCCCCTCCTCTGCTGGGCCAACCAACTTGGCACAAGGGAAGTGTTGGGAACCTGGAGTCCCCACTGCCAGCCCCACCTTGAGTGAACTTCTTCAGCCCCAGTTCATCTCCTGCTCCTCCTCCTGGATCTCATTTGCCTCCCGAAGCAGCATCTGCCTTGGAGCCCACGGTGAAGGCTCTGGCTCCTGCCAACCCTTCCCAGTCTGGAACAAGGCTGTGGGCTTGGCACCTTTCAGCTAAGCCCAACTATATGGGCAATGAGATTTTTACCTTTTCTTTTCTGCCCTTTTCTTTCTGTTTGCTTCTGTCTTCCTTTGCCTCACAAAAATAAAATATAAAAAAAAAAAATCTAAATCAAAATCCAGTATCTCCAATTCAATACCTGCCCTTTCCACATGTGTCTGGCCAAAAGGGCTCCAAGGTCAAAGCCTTGCCCTTTGAGTCTCTTTAACTACCAGCAGTGAGTTGCAGTGCTGGTTTTCATGTTGAAAAGCTGCATTTTTCTCCCTTCTTTTGCGAGGCGTTTCAGAGGCATTTACTGACAGTTCAGAGCCTCCACGGCTGTTTGTTTGCAGTGGATGCCTGCCAGCTGTAACTGAGATCCAGTTAAATATTTCATGTGAAAACCAGGACTGCTTCCCCTCCGTGCCCACCCCGCAGCAGCCAGGGGCAGGGGGACATCCAGGTGACAGTCACTTCCCCCACTGCCAGGGCTGGCAGCAGCCCCGTGGGCAGCCTGGAGGGAGGAAGGCTTCCATCTCCTGTTTTTAATTCTTGATTCCTTTCATAAAATAATGAATATTATTTATTTATAGCAAATAAATAATAATTATTTTCTCTAGAAGAACCCAACATCATCTGAAGCAACCAGAAAGTTGGGTCCCTCAGACGTGCAAGGGAAGGGGGAGCAGCACTCGTGTCCCTGCCCGTGGTGGGGTTGGAACAAGATGATCTCTAAGGACATGAAGACAGGACAGGGGGGAAGGGTTTCCAGCTGCAAGAGGGGAGATGGAGAGGAGATTTTGGGGAGAAATTGTTTGGGGTGAGGGTGCTGAGCCCCTGGGTGCCCAGGTTGCCCCCAGAAGCTGTGGCTGCCCCATCCCTGGCAGTGTTGAAGGTTGGATGGGGCTTGGAGCCCCCTGGGCTGGGGGAGGTGTCCCTACCTGTGGGTCTTTGGTGACACTTTGACTTCAGCCCCTGCCCCTGAAGGGCCCAGCCCAGAGCCACACAAGGTCCCTTTGCTCTGCAGAGTCCCAGAGTGTCACAGCTTAACTGGGAAGAACAATTACTCAAAAGAAAATCGGTTCTGTCAAACCAGGACACCTGGAGAAACCCCAAAGCTCTCCAGATGCTTTCTGCATCCTCCCTTTCCTTGCTTTATCACCCTGAGACTTCCTTCTCTCATCCCAAGGAGGGAAGGGGACAGATTCTGTTCCTGGCCCCAGGGCTGAGCTGTGTCCCTGCTCTCCGTGGAGGGACAGAAAGTATTTCTTTTCACCAGGACACCTCTGGGAAGCACAGGCCAGGTTTGCCAGCAGAACCCCCCTGGTGATGGGCAGCCACAGAGAGAGAAGCAGAAAAGCTCCTTATTAATACAGAAATTTATGCTGCCTATAAAATACATTTGCAGGTGACATATTTAGTAACCCAATTAATGCTCTGCGACAGACATTTCAGTGTAACTAATTCCAGGCTGTGTGCTCCCTTTAGAGGGATATAAATGGCTTTCTGTGGTGCTATTGATCTCTTCAGGGAGAGGATATCAGAGCATGACCTCTCCAGCCAGCCCAGTTCCCCCATGAAAGTCCAGTCTCCAGCCCCAGTGCCCCTGGAAGTCATTTCTCCATGCCTGGGGCATGGTGGGGAAAGGGGAACCCCAAGAAAAAACAAGCAGCATCCCACCCAGTGGAGGGGCTGGAGGTTTGGTGGGTGGGATGGGATGGGGGTGGGATAAGATGGGATGGGGATGGGATGGGTCCAAGCCAACATCCTCACCTCTGCAGTGCCCACAGGTCTCCAGGCTCTCTCTCTCACCCTCTCTGTCCCCCAGCAATGATGGGAACACCATTAGGTCCAGAAAGCAGCACCCAAGCAAGGGCCTTCTCAGAGCCCTGTGGTGCTGGGGCCATGGTGCTGCTTCCAGCTCCCTGGCAGGGTTGCCACGGAAACCAAAACTGCTGATTTTTTTTCTTTCTGCTCTCCAAACCCAGCCCAAGGCATCAGTGCTCCAGTCCCCAGCACCCAGGAGAGATGCCCCTGACAGCAGCTGATGGAGGGCAGTTCCTCCCCCTGCATCCCAGCCCCAGTGCTCTCCTGTCCTTGCAGCTTTCCAAGGTTTGCCAGCACTCCACAGAGGATGCCCTGGTGGGATGTCACATCACAGCTCCACTCCTCACCCCCAAAACCATCCCCCATGCCAAACATCTGTCCCTGGCAGCCTGCAGAGCTGTCCCTTTGACCCACTCTGTGTCCCCAGAGCAGCACTAGGGGCTCAGGCAGAGGAGACTGCGTGGCCACCAGCACCTTTCTGGAGGAGGTGCTGGCAGCAGGGTCTTGGGGGAAAGGAGAAGACACCAGAACTCATGGGAGGGATGGCAAGGGAAGGGCTGATGGGATCTGCTGGCCTTTGGTGGAAGGAGGGTGGACGTGGGGCTGGCTCTGGGCAGGGAGGTGGCAGGAGCTGAGGACAGGGAGGTGTGGGAAGGGGGATGTGTGCTGAGGAGAGGTTTCTGCAGGCAGAGCAGTTGCTCTCTGCCTCCCCTCTTCCTTCCCTCCCTCCAAAGGCTGTGTTTTCATTATTCATCCCCCTTCAGGGGAACCATCTCATCATCATAAAAACGTCAGAAGGAATACACAGCTACATCCACACTCTGATCCAGGAGCTGCCACAGCCACCTGAGAGACCCCAGGATTTATGAGCCCTTGGGTCTCCACCTTGGTTTCCCCCTGCCCCAGACACAGCAGGATGAGGGCAGGGGAGATGCCCACGGTGTTCCTCAGCAGGTTCCTGGGTAGGTGGTACCTGGGTACTGGTACCCTGAACCTGTTACCCAAACCTCAGGCTCTGCTGCACCCCAGTGCCTTTGGTTTGGAGCCCCTTTCTCCACTGCTCTTTGTTCCCAGCCCAAACTTGGGCTGAGGATTCCAAACTCCCCAGGCTGCAGCAAAGCTCTGCAAGCCCAGCACTGCCACATGGAATTGTCCCCATCAACCATGGCAGCTCAGTGGTGGGACCACCAAACCTTGGGATACACACTCCTGCAGAGCAAGAGGGCTCCTGGTGGGCCAGTGCTGAAGCAAGATTTGGTGGTGATGGGGTTGGAAGGGACCTTAAGGATCACCCAGTGCCACCTCTGCCATGGTCAGGGACACCTCCCCCAGCCCAGGGTGCTCCAAGCTCCATCCAACCTTCAACACTGCCAGGGATGGGGCAGCCACAGCTTCTGGGGGCAACCTGGGCACCCAGGGGCTCAGCACCCTCACCCCAAACAATTTCTCCCTCCCATCTCCTCTCCATCTCCCCTCTTGCAGCTGGAAACCCTTCCCCCTGTCCTATCTTCACATTCTTAAAGATCATCTTGTTCCAACCCCACCACGGGCAGGGACACGAGTGCTGCTCCCCCTTCCCTTGCAAGTCTGAGGAACCAACTTTCTGGTTGCTTCAGATGATGTTGGGTTCTTCTAGAGAAAAAATTTACAAAAATAAAGATTTTTTAAAAAAAAAAAAAGAGATGGAAGCCCTGCCAGAAACGTGAGCTCCTCCTTCCAGGCTGCCCAAGGGGCTTCTGCCAGCAGGGACATCACCACCCTCACACCAAAGGATTTCTGCCTTCTCCCAGCTGGAACCCCCCATGTTGGTGCCATCTCACGTCCACGCATGAACCAAGGCTTGGACTCGGCAGCTCCTCCAAGAGATTTGGCTCTTCCAAAGCCTCCCTGTTGCTGGCTGGCTCTTCCCTAGTGACTGCTCATCTCCCCAGCCCGAGCTGGGCACATGGGGAGGTACCAGTGAGCAGAGGTTTGTGATAAAGCAGCTGATTTATCAGAGCTGTCACCACTAAGTGCTGGGGGAACAGGAGCATTCCTGCTCCTCACGCAGCTGCAGCTCCAACCCCCTCCTCCTGATGCAGATCTGCAACACAGCCCCAGCCCAGGCAGAAACCTCAGAGGACCAGCCCCAGGTGGCAGCTGACCCCAGGGAAGGTGATGTCCTGGGGGAGGACAGCCAGGAGCTCTCAGCAGAGGTGCTGAGGTCCCTGAGACAGGGCTGTAGCTGTTGGGAAGTTGTTTGGATCATGACAGCACAAAAGTTGGGTTTCCAAGGAGCTTTGCCAAGAGATCTGATCCCCCCCATGAGGCAGAGATGAGCCTTTCTCAGCTCCAGTGGTGATGGAGATACCTGGGAAGACATCCCAGGGTCCTTCATGCCAAGGAGACACCAACTGCACTCCCTGGCAGAGCCACCACTCTCTAACCTGGCTGGCACCAAACCAGGGATGGACACCACCAGCCCTGGGGTGGCTGCAGGAGGTCTCCTCACACCTCATGCCATGGACATCTTGCAGGAACCCTCCCCCCTAAAGCTCCCCCTGGGATGAGTGATGGAGCCAGAGCCAGCCCTAGATAAACAGTAGCACCCATCTCCCAGCACCAAGGCCCCACCACCCACTCAGTCAATGAGCTCCACAGCCAGAGGGTTTGGAGAAGGAGGAATCCTTACGTGGCATTTGAGATGGGATTCAGTCTTGGTGCAGGGCCATGGGTCCTGGGAGCATGGCAGAACTGCAGACACCTGCAGGAATCAGAGCTTTTTCCTTCCCCAGTGCAGGACTGGAGGGAAGCAGTCAGACCTCTGCCTAACACAGACTGTTTGTGCTCCAGTGCATGTTATGTCAAAATCAGAGGGGAAAAAAAAATTAAAAAACACCACAAAAATCCTTGCCAAGCAAACTTTCAAGTACATCTGAGGTCCTTCCTGCTAAATCAATATTGGCAGTGCCTGCTGCTCTGCACCTGGGATGGCAAGAGAGAAACTCAGCAGAGAGCCTGATCTTTCTCTAATATTGCTTTGGATGTCATCTGTTCCTCAAAGCAAATATTTCATAATTGGAGATTGCTGGGAGATCTTTAGTTATATTGTGACCACAATTCCCCACCAGAAAGGGCATTTGGAGTTTCCTTTGCCAGGTTAACACTTATTTCTTGAATAATTTCTGGAGTAACTCCTGAGTAACTGCTTTCAGAGGTACGAGGCTTTGTCACTGGCTTCAACAGGAGTTTGACATCTTTTTACTGCATCTTGTACCAGCCTGACCATGCACCTACCCAGTGCCTCCTTTCCAGACAAGCCAGACAGGCAGAGAAAATAAATAAAACCCAATGTTTTTGCTGACAAGGTGAATTTCCTTGGTCTGAGCTGGTTTTAGCAGCTCCCTTCAGTAGATGCCAGGAAGCATCTCCTGGGTAGCTGCATCCCTCTCCCCTTCCCAGCACAGCATTTGTGTGGACACCCAGCCAAAGACAACCCCCTGAGCAGACATTCCTTACATAGGGGGACTCTGGGGGTTGTCTTGGTGTTGTCTCACTGCATTAGGGGGTGAGCAAACCCCCACGGAGCTGCTCAGTCTGCAGGGAGCAAAGTGCAGGAATCCATGGAAGCAGCAGAGCTCACATGGGGACATCACCCACCCCGCCAGGTGCCACCAGAACTTCCAGCCAAAGCCTCTTCCCAGCTGGTTATTCATTTTCCCAGTACTGTAAACAGCACAAAGACCAGCAGAGAGGGCAGACTCCAGAATTTGATGGGCTGTTTACACTTCTTCAGCCTCTGATTGACAGGGCAGAGCCACACAGACACGGGAATAAACTCCGAGAGATCTTGTCCAGACTGCGAGGGGATTAATGGCAGGGGGAGATTCTCTTTGTCTTAGTGATTTTTGGACAGCTTCAGTCAATTGCTGTAAGCCTGGCTAATTGCTGCATGTGGCCCTCCCCCAGCTCTTATCACCAGCTGTAATTTTAGCAATTTCTACAAAAACCAAGATGAAGATGGACCCATCCATTCTGCTGCTCCTGGCAGAGCCTCTTGAGCAGCAGAAGGTGTTGGGGGACATCCCACCCACAGGTGAGGGGGGGGATGGATGGCTTTGGGTTCAAACCTTCCTGGTCACAGGCTTTTGAGGGCCAAAAGGGCAAGTTGCAGGGATGAACAGAAGTTTTATTAGATCCTGATGGGGTCTTTTAGCTCACCAGAAGATTACTCTGGCTGGTAACTTCCTCTAGCACACTTTATTACCCTGCTCATAGCTACCTAGGCAACACCTGCACCACAAACCAAAAGCTTCAGGCACTCACAGGCAGGAGAAGCCAAAATCTTCACCCTTCATTTCTTGGGAAACATCAAGTTTTCTGCCCACCTGCCTGCCTCTTGGTCTCAGCATGACCCCTGGCTGTGCCATTCCCCCCCTGCTCTCAGCACAGCCCCAAGGCAATGCCCAGGGGACTGAACCACATTTTTTGTGGGTTTTTTGGGTTTTTGGTGTTTTTTCGTTTGCTTGGTTGGTTTTGTCCATGTGCCACAGGGAAGCAGATCCCCCCCAAACAGCAAAAAAGGTTTCATTTCCAGCAGGCACCCCAGGCCATGGTGATTATGCTATGGGCAGATCCTCACTACCCCCAGCCAAAGGCAGAGAGGAGCCTCCTGGGGTTGCTGAGCATCCTGCTGGATTTCCCAGCCAGACAAGAGGTACCTTTTCCTTTTTAGTGTGACTAATGGCAGCATTTGGCAAAAATAGCAGCAGAGCCATTCTGGCTGCCCAGGCTGACGTCTGGAGGCTGCTACACATGTTGGGCTCAGAACATTCCTTGCAGGGAGAAGGAATCATACGGTGGGGTTAAGACATGAATTTCACTTCTTTTTTTTTGTCATGCTGTGGCTCCAGCAAGAAATTGCAGCTAAAAAAGCCAACAAGGCAATTAATTCCTAATGTGTTGCCTGGTGCAGGACCAGAACAAGAGTGAAAATAAGGTGGAGAGCACCGAGTTCCCCCCAGACAGGAAAACATGGCCTGATGTCTACTCCTGCTGACACACTCCAGCATCAGAGGCTTTGCTCACGTGGGCTTAGCAGAGACTGAGACTTTACTAGAGAATAAAAGAGGAAAGGAAGGGGAAGAGGACCACAAATATATGTAGGGGCTGGAGCAGCTCTGCTCTGAGCCAGGCTGAGAGCTGGGGGTGTTCAGGCTGGAGAAGGATTCAGGGAGACCTCAGAGCACCTTCCAGTGCCTGAAGGGGCTCCAGGAAAGCTGGGGAGGGACTGGAGACAAGGGACTGGAGGGATGGGATGAGGGGGAAGGGTTTCCAGCTGCAAGAGGGGAGATTCAGATAGGATCTTAGGAAGAAATTCCTTGATGTGAGGGTGCCGAGCCCCAGGTTGCCCCCAGAAGCTGTGGCTGCCCCATCCCTGGCAGTGTTGAAGGTTGGATGGGGCTTGGAGCCCCCTGGGCTGGGGGAGGTGTCCCTGACCATGGCAGAGGGGGCACTGGATGAGCTTTGAGATCTTTTCCCACAACCCAGTCTGGGATTCTGATTTCCATAATGGTTCTGCAGGCTGCTCACCTCTCTGGCTTTTTTGAGGTCTGGGGGTTCTGGTGCTGGGAGCATCCTGATCTAGGAGGTGTCCCTGGCTGTGGCAGAGGAGTTACAAATAGATGATTTTTAAGGTCTCTTCCAAGCCAAACCATTTGGTGATTCTATGATTTTATGGCTTCTGGGCAGCAGGCAATACAAACCATCCCTGTCCTTCAGGAGCAGGGGCTAAAGCAGGCAGTGTGTCTAAGAGAAAAAGACCCAAACAGCAGAGAAGTAAAATTAGTTTAAAACTCCACAAATTGTGGTTGTCTTACTGCAGTGAAGCAAGGACCTGCAAGTGGCTGAAGCCAAACATCCAAATGTCTCCTTCAAACTGGGGCTTTTTCCCTACCAAAAGGAGTGGCTGGATGGGAGGGAGGAAGAAAGGAAGGATAAAGGAGGAAAGGAAGGAGGATGAGAGATGACAGCCTGTGATGCTGCCCATGGTAACCAGGAGCCATCTGGCAGCTGTTCCTCCTTGTTTTCCCAGCCCTCCACCCTCCCCAGGCTGGGGTGAGCCTGCAAACCCAGCTGTGGTGCCACAGCAAAGGACATGGGGTGTTTCCTCCCCACCCCACAGTTTATTCACTGAATCTAGCTCAGAATGGAAAAACCTTGTTGAATTTTCAATAATAGCAATTCTGTCTGCGTTTGACTATTTCTGCCCTGTATGAGCCAGTCTAAACTCTGTCTCATTTATCAATTAGCATTTATAAAGTCCTTATCACCATGGAATCAAAACACTGTAAATGGATTAAAAAAACCACAAAAAACCAACCAGCCAAGCAGGCTGCCTGGGGGAGGCAGTAACTTCATCTACACTGAATTTTGTGGAGCAGTGTGAGCTCGTGAGGGTGACAGGGATGTACCCAGTTCTTTGACACTTCGCAAAATTAAAGGAATCATTGAAAATAATTAGTCATTAAATCCAGAATTAAGTAGCTGTGCATTCTGGACAGGGAGCTTCATGCAGGGAATTATTCTAGAAGAGCTATTCTGGAAGAATTCATTCTCCAGGAGCTCTGCTAGCATTAAATAATGTTAGCAGCCTCACCTCTGATGGAGCTCTCCTCTCCATGCCAAGTGCCTGCCAAGCCAGGATGCTGCTGTCCCCAGCCACCTCTAAGAGTCTGCAGCAAACCAGGGGTCCCACTGTCACCAGATGTCCTGTGGTGCTGAGCTGTAATCCTGATGTTTGGTTTTCTTCTGTCGCCTGGTCAAGGAGAGAGTCAGTCAAGAACTGTACAACTTGGCTGGATGAGTGACCCTCCTTTGCTGTGCCACCCAATGCCACCTCAGGCTGCAAGAGAAGCATCAGGAGAACATGGCCAGGACATATTGCTATTCTAAGGACGTGTTAAAATAAAAATATTCATGCAAAATTTGTTTAGCCAAGTAGCCTTGAGCACTCAGCAGTGGAGAAGTGGACTCATAGTAGCCACAAGTCAATATTTGTTCAATATTAGCAGAGCAGAAGAGGTCATTTGGGGCATGGAAACAGCCACTGTGCTTTGATTGCAGAGCAAACCTGCAGTGTGGTTCCCTGCTGTGGCATTAAACCCCCCAAACTTGGTAAATCCTGTGTGTCAGAGCAAGGACAGAGGGCCCAGGAGCTAAGAGGCTGTTCTGTCGTGTTTACACACTGAGCATTTTCATGGTAAATTGGCTTCAGGATGCAGGTGCCAGATGAAACTCACTCCCCCTGCCATGTGATGTTAATTGCTGATGCAGAGCAGAGCACTCTGAGGCTTCAGATTTGCCTGAAAGACACAGGTGAGTTAACCCCAGAGCCCACACCAGAGCTCTCTTCAGCTCCCAGTTACCTCCTGTGCTTCTCCATCTGCCTGCTCCTGCCCATGGGGTGCATCGTGCTGGATGCCACCCTTTTCTCTGGATACAGGTGGGGTTGGACAGCCTGGAGAAGACAAGGCTCCAGGGAGACCTCAGAGCACCTTCCAGTGCCTGAAGGGGCTCCAGGAAAGCTGGGGAGGGACTGGGGACAAGGGCCTGGAGGGATGGGATGAGGGGGAAGGGTTTGGAGCTGGGAGAGGGGAGATGGAGAGGAGATGGGAGGGAGAAATTGTTTGGGGTGAGGGTGCTGAGCCCCTGGGTGCCCAGGGTGCCCCCAGAAGCTGTGGCTGCCCCATCCCTGGCAGTGCTGAAGGTTGGATGGGGCTTGGAGCTCCCTGGGCTGGGGGAGGTGTCCCTGACCATGGCAGGGGGTTCAGCAGCTGTGGAAGTGGGGACACACATCACCACCCAGAGACTTGTGTGGCAGTGGTAAAGGGACAGAAGAGAGGAGAAGGGCAGCCATGAGCAGGTCTGAGGCCAACAGCTGGAAAGGGGTTGGAGCAAAGCTGCCCTGCAGCCCAGCCAGGTGGTGAGAGGACAGAAGGGCACAGAGAAATAGCTGAGAAATCCAGTTCTGTGTGGAAAAGCCTCTTCAGCTCCCAGCATTGCTGCCTCTGCTCCTCATCCCCCTCCCACACATCTCTTCTTCCAGGCCCCTGGTCCAGGCTGCTGACCATCCCCCTGCATCCCACACTCCCTCCATCCTCAGCTGATGGCATCTCAGGACCTTGATTCACCACCACCACCACTCCCCTCCCCTCTCCTCCTGCAGCCCCAGGCTGGCAGTTCACACTTTCTGGGTTTGCACTTCATGCCCAAGCAAGCTCTTGCTCTCAGGAACCTTTTGCATTTGAAAGAGAAGGAGCTGCAGGTCAACCTTGTGAGGAGGAAAGGCACTGAATATTTTCATTTCATCTCCCTCTTAATGCACAATGACAATTTGTAGCTAGGTGACAGATGAAGCAATGCAGCACTAGAGCTCCCCTAATACTGCTTTTGTGTCTCTGTGAGCCTGTGTGATCTTTACTTAAGCCCCGGGTCACTCAGCTCCTCTTAGAGGAACCTGAGCATCCCTCTGCTTCTCCTTGCCCACTCAGGGGAGAGGTAAGGCCAGAAAATAGGCTCCTGCTGCAAAGCATCTCTGCCCACAGCAGGCAACCAACCCTCACCACCTCCCCCTGCCCTGGGGCAGCTGCCACCCAAGGGTGCAAATGCTTTCAGGAGGACCCAGAGCATCTGAGTAGGATGCATCCACCTGCAACAAAGCCAGAGCTGAGGGCAGGGACAGGAGGACACAGCCTGGAGCACATGCAGGGGCACAAAGGGTCACATCCCGCTCATGGAGGGCAGGAGATGGGGTGCAGACCCCTGCCCTGTGCTGGGGAAGGTCTGCACACAGAGTTTCTGATACCTGCTGGGCATCAAAGAGGTAATTTTGAAGAAAGGCATCATAATTTGACCAATTTGAGCATTAATGGGTCACTGGATCAGGCTGTAAAGGAGCAAATCAAGTGGTTGCTTGAGTCAGCACCCGCCCAGTGCTCAGCTGGGCACCAGCAGCACATCCCTGCCCTCAACCCAGACAAAAAGCAGCAGATCCTCCATGGTGGTGAAAAAACACCCCCGGGGCAGCATCCCCACAGTGCTGACACCTCAGGCTGTGTCTGGCAGAAGGTGCTGGGAGGGGAAACCAAACACCAACCCCCTGCTGCTTCCTACACTTCCACCCTGACCCCAGAACTGTGGCTTCCACTGCCCCAAATCCTTTGCAAAAGGTGACCCAGACAGAGCCACCCTGCCCAGGCCACTCGGGGTGACAGAGCCCAGCGCTGGCAGATTGCTGAGAAACTCCCAGAGCCACAGGAGCTGCTCACTCACACCAGGACCTGGCATCATGGCCTTTTTTTTTTTCCCCTCCCCTCTCACCTTCCTGATTCTTTGCACGTTGTTTCTGAGCTCTGGAGGTGGAGTCCACATTCCAGCCAGCTCTCATGTTCCTCCTCTCCATCCTAATCCACTCGGGTGGATTGGGAGAACCAGCCGGTCCCAGTTGGGTGTGCTGGTCCTTGCTCTCCAAGCTGGCTGCCCACCACATCTCCAACGTTCTGAGCCAGAGCTTCTCTCTCCACAGCAGTTTCCTCTCTCTCAGACTGGGCTGGAGGGCTTCTCTTCTCTTCTCTTCTCTTCTCTTCTCTTCTCTTCTCTTCTCTTCTCTTCTCTTCTCTTCTCTTCTCTTCTCTTCTCTTCTCTTCTCTTCTCTTCTCTTCTCTTCTCTTCTCTTCTCTTCTCTTCTCTTCTCTTCTCTTCTCTTCTCTTCTCTTCTCTTCTCTTCTCTTCTCTTCTCTTCTCTTCTCTTCTCTTCTCTTCTCTTCTCTTCTCTTCTCTTCTCTTCTCTCTTCACTTCTCTGCCACAATTATCCTGGCAGAGCTGATTCATCTCCATCACCTGAGGTTCTGCTACCTCGGGGAGCAGCACCAGGGATACTCGGCGACAAACATCCTCCTTCAGGCAAAGAAGGGTTTGGAGCAAAAAGAATAGAGTAGTACTTGGAAAAGAATTTTTTAAATCCCTGAAAAAACAAACAAACCACATCCAACCCCTGAAGCATCAGCCACACCACTGCACGTGTTCAGCCTGGAGAAGAGAAGGCTCCAGGGAGACCTCAGAGCACCTTCCAGTGCCTGAAGGGGCTCCAGGAAAGCTGGGGAGGGACTGGGGACAAGGGCCTGGAGGGATGGGATGAGGGGGAAGGGTTTCCAGCTGCAAGATGGGAGATGGAGAGGAGATGGGAGGGAGAAATTGTTTGGGGTGAGGGTGCTGAGCCCCTGGGTGCCCAGGTTGCCCCCAGAAGCTGTGGCTGCCCCATCCCTGGCAGTGTTGAAGGTTGGATGGGGCTTGGAGCACCCTGGGCTGGGGGAGGTGTCCCTGACCATGGCAGGGGGGTTGGAACCTGATGGTCTTGAAGGTTTCTTTCCAACCCAAACCCTTCAGTGATCAGATGTGCTGCTCTGCTCTGCTCTCCAAGGAGAAGGCAGCAAAGGTGAACATGAGGGATGCAGCCCCAGGGGAAGGAACCTGCTCAGGGGAGATGCCCCCAGCACCAACAAACATCCCAGGAGAAAGAGCTGGAGGGTGGCAGGAGCTGGCACTGGACTCAAAGCCAGGATCTTGGAGCCACATCCCAGTCCCTGCTGACAACACCAGGGCAGCAGAGAGCATCAGTGGGTTTGGAGACCAAGCCCCTGAGTTTCCCAGCCTGCTGGAAAGAAAGGCTTCTCCAGCAGCAAGCCTGAGGACCAGACACACACCAGACCTGATGGAAACTGCCTTTACCTGAGAAACCCCAGACTGGGCCCTGGGGCTTGCACCAGTAAACACTGGAGATGTCCCCTCCGTGCCAGGGTCACTGGTTTCCTCGATGGATTTTTCACTCCATGGTCCCTCTGAGTCTCTGTGCTGCCTCTCCTGCTTCCCCACCTCAAGATTTAGCATCAGGGAAGCTGCCTGGACCCAGCTGAAAGGTAATAATTGAATAAGATGCAACATTACACTCTTAGGTTTCATTCATTTTCACACTTAGAGGAGCTGTAAGATCTAAAACGAGGACTCATCCTCAGGCTGTCAGCCTGCCCAGCAACAACAAATTTAAACAAAACTAACACAACTAAAAACAAAAGGTAAAATATTTCAGATAAAAAACCTGAGAATTACTTCAAACCATCTTCTTCGGAGTTTTATTCATAATTCCAGGGCAGAACTCCCACAGTAAATGAAGAAGACACAAGCCTGCAATATTTTCAGTAGGTTGGTACAGCAGCATATTTTTCCCCCCTTTCAATTAGTAAGAACAGTTCAATTAGATTCCCCAGCTGGAAAGGAACACGTTTTTTCCTCGGGGTGAAGATCTTACCAAGTATTCATGAGCACTTACATCTTTGGGATCTTCTGCCAGGTTAGCCCTTCAGCAAACTGGTTGTCAGTGGAAGCTGCTGGCACGGGGGAAAGGATTTATTCATGTATTCTCCAAATAATTCTCTCTGCCCCGGAAGGGAGAAGGGAATCAGACCTGTCTCAGCAACATCATTCTGCCTTTCCCAGCTCGTTGGGTTTCCTCCTTACGTGCCCTGCTGAGACACTGGAACAGGTTGCCCAAGGCTGGAACAGGTTGCCCGTCCCTGGCAGGGTTGGGTGGGAGGTGTCCCAGTCCATGGCAGGGGCTGGGATTGGGTGATCCTGAAGGTCTCTTCCAACCCCATTCTATAGTTCTGTGCCTGGTCCAGCCCTGAGAAAGGTGGGGGAGCTGCTTGAGGAGGGCACAGCAGTGCTGCTCCTCTCTGCACCAGAGTCATCTCCAAAAGCCTGGGCCACCCAGGACAGGCAGGGAAACACCAGCCCTGCAGACATCTCTCTCATCTGGCACTGAGTGCCAGGGGTCTTGCAGCTTCAGATAGCAGGAGGATGAGTGGTGCAGGAGCTACGAGGCAAATTTCACCCAAATCAGGGCAAGCCACAGCAAGTGAGGCTTGAAAAGACATTGGGGGAGAAGCTGGGAGAGCAAGATGAAGTCATAGACCCTCAGCATCATCACCCAGAGGACAGGACAGAAGGTGACAGTAATTACAGGGAAAAGGCAAATATTTACCCTAAGCCTTCCTCCTCAAACAGGATGCAGAGATGAGACAGAGGTTCTGCACAGACACTGTAGAGCTAATAAATCAGGCATGATAACCAGAAATATCAGGGAGAAAGCAACCAAATCCCATCCAGGCTGAGCAGCACTGCTGAGGAACACTATTGGTTTGGGGGTGGGACAGAAAGCTCTTGAAAAGCATCAGTACCATGCACAGTCAAGGAAAAAAAAAACCCAAAACCAAACCCCAAACCACTGAAATGCTTGGAGGTACCAGGTGAGGAGCTGGGAAGAAAAGCCAGCAGCATCATTCAGCTCTGCCTCTGCAGCACTGGTGCCTTCAGCAAGTCCTCCACGAACGAGGGACAACTTCCCAGCCAGGTCAAGGTGAGCATGATGAGCAAGGAGGGGGGACCAGCCCCACATCTCACCCCTAGAGACATCTCCCAGGAGTTTCTGCAGCATCCCAGGGGCTCTCCTGTCCCCCAGCAGGAAGGTGCCTGCCTGGGGACAGCAGCTCAGCCACCACACTACAGCTTGGCAGGAGGAGGAAAGCAGCTGCTGGGCTCCCCATTTCAGAGCTGCTTTGAGTCAGAGAGGATTCAGCCAGCCCTGGGCTGGGGGTTTGGCTCATTTACTGCAATGAGCTCAGCAGGAGAGCTCAGACACCGAGGTGAAGCTGGCAGAACGAATGCCTGGGCTTGCTTCAGACTGGAGAATAATGAAAGGACAGAAGACGATGGTCTTGAGCTTCCCGGGCTCAATGTCCTAAAAAAACCCAACATTTACATATGAGCAGAACTCCTGCTCACGTTTCCAGTTGCTGGCTCCTTGTACAGCAGTTTTGGGTTGGTTTTTTGGGCTGAATAACATCCCTGGCACCAGGACAGGGGGAGCCATCAGATCAAAATGGACCATGGAGAACCATGAGTCTGCTCCTCTCAGCTGAGCCATGGCAGGCAGCAGGCAGACAGGAGCAACCTTCATTTCCACACTTGCCCACAAAGACAGGCAGGCAAAGAGATTGGGAAGTCACAAGTGAGCAATTTTCCGGTCAGATTTGATTCAATCAGGCAAACAAATGAAAATGGGTTCTTGGGCAAAATATGTCAGCAGGAATTGCTGCCTCAGATGGCAACTGTTGAGAACAAAAACCTGGCCTGCAAAGAGCCTCTCCGAGCAGCCTTGGTCCAGGAGCCCTTTCAGCTTTCCCCGTGCTTAAATAACTCCCTGGCACGCTTTCCAGGAGCTAAAGCTTTCTCAAAACATCAAAGCAGCAGAAGAGGGGAAAAAAAAAAATGAAAAAAAAACCCATCAAAATTTTCCTAATCAAAACTACACGTAATTGTCAAGCGAGGGCAGATAACAGAACTCAGGCAATCTCTGTGAACCCTCAGCTTCACTCAGACTTTGCAATTAAGCAGCAGCTGCTGCTGCCAGAGGAGCTGCAAAACCGGGGGGTAAAAAGTCACAGCTCGGCAGCACCAATTAGCTGCTAATGAACATCAGCAATCCCCCCGGTGAAGGGAGCTGGGGACAAAACCAAGCCCAGGAAGACCACCCATGCTTGGTGCCACCACCACCACAAAGTGTCCCCGGGGTGGCAGGGAGCTGCTCCGTGTCCCTGCCTGGCCGGAGCCCCCGGGGTCAGAGCCAAGGGGAGGAGAAGAGGTTGGGGTGGAAGTGTTGCTTTTCCCAGGTCACTCAGCTGCAGGGGGGAGCGAGCCAGCCTGTAATAATTCCAGCAGTACTGCCAGGACGTGTGAAATCACAGCCTGGAAGGAAGTCAGGCAATTGAAACCCCTTTCCTGAAGGGGAATAATTAAACACTCCAAAGATGTGGGAGAATTTTAAGCAGCCAGCACAGGTTTCAGACAACGTATCATTTCTAGCCAGAATTTTAAAAATTCAAAAGGAAGATGAAATTTAGGCAGGCTGCTCAGCACTGACTGAAGGGAGGTACATCAAGAGAAGCTCCAGTCAATCAAAACAAACTCACCTCTCCAGGCTGAAAGAGACTGAAGCTTTGGAAAGCCTGAGATTGAGTGGCCTAGCTCAACAACAGTGGAACATCACCTGGAAAGGGCTGGAAACATCTCAGGAAGAGGAAAATCTGAGCAGAACTCCAGAAAGAGGTGGAAGGACCTTTAGGAAAAGGCAAGGGGCAGAAAGCCACGAGGTTTCCAAAGGAATTGCTGCTTCATGGGGAAGCAGTCCCCAAGTCCAAGATCTTTTCCAAGGCTCAGAAAACACTTGAAACTGATGGTCTCAGCAGACTCCAGATCCTCCCAGATGTGGAGAGCCAGGAGGATGCCCAGCACCCAAAATCCTCCCTTAGAAGTTTCTCAGGACCAGGTGAAGTCTGAGCACCCACGGGAGCCACTGCTGCCATGTGCCAGGCACCTCTGAAGTGCCACCCCCAGATGTAGCTGAAACACAGAGCTGAGATCCCCCCAGCATTTTATTTACCCACTTCCAGAGAACTCTCCAGCTTGACTTGGTCACTAACCTGAGGGAAAATCCTGTGGAGCATATTTGCAGGGAGAGACCACCAGGAGAGGGTCCCTAGTGAAAATGAGAGTGAAAAAAAAAAACAACCCAACCCAACACCTTCCAGTGTTTCAAATGGTACCTGCACAGAACAAGGATTATAGGAAGCTGCCTCTGTCTTATTCCATGGTAACAGTTCAGTCTTCGTGCTACTGGGAAGGATTGATCCAAGACTCCAAAGATAACTAAAAACTCATCCTGGCACAAAGCACTGTAACCACTGTGATGTTAAAGAAATATCAGAAAGCAAGGGAAAAAAAAAACAAACACCAAAAACCCAACAAACCCTGTGCATTTCTGAAATCAAAGCTCTGTGTAAGCTTTTTGAAGGCAATTAAAACGTTTTGGCATCTCACTCAGGTCTGACACAGCAAATAATCTGCTGGACTCCAGGAGAACTGCAATGGCTGCACGGGGTGACCAAAAGGCAGCTCCCCATGCACTGAGCATCACAGCCCAGCCAGGTGTTGACCCAGATAGAAGGGAGGAAAATGGTTGGAAATATCAAAGGTAACATCAAGGTAAACCCAGACACTTCTTGGTGATGGGGGGAAGCATCTCACCAAAGGTACAGAAAACCATCTGCAGGCAGCACCCATCTCAGGAAGCCTTTAGGAAGAGGATGAAATGGTAAAAGAAAACAAAGCAGGGTTTTTACAGACAGTCTGAGGGCACAGTCCAGGACCCATCAGCATTTACAGATTCCCCAAGAGCTTTGAAGTTCTCTCTGAGTTGCAACATCTCGACCTCACTGATCTCAGGCTCCCACTCAAAGGTAGTCACATGAAAGGGAGTGACAGCACTCAGTGAGGCTGGGACATGACTGGTGGCAATGATCTGAATCACAGGGTTCACAGGCTGCCCAAATCTCAGCTTGCTTCAGCCTGTGAAGCCAGGAGGAATGGAAGAAGAAATTCCTTTACGCCAAATACAGGTGACCAATGTGTCAAGGGGGAGGATTCTCCACTCTGGTGACATCCCCTCCCTGCACTGCTGGCTCCAGGTCTGGGGTCCCCACCACAGGAAGGATGTGGAGAGGTTGGAGTGAGTCCAGAGGTGGCCATGGGCTGGAGCAGCTCTGGAGCCAGGCTGAGAGCTGGGGGTGTTCAGGCTGGAGAAGAGAAGGGAGCAATGGGGAGACCTCAGAGCACCTTCCAGTGTCTGAAGGGGCTCCAGGAAAGCTGGGGAGGGACTGGGGACAAGGGCCTGGAGGGATGGGATGAGGGGGAAGGGTTTCCAGCTGGGAGAGGGGAGATGGAGAGGAGATGGGAGGGAGAAATTGTTTGGGGTGAGGGTGCTGAGCCCCTGGGTGCCCAGGTTGCCCCCAGAAGCTGTGGCTGCCCCATCCCTGGCAGTGTTGAAGGTTGGATGGGGCTTGGAGCCCCCTGGGCTGGGGGAGGGGTCCCTGACCATGGCAGGGGGGGCACTGGATGGGCTTTAAGGTCCCTTCCAAACAAGTCTGAGATTCTACACCAAGCATCCCAGGGGAGAGCATGAATTTTTACATTTTTTTTCACATGAAAACAGTGAATGAGGAATAATGTTCCACAGGGTCCTTCATCTGCTAAACAATCTCCCCAAAGCCCTGCTGCTGTTTGGTGCTTCCCTCCCAGGAGCTGCTTTCACCTGCAGCAGTCAGTGCCCTGCAGACACCTTGGCAAGCTCAGCATTTCACAGTACAACAAACCCAGCATTAGGGCTCCTCATATCTGACACCAGCTCACTGTCCCACTCCAAATTCACCAAAGAAGGCTGGGAGGTTACAGGCTGGTCAGGTCTCTTTGGTTCTGGCCCTTCCTGGTGGAGCAGTGGGCTCACTGTTGGGGACTGTCCCTTCCCTCCCAGGGGCCATCCCTGCAGCCTGCAAAGCTTCATTCCTGCAAACACTGGGGGCTCAAAACCCCTAAGTGCTGCTGGCAGCATCCATGGTTGCCATTACCACAGACTCGGGTCCAATTTCTGTTACTGTCTCCCACTCCAGCACATTCCAAAATGCTTGTAGAAGGGGCTTAATTTCTTAATTTAAGACTCATTAGTGAGAGAAATTGCACACTGCAGCTGTCTGGGGTCTTCACTAAAATGTCCCTACCAGCTGAGGATTTGGGATGCAAGTTGAGTGGGTTTGTTCGTGCAGATTTGACACTGATAGCAGTCGTTGGTTTGGGTCAATTAAATGTTTTCTTCTTTGGTTTTCACCATAAGTCTTTATAATCCATCTGGCAGCATTAGTCCATCTGAAGAGGATGCAGCATCCATAATGCATGTGAGCTCACAAATCACACACCAAAAAGGGAATAAATAGAATCACAGAACTGTCAGGGCTGGAAGGGACCTCGGTCCAACCCCTCTGCATGGGCAGGGACCCCTCCCCACAGAACAGATTGCTCCAAGCACCATCCATAACCTGGCTTATCCAGGGATGGGGCTCCCAGCACCTCTCTGGGCAGCGTGTGCCAGGGGCTCAGCACCCTCATGGGAAGAACTTTTTCCTGACACCTGATCTGAACCCACCTACCTCTACTTTTAACCCATTCCCCCTTCTCCTATCACTACCCAAGATCCTAAAGAGTCCCTCCCCACCTTTCTTGTAGGTACTTTTGACTTCTTTAAGGTACTGGAAGGCCACAATGAGGTCTGCTTGGAGCCTTCTCCTCTCCAGACTGAACAACCCCAACTCTCCCATTCTGTATCCATAGCAGAGCTGCTCCAGCCCTCTGAGCATCCTCCTGGCCCTTCTCTGGACACACTCCAGCACATCCAGGGCTTTCTTGGAACAGGGGCTCCAGAACTGGACTCAGTGCTCCAGGTGGGGTCTCAGGAGAGTGGAATCAAGAAGACCAAAAGCAGCAGTCAGCCCAAAAGGCCTCATGTTCCCATCTTCATCTCCCCAGTTACTCACTCACCCACCCAAGGCCCTGGCAGCAGCCTGAAGCTCAAGGTTTGCCTTCATAGAAGGATTTCAAATCCACTTCCTAATTGCTACTTTGTGCCCCCAGCAGCTCTGTCAGCACTAAACCATCAGGTGTCATTGCCCAGCTAAAGCATCCACTGCTGCCCCCACCCAGAGCTGCTCAGGGGAGCAGCAAAGAGGCAGGAGCTTGGACTCTGGGTCCTGCTGGGAAGCACCACTCCCAAATCCAATTCCTCAGGAGCTCTCTGCTTCATTGGTTGGGAGGAGCTGATCCCTGTGTGAAGGCTCCTGCTCCTCCAGCTCCCAGCAGCAGCCAGCACAGTCCCTGCTTCACTGGGCTGTGGAGCCATCTCTGCTGCTCCAGTTAATAACAACCCCAGCCTTGGCAGCCAGGCTGGTCCAGCTCCTGACAGCATCTCCCCTGATCCAGCTCCTGACAGCATCTCCCCTCAGCATCCTCATCTGGGAGGTGAGGAAGCAGGGCAGGGGGGGGTTGGGTGAAAGGACTGCTGGAAAATTGGCTCCAAGCGTGGCAATCAATGGCTCCACATCTGGTTGGCAGCCAGCAATAAGCAGAGAGCCTCAGGGGTCAATACTGGGGCTGGTCCTGTTCAATATCTTCATCAGCTGCCTGGGTGATGAGACAGAGAGCACCCTCAGCAAGTTTGATGATTGGCACCAGCAAAAAGCAGAGCTGGAAAGCCAGGGGGACCTTGAGAAACTCGAGGCAGGGACCAACAGAAACTCCACGGAGTTTGACAAGGAGTGCAGAAATTATGCATGTGGGTCCTCATCAGGCCTGGCACCAGCCCAGGCTGGGAACTGACAGTCTGCCAGGGCAAACAAGCCTCCAGCACACACTCATCCTAAATAATGCAACCTCATCCTGTGGTGAAGGAGGCCAACAGCAGAACCATCCCCTCTGCTGAGGGCTGGGGAGGACACAGCTCAGTGTCACGGCCACTTCTGGGCCCCCAGATCCAAGGGTGCCATGGGAAAAGCAGGAACGGGCCACCAAAGGCTACCAAGATGATGGGGATTGTTTGGTTACAGGCTATGAGGACAGGCTGGGGAGGACAGAGCAGCCCAGTCCTGCCAGGAGCAGGCTCAGGGGTGATCCGATTGCAGCTCTCACCCACTTGAAGGCCAAAGAGGAGATGGAGACACAGCAGGCACAGCTTGGAGGCTCAGGCTGGACCCTCAAGAGAGGCAGTGGCCTCCAGAGCTGGATCGCCTGCTCCCTCCTGAGGTCTCCAAGACTTGAGAGCATCCTGACCTGCCCTGGCACCAGCAGTTCTGCTCCAAGCAGCCAGTGTGACTCCCAGGGAAGCCTTCTCACCAACACTTCCACAACTGAGCACTTGGAGTCTGATTTTGAGGCGCTTTCCCCCCTCAGAAAGGCAGCATCTATTCAGAAGTGTTGGGATAATTTTGATGATCCTGTTCACATGTCAGACCTGAGCCCTGGGATCCCCTATCTCTTCACAAGGGCTGCTGGTTGCAGGAGACAAGATGATGTTCCTCAAACCAGAGGCAACCCAGCTAAGCTGCTCCACTCATTTACTGTGCTTTCTAGTAACTGTGAAAGTGGTGAACGTGAGTTTTGCTTTCAGACTTTCCCTAGCTCCTCATCTAGCCCCAAAATAAAATATGACATCGTTTCATTCAGCAAATAAAGTTTGCCTCCACTATTAGCCAGGGGAGATAATCAGGACACCTATCAGCTTCCTAAGTCTCATTATAAAACTTCCTTCAAGTATCAACAACTCCTTTTGTCAGAAATCACACACCCAGAGCTACACCAGGCTTCACCACCTGTTCACATCTCAAAGTAATTTAACTGAGGTGGGAAAAAGAAAAGCCTCAGAACTCAGGGGAGATTAAACTCAAGTAATTGCTTACAAACCCCTACTTTATTATCTCCCTGGACTTCCACAGAACCCAAGAATTTCCTGACCCCAACTCAATAACCCTTCCTACTTGTTCCAGCCCTGGCCACATGGAGCCATCAAGCCCCAACTTTTTCCTCTTTGATGCCTCTATGGCTCAGCTCTCAGGGCTAAAAGCCACTGGTAACACCCAGCTCAGAAAAAGCAGGTGATGTGCATCCCCTCCAGCAGATGGGCCTCAAAACTCAAATGCAATTAAGGAAAGCAGAATGCCTCCAACACCCTCCTAGGGGGATTCCAGGGCACCAGCAGAACCCACCCCAGAGCTCTGCCAAGCCTCAGTGCTTCCCAAAACCCCACCTTGCAGCAATGTTTTGACCCTTGGGAATAAATACAGCAAATTAATGTTCTAACTTTGCCTCTTTTTCACAAATTAATTCTGTTGAGACAGTAGATGATATCCCAGCCCTAACCCACCTCTCCCACAATAAATCACTGGCAGGATCTCCTGATGTGCTTTTGAGATGGGAAGAAATCAAATGATGTGTTTGCAAGTAATCATTTAAAAATAACAATATCTGTGGAAAAAAAATATCTCCATCCTTGTTACAGAACAATGGGTTTAATTATTGAGAAATGAGCTCTCTGCAAGAGTTTCACTCACTGCCTGGGCTGATCCTGGGCAAACCTAAAGGGTAAGAAAATTGGAAGAAGCTCTTGGAGGGTAATTTGAGTCCCCCTGAGTGTGAAAGTGAGCAAAGTAAGTTTAGAGGGTTTTTTTCTATAGAAAAGGCTGTCACCAAGGTCCACAGTCTAGAGCCACAGAGATGGCAGAGCTGGGTGAACAATCTGAAGGGGCCAGAGCTCAGACACCCAGCTTGAGGCTCCATCAGGGGGAAAATTCACCTCCCTTGGTTGCACCCAGGAGAAAATTCAGGCATTCTGAGCTCACACCAGCCCAGGTCAGTCCCAGGAACTGCTGCAAGTTTCAATATTTATCCTTAAGAAGAGGAGCTAAGCAAGCTGCTTCTCTCCCCCCTGCTCAAAACAGGACTGCAAAATCCCAACCAGCTCCTGAGAAGGTCCCCACTGAAAGCCACCAGAAAGGTCCCCACTGCAGCACCTCGTGCTTGGTCCTGCCCCACTCCTACCTGCAGTGATGCTTCACTTCATTCTGAAATGCTCCAGACCTCCAACCCACCTGCAGGCAGGAACTTGGGGCTCTCCAAGCTCTTCCCTCCCTGCTCCTCCACCCTTTACAAGCTCCTGCTCCCACTTTGCACCAGAAATACTCCAAATCAAGGTCCTCTGCTTTCACAAGTCTTCCCCTGAAGGCCCTCACAGTCTCCCCATCAAAAGCAGTAACATATGGCTGGATGGATGGATGGACACCTTCCTATCCATCACCTCCTTTATTTTTTTGCCTGGTTCCCCTTTTCCATCATTGCACCACATTTTCAGCTCACAGAATGCCAGGGCTTGGAGGGGACCCCTGATGATCCATCTGCTCCATCCCCCACTGCCAGGGCACAGGACACCTGGCACAGGATGGCATCCAAGCAGGTTTTGGACATCTCCAGAGATGGAGAGGCCACCACCAGCTCACTGAGCAGCCTGGCCCAGTGCTCAACCACCCTCACAGAAGTTCCTCCTCCTCCTCTTTCACCATCCTTCATCACACTAATGCTTGGCTCAGTCTCATCAGGCCTGGCTTTGAGGCATGTGTCTTGTTTTTTCAGCTCTGAGCAGCTCCAGAGCTGTCTCCAGACCATGCCCACCACATGGAATCCAGTTACAGCTCTGCCACTGGCTTGGGGCTTGGGCTTCCCAGCTCCTTCCTGCTCTGAGATGATCCCCACCTTGGAATGTGGCACCTGAGGACACAGATGGGGACCCTCCTGCTGCACCACCATGCTCAGGCATCATCTTCTCTTCCAAAAGCACAGCCAGCATCCTGCTCATCATCTCCACCTAAGGGTCCCCCAGCCAGCCCTCCTGCCATAAACTGGGCTGCTAATGAGCTGTAATCACACCATTCCTGTCAGGAAAAGTAAACAAGAATGGCTGAGTAATTTCCAAACACCACACTAATGGCCAAAGTAGAAAAAATAAAAGTAAATAATCTCCTGCTTCACTTCTCCTCAAATCCTACTTGAACCAGTCTTTTGCTGTTCACATTTATCAGAGGTTTGGACTTTTTTTTTTTTTCCCCTTCATTTTTAGGTTTATTTACCCAGAGCTAATGAATGATGTGGGGAGCATATGCTGTAAAGCACCATTAAGATGAAATTGGGAAGAAAGAAAATTACTTTGGTGTGAGAACTGAGAGGATGCCTAACTAGTAAATGCCCAGCACAGATATTTGAAGGTTTCTTAGGAGAGATCTCCCAGGATTTCTCAGGCAAATGAAAAGATGCATTCTGGAGGAATTCTCTCTTTTCAAAGTTATATTCATTTTTGTAACAGTTTGATGCAGATGCTGCTTAGGCAAAAGAGTCTACTCTGGACTTTTTCCACATTTAAGCCTTTGTATCTCATTTTTACTGATTACCACAGCTGTTAGAAGCAGCCAGGTAAGCAGCACCAGCAGATGATACCTTGCACACACCAATTCTAACCTGGTTTTTGACCATCTTGCAAGAAACTCTTGCAAGCAAACACACGAGTGAAAGAAACTTCTGGAGGGAAGAGCTTAGGACAACACCAGGGGGAAAGTTGCTGCAGAGCTGGGTTTGCAGAAAGGCTGTGAATGACACTGTCAGAACCAGAGGCATCAAAGAAGCTTTTCCAAAGCTTGTCTGTCTAATATTATTCCCCATTTCATTAGTGACCTGGATGCTGCTCTGTGGAGGATGCTTATTAAGCTGGTAAAAAGGCCAAGAAGAGTTGCATACATACTGGAGGACAGGATTAGAGCCCAGAATCACTCTGAAAAGTATTTCTTTTATTATTAAAATGACACTATCCAATGGGATAAAGTGGAAGATTCTCTACTGTGCTTGCAGAGTCTCAGGCTACTCCTAAGCAAAAGCTGAGTAACAGCAGCACAAACAGGAGCTGAGGTTCATTCCAGCAAACATCTGTTGACTTCCAGGAGACCTTGAGAGCCTGGTGGCCATGAAGGAAAAAGGAACAGGCAGGGAAAGCTAATCAGCTCCAGCCCAGAGCCTAAGCCTGTCAGGTCTTAAGAAAAAAACCAACAAACCCAAATCCAGGAGCAGGTATTTGCAAGAACACAAAATACCACGGAGAGGTGGGGCCTCAGCAAGCCAAGAGCCAGGCACATCAAGTGAGGTTCAGAGGTGAAGCTGCCCTAAAGCCTTGGCAAGCACCAGGCAGGAGCCAAACAACTGCAGCCCAGCAGCAGGCTGGGGATGGAGGCTTTGCCCTCAGAAATCAAACATCCAAGTGGCAGGAACAGCTTCCAGAGGACACCTGGAGGCCTCAGGGATGCAGGGAGCATCCCAATAAATGACCTGATGGGAGTCTCCAGACACAACTTTGCCTCTCTTCAGAGGTGCAGCTCACAAAGACCCTTCCTGACCAAACCAAACCATTCATTGGGTTGAGGTGGTGAGCTCTGAGCTGCTCTCTGTTTTTTTGGGTTTTGTTTTTTTTTAAACAAAATACAAAGATATTCCCCACTCTTAAGCTGTGAAATCTCTCAGGCTCTGACAGAAGAGGCAGCATTTGTCTGTAGAATTCAGGATGGGGTTTTGGAATGATCTCAGCTATTGACTGCTTTCCTCAGCCCAATATTGCTGCTCAGGGGTCTGCAGCCACACACCAAGCACCTCTTAAACACAACTGGATCTTCTGTCATTTGAACCCAGGCACAAAAGATGGAAGAGGGGAAAGCTCCAACAACCAGGATGGGGGTAGGGTTGGGTTGCTTCTTTTAAGGATTCCAAAGTGACAAAAGGTACAGAAAGGTGTTTGACACCTACAGAGCAATCTCTTTCTTGGAGAAACCACTGGTTTCCCAAGGTCTAAAGGAGATGCCAGACTGGTTTTGCTGCTTATTGCCACCCCAAGCCAGCAGCCAGGCACTTGAGCAAGAACCCTTCTGCTGTGCCACTGGGAAAAGGGAAATACAAAGCAGCTCAACCTGGTGAAACCCTCTGGCAAGCCCAACTCAAGAGGACCCTCCAAGGGAACCAGGAACCTGAGGTCCAGCCCAGGGGCATCACCCAGCCAGGAACCCCCTCCCCACCCAGCCCCTCCACGGGCCAAATCCATCCCCAGGGTGGCAAAGCCAAAGGTTTTCCCTCCCCAGGTCACTGTTCCACCCCCAGCTGGGTGTTTGGTTGTTGAGGAGCTCCCTGCAGGGGGTATCTGAGTTTCCATCCCACCTCCCACTGCCTGGGTGACCCAGGGCTTTGAATTTTGCTTTTCAGTGGATTTTATCAGGCTCACTGGGGTGTGAGGCAGATGCAGTAGAATAGACCAAGGAACTGTGAAAGCTTCTGGGTTTCCAGAGATGCTCAGGTTCTCAGACAGCAAACAAAACCATCTCTGCAGTCTCCTCTGCTCCATGTCCAGCTTTGATGCCTGTAGCACCCAAACTGGATTTCTGCCAGCATTGTTTCCTTGTCTTTCCCCCCCCACACCTCACAACCCACACCATACAAAGCTCCAGCCTCATTTCCTCCCTTTCATCCCCACATGAGCTCTCTGAACAGGCTCCTTGCTTCCTACTCAAAACCCTTTGTCTGGGAACCTCAGCTGTCTGGGACCAGCATTTTGTTTCTCTCTGGTTGTAGCTGCTGCTTTGTTTGTTCATTAATGACACCCCTGCTCCTTGCTGTGATCCTGCCTCCCTTTCTGCTTTCCTGGCAGGGTTCTGAAGTTAACACCTGGGGAGGCTGAGGAGCAGAAAGGCTCAGAAGGAGCTTCCAGCTCCAGAGATGCTTCTACCTGGAGATGCATCCAGGGGCACAGAGGAACTCCAAATAGACAAATCATCAAGTTGTTTTGGGTTGTTTGTTTGTTTTCTATTTAGTTCTCTTCAATACCTTCTGCTGGTCTGCCTGTTCAGTGGCTTTGGCCTCTTGGCATCCAGACGTCTCTGCATAACCACCCCCTGGCTGCCTTTTGACCACATCCAAAGCTCTGTTAAACCCTTTCCCCCTCCATAAACCAGTCGGGTTCACCCTGTGAGGTGGCTGCAGCCCTATTCCATCTCCCTGCCCTCACACCCAGCCATCAGACCGATGCTTCACAGCCAGCTTGGTTCTTTCCCTTCCACTCTGAAGCACTCAGATGCCAAGTGGGCTCTGAGCATCTCATCAGCACAGGCTCAGGGGCAAAACAGTGCCCTGGAAACTGCAGCCCAGATTCAGATTACAGAGCAGTGAACAGCAGCAGATGAAGTGCCCTTGGCAGCCCCTTTTCCCAAAGGGCTTGACATTCCTGAGGCCACCAGGACACCAGATCCTGAGTTCATCCTTTCCAATCCTGCCACCAATGAGCCTACAAAAAGGTTTCATAGCCCCTAAGAAGGGCAAAAAGCCACCTCAGCTATTAATTTGTCACATATCCTCTTCTGCAGAGGAGTTTTCCACTGCAAACACTTCCGTTGAGCACCATGCCCCCAAGCCCACCTCAAGGCATCTCCTCTCTTCTGCAAAAAAGCTGAAACTTGGCTCCTACAACAGCCTCAGAGCTTTAATTTAGCCAGTCCCCCTTCTTCTCCCAGCCCTACAGACAGTCCTTTAGAAGAGTCCCCCCCTCTTATAACCACCCCCAGTCCTTCAGCACTGCCTGGGCTTGGGTTTTCCGGGGCTTTCCTTTAGCAGTGCCACCCAACTTCTCGTGTTCTCAGGGTTCCCTCCCTCTCCCTGCAGCCCTTTCTACCTCCTTACCTCATTCTGCAGCAGCAGGAAAAGCTCCTGGATGATCAGAGGACATCTCCTGGGGCCCTACAAGCCCCCCAGCTCTGCTGCTTTGCTCCACAGCACAAACCCTTCAGGCTCCCCCCATGGTGGGACAGGCACCCTTAACCTGGCATCCAGGTGGCACAAAGCCCCAGCTCCTCCTGCAAACACTCTGCTGAGACTTTCAGGCCCACCCTTGCACTTGTAGGGCCTTCTTCATCCCCCATTCTCTACACAAAGCCAAGAGAAGCCAGCCCAGGAGACCCCACCACCTCCTCCCACCCAATGGTTTACTCCTTGCTCTGGCCTTAGGACAAAGGACCTGAGCCAACAACCACCTCAAAGCACCCTAGACCACCCCAAAACCCCTCAAAAAACCAAGTCCTCCTCACGCCAGGAGTTTTTACAGACCTCAAGCAGCTGCTCCTTAGCAGGACCTGCACCTTGTGAGCTTCCCCAGCTTCCAACCACCTATTATGGGTTCTTGATGACCAAATTGTTGTCACCTGCTGGGGGTCTCCTACCCTGCCCCAAGCCCATCCATTATGGGTCCTTGATGACCACATTGTTGTCACCTGCTGGGGGTCTCCTACCCTGCCCCAAGCCCATCCATTATGGGTCCTTGATGACCACATTGTTGTCACCTGCTGGTGGTCTCCTACCCTGCCCCAAGCCCACCAGGAGTGGGGAAGCAGCAGTGAAGCTCCCACCTGGCTCACAGAGCAAGGAGGGGTTGGTGGCTGCTCACTACTACTACTACTACTTCTTCTTCTTCTTCATCATCCTCCTCCTCCTCCTCCTCTCTTCTCCCCTGAATCTGTGCTGCAGGAATTTTAAGCAGCTTATGTAAGTGGCTCTGGTTTAATCCATGGGAACTCTCCTCTTTTAATCACACCCGAGATCAAAGCCCTGACTCTGAAATGAGCAGGGAGCAGCAGAACCTCCTCTCCCCGGTGCAAGCTGCAGTGGGCAAGGAAGGGACAAGTGGGGGAGCACAGCTCAGGGCCTGCTGCTTTCTCAGGATTTTCCCTGGTTTTATATATATGTGTATATATTAAAAATAACAGCAGTACAAGCACTGCTGGCACCTCCTCTGGATTTCTCAGGGCCCTCCCTTCTGCACTCCAGAGCTGCAGCAGGACCCGGCTGTGCCCTGGGCGTGGGGACAGGGAGCTTGGCTGGGAAGCTGTTCATCAAAGGGAAAGCAGCTCACTCCCGGAGATTTATAGAGTTTACCTTTTTTTTCATTTCTTCTCCTGAAGCCTGACATTTAAAAATGTGTAATTGTGTTTATCCCTGGCAAGCCGTGAACGGCTCCCGGGGCTGCCCGTGCCTCCTGCACCGCTGGATAAATTACACTGACAACCCTTTATTACAAAAAAGGGAGAAAAATAATAAGTTAATGGAAAAGCGGAGCGGAAAGAGATGCATAAAAAAAAAAAAAAAGAAAGAAAGAAAGAAAGAAAGAAAGAAAAAAATAACCCAAAGTGCTGGAGTCAGCAGAATCCCCCCCACCACGTGGCTCCCCTTGCTGGTATTTAATTAATCAGAGATCGATGGCGCGGGCGAGCGTCAGGCAGGGTGTGCAGGGGAGGGATGGGGACATTCCTCCTCCATGCCTCACTTTCCTCTCTTTTTTTTGGCAGTATAAAGTTATGGATGTTACATTAAGAGCTGGCCAGGCAGGGAGAGGGGTGGTGAGGGCACTTTCTCCATCCCACCACTCATCCCAGAGCTGCAATGCCCACGGGTCCCTCAGGAAAAGAGCTTGGGTGGCACAGAAATGCCAGGGCCATCCAGGGGCTGCTTCCTTTCAGCTAGAAAAGAGCAGCTTAGGATTGGATGCCAGGAAAAGGTTCTGATCTGGTTGAGGGTGTCCCTGCTGACTGCAGGGGGGTTGGACTGCATCACCTTCCAACCCAAATCATTCCACGATTCCTCCCTGCACGCAGAGTTTTGGAACTGCAGAGCTGTGGAGCCTTGAAATCCTCCTGCCCCAAGGCAGGAGCAGGAAATCTGCAGAAATAGGATTGATGTTGCCTCCCCGAGAAGCCTGGGATGCTCTGGGGATCTGGAATGTTTAGATGGAGGCTCAGGGAGACATGGGAAGAGCCATGAGGGTCAGAACCTCCTGCAGGAGCATGAAAGGAATATTTGGAGAGAAACACTGAGCTGAGGAGTGGGACCTGCAGGCCTGGACTTCTTGGGGTTTTCAGAGAGTTTGGACATCCCAAGAGTGCTGGGAACAAATGGGTCCTGAGTGGTACCTTCAACCCATCACTGCCTGTAGCCTCCATCAGATGTTGGAGGTGACCCAGGCAGAAGATATGGGGTTAGGGAACTCAAAGGGACCCTGAAGCTCATCAGGATGGCCAGGAGGGCTGGAGGCAGGGAAAGCTCCACCAAAGCTTCCTAGTTTGGATTAGAAGGAAAAGCTGGGATCTCAAAAGCTTCTGGCTACAGGATTCAAATTTTCCTGTTATCTGTGACCCATTTGGGTCTCTCCTGAAGATGGGAGAAAGCTCTTTGCCCTTTGCTTCCCCAGGCAGTCACAGCAAACACATCCCTGGGTTAAGATGCCAGCCGGCAGCCAACACCCAAGCAGGCAGAAACAGGGTTTGAAAACCTGACACATTTCAAGCAAAATGACCCAAAAAATGTCCCAGGGAGGAGGTGGAAACATTTGGTTGGAAACTCTCAGCCAACAGGAGCTGGAAATGTTTCCTCCTGAGACACATGTCCAGGAACTGAACCCCGTGGGTCCCTGTGGGTCCCATCAGCACCCCCAGGGTGGGTGAGCTTTGACCTTTGGGGTTTGGCCCAAGTGGTGTGGGAAGCAGGAAGGGAAGATGAGAGGGCTCTGCAAGACACATCCACCAGCCTGGGACCAGGGCAAAGACATCTTCAGAGGTGCTGGAAATTGCAGGAGGCTCCTCTCATCTCCACACATTTTTCTTGCCTAATTGGAGCGGGTGGTGGGGCAGGAGCTGGGAGCTGGGCAGGACTTCTCTGACTCATTCCTGCAGGAAAGGGAGGGAAGGGAGGGCTTGGATGCTGCCTGCTTGGGCTACCAGTTGCACCAGAGCTGCCAAAACTCAAGCAGGAGGTTTAGCTCAGGGCTCCAGTCAAAGCCCAGAACTGCGTGGAGGCTGAAATAAAGTCAATTGCAGACTAACAAATGATGTATTTACTGCCACGGAGTTGCTTGAGCTCTCCAACCTTTCAAAACATCTCTTTTTGTTTTGGGTTTTTTTTTCCCCAAAATTAAATTTCCTTGAAATTCTTTATCCATCAAGATGCCACTAAAATGCCAGTTTCTAGTGGGCATGTTCTGCTAGGAGGGCTGGTGACGTGGGTCAGTTCCAGCTCTCAGCAGGCAAACAGCACCCAGGGCACATCCCTCTCTACCTCCAGGGTGGCTTTTGTGTCCCCAGAGAGTCAATGGTTGGAGTCCAGGCCAAGCTAGGAGGTTTCATCTGACGTGTCTGGACACATCCTGGCTGGGGAAGAGTTTTAAACAGAAAGAGGGCAGTTTTAAGGTAGATATTAGGAAAAAATTCTTCACCATGAGGGTGGTGAGACACTGGAATAAGTTGCTCAGGGAGGTTGTTGATGCCCCATCCCTGGCAGTGCTGAAGGTTGGATGGGGCTTGGAGACCCCTGGGCTGGGGGAGGTGTCCCTGACCATGGCAGGGGGGTTGGAACTGGATGATCTTCAAGGTCCCTTCCAATTCAAACCATTCCATGATTCTATGTGGAAGTCCCTCCCTGGGGAAGCTTTCCAGACCCTTCTGTCCATTCAAGTCCATCCAGGACCATTCTCATGATGAGGTCAGGTCCTCTCCCAGCTCTGGCTCTGCCCAGGTTGGACCCCGTGGGAGATGTGAGTGCCCAAGGCAGTCCTGAGCCCAGCTGCAGCAGAGGCACCCAGACCTGCTGAGTTTCTTCTCCAGGCCTGGGAGTCATTCCTTCTGACTCCCATCTCATGTTCCTCTGGCAAGGGATTTGCATCTTCTGCTTTTGCATGCCAGCCGTGTGATTTCTCATGCTCTGGAGATCCCACATCACCTCCGAGGTTGTCACCAGACTGGTTTAGACCCAGACTGTTTGGTTTTGTCCCAAAATGCCCTGAACCTTCTGAAATCCCAGCAGCTGCCCAACCCTCAGCAGCTTCGAGCTCCAGGCAGCTGCTCCCTGCAGTCTTCCCTGGATAAACCTCTCATGTCCTTCACAAGGATCCACAGCAGCTCCACCGTGGGCTCTGTCTCCTTCCTCTGTGAACTCCTGTGCTCCTGGATAGGAAAAAGGGGTGCAGTGGGTGAGAGCAGCAAAGCCCATCTGAGGGCAGAGAGATTCAGCCTCCAGTTTGCTCTGGTGCCTCCACGTGTGTGTGCGTGTGTGCACGCTCGTGTGCAAACCCCTGGTGTCCGCAGCAGGGGAGGTGCGGGCAGTGCCCCAGCTCCCGCTGACCCCCCCGGGCTGAGGCCCCGCACCGCTCCCCTCGGCTCTGATCCTTGTCCAGGTCCTCACCCCCCGCACCACCCCCGGCCCTGACCCAGCTTTTCCTCCCAGGGCTGCGGGAGCCGCGGTGCCATCTGCAGGATGAGGAGCGGTGTGTGCGGGGCGGGACCCGCCCCGGTGTGTGGCACCGCCGCCCCGGTGTGTGTCACCACCCCCTGCCCCTGCCGGAGGAGCAACCGAGGCTTTGGACAGGCCCACGTTTCCAAGCCCTGGTTTCAGTGAGAAAAAATAATAAAAAAAAAAAATTAAAACTGGGCGAGGGCTTGGGGATGCATCTGAAGGGATTGCTTGGCTTGCAGATGCTCCTCAGCTGACACTTGGAGAGAGGAGGAACCACAGCAGTGAGTAATCGTAGAATGCTGGGGTGGTCTGGCTTGGAAAGGACCTTTCAGGTCATCAGCATCAGCCATTCACCCAACCCTGCCAAAGACTTTGATGTCTTCAGCTCGCAGTCCTTCATAAGGCTTAAAGCAACCAGAACCTCCAAGGGACCTCAAATGACATCCCAAAAGGGCTCCTGTTAGAAAGGTCTCCCAAAGCCAGGCCCTCAGGGGGTTGTCCTCTCCACCAGGCTCCTCTGAAGGCTCCCTGCAGGTCTCTTCTCCTTCCTTCTCAAGGTCTGAATGCCTCTACCAAGCCCAAGGGCCAGGTCTCCTGGAGCTGGTAGAACCGAGGTGTTTTCTCCCCTTTTCCTTGCTCCTGGGTTTGAAGAAGCAGCAAATCCTGGTGCAGTCTGGCAGAGGGTGAAGGTACTGCAGGATGGAGCAAGAGCCTTCCCCAGCTGGCACAGGGAGAGGGACCCAAGAGCCCAGGCAGGACCTTGGGCAAAGTCAAGGAGGAGCTGAGCTCACCCCGTGCAGACCCCTGGGGCTTCTCATGGGGCTCTACGGGGACGTTTTGTGGAGAACCTTGTGCAGATCCTGCCTGCACATCACTGCTTTAAGCCCCTCCAGCAGCTTAAGCCTTTTGAGGCCTTTCAAGTGCTCAGAAAGAAGGGCTGAACCTTCAGCTGCTGCTTAAACACTTTAAGCTGATCTAAAAGCTGTCAGGAACACCCACTGCTTGATGGGGCTTTGGTGGCCCAAGTGCCCTGGTGGCCCTGTCACACCCACCCTGACACACAGCAGCTCTGCTCCTATAGAGTCCTCACAGAGCTTGGGGGTGGTACAAGAACCTCCCTCATCTTTCCAGCTCCTCCTCAGCTTTCCCCTCCAGCTCCCCGGGGAGAGGGAGGTCTCCAGGCACGAGGTCCTGTGCCCATGAGGATTGTCACTTACCTCTCTATTTCTTTTTTTTTCCCAGCCACCCTTCATCTTTGCAAGCCGAGTTCTGCAGGGAGAGGTGCTCAGGAGCTGGGTTCTTAACGGTGCTTTCTGGCCCAGCCCAGCTGGAGGGGAGGTCAGTCATTATCATCCTGCTAGGAAAGAAAGAAAGAAAGAATTGTTGGAGCCTCCAGCTGTGAGGACAGGGGACAAGGCTCAGCAGGATGCAGGATGAAGCCGCATCTCAACACCTTCAGTCAGCCCAGGGGACATGTCCCTTTGGCCATCTGCTCACCCACCTTCCTTCTGGAACTGTCTCTGGTAACATCTGAGCGGCACAGGGTGCCCAGGGAGGAGCCCTCATCCCTGGAGATGCTCAAGGTGAGGCTTGAGGAGGCTCTGAGCACCCTGATCTGGGTGAGGTGTCCCTGTGACTGCAGAGGGTGGCACAGGGTGACCTTGAGAGGTCCATTCCAACCCAACCCATTCTCTGATTGCTCCCAGCAGGCAGGGCTCTGGAACCACCCCAGCCCATCATATTTCTCCAGTGTGTTCACCCCCAGGCTGGCCACCCCAGTGCTACCCCACATCCCCCCTAGTGTCCCTTCTGGAGCATCTCCACCAGCTCTGTCAGGGTTCTTTCTACCCTTGGCTGCTGCCCTGGGCAAAAGGAAACTCATTTTATGATCCACGTTGTGGCTGCCCCATCCCTGGCAGTGTCTCAGCCCAGGTCGGATGGGGCTTGGAGCACCCTGGGCTGTGGGAGGTGTCCTTGGCATGGAGGTTGGAATTAGATGATCTTGAAGGTCTTTTCTAACCCAAACCATTCTATTCTATTCCATTTAGACTGAACTTGATGATCTCAGAGGTCCTGTCCAGCCTCAATGATTCTGTGACTCTCTGATCTGATTTCCTCAGATCTCCACCACAAGAGAAGGGTTGGGGGCTGTGGGTACCTTCTGAGGAGGTTTTCTGGGCAATTTGATGTGGTGAGGCAGCACGGTCTCCGTGTCTGATTTTTGGAGCAGAAACACAGCATTCACCCCCCTCAGCTTGCCTTCAGCTCTGCTCAAGGAGGTATTGCAGCAGGCAGTGATCAGCAATGGAGTGACTCAAGAGAACTGCAGCATTTCCAAGAAATGGGCAATGAAACAAGCTTGAGGTCAGAGCAGAGCTGCCAGCTCTCTCTAATGGCTCGCTCCAAAGTGCAGCCTCGTCCTTGGGACTGCAGCTGTAAGGTCACTGCTGCTCACTGAAGGCTCCAGGGTGGAGGTGCCAAAGCTTTTGAGGTTTCTGAGCTGCTTGAGGGCAGCATTGGGGCAGGTGGCAATGCTGGCCTCCTGGCAGGGGGCTGGGACACCTAGAGATGGCAGTGCCACCCCCAAGGTCAGCATGGGCCAACAAGGACATGGAGGGGATCTGGAGGTGAGTCAGTACCAAGGGGAAGGGCTGTACTCAGCTCTGGTGAGGCCACAGCTTGAGTCCTGTGTCCAGTTCTGGGCCCCTCAGCTCAGGAAGGAGATTGAGGTGCTGGAGCAGGTCCAAAGGAGGCAACTGGGCTGGGGAAGGGACTCGAGCACAGATCCTATGAGGAGAGGCTGAGGGAGCTGGGGGTGTTGAGGCTGGAGAAGAGGAGGCTCAGGGGAGACCTCATCACTCTCTCCAACTCCCTGAAAGGAGGTTGGAGCCAGGGGGGGTTGGGCTCTTTTCCCAGGCAACTCTCAGCAAGACAAGAGGGCAGGGTCTCAAGTTGTGCCAGGGGAGGTTTAGGTTGGAGATGAGAAAGAATTTCTTTCTGGAGAGGGTGATCAGGCATTGGAATGGGCTGCCCAGGGAAGTAGTGGATTCTCTGTGTCTGGAGATCTTTCCAAAGAGCCTGGATGTGGCACTCAGTGCCATGGGCTGGGAACCACGGGGGGAGTGGATCAAGGGTTGGACATGATGAGCTCTGAGGTCCCTTCCAACCCAGCCAATTCTGTGATTCTATGAAGGGCTGAGGTAAGATCTTCTCCTGAGCAACAGCAGCAAGGTGGCTTCGTGCAGCTGGTTCAGCTTCTGTGTGCTGCAGCCACCACACTGTCCCCCAGTGAGCAGCTTGAGATGCCACCAACACATCCTCTCCCGGGGCCCCAGCTCCTGGAGTCTGAGCAGCAGGGAAGGGAGCCCATGTCCTCCCTTAACTGGGTTAGTGGGGGCAAGATTGGATTAGCAATTTGTGAGTTAGTCAGAGTCGAAGACCAGGAGATAAAACAAAGTGTGACAGCCTGAGCAGCCCCTGTCACCCGGGATGGATCACAGTGCTAATGGCCAACGACAGCCACACATCCCTAACACAATAACCCAGCCCGGGATATTGGCACCATCACAGCCCCCTCCCCTGCTAATAACTCGAACAGGGGTGTAGCCAACCCCTGCCTGCTCCTCACAACCCCCCAGCCAGGCAGCAAGGCCCCGGTGGAGTCAGGGGCTCTGCCCCTGCCAGGTCCCATCCCTGGACATGGCACCCGTGGGGATCCTGGGCATTGATCTGGGCAGGGAGGGGTGGGGGGACACAGCTCTAGCTCATAAGTCAGCACAGGCAGCTCAACAACAAGGATTTGGGAGGTTATTTTTGCTATTCTATTCAAATAGTATTGTGCACTTCCTGTATTTTAGTGACACCAACCATTCCCAGTTTGCCCAGGAATTGTTTGTCTATAGTTTGTCTTCTGCTGCTCCTTCTGGCTAAGGTGGGAGAAGTAATGCTGGAGAAGTTACCAAAAAAACCCCAAAACAACAACCCCCAGACTTGTTTAGAAAACGGGGAATGCAATTGTGGCTCCAAGTCCTGTTGCTACCCCATGTTGGCCAGGTCAGAGGCCTGGGATTACCAATGGTTGATGACATCCCCAGGGCTGGGTAGGACATCCTCCATCCTTTCCAGCAGATCCAACTGAATTTTGGTTCAGACAATGATGGGAATGTCCATGTGGGCCAGTGAAGCATGGACATGGAGTAAGCAGGGACATCCCCAGCTGGATCGGGTTGCTTAGGCCCTCCCATCAAGATCTCCAGGGATGGGCTCTCAGCTGACTCCCTGGGCAACCTGCTCCAGTTTTCCACTCCCCATCATCCCTCCAGCTGTTGCAAAACACCTCACTTATGCTCCTCTCCCCCTCTCATCCATGGGCATCTCCTTTGGAGCTGTGGCCACTTGTTGCCCAGAGCATCGGGTCCCTCTGAGAGACAGCTGTGGGGCAGGCAGAGGAAAACTGAGCCTCACTTCCAAACAGGGGCATTTCCCCCGGGGGCTGGAGGACAGAAGAAGTCAGGGGAGAAGGTATCTTGATGCTCCCATGCTGCCTGGCTGGGTTTTTCCCTCCGAACCTGCCCCGAGCAGGGGGTTTGCTGCAGCGCCCTGCATCAGCAGCACGGAAGGGAGGGCTCAGCTTGTTGGGTTTAATTGGAATAATGAAGCTGTGAGCCTAAGAGGAGGAGGAGGGGAGTGCTGAGGCTGTAATTGGCAGAGATTTGGGAAGCGTGAGGCTGTCTGCTGGCAGCCATATGGAAGCAGCAAAGTGCGAGCGGTGAGTGACAGCCCGGACCTGTGGCGCGCTCATTAATTCCCCAGCAGAGCTGTGATTGATGTGTCAGCTCCCTGCTGCTCCCTGCTGCTCCGCGATGCGGGCGGCTGCTTCCACATCACTGCTGCAGCTCCTGCTGCAGCCCGGGCTGGGGAGAGAGAAAAGGGAGCAGGGGAGGAGAGGAGGAAAACAGAGAGAAGGGGGGAAAGAGCGAGAGAGGCAGAACGGGAGGAAGGTTGCAGGGCAGGAGGGGTGGATGGGCGGAGAGATGGAGGGATGGATGGATGGATGGATGGATGGAGAGATGGAGGGATGCAGGGATGGATGGAGGCATGGAGGGATGCAGGGATGGATGCAGGCATGGAGGCATGGAGGGATGCAGGGATGGATGCAGGCATGGAGGGATGCAGGGATGGATGAGGGAAGGAGGGAGGAAGGGAAGGATTAATGGGTGGGTGGATGGATAGATGGATGTTATAAACAAAGCATTAGTATCTGCAAAGCCTGGTCAGCCCCCAAGACAGGCTTCAATTCAGGCTTTCAATCCAGAGTCAGGTTTTGGACCCAGAAATCACTGGGGTCACAAGCGTTTCACAGCCCCCAGGACCCACAGGGCTCTCTGGTCCTGCTTGTGCTCCTGGAAGTCGTGCCAGGCTGCAGGCAAACTGGCAGGGCTGGCCAACCCACCTTGGCCCCCCTGCCTTGCTACCCCTCTGCCTCTCAACCTCCTTTCTTTATCACCCCAACCCTCCTGCTACAGCCCTGTGGGGTTACAGCAATGCCAGCACAACCAGCTCACCAGCTTTAGCTCCTCAGGCTTCCTGCAGCACTTCCACCTTCCCTTCAGCTCCTTCAGTCCATCTGTGCAGGCTGCAAACCCACTCTGTGCAAACCCCCTTGCATTTCTGGTACGCCTGGCCCAGTCATTCTGCCCCTTCTCCATCAAAGCCACTATTGCAGCCCTCCCAGAGTTTAAATGCCCTTTTCCCTTAGGGAAGGGGAGCAAGTCCTGGCTGTGTGAACAGCTCCTGTCTGCACGTTTCATCCAGCATCACCTGCCTGCACGACTCCAGGCTTCTCATCCCTCCCTCCCAGGAGAGCAGCTGCCCATGAAGGGGAACGGGGGAGAAACTGCCAAGCTGATAACTCACTGGGGTGAGGCCATCAGGGCTCATTTGCTTTGCCCTGTTGGCTCCGTGAAGGAGCAGGCAACATGATTTGTGTGGAGAAGACAACTTCAGCTCTCCCCTCTCTGGGCATCCTCTGGGTCCTGGCTGGGGGGGAGAAGCCGAGGTGAAAGCTGCCCCCAGGCCTGGCTGTTGCATGCTGCCAAGCTAGAAAAAGGCAGCTGTGTTTCCCCGGGCTGCCTCATTGGCAGCACACGGCCACTCCACTGATCTGAAGAAGGAAGAAGAGCAAGATGGAGATGGAAATTTGGTTTGATTGCAGAGCTCCAGTGGAGTTCCTCTAGCAGGAAAAGAAGTAACAGCCTGGGTAGCCAGAAGCTTTGGCTCCAGTACAGGCAGTTTTTCTTGTAGGTATTCACTTGTACAAAGAAGCCCATTAGGTAAAGTAGCTCAGAATAACTCTCATTTGCAGACTACATGGTGAGGAGGTGGCTTCGGAGCAACTGGTACCTCCTACACAGCGACTGCAACTGTTCCTGGAGTAGGCTGAGGCTTTTGCTCATCGTGGTGCTGAGATGTGTTCTGTGCAGCTCAGCTCCAGCCTCAGTGGCTTCCTCAGGAGCTCAGTCATACTTGGACATGCAGGGACCACATTTGGGCTGAAGAAAGGGTCCTCTGCCTGCTCCTTCTGCACAGAGAAGATGCCAGACACAAAACCCCAGTGAGGCTTCTTGGGGAGTTGTTCTGCACCCAGTTTGTTCTTCACTGGGTAGGTTTGCTAACAGCAGCTCCCACTTTACCCCCAAGCTGGAGATACAGACTGCCACAAGCTGTCCTCCCCCCATGCCTGCTGCTTTGCTCCTAGGGACAACCCTGACCTTGTACTGAGCATCAGTGTCATGTCCAGCTGGAGCTGGGCCAGCAGCCTTGGGCTGGCTCTGCTGTCACCTCTGAGGGACCAGGTTGTCCCACGGGAGTCACCAGGGTCCTCAGCCCAAGTGAAAGCATCCCAGGAGCGAGCAGGTTCAGCAGAAAGCAGCTCTACTCCTCTGGGCGGGAGCAGTGCTTTGGTAGAGCAGTGAAGAAATGAGTTAGAAGAGTGTGCCAACCAAACACAGCAACCCAACCAGGTTTTCTCACAGATTTCCCTCCCCACAGGTAATTCCAGGGGTTGAAATGTAGCCCTGAGAGCCTGGGATGCCATTTCCAAAGCTCTGTCCCAGCAGCTCTGCTTACAGCCAACCTGTCCTCCAGCCACTGGAGCTGAGCAGATGAATCATAGAATCATAGAATCATAGAATTAGCCGGGTTGGAAGGGACCTCAGAGATCATCTAGTCCAACCCTTGACCCACCGGAGCAGTTGCTAGACCATGGCACTGAGTGCCACATCCAGTCTTTTTTTAAATGTCTCCAGGGACGGAGAATCTACCACCTCACCGGGCAGTCCATTCCATAGCCTGATCACCCTCTCCGTGAAGAAATTCTTTCTAATATCTAACCTAAACCTCCCCTGGCACAACTTAAGACTGTGTCCTCTTGTCTTGTTGAAGGTCGTCTGTGAAAAGAGTCCAGTTCCCACCTCGCTACAGCCTCCTTTCAGGGAGTTGTAGACAGCAATGAGGTCTCCCCTGAGCCTCCTCTTCTTCAGGCTGAACAGCCCCAGCTCTCTCAGCCTCTCCTCATAGGGCCTGTGCTCGAGTCCCTTCACCAGCCTGGTTGCCCTCCTTTGGACCTGTTCCAGGACCTCTACATCCTTCTTAAACTGAGGGGCCCAGAACTGGACACAGGACTCAAGCTGTGGCCTCACCAGTGCTGAGTACAGGGGCAGAATCACCTCCCTGGACCTGCTGGTGACTCTGTTTTTGATACAGGCCAGGAGGCCATTGGCCTTCTTGGCCACCTGGGCACACTGCTGGCTCATGTTCAGTTTCTTGTCGATGCAGACTCCCAGGTCCCTTTCTGCCTGGCTGCTCTCCAGATGAGATGAGTGCTGGTGCTCAAGTCCCTGGAGCTTCACAGGTCCTGCCTGGGTGGGAGACAACAGAAGGCAGCAGTTGTTGAGGAGTCAAGAGAAGAGAACTAACTGCACACTGGCCCATGATTTGTCCTCTGTGTCCATCTCAGTGCTCCTACAGCTCAGGAGGGATGTGGAGGTGGCTGGGTTGTGCTGGGACAGGCACAGCCAGCTCACCAACCACAGCAGCCTCCACCTGCCTGGGATGCTCTGAGATCCCTCTGGGGTCCATCTGGGGCTGGAGAGGACTTCAGGACTCCTGGGCAGGGTCTAAAGAGCCATTGTAGCCAAAACAAGAATAAGGAGACAAAAGTATGAAGATGGCCCCAGCCTCCTGTGTGTTGTCTCCTATCATGGCTGAGCTGGGAACCCTCTGCTGGGTGCTGGGTGCTGGGAGACAGCAGGTCCTCAAAGCCACTGCTCCAGCTGCTGAGCCAGGGATCAGCCTGTGAGGGAGCTTCCACTTCATCCTTTTCCCCCAGGGTCTCACAGGGAAATAGGCAGAGAAGCAGAACCTGCACAGCACCTGTGCCTCATGCTGGGAGCTGCCACAAGAAAATGGAGCTGGTTCCTAAAGCCTTGGGAGGAGCCCAGACCCAGGGCTGGTCAGGGAGCTCAGAGAAGAGCTGTCTGGGTGGGCAATTACAAGAAATCACCATGATTAGGGGCAACCATCCCCATCTCCATGGGTCCTTCCCAGCATTTCCTTCAGGCCCAGCATCCCACGGCACTGCCATCGTCTCCTCTGCAGGGAGGGGACTCCAAAGCTTTCCCCTCCTCAGCCTGGGGTTCTGTTGCCCTCTCCTCACCCTGCCAAACAACTTTCTGCTCAGCAGGCACCACTGGGTGAACAGAAGAGGATGAAGGAGCTGGGGTTGTTCAGTCTGGAGAAGAGAAGGCTCCAGCAAGACCTTAGAGCACCTTCCAGTACCTGAAGGGGCTGCAGGGAGGCTGGAGATGGCTGTGTGCAGGGGTCTGTCCAAAGGGGCAGTGGGTTTAAAGTAGAGAAGAGCAGATTTAGGTTGGATGTTGGGAAAAAGTTCTTTCACATGAGGGCAGTGGAACCATGGCACAGGGTGCCCAGGGAGGAGCCCTCATCCCTGGAGATGCTCAAGGTGAGGCTTGAGGAGGCTCTGAGCACCCTGATCTGGGTGAGGTGTCCCTGTGACTGCAGGGGGTGGCACTGGGTGGCCTGGAGAGGTCCCTTCCAACCCAACCCATTCAGTGACTCCATGAATGCTGAGGTGAACGTGGGTGCGGGGCCAATGCCCCTCTGCCAGGAGGTGCTGGTGACCCCATTTCATGACTTCCCCAACTCAGGCCTGGCAGAGTTTTGCCTGCAAATGAGCCAGGTGATGCATCTCTGCTTCTTCATCACATCTGACTCCTCAGGTTCCCAACCGGGATGCTCCTCAGTTCAAAATTCACCTCCCAAACTCAGGCTGCTGCTGCTGCATCTTTGTGGGGAGAACATTCCCCCTGGCAAGCTCAGCAGGAGAGCTTCTGCAGAACAAATATCAAAGTGTGACAACAGCAGCTGATTACAAATAGCAGGAACATTTGCAGAGAGCTGCTCTGCAGGGCTGCTCCCCCCGTGCAAGAGGCTGCTCCCTCTGCCCTCGGAGCGGAGCCCAGGTGCTCCCCAAGGATGCTCCAGCTCTTGGACTGGCTACCCAAGAGCTGCAGAGCTGCTCTGACTCACCCAGCCCGGGAAAAAGCACATTAAAAAGCGTGGCAGGAACGGACCAGGGAGAAAGACACGACAGAAAAGGAATTCTGAAAGCTGAAGTGTGAAAGCAGAAGGATCCGGTGGGTGCTGTAGCCTGCTGGCTGTGCAGACCTCTGGGAGGTGGCAGGAGGAACAGGTTAAACAACCTTTTCATCTCAGTGCTGCTGCAGAACATGCTCCAGGATTGCAAATCCCACCTCAAAATACCTGAACGTGTTTTTCCAACCCAACACCTCTGTGTGGTTTTTTTCTCTCCCAGATGGGTTTGCATCTCAGCTGTGAATCTCTCTGCAGAGAGTGGTGCCCCGGGGATTCTGTTTGCATCCCGTCAGGACAGGGAACTTGACCTTCCTGGCAGTAGGTTCCAAGGTTGGCTGTGGGGTTTTCTGGGAATGGAGAGGCAACCCAGGGGATTTGAGACACCAGGGAAGGTGATGATCCAGTCCTAGCAGCCCAGGCTGCCAGCAGTCAGTGCTTGCAGATATTAAACAAATGTTCACGGGCAATTTTCAGGGTGCGTCTGGTACCATCTGTCAGAGCAGCACTGGTAGGTTTTAATTATGGTTTATACTCTGTTTTCAAGCACCTGGTTTCTTTTTTTTTTCTTTTTTCTTTTTTCCAAACTGTCTATTATTCATGGTAAGATGCTAAACAGTGCCTTGCTTCTGCTGTCTGCTGCTCCCTGTCAGCAGCTGGGCCAGGTTTATGAACAGGGAGATGGTGTCAAAGGTGGGCAGGGAGCAATTCCATGACCAGCTCCAGGTTCATCTTTGGAATAATTTGCCTGAGGAGTTCCTTAGGTAAATGATTTGTGGAGAGAAAATTACTCCCAGCACCTTCCCAAAGAGGCAGGATATCTCCCTGGAGAAGAAATCTGGTTCAGCTTGGGTAATCCCACCTCCAGGTAGCCAGATCCCACTAGTAACCCAGCTCCTTGCTTTCTATCTCCTTACACCCTGGATATTTCAGACCAATTTGCTCTTGTCAACTCAGCCATGAGACAGCTGGTGCTGGAGGTTTGCAGCTCTGTTATTAAAGTTACTGCCTGTGGGCTGGGAGCATGGAGGGGATGGCTCTGAAATCACCACTAAGCTGCAGTGAATGATGTCTTCAAGCCAGGCTGAAGCCATGGATGCAGTGAAGCTGTGCTGGGTGGAGCAGCTATGAGGCTGCTACAGGAGGTAGAGCAGGAGCACAGATCAGAGAAGACCTCCTGGTTACATCTTGGGGACAGGTGGGATGGGATGGGATGGGATGGGATGGGGTGGGATGGGATGGGATGGGGTGGGGTGGGGTGGGATGGGATGGGATGGGATGGGATGGGATGGGATGGGATGGGATGGGATGGGATGGGATGGGAAGGGATGGCATGGGATGGGATAGGATGGGATGGCATCTCCTTCCAGTGGCTTCTCCAGCAACAAAATGCAGCTCTGAATTTGAGTAAACCATCCCTCAGAGAACAAAGGTGTGGGCTCACAATGTGCTCTCACAGGCTGAGAGAGTTGGGGGTGTTCAGGCTGGAGAAGAGAAAGGAGCAATGGGGAGACCTCAGAGCACCTTCCAGTGCCTGAAGGGGCTCCAGGAAAGCTGGGGAGGGACTGGGGACAAGGGCCTGGAGGGATGGGATGAGGGGGAAGGGTTTCCAGCTGCAAGATGGGAGATGGAGAGGAGATGGGAGGGAGAAATTGTTTGGGGTGAGGGTGCTGAGCCCCTGGGTGCCCAGGTTGCCCCCAGAAGCTGTGGCTGCCCCATCCCTGGCAGTGTTGAAGGTTGGATGGGGCTTGGAGCCCCCTGGGCTGGGGGAGGTGTCCCTGAGCATGGCAGGGGGTTCAGAACTAAATGCCCTTGAAGGTCCTTTCCAACCCACCCCCTCCTGTGGTTCTCTGATTCCATGAACGTCCACAACAAATTCAGGAGTGGATACAAGATCCACCACAACAATTCACCCCATAAAGTGTCTGTGAAACAATGGGGGCACAGACCCAAAAGGGGTGGTGACAAACCCAGGCTGCCAAATCCACTTCCATCCCTGCTATGGCACTTCCAGTGAGTAAGCACTTGCCAATACATATGGTGTTTTTGTAGATGTGAAATGTCACGGAACATAACGTACTGATATGTTTAAAAATAAATTGCTGGGATAGCTTTAAAAAAAAGGACTGAAGGGAAGGGACTGGTGGTGGGGTTTGCTGAGGATTAACGTTGTCATTGGATTTGGGTAAAGCCTGATTCAGGTGTCAAGCTAAGCATTCACTTAATAAACTGGGGGGATTTGGTGGGTTTGGTGGGGTTTTTTTTGCGTGCTCTCTGAGGAGCAGTGGGGAACGAGGTCAGTTTCTTAATTAATGAATGCAAATTGCTGCTTTCTCCCTCTCCATTTAAATGTTAGTGATACCTGTCTTATCTCCTTAGAGCTAATTGAACGGCAGCAAACATGCAGGACTTCAAGGAAGTCCTTGTAGGACTCGTAGGAGCAGGATGAAACTCAGAGAAATAACCCAGAAGAGCTGCAAAGTGATCATACAAACCCCATCAGTGTGTGCACACACTTTTAAAAGCACTGATCAAAGAACAAGGCACCGAAGTCCCAAAGCCATGCTCAGAACTGCTCAGCAGATAGCCATTGTGTATTCCCAGGAATTTCAGAGGATAATTGGTGCCAATTTCCTTTGGGATTTTTTTTCCTTTAAAAAAAAAATAAAGTATCAAAGTACAGGGTTGATTTTTCAAGGAAAAATAATCATTCATTTGGGTACAAAATGCCTGGGTTCTGCAAGGAATGACAGAAAGGTTTTAAAAGTGAAGAAAGGTGCATGAAGAAAACCTCTTTTGTACAAAATTACAAAGCCCTCAGCATCATCTCCAAGAGCTCCTCGTGTTTCCTTCCCTTCCCTTTTATATCTGTATATTCTTTAAGAAAACTATTTGAAAAATGTGACTGAGGTGAAAATAAATAAAGAAATAAATAAATCTACAAAAATAATAATCCCAGGAGCTATTTCTAGCATGAGAGGTTTTTTTCACCTGCACACCAGAACCATCTCCTGGGCTGTGCAGAAGGGAAGGGGCTCAGCCCAGCGGGGAGCAGAGGCAGGATGGGAGGGGGCCCATTACTGCTGGGGTGGCACAGCAGGATGCCCACCTCTCAGGAGCTTTTTTCAGGAGAAAAAGCAGAGCTGCTTTATCCCTAGGAAAATATTCCATGGGTTGTTGGTTTTTTTTGCAAGTCTCTCTCCTGCCTCCTCCAGCTCACCCTTCTCAGGGCTCTGCTCTCCAAGCCTTGAGTGCAGGTGGCTTCACCTTGAGCATCTCTGAGCACTTCTCCCCTGCTCCAGGGCACAGAGATTCACTTCAAATAACTCCAGACACTGTTAAGGGTGCTCAGAGGTCCACGGAGGGGCTGAGCCCACTCAGGTACCTTGAGCAAGGAGGTTCTGAAGCAAAGTGTGAGACCGTGGGAGGTGTCTGGAGCTTTGGGGAGGTTTGGAGGCTGCAGCAGGGCTGGCAGGGAGGCTCTGGGTGCCAGCCTGGCAGCCAGCTGCCACCAGCCTTCTGGCTCTGCCCACATGCAGCCCCTCTGCAGCATGTGCAATATCAACATTGCAGGAGCTCAGGAATGGTTTGCATGTCATTATCCTGAAGGTTTATTTGAATAAAAAGATGATGGGGGGGGAAGGGAGGGAAGGAGGGAGAGCCCATCGGAATCTTGTCGGATGATGCGAAGTCTGGCAGCTCCGGCTCCCTTAGAGGGTTCAGAGCGCAGCCAGGCAGCCGTGTCTCTGTTTGAAGCCTGCTGCTGAGACGTGTTGCCACTGAGATTCCCAAGCCCCACATTTTAAAATATTCATCCCCACAGCCCCAGCTTCTCCCTCTCCCGCGGAGCCGAAATCCAGGCGGAGCGAGAAATCTATCTGGCATCCCCTGGTGGCTTCGCCTCTCCCTGCTGCAAGAAGGAGCAAGGAGCCCTCAAACCAAAACCTCCCCAGATCTTCCCAGAGCAGAGCCAGACCTGCTGGCAGAGCAGAGGGTGTCCTCCAGTTGTCATCTCTTCTATAGCTGCAGCATCTGGGATAAAGAGTGAGGAGGAATCCATCCTAAAGGATCCTTGAGGAACATCCACGGTCCTGTCAAGAGCTGCAAGATCTGAGCAGAGTCCTTCAGGGACACCCTCACTGTCCCCACTTGCTGCTGCTACCCAGAGCAGGCAGGAGTGGATCTAAGGAACACCAAAGTCACACACTTGCTCCCTGACCTCCAAGAGTGCTCATCAAGCTTTATCCTTCCTGAGCTGCCCATGAGCTCTTGGGCACACAGACCCCACTTGAGGAGAACTCAAGGGGTAGGGCACAGTCCCGAGGTGACCACAGCTGCTTCAAAATTACTTTTTGGAGGGACAAGGGTCCTGTTCCAAGGAATCTGGGTGCTCTGCTGTATGCACAGGCTCCAGTTCAGCAGAAGCTCCATGAAAAGCCTGAGCCTGAGGTACCCCAAGGGTTCAAACTGCTCCTAGAAATCACCAAGTGCTCCTCCCAGCAACCCCCAAGCCAGCTGTGCTTTTTGTGGCTCAAACTGAGTTGAGACAGGCCGGGTGTTCAGAAGACATTGACCCATTTTGTCCCTGGTTATTGTCCTGCTGATTCCCACAATGGATGAGCAGAGCTCAACCCTGGTGCTGGGCGAGTGGCTGGGTTGCTTTGCATGCAGCAGGGGCATGGGATTCAGGCTGTAAATGGGATGATCTAATAACAAACATAATTGCTGGTTTATAGACTCTAAGTACTGCCACATCAGGAGCTCATCTGACTGTCGGGCCATTGTACAAGTGGCAAATCCCCCCCCACCAACCCTGTCACCAAGTAGCTCTTCAAAAGCTCCTCCATGCAACAGCTCCATTCAGCCTCCTCACACCCATCCAACACCTGAGGAGATGAACACCTCTATCACCAATCACTGCCAACAAATTAATCCTTCCATCCCCTCAAAGCTGTGAGGCTGGACATCAGAAAACACAGCACTTACATCCTGGCTGCAACTCTTTCTGCTTTCCCAACCTCCAGAGTGATGCTGGAGGGGAAACTGAGGCAGGAGCAGGTGACAGCAGACCCCTGGGCTACCAGGTGGGTTTCTCTTATCTTCCCCTACTCCCAGGGCTTTTCTCTCCAGTTCACTCGGGGTAAATTCCATGACCCAACAATTAATTTATCTGAGGTGCTTTGCACAGCTCCAGAGCACCCCAACCCCAATCCTGCTAACATTTAGGAGAAAAAAAAAGAAATCCTGTTAATGTTCAGAAAAGGAGAGGCTGGCAATTGCAACAGCTCTTTTGAATCATTCTGAATTTTGCACTGGGGCAGCTTCTGGGGGTGTCTTGTTTCCTGTGGGTGTGGAAGGGTTTAGGAGGAATTGCTGTTGGAAACACAGACGAGGATTCGAGCTGCGAGCGAGAGCGCAGTGCAGGACATCAGAGCTTTCCCACAGCCCCCACTGCAAATCCAATTAATCCCAGGGTAGGCAGAAGGGAAATGTGCAGCTGGAGGGATCCACAGCGGATGCTTTGAAACTGCTTTAACTTCCCACCCCAGGAGCACCTCAGCCAGAGAGGAGAAATGGGTTGGGAAATGAGTTGGAGCCCAGCAGCCACCTGAGCACCCAGGCTGGTTCCCTAGGGCTGAGCTTGGGTGTTTCTGGGGAGAAAAGTGATGGTTTGGGGGGTGGGAGCTGCACTCCTGCTGTTGCCATGTGCTGCCCCACCACCCGAGCTGGTTTGGGGACACAGCCCCCACCCTGACCCAAGTCCTGTCCCTGGTGTCCCCCGTGCCCCTTGTCCCCTGAGCACGGTGCCATTCCCACCTCCTCCATCACTTGGGCTCTGCTTAAACTCCTGGCCTAATGATTTCCACGCTGAGCTCTCCTCTGGGCCCAGGGGATGAGAAGAATTCACATCCTGGAAATTTCAGCCTCTTATTTCAGAATTAATTTTGCAAGCTCCTCCTCGGACAGAGCTCTCTGTGGGCTCAGGCAGAGCAGGGCCAGAGCGAGGGGAAAGTCATGTTGCTGGTTAAATCTCCAAAGCAAAAAATAATCCATTTTAATGAAGGTTCACAATCTGCAAGGAATGTGAAACAATGTTGTCAGCTAAGCTGTTGCATTATTCACTTTTATTTGTACAAGGTCCTTCCATTAATATTTGACTACAAGAGAATGCAATTAAAAATTTTCTACTTGAATAAACCTCTTGCCACTGTGTTAGTTAAGGGATAAAAAAAAAAAACAAAACATTTTTACATTGCTGGAGAGGGGAATTTAGCACAGTGGCACATGGGGCACAGGCCAACTCTTTTAGCTTCCCTGCACCCCATATTTTGTTCTCTATTCCTTCATCCCAGCTCTCCTCTGCTTCCCTTCTCCCCTCTGGAGCATCCCTAAGCAATCTCTTCCCTCTGAGCAGAACCAAAGCAAGCTGGGACGTGGGGAGGGGGCTGTGCAGGCAGGTGGGAAGCACCCCGAGTCCACAATTCCTGGTGATTTCACAAAAAAACCCAAGAGCAAGGCTTGTCTCAGAGCCATCAGGAAGTGGGGCTCTGCATTCCTGTGGTTCCTGGCAGGGAGGGATGATTTATTATTTAAATTTCAGCACGCATGGATGGGCACTGAATTAGTTGTAATCTCCCAGGGAGGGAGGGAAAAAAAACCAAACCACAAGCACACAGCCTTCTAGGATCCTGGAAGACACGAGGAGAAGACACGAGGCTGGCTGGCAGGCTGGTGACAGAAGGGAAGCTGCTGGGAGGAAGGCTGAGGTTCCAGAGCACCCAAGAACAAAGGGGGCTTAGTGAAAATAAACAGTTTAGGTGAGAAGATGAACACTTTATCCTCTCCCAACCATCTCCTGGAGCCTCTGATACTGCTCAGCCACAACTGTGGCCCTTGGCACAGGCAGCTGATGGCCAAAGGGAAGTTCACTGGTTGTTTAGGAGGCTGGAAGCCAGAAGTGGATGAGATTAGGAGAAAATACTTGTGTGTGTACAAGAGGAGGCTCTGGCCTTAGGTTCCTAGCAGAGGGTTGGAGCCAGGGCATTTGGAGTAGAAATTGAGGGGCAAAACAGGCCAACCTTGGGGGCAGGCAGATGGCAAGATGGTTAGATATTAGAAAGAATTTCTTCACGGAGAGGGTGATCAGGCTATGGAATGGACTGCCCGGTGAGGTGGGAGATTCTCCGTCCCTGGAGACATTTAAAAAAAGACTGGATGTGGCACTCAGTGCCATGGTCTAGCAACTGCTCCGGTGGGTCAAGGGTTGGACTAGATGATCTCTGAGGTCCCTTCCAACCCGGCTAATTCTATGATTCTATGATTCTAAGATGCAGGAGAATAATGGGCTGGGTCAGGTGTAGAAGACACACTAGGACCAGGTGAATGAGGACCTTGGCAAGTGGCTTTTAAGTACCCCCAGGAGAGTTTTCAGCATCTCAGGGCTCTCCAGGTGAGCAGAGGAGCAAACAGAGGTGATAGTGGGGGATGGAGGCCCTGGTTCAGCAGCTCCAAGTCCAGCAGCCTGTGGATCACCACTGGATTTTTTGGAAGATCTGCTGGAGCACACAGTGGACAGCCAGCTGTCAGAGGCAGTGTACAACCCTGTCACATGCCAAAACCTCACTGGTCCCTGCTGGAAATTCATCCACTGACCAGTAAATAGAACCCAGGAACATGGTAACATTGGTAGCTCTGCATCTACCTCCTTCCAGAGGCCAACCAGACACCTTCTGCTGTGCAACTAGCAGTAACTGCAGTCAATAATTAGGGAGCATCCTGCTCTTCCATCCTCTCCTGGTCTCAGAGTTGTGACTCTAACCACTGGTGAAGGTGGCAGTGATGTCCAGAGCTCCTGGGGAAGCTGTGGGTTCCACCTGTGGGTACTGCTGAGGTGCTCCAGCTGCACCTCAGAGGATCTCCCATCCTCTCAGCTGCTACTGCAAGGCAAGAATGAGCTCACAAAGTGCAACCTCATCTGTCCATGGAATATTAAGCACCACCTAAAGCAGGTCCTTGGGGTCTCAGATTGCACAGCCACATACAGAGGAATCTTCGGACCTTAAATGCTTCAACTCTTCTCTGATAAAATGAGGATGAAGAAGCCCATTCATCTCCCAGAGCATCATGAGGAATCAGTCCATCAGTCTGCCTCCCATTAATGTGATCTGGGCCAAGGAGATGAATAATTCTGTCCCCAGCAGAAGATTTGTATAGTGAGCAGCACAGAAGGCAAGGGAGCACACCAAGCAATAAAGCTAAAGCCAGAGAGGAATGGATTGTTAGGTCCATGCTGTTCATCCCAGCTCAGCCTCTTCATCCCTGGGGGGTCTTGGAGAAGCAAATCATGTTTGTAAGGAGCTGATGTGGTCTGGTGCACACACACAGGGGCTGCCTTCCTAACTGGGACCTGTCCCACCTTGCTGGTGAGCTGATTGCAACCTATGTATTGTTGTGGGTTGTGGGGTTTGGTTTGGTTTTGTTTTCTTTTAAAAGCTATGTTTTTCTACATAATGACCTCAAGAGGTTTAATCCTTGTTGAGTTGCAGCCTTCAGCAAGGCCCTGGGGATCACCTTTCCAAACTGCTGTGCCAGCACTGAGCCAGGCACCTGAACACCAGTCCCACCCCAGAACCATGGAATAGGTTGGGAGGGACCCCTGAGATCATCCCAAGCCCCTGCCATGGCCAGGGACACCTCCCCCAGCCCAGGGAGCTCCAAGCCCCATCCAACCTTCAACACTGCCAGGGATGGGGCAGCCACAGCTTCTGGGGGCAACCTGGGCACCCAGGGGCTCAGCACCCTCACACCAAGGAATTTCTTCCTCGTTTCTCCATCTCAAGCTCCTCTCTTCCAGCTTAAACCACTTCCCACCATCACTCCATGGTCTTCTAAAAAGTCCCTTCCTGGGTTTTTTAATATATATATATAAAAGAAATACCTTCATTCCAGAACAGCTCTACCAGTTCCAGTTGCCCTTTCAGGGGAGATGAACATGGCAAACTCTGCAGGCAGAGGCAGCCTGAAAAAAAAATTCAAAGCAAATGTAAAAGGCAGTGGCTGAAGGGGAGCTGGAGACTCATCCTCAGTGAGTCCCTCCAACAGGTACAGAGCACTAAAAGGTGCTAAAATATGATGTTTATTGAATGATCAAGGAGCACTGCACTGGCTGCTCAGGAAGATTTATTCTCCATCTGTGCTTGTTTTTATTCGACTGGCACGCCTAATAAATATCAGCTCTTTTCAACAAAAATCATCTGCATTTGCAAACCTGTTAGCAAACCTTTGGCATTTCCCAAGGATTTGGCATCAAAAGCTCCCTGCCTGGAGGCCCGTGTGTTTTTCCCCAGGACTTGCTGGGATTTCTCAGACTTGAGGGGGGTTGGGGGTCCCTTGGGTTGGCTCTGTTGATTTACAAAAAAAGCAAAAACTACAAAAATCTCTGGTTTGGGCTCACACCCTGCCAGGTCCTTCCAGACACACAGGTGACTCCCAAGAACCTTAAAAAGCATTTACCAAGTGAAAAGTGCAGAACACACCAGCTCAGCAAGTCTCAGAAACATTTTGTGTGCAAGCAGAGAGGAAAAATAAAAGAATTTTTAAAATTAATATAAAAAATAAAAACTCACCAAACAGCAGGGCCTTGTGGGTAAAGTTTGGTGACTTCCACATGCAGAAGCCATTGTTCCAAGCTGTTCCATGTGGCTCCCCAGAGGGTTGGGCCATAAAGGATAACAACCTTTGCCTGCTGGGAGCTATTAGCTTAAATGGGACTGCATTTTAGCTGCAGAGACTGTTAAGCCTGATTATAATGGTGGCATTGGATTTGTGTGTGCTGGGCTCCATGCAGATGGATTTCACAAAAAAAAAAAAAATTTAAAAATTGGAAGAAATTACATCCAGGAAAGGGAGTTAAAGGGGAAAAAAAATTAGAATAAAATCAAAAAGAAAATGAAAAACCTCAAAGATGTTAAACCAGGTTCAACGTCATGATGGGAAAGTTAGGAGCAAAAATGGTTTGGAAGCTTTGGAAAGGGGCAGATGTATTAATAATGATCAGAGTGTCCACGTTTCTCTTTTTCCCTTTTGCATGCAATTTATATGATTTCATTAGGGCAGCCCACGGGTCCCTGCACACTCATTAGCAATGTGAGCACATTAAATCAGCTGGCTGGGTGACACAGGGTGTGACACGACATTTGGCAGCTCTCGTAACCCTCCCTGCAGGTGTTATCTGGAGATTAGCACTTCTCCCTCCCCCGTCCTTTCTGGATGCAGCTTTCAGCCCAGGAAATCTCATCAGATGAGGTAGCAAAAGCTGGGTTTCTACGCCCTGGAACCAAGCTGGTAATTTATCCCTCCAGAAAGCATCAGATTTTGTAGAGCTCATCTGTCTGCCAGCACCAGGGGTTGGGTCACACCTCCCCACCAACTCACCTTGCAGCCTCCTGCTGGGGAAGGTGAAGGACTTCACTCTTCAGCATCTTCTGCTCAAGGTGTTGGGATTTTCTTTTTGGTTCCTCAGGTCCCTCTGGCTGGATTCTCCAGCCAGTTCCCTCTGGCAACTCTTCCTGGCTGGATTCTCCACCACGGCCTCCACGTTGCTCCCCAGCTTCCCATCCTACACCCCCTGAGATGTGGCTGCTGGAGATGGGATTCCCCTGGGCACCACGGGCAGAGGAGCTGATGCCACCTCAACAGCTCCAGGACAGTGCAGCTGGGAGGCACAGCAGCTTCTTTGTTTCCAGAGCCATTTCCAAGCTTCCAGTTAATTCAGGTAATCAGGAATAAGCCTGGTTCCTCATGGAGCTGCCTGCTCCCAGGCTCTAAAGCCATTTCCTTGGCTCAGTCGGGATTTATCGGAGATGCTGGAAGGGAAGAAAGGATGAGCAAGAACCACACCTGAAGCAACCTGATGATAAGATTTCAGAGCCAAGCTTCAGCATCCCACCCCATCTTCCATAAAGATCTTCCTATCTTCCATAGAGAGGCAGCCAGAGCAGGTAGGAAAGGGCACAGCACCCACCACCCATGCCAGCACCTAAGCAGGGAGCACTCTCGTTTCACCCCCTCTCCCAGGGCAGCAATCTTTGACTCTACAGCCTTGGCCAAGGTCATCTTCCCACCCTCCATAGCTTCATCACATCTCCAAACTCCACTGCTTGGACAGATGGGGCCTTAGTGCCCAATAATTCTATTTTTTAAAACATTTTGCAAAACTTCTCCTTCCTTCTAAAGGCTTAAGGAGAACAAAAAAAAAAAAAAATATATATATATAATAAAAATGCACATTCCCTATTTAGAAACATTCTTGTGATGTTTATTGGAACGAGCTGAAAGAGCTGAGGTTTGAAAATTAGTATCTGGCAAGGAAACAGTGTCCTCAGGGGCCAGAGAACAAGGCTCACTGGGAGGAAAGCGATGGGCCCAGCCTTTAAAAGCTGGAAAATTGCAAACCAAGTGTGCTCAGCAGTATTTTCCTTTATGCAGTTCTTTTATTCTTAAGATGAAAATTGCTCAGGACAAAAGCATCAGCCTGATACCTGGGACAGTCTGCACCTCACTCGCCTCTTTTTTATTTCTTATTCCTGAGAAAAATCCATGGCTCTTTGAAGAGAAGTCATGTTCAGCAAGAAGCAAATGCCAACGTGACCATTTTTGATGCAAATTCCCTGAGATCTCCCTAACACCACACAAGAAATCCGTGGCAGTGCCTCAGTGGGACTGTCACTCAGGGGGGAGCAGGCACCTGGGGTGCTTTTCCACCAGCAGAATTCTCCTTGCTCCTTTCCCACCTCCTGAACACCCCTGGGAGACCTCATCCCACCCCTCAGGGGTTTCGGGGAGGCACCGCTGGGCAAGGGGTGAGCACAGAGTCCCCAGCAGAGCTTGGGGACAGGGACAGAGGGATGTCCTGTCCCCCTGCCAGGCAGCATGCACAGGGTTAAACCCCACACTGCTATTCCTGGAGGGTTCATGCTACAGCTGCCCTCCCAGCTCAGGGCTTGGGGAGGGGGGCTGGGACACGGGGGTGACTTTCCCAGCAGTTCTTCCCACACTCACCCTCCGTGGGGACCCAGAGTTGCTCTGCAGAGCAGCACAGTGACCCAGAGGTTCCCACAGCCCCTGCTGGGAGGAGGAGGAGAAGACAGAGGAGGAGCAGGGAGGAGGTGCAGCACATCAAGCATCACCCCTGGGAGCCATAAATGCCACCAGGCCCAGGGGGACTGATGGCTGCACCCCTGAGACATCCCCCCTCCCCTTGGCTCTCTCAGGGGGATTCAATCCTAGGATGAATTACAATCAGGATTACAATCCTAGAATGATTGGGAAAGACCTTTAAGTCCCACCATGAACCCAGCCCTGCCAAGGCCACCACTAAACCCCATCATCACAGAAGGACAGGGGTTGGAAGAAACCCCTGGAGATCACTGGATCCCCCTCAGCAGGTCCCCACGTCTGCATGGCTTCTGAACATCTCCAGGGACAGAGACCCCACCACCTCCAGTGCTCAGTAACAGGGAAGAAGTTTCTCCTGCTGTCTTCTATATTAGAGACCCTGGTGCCAGCTGGGGGTGACTCCTGTGCCCCAGGAATGTCCTACACCAAGGGAAATCCTGGCCGTGATGGTTCAGCAAGTGCTGATTTACAGTTTCCAAGTGCTTTAGTAGTATTAATTATTTCATCCTCATTAATTAGCTCCATCTGGTCAGCACGCAGCTGAGGATGCCTGCAGGAAAGGTCATTTCCACCAGGTGCTCACTGGAGATGACACTCCCAAAAGCAGCCAAGAGCTGGGATGAAGGGAGAAGAACCCATGACCAGTGTCCACTGCTCAACAGAACCAGGAGAGAAGGTCGATTAAAACCTGCTGAGCTGTGACCCAGCCTGCTTGGCTCTTTAATGCTTATTGCAGCCCTCAGCTCTTCCTTTCCTTGCAAGACAAATGTGATGACTGCTCCAGGAGCCTTCCCCAGCAACATTCAATCTACCACTGAGTTTTTGCTGGGGGGCAGGTTGAGATTGTGCAGATATAATAACTCCATTCATCACTGCTGAGCAGGGGTGGGCAAACAGAGCTTTGTAAATGACTGGGGCAGCTTGGTAGCTCCCATCCCACCAATCTCCCTGACAGGCAATCCCAGCTTGCCCTCCAGCCTGGGAGAAGCACAGCCAGAGGAGCTGGAGCTGCTGCCACCCTGCCCAGCGTGGACCCTGAACCTGGATGGGCACGGGGGAAAGTGGAGGGGAAGGAGCTCAACCTCCTGGTGTCTCCCAGGGAAAATGCTCAGAGCAGCAGGAACAGCACACCTGGGGGTGGTACCCCAGCAGTGGTACCCCAACCATCAGTGATGGTCAGTGCACCCCCAGCTGCCAGCAGGACACAGAAAGAAGGTCCTCAAGTTGTGCCAGGGGATGTTTAGATTGGATATTAGGAGAAATATCTTGACTGAAAGGGTTGTTAAACACTGGCACAGGCTGCCCAGGGCAGTGGTGGAGTCACCATCCCCGAGGTGTTCCAAAGCTGTGCAGATGTGGAGCTGAGGGACAGGGGTTAGCTCTGGACTCAGGAGAGCTGGGGTTATGGGGGGACTTGATCTGAAAAGTCTTTTCCAACCAGAACCATTCAGTGATGCTGTGACCCCCCTGTTGGCTTTGGGAACTTTGTGCTTGGACCCCACCAGGTTCCTCTGTCCAAAGTGGAACATCTAAGGCTCTTGGTGCACTCCCTGCACACTCACACATCCACACACCAGAGGCACACACAGAGCCTGGAGATACAGCCCCTCCCCTTCTGTCCATCTCCCACTGTCCAAAACAGGAAAGAAAAATCACCAGTATTTAAAAATAAAAGCTGTGGAGATACACAGCAGCTCCAGGGGGATCCCACCTGCCTCCTCCTCACCTCTGCACCCAGGAAACACAACCCAGGAGCTGTTGGAGCCCTGATCCCCAGCACCCACCCCCTCTGCTGACCCAGGAGCTGTCACAGCAAGGAAGGGATTTTCACACCCTCTGGAGCATCCCAGGCTGCCAAGGGCTCTGTGGGAAGTGTTGGGCTGACAGTGGCTGCAGAGAAACCACCTGGTGACCACCTGGGCAAGGTTTCCCTCCAGCACCCACAGGCTGGGCAGACTGGCCAGTTTTCATTGGATATTTCTGTCTCTTTTGAGGTTTTGGGGATGGTTGGGATCTGCTGGGGTTTGGGGTTTTTTTTTCCCCCTGCATTTTTAATCACCAGATTTGTACAGAAGGATCCTTTGGGAAGCCTGGAGCTTCAGGGGCTGCTTGCTGTTGCCTGGGCTCTTCATGAGCAGGGCTGCATCTGCTAAAGAAAATGCAAGGGGCTGCCTTTTTATCTTGCTGGACACCAAGCATCCTTTCCAGAGCTTAATAGAAATTTGAGGGAGACACCTGCTGCCAAGGATGCAACAACAAAAAAAATAAAATATTGATTTAGCCTGTTTCAGTTAATTCTTTTTTTTTTTTTTTTTTCCAGAATATTTCTGAGGGTGCAATCTCCTGTGTTTGTGTTCTGCAGGAAGGTGCTCAGGTGCTGCTCAGTAAAGCAGTGATTACCCACATGCATTTTTCAGGCTTCAAAAAAAAAAAATAAAAATCATAATAAAGACCAGGTTTTTAGGACCATTTTTCCTTTCTGAAGCAGTTAGAAAACCAGAGTGGCTTCCTCCAGAAATCCCAGCTCTCTGCAAAGGGAGAGGAAATAAATAAATATGTGGCTCTCTGACGCAAATCATTATCAGAATGCCTCCCAGCAGCAGATATTCCAACAGGGTAATGAAGTTCAGGTTCTCATTGTACTCTGTCAAACCAAACAACTCACTTTTAGTATTCCTCCAGTGTTCCCTTCCCAGTAAGCACTATATTTACTTACATGTTACTCCACGGGCACTATATTTACTTCTCTTTTTCCACCACTTGTCTTATTTCAAGGGAACAGCAGCACGGGGACCTTGGGTCAGGGGATGGGGAAGCACCAAGATGAACATGGAAATCAAGCCATGGAAGGGCTGGAAGTCACAGAATGAGAGAACATCAGGTTGGAAGGGACCTCAAGGATCACCTGGTCCAACCCTCCTCACATTACTGTTTCTGTGAGATGTCTCAGGACCCATCGAGGTGAGACTTCAAAATGTCCAAAGTGGGGGAATCCACCACTTCCCCTGGGAGACCATTCCTGAGACTGTCCTCAGAGTTAAGAGTTTTCCAGTTGTGTTCAATCAGAATCTCATCAGGAGCAACTTGTGCCCATTGCCCCTTGGCTCATCCTCAGCCTTCTGCTGGGTGATGGATTGGGGGTGCAAAGGGCTTGGATGAAGGCTCAGAGATCTCATGAGTTGGACCCAGCACGGTAAAGAGGGAAGCAGTTTACAGCACACAGAGCTGTGACTGGTCTGAACTGGGCAAACTGGGAGGAACAGCTCAACAGGAAGCAGGGCAGGATCAGAGTTCTAGAAAATCTGCATAGAAATGGGGTGGATATGTGCAGGAGCACCAGGGAACAGCATGGCCCTAAGCAATAACCATCTCAGAAGGGTTGGACCAGATGATCCTTGAGGTCCCTTCCAACCTATGATACAACTGGGAAAGGCACAGGAAAAAAACCCACACTGAGAGCACCCAGGGGAAGCAGAAACACAGCAGGATACAAAGATCATCAGACCAAAAACTCAAGGCCCTCTTGGTGGGGCAGCTTCGTATTTTGGTTTTAGAAAGCCTTAAATTTGTCCTGCCAGACAAAATGCACTGCCTGCATTTACTGTTTGACACAGATCAACTCTGTCCCAGGGGCTGTGGCTTCTCCTGAACAGGCTGAGAGATGCTGGGAACATCATTTCTGTCCCTCAACTTCTGAATCCTGGAGTAACCCGTGAGCAGAGCCCAGACTGACCAAGGAGAAGTCAGCTGGGACCACCATGGGGGCCAAAGGAAAGGCCAGAAGATGGTGTGACACTCAGGACCAAAATGGGGTTGGTATTTCATTCAGTCCTTACAGTTATTCTTCCTTCCTTCTCTTCCAGATGTAGCTTCACTGGAGAGGTGGGTGGCTCATGGACTATTGGGAAGGAGAGAGAGCAGCCTGGTAAACATTTAGATGTGGAGATCTGGGCCACCAGTGTGGTCCTCTGGGCAGCAAGGAGCAAGACAAAGCTTCTAAAAAGCAGCTACAGAAAAAACCCCAAAAGAAACCAACAACCCAGCTATAAACTGGAAAATAATCTCTGATGGAAAGGATGCAAATCTCAGAGGCTGCAGCCCCGTTTGATGCCAATGTCCTAATGAAGCACAAGAAGAAAGACATTTCTGAGTGGGACTGGAAAGGAGACATTTGCATAATGCCTGTCTGCAGCTCGGGGTGTGACACTGAGATGGCTTTAGAGGAAGGACAGGCTGTCCTCTTGGAAGTGGCACTGGAAAATGTGCTGCCCTCAGAGACTAAGGCACAGCACTTGGGTTCTCTGAGGGGTGGTGAGATGCTTACCAGGTCACCAGGGGACCTTGGGACAGCAGTGAGGGTGCAGAAGGGGACCCACCACCTTCCCAAGCATGACCCAGTCTGGCAGGAGCTGGGAGCACGGTGCCAGGTCAGGTCTGAAGAGATATGGGAGCAGACAGGGAGGTGACAAGCACAGCTAGAAACAAGTGCCACCAGCCCCAAGAAGATGACCCTGGTGGCAAGTAGCCCCAAAGCCTTCCACAATTAAATGTATTCTTCTGAATGAACCTGGATATAGGGAGGGAAATAATTTGTCAGCCAGATAATAGGAGAGAGGAAAGGACTAAGGCAGACAAAAAGGCTGGGCAGGTCCCCAGGTGGGTGACCATCCGTGCAATGACAATGTTGGCTTTGTGGAAATGATCTTCTGATGGAATTTTGCATAGCAAACCTGGAGAGAAGCATTTCTGTGCTGGATTGAGGACTGTAACAGAATGAGAGTTCATTATTAGTGCAGCCTGAGGATGGAGAAAGCCACAGTGATCCCACCAAACCCATCCCATGCTTGGGAAAGGGAACATGTCTATCCCCAAGCTGTACCCAGCTCCTGCTCCTCCCTGTTAAATCAAGGTTCATCTTTCCAAAACCTGAGGTTCCTTAGAAATTAGATTTAGATTGGATATTAGGAAAAACTCCTTTACCCTGAGGGCAGTGGCACAATGGCAGAGGGTGCCCAGGGAGGTGTCTGAGGCCTCTTCCCTGGAGATGCTCAAGGTGAGGCTTGAGGAGGCTCTGAGCACCCTGATCTGGGTGAGGTGTCCCTGTGACTGCAGGGGTGGCACTGGGTGACCTGGAGAGGTCCCTTCCAACCCAGGTTATTCTATGAATCATTGAAATTCTAGCAACAGAAACACAGGAGCTGAGAGCGGACACCAAAGTGGACTTTTTTTTTCCCTATCTTTCCATTTTTTTAAACACTTCTATACTTAGAAGTCTCCTGATGGACCTCAAAGTGGACCTGTTCCTCTCTTCTCCTCAGATGATTTATTAATTACAGGCGGATTTACAGCAGAACTGCAGTCCCCTCAGTCCTGGTGATTTGTGTGAGGCTGGGAAAAACACTTCAGCCTCTGCAAGAACAAACCCCGTGTGCCTCCCCAAAAAAGGGAACGTAGTCCTTAAAAGACTACACAGAGAGAGACACACAAATATCTGTTCATAAATATATACAGCTTTTTTTGGGGGGGGGGCCATGTGTCTCCTGCTTCAGGACTGAATCTATTTTTATGCTTTCCTAAATGACCATGGAAGAGCATTTCAAACACAGAGCAAAGAATAACATCCTTGTGTTCCCAGGCAGAGACACATGCAGGATGGACTTGGCTGAAAAAAAGAAAAACCAAGGCTTTGAAAGAAGGAGAAAGAAGAAGAAAGTAACTTGAGCAACTACAAACTTCAAGCTTCTCATCTTGTTGTCACAGCATGAGATATTTTTTAGTTGGTAGAAAGAGCTCCTGGATTCCTGTCTGGGGAAGAACACGAAGAAGAAATATAAAATCTCTTTCAAATTGGGAAGAAAAAGAGGAATTGGAGACTGTTGGGGAAGTAGTTAAATACTGTGGATGCTCCCAGACACTTGTAATTGCAGAGTACCTGCTTCTGGGTGGTGCTTCTTGGGTGCTGAGCCCCAGGTTGCCCCCAGAAGCTGTGGCTGCCCCATCCCTGGCAGTGCTGAAGGTTGGATGGGGCTTGGAGCCCCCTGGGCTGGGGGAGGTGTCCCTGACCATGGCAGGGGGGTTGGGATGGTCTTGAAGGACCCTTCCAACACAAAGCAGTTTGGGATTCTGGGATTCTATAGCTCAGCCATAGAGAAAGATGCTTCTCTCTCGTGAGAAAGACACCTGGACCAGAGCCAGGTCAGGAAGCAACCAGGAGAGGCAGCCTGACCTCTTGTTCCTGAAAGAAGGCTTCAGAAAATACAGTTTCTAACCAAGAAAAACCTGTGAGCACAGAACATTCAGATGTGAGATTGCAAGTTGGGATCTTTAAATCCTTTCCCTGAACATCAGCAGGAGTAGGGCCAAAAGAAAAGTGTTATTGCTCATTTGCTTGTTGTCACTGTGTGGTGACAAGATGGAGCGGGATGTGCCTTTGGCACCTGAGGATGTGACACAACCTGTAGGTGCTCCGGGAAGAAAGAGAAAAGCCTAAGAAGGGGAAGAGGGGAAGACAAGTGGGAATTTACAGAAAACTGCCAAGACAAAGCCTTTTGGGGGCAAGAAGGTTATTTGGAAAGAGAAAACCATGAGGGCTGGGCTTGAATTGCCATGCTGGGTGGCAGCTGTGTGGTGGGCTTGGAGAGCACCTGGCCATGGGGCTGTCCTGGAGCTGGCATCCTCTCTCTGGGAGCAGCCTGGCTTGGGTTTCTGACTTCCAGCAGGGGATGACAAGGAAGACACAAGCCCCTGACAGGTGCCTGCAGCCCCTCCAAGCTCCAGAGCTACTGGGTTTGCAAGCCAATGACCAAGCCAAGAGGAAAGGTGAGGGCTCCCTTCCTTCTGGGAGCAAATTCTTTGAAGCCAGAGGTGCCAGTGCCCTCCCAAGGTGGGAGCAGCCCTGCCATGCTCCTCACAGGATGCCTGCTGGGGTCACCCTGGGCAAAGGGAAGGATGGACCTCGTGGGTGAGGTGGGACCCACAGCATCGGGTGTGAGGGCAGCAGCTGAGATATTAAACCAGAGTAAAAGCAGAGAAGTGCTGAGCCCCGGGGCAGGAGGGGGAAAGCACGGCACCAGAAATTGATTCCATTAAAAAGTAATCTCAAATTTAATAAAAGTTATGATTTGATTATAGCCATAGAACCGGAGGGCAGGGAAGGGAGGGGGCAGAGGGATGGGGAGGAGGGAGGCAGCAAGGAGAGGGGGGAGGGCAGCTCTTGGGTCTACCTGAGCATCCAGCAAGGCTCTCCCAGCTCATCACCCCCCCCAAGCATCCCTGCTCCTGCCTCCATCCCCATCACAGCTCCTGCACTGAGCTCCTCACTGCAGCATTTGGGCATGGGAGGGTGATGGAGCTGGGCAGGATAGAGAGCACCATGAAGCAGCTCTCTGAAATAAAGATAACTTTAGTGACATCAGGGCTTCCAGCCTGCTGGGATGGATGCAAAGAAGCCCTTAGGCCTCCTTGAAGATGCTCTTGCTTTGCTGAAGCCTGCTGGCACAGCTCCTCTGGGCAAAGCCACTCCGACCTGGCTTCTCCAGCCCCTGCCTTCCCTGCAGATGAGTCCTCACTTCCCTCTGGACACTGGGACTGCCAGAGGGGCAGAAAGATCTGGTGGGTTGGGGCAACCTGCCCACACCAGGACCAGCAGATGCTGAGCTGACCCAGGTGGCTGCAGGTAGAGCCCAAATGCCAGGGTGGTGAGGGTGACACCTTGAGTGTCCTCAGCTATGACACAGCCTTTAAAAGCTGCCCTTGCCTTCCCTCAGGTCCCAGCAGACAGCCTGTCACAGGGTGTCCTCTCCTGGTAAACTGCAGCCACTCCTGGGGCCATGGTTGAGAGGGATGAGCCAGGGTGACACCAGTGGGAGGGTGAAGTGGGGCATGGGAGGCAGCTGAATCCTGAGCCAGCCCCCACATTGCTCCAGGGGATGTAAGAGCTGCTCCTCATTTTTAGAATGGGCACCAGCTGGGGCTGAGAGGAGAGGGACCAGGGTGGGGAAGTGCTCCAGACCCATGTCCCACAACTGAAGTACTGAGAAAAGTGGTGGTGAAGGGAAACCAAGAGGAGCTGACTTGTTCATAGAGAGGGTTTTCTGGTCATGTCCCATGAGGTGCCCAAGAGCCAAGGTTCTGCTGTGTGGGATAAATACATCAAACCACACTGGTCTGGGTGCTGGGGGAACACAAGAACCCAGACCCCTGGAACAAGAACTTGCAGGGGGAGTTTGGGTCAGTGCCCAGGTGGTCCCCTCTCCTGGTTTCCCTGCTGATGGGGATCAGGGTGGCAGCTGGGTGGCCCCAGGGTGCTGGCAGGGAAGGAGTGTGAGGGATGGATGGATGGATGGGTGGATGGATGGATGGATGGATGGATGGATGGATGGGTGGATGGATGGATGGATGTGGGAATCTTGCTGGATGTGAGACCTACAGATGTTTCTTTAAGTGGAGGAGATGGGCAGAGGCTGTTAGCACAGCCAGAAATGCACGGGCGGGCAGGAAAGGAGGGAAGGGAGAATAATTAATATAATACCAATTATCTGGGTTTTACCTTTTAAGCTGAGCTATTATATTATTTGAAAGCGTGTGGTTAGGGAAGTAAAGAACAAAAGGAGGAAATAAAAATGTGTTAGGACTCAAAGAAATCTGATATTAGGAATTAAATGGAATCTAATGCTGGTATAAGGCCCACAACTGAGTGGGCATGATAAAATTGATGGGAGTGTTACTGAAAAGTCAAATAAGCTCCAAAAATATTTCTGCTTGATAATTAAAAGGGAAAAAAAAAAAAAAAGAATAAAAAAAGAAGAAAAAAAAGAACAGCATATTGGAAGTTTACAGAGCTAATGAGATATTTTTCATTCTAAACTGTAACTATCTGCAGTGCTGGTTATTAAATTGTATTATTGAGTCAACTGCATTTAAATTAGAGATGCTGTGCAATGGGCTTCCAAGTGGTTTTGGAGCAACTCCTGGGGAACTTGGGGCTTCATAATCTGCACAGTGAGAATATGAAATACTGAGCAAACTTTGGAGGATGGGGAGAAGGGAACAGTGGGCCAAAACAAAGAACAGAACCAAATTGCTAAAGTGACTTTACCCAACACTGCTCCTCCATAAAATAGCAGGAGAGCTGGTAAAAGATATAGCTGCTAATTAATTGAGACTCTAACATTATTATCATAGTCTGTCAGGGCCACTCAGCAGGCTTTCTGGTGAAGGATTGGGAATCAGTGAGGATAACCATGGGAGAGATGCTCTCAGGTACCTCCCTGGACCCTGTGGGGGCTGCAGAGGAGAGCATGGGGTCAAGGGGGGGCCTGGGCAATGCTGCAAGAGGAATGAAATCCAGAGGTTCAAAAGCCACAGATTATCCTCTGACATACTTTCATCTCTTAGCTCTAAGTCTGAAATTCCAAAGACTACAAGAAATGATGTGTGAAGCAGGAGAGGCTGAATGGTGTCAGCATGAGGGCATTTGCCAAGGCAAACCACCCAGGTAGCCTTTGCCAGTGTGATGCCATCTGACAGAAAAAGGTGGAAAGTGTAAAATCTTTGATTTAGGGCAAACTTCTTGGGCCCAAACCTGGTGATTAAGTTAATTCTAGGCAGGGGAGCAAGGAGCATCTCCCCATCATGCCCCATCCACCTTCACCTGTTGCTGCTCGCTGGTGCTTCAGAAGGTAAAAACCAAACTCAACCCCCAGATTACACATCAAGAGGCAGAAATAGTGATGCTTCCTGATCCCCAGGAGCCCAGGGTTGTATTTACCCTGAGCAGAGCATACCAAATAACTCTCCTTGAGTGATGTATTTTAGATACATCAAGAAAAACTGCACACCCAACCCCTCAGGTCACCAGTGCCAACTTCTTACCATCTCCTGCCTGCAGGAAGCCTGGTGTAGGGTGCTTGGAGTTGGGTGGGATGAGGTGGTGGTGTGGCTCTGGGTGCTGCCTGTCCTGCAGATGGGATGGACCACCAGAGGGGAGCTTGGGGTGGTGGGTGACAGCCCCAACCTGTGGGTGTGGTGGCCTTGGAGGGAGTCGGGGTGATTCAGCTGGTGTCGTGGGTGTTTTTCCCAAGAAACTACAGAGAGGGTCATGAAAAGCATGTCTGGGAGAGGAGCAGCTGGTTGCTGCCTGTTCATCATCCCTTCCTCTCTTCCATCTCCATGCCCAGCTCAGGGCTGCTCTGACTCACCACTGGGGAGTGGGAAAGTGAAGCTTGCATCAGCTCCAGGCAGTGGAATTTCTAGATTTGGATCAGCACTCACTTTATCTTGCAGGCTGAGAGCCAAAGTTAGCTCAGGGGTGATGTTGATGGGCATGTGCCCTTCTCCAGAGTCCGCCAGGAGGGCTGAGCCAGCTGGGCTGATGGAATGAATGATGCTAAAGCAGCACAGTCCCTTTTTTAGCTGTGGGATTTTGTTGGGGGGTGGGGGGGTTGGCACTGAGTCAACTATTCTTGAGCCAGTTTCCAATTATATTCCTTTTCTTTGCTGTTTGCCTTCTTAGAAAGTTGGGGGTTTTTGCAGATGGTTGGTGCCCAAGTGCTGCCATGTGGAAGGGGCTCTCAGGTGGCTTTGCAGTAAATACTCATCTGGGTGGGTTTGCTCTTTACTCTTCTGCTGCTGGCTGAGTCTTTGAAACTGTAAACTGTGGTCACCCCAAAAAACAATTAAAAAGGTTTGCTTCTGTGATCTTTTTTTGATCTGTGAAGATGTCTGGTCTAGAGCTGGCCGTGGCACTCTTGACAGCCCATAACATCCTCATGAATCCTGCAGCTACTTGAGCCTTGGCAGTGTGAGAGTGCTGAGAGATGAGCAGGAGGACAGCAAGGTCTCAGCTCATCTATGTGGCTGGTTCAGCTGCTGAGCTCCCTGTTCCTCCTGCTCCAAATGAGGTTTGGTTCTGTCTCAGCTAGAGCCAAAACCATCCTCAGGAAATCTGCATCCAGGTTGGATGAAGCCTTGTGCAGCCTGGTCTAGCTGGGAGGTGTCCCTGCCCATGCAGAGGGGTTGGATCTTGATGATCTTTAAGGTCCCCTCCAACCCAAACCATTCCACGATTCTATGGATGAAATCAAAGGATTTTTTCTAGAGAAGAAGCAGTTGATCCCCACCAGGGAACCTCTGCTGGGAAGCCTCCAGTGAGGCATAGGAATCTCTGGTTTCACCCCCAAATGTTGCACCTGGTCATCTGTAGCCCCACATTTTGCCAGTCCTTGGTCAGCTGAGGCTCCTGCTTGCATGGACCTGCACGTGGTCCTTATCTCAGCAGCTTCTGTGCCAGGATGAAGCCACCTTGGTCCTCAGTGCAGCAGGTCAGTCCTGTTGTGGTTAAAGCTGGCAGGCAGTTGAATCCCACACAGCAGCTTGCTCAGAATCAGAGAGGCAGAGAGACCTGTGGGTTGAGATAAAAACAGTTTAATAATTGGATTAAAATCATTATAATAGAATACAGAGGTGATGCCCAGTGAAAACCTTCATCACCTGCTGACTGCCACCCAGCCCAGGTCAGTGGTCCTGGAGGGGAGAACTCATGAATCTGCAGTCCCAGAAGAGTTAGAGCTCCCCAGCCAGCCCTCACCTATACACACACACACACACACACATATATATATATATTTGTAGCAACATTATGGAATAATCCACTGGCCAGTTTGGATCCATTGCTCTGGCTGTGCTGCTTCCCAACTCCTTGGTAGTGGTGTTGGTGGTTGGATTTGATGCTCTCAGAGGTCTTTTCCAACCTTCATGATTTTTGTGCACCAACAAACCATGGGAAGTTGGCAAGTCCCTGATTTCTCAGCACCAGCTGAAACCATCAGAATGTTAGCAACATTCTTCCCATATCAAATCTCATCCTGAATCCAAAACACGAGCACTCTTGGAGCTCCTCAGCAGAAAACTGGCTCTGTCCCAGCTGAAACCAGGACAACTTTCCTCCCATCTTTGCACCCATCAGCTCCTGCAATGTTTTGGCTGCATGGTTTAGCAAGTCTGAGCCCAGCAGACAGCTTTCTGTCCAAACCCTGTGCTGCTGGGCCCTTGCTGGGGGGTCTGTGAGTTTTCTCCCCTTCTTCTGCAGTGCCTGAGTGCTGGGGAAATGGTTCTTATCAGGCACTGATTTTGCTACTGCAGCAAGATCCTTGCTGCCACTCACTTCCATGTCGTGCTGTCACAACACTTCTTTGGACCTGACTCTTTTTTTTTTTCTTTTTTAATTATGATTATTATTCATTATTGATCATGGGAAATTGTTTCTAGAAGTGGGATGTAATTTATTTATTAGTGAGTCTTCCTGTGGCGTGTGATTTGTGCTGAAGCCCTCCTTCCCTGAGTTGTGCTGTGGCAAATATGATAAGAGGCTGGAAGTAGGACAGCTTTGATGCTGAGGAGTTGCTCTTAAAAGCCCAAATACACTGCTGGAAGTGTGGCTGTACCTCCCCTCTCTGCTTCATTCCTGCTGCTGCCAGAGGCTCCTCATCCCTGCCTCTGAAATCCTCTCTCCCTCTGCCCTGCTGGCAACAAGTGGGGCCTGAAGCACATCAGACCTGCTTGGAGATCCATAGTGTTACCCTTGATAAAGTAATAAGAAGGATTTGGGGCAGAATGGTCTTTTTTTTTTTTTTTTTCTGGAAGGAAATCAGGGAATGAAATCATGTACGTATAGAAAAGATTTCCTAGCCAATAAATATTGGCTAAATAATGAATAAAGAGATGATAAATAATGATATAGTAAATAAATAAAAATAGATGTTATTTTTTTTAGTACAGAACAGCCCCTGATTTTAGGGCTCAGAATATTTCTGTGGGTTGGTGTGTTCACCTCCCCTGTGGAGGGAGGGGTCAGTGGGCTGAGGGAGGGAAAAAGAGGATTTCAGTATTCCCAGGCAACAAACATCCCCCTGCTCTGAGAGGATCCACAAGAGCCTATTCCAGGCACAGACACAGAACAAGCTCAAAAAATAATCCAGAAGGGGAAAAGCTCCTAAAACTGCTGTTATAATCTGTAGCACCAGACAAGCTCTCTTCATCTTGCTCCCTTTTTCTTTCCCACAGGAATTTGCCTCCCTCAATTCCTCTACTCTTATGATTCACTTCTTTTTTACCCATAAAAGTCTGAAATGTCCTCTTGCACTTCTGCTGCTATTGTACCCTGGATTTTAGTGGGAACATTTGAAAAATAAATACTGGCCAAGGAGCCCATTTGTTTTTATTATAGCTATTCTCTCTGCATATGCAATGGTGAATTAACTCTCTTCCTGCAAGTCGCTTGATTTTTTTATATATCAGTGGAGAGAAGCTGAGGCCATAAAGCTTGTTTGGTCCTTTTTACATTTGTGTTCTTAAATATGTAAAGATATCCCAGTGGAGCCTCTTTTCTTTCTTTTTTTTTTTTTTTTTTTTTTTTTTTTTTTTTTTTTTTTTTTGTGCAATTCTATTTTAGTGCAGATATTGCCAGCGATTTCCATTTTGTTTAATTCTCTTTAAAAGCTGGGAAAAAAAAAGAAAAAGAAATCTCTCCAAATCTGTTTCTCCTCCCATTTCTGAGCCTGCCTGCTATTGTTGCCAAGTTATAGCATGACAGCCCCTGAATATAGGCAATTTTCTACTGCAAACATGTTATCATTATTCCGTCAATGAATTTATTGCTTCAGAACCTCTGGGGCAGGAGGCTCTGTGCTCGAGTGAGCACCACAGATAACAAACACTTGCTAGTCCTGAAGCTCCCAAATAGGAGCCCTGGTCCACATTACACTGGGGCATTTGGGCTAAACCTGGAGCTAGCTGAAATATTTCCCTTTCCTGGGGCTTTTTGACCTGGGATGTATCCCCAGGTTTCCTGCTGTGGGATGTCTGGGACTCTACAGACTGGAGCCTTGCTTATTGAGTTATTTTTTCACACTAGCTTTGTCTTCTCTCTGAATCTCACTTTGTCTTCTGGGTTTTTTTGGGTGGTAACTCTCACATTTACATGCCCCCATACCTTATCTTACGGGCAACATTTTGTTCTCCTCCACTTAGTTAATGCTGGGCATGGCTTTCCAAGGGAACCCGGGCTCCGTGGTGCTCCTGTGGCACGGGTTGTTCTTCAGTGGTCACAATAGTAATAAATAGGTTTATTGCTCTTGTCAGAGACATATGTTTTAAGGCCAGCAGGGCCTTTATGATTATTTGGTTGGAGATTATGGATTGCCCAGAGCAGAATTCAAAGCACTGAATCAAACTTAATAACGTGGAGGGGGGAGCAGGCGTGAGCTGAATACATCACTGGGGAAGCCAGGGCCCTTCTGGAGGTGTCACTTGGGTGGGATGTGCACACAGGACTTTGGCTTCAGCTGCCTGGGCAGACATCCCCCTCCTCCAAGAGCACAGAGCTTTCTGAAATGGGGTCTCCCAGGCTGGAGGGTGATGTCCTTCCCCACGCCTGGAGTTCTCTTGGCAGTGTGAAGAAGTTCCAGGTTATTTCCAGTCTGCATTCTCAGAGCAGCAAGCCCTTGGCCTGCCTGTCAGCCAGCTGGCTGAAGGCTCTGATGAGTATTACATGAGTCACTGCACCCTGATGCTCCTGAAGGCTTCCTCTTCTTTTTCTGAAGGAGCTGCTGGCCTTAAAGATGCCATCTCCAAATGACACACGTCTCCCCCAGAAAAGCCCATTCCTCAAGGTGTCTTTAGAGCCACTCTGCTGCACTTAGGCCCCGCTGAGCTGCGTGGTTGATTATGATGCTCTGCAAAGACTCGTTTCACAACTATGATTTTCCAATTACTTAAATCACCTGGAACTGCAAACTCAACCAGAGCTCCCTGTTATTCCTTTTTTTTTTATTATTTTTTCCGTTTTTTTCTATTTGTTTTGAGTGCAGCTTTTAGTCCCATTTTGCTTCCCCTGGAGAGCACTGACCTAACATTTAGTCTCACCACCTGGAGGAGATGTGCAGTCCCACTCACCCTTCCATTGCAGGTGGGCTGCAATTTAAATTTAGGGGATCCAACTGCAGGTAACTCCAGGAGAGCTGGGTGTCTGCACCACTGTGAAAATTACCAGGGTGGGATTTGATTTGAAGGGCACACAGACACACCAGGAAGGTGGATTTAGTGCCCCAAACACACCCTTCCCATATGGGCTGCATTTCTCCTGTAGAAACCCAGTGAAAGAGGGAGCAGACCAACTCTTGTGGTAGGTCACAGCTGGAGGATTGGTAGGGTGACCCAAAGGTTGCTTTTCTCCAGGGCAAAGAGTCCTTCTTGGATCAGAGTCCTTGTGGGACAAGCTGTCTGGGGCCAGGACCTCTTGGCCACCTGGAGATGGCTCAGCTGTTTTCACACCAGGACTGATGTGCTGAGCCTTTCCATGGAAGTGGGGTCTTGCCAACAAGAACAAGGCATGTGCTGAGCAGGCACTAGCTTTTAACAGATCAAACCAAGCCAAGTGAGGGTAGGATTGCAGTCAGGCTTTGTGTTCACAGGATGCTCTTCACCTCAGCACTGCCCCTGCCGAGCAGCAGCTCCTCTCCTCCTTGGATCAAGGAGAGCATTAAAATCTGAAGAAGTCCCTTGCAAGGCTTTAACTAAGGTGTGTTGCTTTCAGAGGAGTATTTGGACACAAAGAGTTGTCTTGTCACTTGGGTAAGCAAGACACAACTATCAGGCTGGGTTTGGGCCTTATCACTTGGAACCAGCAGCAAAGTGAGTTCTCCAGCTCGCAGCTGCAGGACTGGTTTTTTAAGATAAACTCAAAGTGCACTCAAGTCCTTTCCTCTCAAAGTGATATGAAAGTCACATTGTTGTTCCTCCACATCTTAAGAGCTGCTTCCTTAAATAGGTTTTCAGAGAAACAAAGTGAATGGGATGCTGGTCTGGGGTGGGACTGGAGGAATTACCAGATGCATGGATGGTTGCTTCTCCATCACTGCACCCCCTACAAACACCCCCTCAGCTTTTCTGGGAATGCTCCAGGGAGAGGAGCATTGACCAAAGCACATGTGTGGTGCTGAGTCTCCTATGGGCAAGGGTCCTGTCCCTCCTCTTGGCAAAGGTGGCACCTGCTAAGCAGAAAGTGATCAGGTGAAATAAGGAGATGCCCACCCGAAGCACAACTTCTCTCAGCACTTCCCAGGAAAGGCATTAGGTGTATTTTGGGGTTTTGGCTGCTCTCTCTTTCTGGGAATATAAAAGGAGGTGTGTCCTACAAGTTTGGGCATGACAGCTCCAGCCATCTCTGACTTCTGGTTAATTGTACAGCTCCAAGTTCTCCATTAACTGAGGCTCTGACCAATAATGATTTGTGCAAGGAGCAGACACCATGACCTGCTCACTGGGAGGCCACCCTGAGCTGTCCCCAGGCATCATTCTCCAGCATGTTCAGACATCAGTTCTGGCCAGAGATCTCCACTTGAAAGCCATAACAAGGTCCCCTGGTGATTCTGTCCCTGCTCAGGTGGTTGTTGCTGGTGACAGAGAGCCAGGAGCCACCTCTGCCCTGTTGCCCTTTGGCTCTGTTTCACCTGCCTGTTCTACCCAAAATGTCATTAGGGGTAAAATGGGAACACCTCCTCTGCAGAGCTCTGGATTTACTGTCAGTCTAATTACAGTCTTAACGGTCTCTAATCAAAATATAACAAATGGGGTTTATTCCAGTTTCCATCATAATAATGTTCTGAATTAATATGGAAAAGCATCATTAATAGTACAGCCATGAAAACCCTGCTGGTGTCTGGCTGGGGCTGTGCTCACCCTTCTGCTGTTCCTAGGCCTGGGGGTACTGCTGGTCCTGGAGGAAAAAATGGGTCTGGGTGTCAAACAGATCAGTGGCATCTCATGCCAAGACCTCATCACCAAGATGAGCTGGGGGTGGCTGCAAGGACTCCTTCCCTTCACACCTTCTCTTCATGTGCTCCTGTCACTGCTGATGCCTGCAAGGAGCACAAAAGCCTCAGTTAATGTGGAAGGTTGGTGGTTATACAGCTACCAATAAGTTTGAGACTCACAGAATGGGTTGGAAGGGACCTTAAGGTCCACCCAATCCCACCCCCTGCCATAGGCAGGGACACCTCCCCCAGCCCAGGGGGCTCCAAGCCCCATCCAACCTTCAACACTGCCAGGGATGGGGCAGCCACAGCTTCTGGGGGCAACCTGGGCACCCAGGGGCTCAGCACCCTCACACCAAGGAATTTCTCCCTCCCATCTCCTCTCCATCTCCCCTCTCCCAGCTCCAAACCCTTCCCCCTCATCCCATCCCTCCAGTCCCTTGTCCCCCGTCCCTCCCCAGCTTTCCTGGAGCCCCTTCAGGCACTGGGAGATGCTCTGAGATCCACAGCACCCTCATGCAGCATCTTCAGAGCTAAGCTGGAGGAAACTGATAGGCACTGACCAGTAGTGATTGCACCAAAATGAGCTAAAACCAGCTCAGGGCCCAAAGCAAGCCCAGTAAAACCCATCAGGCTGCTCCTCAAGTGCTAAGCCAGGAGGTGTTCCCAGGCCTGAGCAGTGAAAATCACAATTTAAAAGAGTGCATTTGGGGTTTTCTGCAGCAACAGTATAAACAACAGTTAATGGCAAACTCGGTGCAGTAAACAAACCTTTTTAGTGCTTCATGAGCACCCAGTGCTGCTTTGGATATTGCTCCTTATGTTAATAATATTATAACATCCATTTGAGTTCACTTGAACATTCTATGGCTCTTATTAGGTTCTATATATTAAAGAAATTAATATAAGCATTATACCCTCCTGCACTTTTATGAGTTATCAAATATTAGAGCCAGGTAGCTTTTAAAATGTGTTGGTTTTTTTTTTTTTAATCAAAAGGGTGTTCTGTCAAAAAATAAGCTTTAAACTGCAGCAGGGCTCTTCAGATGCCATAAGAATTTAATCAGGGGAAGACAAGATGATGGCTTTTGGTTTCAAAATAACTTTTCTTTTTGGCCATAACTTTTTATTTATGGGCAGCTGTACCACCAAGATTTTTTTTTTTTTTTAATACTGAAATGATATCAAGGTGATTTGTTGCTGGTGGTTTCATCCAGTCCCTGTTCTGGCTTTTAAATGTGCTCAGCAGTGAGGGTTTAAAGGTGCAAGGATGCTGTGGGAAGGGGCTGGTTGTGCCTGCAGCCTCCAGATGCCAACATCAGGAGATGTTCCTTGGAGAACTGGGAAACCTGGAAGGGCTCCCTTCCACCTCAGCTCTTCCACTCCTCCAAACAGAAAAGAGCTGGTGGCATCACTCAGGAATTTTCCTGGTCTCCCTGATTTTAGTGCTAGGATGTGCCCAGCACAGCCACAGCCCTGGGGCTGCTGGTTGGGGTTACAAAACCTTCCCCAAAGCCCCAGAAGTGCTGCAGGAGGCAGCTCTGGCTGCTGCTTCAGAGCAAGGCTGGTGGGGACAGGGCTTGTTTTCATAAGGGGTGGCAAGAGTTCCCACCAGCCAAGCATGTGCTGAGTGCCCTCAGTTTTAGGGAGGAGATAATGGACTCCTTCCAGGAGAAGGGCATGTTCCTAACCCTGGGTAATAATTAGAGGCTGGTGATTCAAGGTACCACAAAAGGAGGAAAAAATCTGCAAGGAAAAAAGAGCTGAAAATTACTCAGATACTTGTTCTAGGATAAATTTCACCTTCCTGAAATGCATCCAGTCTGAGCTTTTCCACCTTTTGGAGAGACCCTTGCAGGGCTCTGAAAAAGTCCTATCTGTTCTCCAGGACCTGCCCTGCCCTGGTCCCCATCCAGGAGGCACCTGAGGGATGAGAAAAGCTGTTGGGCAGCAGCTCACCTTGGGATGAGCTTGTCCTGCTCTGCTCAGCAGCCCCTGGGTCAACTCAGATCCAGGGATCCCCATCCAACCCTTCCCTGCTCCTGCTGGGTCAGGTCCTCAGGGCTTTTGGCTTCATCTCCACCAAATTTAAAGAGACTCCTCTGATGGACACCCTGATACCTGGTTGGGTGAATCCCCATCCCCAAACCTTCTCAACCTGCTCCTCCGTGCCAGACACTTCAATCTGCTCCTGCAAAAACACCTCCTTAAGGTTTTTTATATAAAAAAAAGTTTTATTAGCTGATCCAAACAGGCTGCCTGGGAGCAAGGTTTCTGAACAGGCAGCAGGGCTTGACCAGCACGTATTAAATAGTGATTTTATCCATGTTCACACAGGTCTTGGATGAGGGAATGGAGAGGACGTGGCATAAAACTGATTTGGAGGGTGTTTTTTTCTAGTTTACAGGAGTTTTAGATTAAATAGGTTTGTGGCAGCTGGGAGGATAAGTCAGATAGGAGGTGGTGAGGGAGAGCAGGGAGGAATATCAGGCACTTTTCTGACCTCAGACCTGCTCTGCAGATGCTAAATGCTGGGAGCTGGAGGGCCCTGGGCTCAGGGCTGGGGTTGGGGTGGGCCACAGGTGCTTTTATTTTATTATCTTTTTCTGGTTATATTTCTGTGAAGAAAGCCAGGAGAGGACACAGATTCACAAGATTTCCAGAGTCTCTGCAGAACCTATCACTTTTCTTTTGCTGCCCTTTCTTGACCTGGCTGGTTGGACCAGACAAGTCGCTCTAATTAGAGCGTCTGTTAATTACTTCAACTCACTCATTTGGGACTGATTAAATGCAATTCTGAACTTCTGTCTCACCCCTGCATGGTTTCTCTCAAGGAAAGTTTTCCCAAACTCTGTTTCTGCTTTGCCTTTCACATCTGTGACAACAGAAAGCCATTTTCTAAGGAACACGAAGATATTCTACAGACCTCCTGATGCCTCCAGGCTTGCTTGTGGCCTTCCACACAAGGACTTATCTAGTCTTGGCTGGTCAGATCTTGGGTTTTTTTTTTCTTTCTTTAAAGCACTAAAACACACCAGACAGCTCCAGAGTGTGCTTGTATGGAGAGCTAATTTAAGGCTTGCAGTGTCTACTAATTGCCTCCTGAGTGCAGGCAGCACGATTCCCTCTGCTGAAGTGGGGTGACAGTGACTGACCCAGAAGGTCACCACCGTGTCTACCAGAGCATCACCCCTGCTCCTTGTTTGGATCAGAACTGCCACACATAAGGGTCAGACCTTACCTTTTGGTAAGGAGCTACTTGCTCCTTGACAGGTTGATTTATTGGAGACTTGGTGTGTCCAACCAGTTCTGCCTGGGCTTGGACCAGCACTGGAGCTGTGGAGAAGAGGGAACCCCATCATGCTGAGGATGAGCTGTGTCCATTAGTATAAATCAATTAAAGAGAAGCTGGCATTGCTTCCTAGCAGCCTTCATAAAGCCTTCTTCCAGTGGGGAACCTGGGTTGAACTGCCTCATGACCTCCAGGGACCTTCAGGCCATAATTCAAGGAGAAAAAATTGTCCCCAAGCTCTTGGTTTCAGAGTTTTCTGCACAACCCAGGAGCAGCACATGAAGAAAAGCAGCAGTGTGGTTTCAGTTGTGCCCATGAGCTCTACATTCACACTGGTGGATCCTCCAGGTCTCATCCCTCAGGTCCCTGTCCTGGATGTGATCACAGGGGTGACAGGACAACAGGATCCCCTGCCAGGGTCTAAACAGGGGACTCCTGGCTGGGTCAAGTTTTAGTCCAGCAGTTTTGCAGATAAAATCTGAGAAATTTGATTTGTGGTGGACGCTGAGGGGGCACGAGATTGTTTGGGTGCCCAAGACCAAGATGACCACAGATGGTGTGGCTCCTTACCCCTGCTGTCCCTGGGGCTGTCCTTTCTGCAGAGGAGGAGATGGAGGAGCAGGAGGGCAGAAAATCCAGGTGATGGGAGAGGTTTGTAGGTAGCATCACAGCTCCACGGCCATGCCTTGACATCAAACCATCAGTTTTCCACCTCTCTTATGGTGTTACTGCAGCTGGGGTACTGGCAAACCTTCTCATATCTGGGAATTCAGGTGGGATTCTGAAAGCTCAAGCAAGTCTCATCTCCTGGGGCACGAAACCGGCCTCTTTCTTTCCATAGCACTTTTCTCTGCAAGCTGCCCTGGCAAGCAAGAGGACAGGAGCTATTTTGGGTGGTGAAAGGCTGGCTTGACACCTTCCTGCAGAGAACCTCCATTGCTGAACTCCAAGCTGTTGGAGAGAAGCTCCTTAATTAGCAAAGATCCTCGTGCTGCAGCCGAGAGCAGAAAGGGTGCACACAGGCAGAGCAGTGACAGCTTCTCCTTTGCTAGTCTGTCCTGGCTTGGGGTTTGCTTTGGGGTTTTTTGTTGTTTGGGGTTTTTTTAATTTTTTTAATCAAAACTTCACATAGATGTGGCAAATGCACAATCAGAGGCTGTTATGTGATTGATTTCTTGGGCGCTGGGGCCTTTCGTCCCTGCCTGGAAGGTCTGGCAGGTATTATTTAAAGAGCTAATGAATGTTAATGGGCACATTATTTGCAAATCTTGAAGTGGAATATGAGATCAGGGCTCCTGTGTGTCATGGTAATCAGCTTTCCCTCGCTAGCTCTTGCTCAGGGAAGGAGGGGGGGGAACCACCCTGCAGTTGTTTTGTTGCACGCTTTTCAGATTAATATCCTTGCTCCAATCCAGCAGCTTGGCTCTGGGTGTTTTAGGCAAAGAAGCAGATGGCTCACACGCTGGTATTTGCTGCCTGACCAGAGGGATTGTCCTGCTCAAAACTACCCCCTCAGGATCTGGTTTGCTGCTTGGTCTTCACCTGAGCAGGAGAGAAAAAAACCACTGTTTGGAAGGAGGCAGAGCCCAGCCAGCTTGAACTGGAGAGAATGATGGAATGGGTTGGGTGGGGAAGGACCTTAATCCAACCCATGGGCAGGGACACCTCCCCCAGCCCAGGGGGCTCCAAGCCCCATCCAACCTTCAACACTGCCAGGGATGGGGCAGCCACAGCTTCTGGGGGCAACCTGGGCACCCAGGGGCTCAGCACCCTCACCCCAAGGAATTTCTCCCTCCCATCTCCTCTCCATCTCCCCTCTCCCAGCTGCAAACCCTTCCCCCTCATCCCATCCCTCCAAGCCCTTCTCCAAAGTCCCTTCCCAGCTTTCCTGGAGCCCCTTCAGGCACTGGAATGCTGCTCAAACCAGTGTGTTGTAATATTGGACAGTCTCTGGGTGACACAACCCCAAGATTATTGTCTTGTCCCACCCCTGTGACTTAGGGGTTAAACTTGTGTTGCTGCAGACATGGAGGACCCAAGGGAGATGAGCTCTGGGGAGCTGGGTGCTGCCTGGGTGCAAGGGAAGGATGGGGGAGACAGGCAGGGGGCTGCAACACTGCAGCACCAGCTGCACAAAGGAGATAGAAAAACTACTGAACCGTTTCCAGTTTCCTTCCCAGTGAATCAGGAGGGTTCCTGCCTAAGAAGGGTGGAGGGGAGAAAGAGGTTTCTACTTTACTGTATCTGTTGTGTTGCCTCCAGACTTCTCAGCCTCTACCCACCCATTCTGCTCAGCTGCCTGGTGCCAGCCTGCTCTGGATTATCAGCAATTCAGATGTTAACAGCTGCTGTCCATGTCAGGCAAAAAAGAAAAAGCAGCTTAATACAAGTCTCTGATTCCTGTATGAGCATTGTAGAAATGATGCTTGGTGATGTCTTCAGCAAAAAATAACAATACACACTTTTATCCAATCCTGATACGTTTATAAATATATTTAAATGGCCATAAATATTTATAAATAGTTTCTGTAATCTTCTGTAATTAGGCTTTAAGCTCTGTGACAGGCAGCATCTGTTTGATCTGCGAGTGCTCTCGGCGTGTGTGTGCGTCTCAGGCTCCTCTAATAAAAGTGTGGGAGTGGGGCAGATGCCTCTGAAAGGAGCCAGCACAGCTTCCTCCTGCCCTGGGGAGACAACCTGGACATCCTGGGGCAGGAGGAGGGGAGAAAAAGCCAAGAGCCTGCAGCCCCTGTGGAGGGGATCAGGGGGGTAGGGGGGGAATCGATGGACAAACCCCCCAGGGCCCAATGGGGTGATGCTGAAGATCTCTGGGTCACTGTCAGGTGGAACCAGAGCCCAGCTGGCCAGGATGTAGTGGGGGAGGAAGCTGTTCATAAACCCTTCTTACTTCTACTCATATCTCTCCTTTTTCTGCTCTGGGTGACTTGGTTGCTTCGAGATACAGAATCACAGAATCATCATGGTTGGAAAGGACTTTGAAGATCAATGAGTCCAACCATCAGTCCTACACCAGCTTAACCACCTTAACCACTACACTATCTTCATTTCAGAAGACAAGAAAAGGGAGCCTAATATATGGCTACATAAACAGCCATAAAACATATAAACACAACTGGCTCTTTGTGCTCTGAAAGCCTTTAGGGGATGCTGGCACCTGCTTGCTCCTCAGGACCAACTGCTGAGGGTGGTGGCAGCAGGGCAGGATGATCCTGGGCCACATATTCTACACAATCTACAGAATCTACAGCTTGGGACAAACTGATGGTGCTCAAGTGGCTCCTGGCCATCCAAACAGCACCATGCAGTGACACAAAGGAGAGATGGATACTTAGACCATCCCATAGAGGCTCCAGGAGGACAGAGGACATCTGCTTGATTCCTGGGTGGCTTGATGGGTGTGTTCAGTGACAGAAACAGGCACTGGAAAATCTGGAAAAACTTTTACTGGGCATACCCTTGCTGGAGAGCTGTGTTTAGGGATGACAATACCCTGGGGAGATGCTACAAAACATCCTGTGCTCACTGGCAACAAGTGAGATGAGGAGGAGATGAAAAGGCTGAGTTAGTTTGCCCAATCCAGCTCAGATGGGTGCCCTGGAGGGTGCTCACACACAGAACTGGAGAGAACTGAGGGATGTTAGGAAGTAAAGCAGATCAGAAGAGAGCCAGACCAAAGCAGGAGCCTCTTACTGTGAAGCTCTGGGGTACAGATGATTGTCTTGTCCAGCTCACCTGGTTAATAATGCAGAACTGACTGCAGCTCTGAGTGGGGGAAGAGAAAGGGAAAGGGAAAGGGAAAGGGAAAGGGAAAGGGAAAGGGAAAGGGAAAGGGAAAGGGAAAGGGAAAGGGAAAGGGAAAGGGAAAGGGAAAGGGAAGGGGAAAGGGAAAGGGAAAGGGAAAGGGAAAGGGAAAGGGAAGGGGAAAGGGAAAGGGAAAGGGAAAGGGAAAGGGAAAGGGAAAGGGAAAGGGAAAGGGAAAGGGAAAGGGAAAGGGAAAGGGAAAGGGAAAAGGAAAGAGAAAGAAGAAAGAGAAAGAGAAAGAGAAAGAGAAAGAGAAAGAGAAAGAGAAAGAGAAAGAGAAAGAGAAAGAGAAAGAGAAAGAAGAAAGAGAAAGAGAAAGAGAAAGAGAAGAGAAAGAGAAAGAGAAAGAGAAAGAGAAAGAGAAAGAGAAAGAGAAAGAGAAGAGAAAGAGAAAGAGAAAGAAAGAGAGAAAGGAAAAGGAAAGGAAAGGAAAAGGAAAGGAAAAGGAAAAGGAAAAGGAAAAGGAAAAGGAAAAGGAAAAGGAAAAGGAAAAGAAAAAGGAAAAGAAAAAGAAAAAGAAAAAGAAAAAGAAAAAGAAAAAGAAAAAGAAAATGAAAAAGAAAAAGAAAAAGAAAAAGAAAAGAAAAAGAAAATGAAAAAGAAAAAGAAAATGAAAAAGAAAAAGAAAAAGAAAAAGGAAATAATCAAACTGCAAACCCTGAAGTTGCAGCCGGAGCTTTGCAGCTTTGACTTGGGCCCTGGCTGTGCATCTTTAATCTTTCAGAAGTCTTTAATCAGAAGAAAATCTGGCTTATCCCTAAAGCCCTGGGGTCTGAGCCTGTGCAGGGCAAACTGAATCTTCCTGAGCCTGCAGGAGGAGATTGAACAGGGAGGAGGAACGTGTGGCTCTAGATGGAGCAGACAAAGCCATCACTACACAGCAAGGACCAGGAACCCCGGCTGAGGGGGAAAGTAAAGTGATGCTCAAGGCATGGACAAGGGGAGAAATGAAGCTGTGACAGCTGCCAACAAATAAGCAGGCTGCATTTTTTAAAAGGAAAACCTGAGGAAGGCCACGGATGATGCTGGGAGGGCTGGAGCAGCTCTGCTCTGAGCCAGACAGAGCTGGGGGTGTTCAGGCTGGAGAAGAGAAGGCTGCAATGGGGAGACCTCAGAGCACCTTCCAGTGCCTGAAGGGGCTCCAGGAAAGCTGGGGAGGGACTGGGGACAAGGGCCTGGAGGGATGGGATGAGGGGGAAGGGTTTGCAGCTGGGAGAGGGGAGATGGAGAGGAGATGGGAGGGAGAAATTCCTTGGTGTGAGGGTGCTGAGCCCCAGGTTGCCCCCAGAAGCTGTGGCTGCCCCATCCCTGGCAGTGTTGAAGGTTGGATGGGGCTTGGAGCCCCCTGGGCTGGGGGAGGTGGGAGGGGGTGGAACTAAGTTCATCTTTATAATCCCTTCCCACTCAAGCCAGCCTGGGTTTCTGTGAAAAACCCTGGGAAAAGCTGTCCACACTCAGATAGAGGGAAACTTCCCCAGTTCTGGTGAGACTGGATTTATTCAGGGGTGATGCTGGGGGTCTGAAAGGGTTTGTTTTGCATTTTTGTATTTAGGTTTGGGTTGGATTTTCTTTTTAGAAATGGGGCAGCATGGTTTGCTAAGAGACCTCAGAAAGGAGGCAGCAAAGATACAAAGCCACGGTGCCAGCTGCTCTGTTCCCTCCACACCAGCAAAGTCAGCTCCACCAGAGATGCTTTTTGGTTCAAAACTGAGCAAATCTCCTTCAGGCCCTGGTGGGACAAATACTTTTGGCACGCTCAAGGCTTTCCCCAGGAGAGCAGCTGTGCTTTACAAATGTTTTCAGGCAGAGCTGGCCAGGGCAGACGCGGATCCTGCCGGCTCTGCTCGGAGAAGTGCCCGCTGCTCCCCTGTTCCTGCTGCTGGGGTTCATCCCTTGTCAAATGTTCCTGGCAGTTTTTAACCATGATTTTAAAAGCTCAGAGGAAATCAAGAGGAAATAACAATCCTGTTTTCAGCCTAAAGCATGGGAGAGGGGAAGGTACCTGGATTTTCCCAGCCTCCTCTCTTGCTGTCGCAGGCAGCGGGTGGGATGTGAGAGACCCTCGCAGACTTTGCAGGCAGTATTTCTGGTCAGGGAGGATGACAGCAAGTTGCAATCCTAAAAGAAACCCCCCAAAAAAACCCCAACACATAACCTTTAAAACATTGCATTTGTGGTTTTTGGATTTTTATTTTTTTTTAATATTGCCTTAAAAACAGAGGCTGAAGTTTGATGAATGGTGGTGTGGGGAGGGAGGGCTTTGGTTTTAATTTAGAAAATGCCCAAACCATGTTCAGGCAATTTGAAATGATTTTTTGTACTCAGGCACAACCTGAGGCTTTTAATTGGTTTTTAATGTTGGCTCACTTAATTGGAATGACACTTAGTTCAGCAAAAAAGAGACAAGAAGAAGCCTGGTGAGAGGCTTGAGCTCTCCAGCTGCCCGGGGCTGAGGGAGGACAGAGCCAGGAGCCTGTCCCACCACCTGAGATCAGACAGAAGGGCCAAATAACTGGGCCATGGTCCAGGGCACGCTGGGGGAGAGGTCTTCAGCACCCCAGTTCTCAGGCCTGGAGCACATTTACAGGAGCTGAAGTGAAGCCCCACAAATGCTGAAGAAGTCTCCTTGATGAGGAAGAGCTGGGAGGTTTTTCAGGGCTTGGTAAAACTTGATTATCAGAGAGAGAAGTTTTCCTTCCATCGAGTGAACCTTTTCCTCTTTTCTATTGTTTGGGTTTTGGTTTTTCTTTCATACAGATTGATGTGGCATCTCATGTGAACCCAAGTAGAGCTGCAGGGTTATGGACACACCAGTCCCTAGGAGCAATAACTCCAACCAAAGCAGGCAACTCTCCCAGACCTTTATTTTGGGAAAGGGGGATCCTGGATGTTCCTTTTGCCCAGTAAAAAGGTCAGGGCAGGACACTACTGAGGTTTTATCCCAGCCCACTGGTTTTCTGTGAGAGCAACTCCAGGAGAAGCAATGACAGATTTCCTCCTGAGCAGACCTCAGGGCTGGTTTAAAATGTTATTATTGAAGAGCCCCTTTGTAAAAGCACCAGCAGCTCAGCAATATTGCAGGACTTTAAAAAAAAAAACCCAAACTGTTCACTGCATCGTCCTTTCAAACAGGCTCTCCACATAAAAGGGGAGAGGCTTGTTAAAAAAGAAATTAAAAGCAGCCACCAAAAGGGCAGAATTTTTCCAGGGGACACAGACGTTCTATTAGATGATGAGAGCAAATCTGTACAATTATCAAAAGAGACTTGAAAAGGGCAAAAAAATTAGCTCTTCTCGTTAAGGAACCAACTAAAGGAGACTGTCAGAGGTAAAATAGGAACCTTCAAAAAGCAGAGTCGTGTCCAAGTGAGGAGAATCTTTTAAAAAAAAAGAGCACAAGATGACAAATTAAGTGTAAAATTATGACAAAGGAAAAAAAAACCCTCCCCCTTTTTTTATTTTATTTTGGATGAGCAGCTTTCAGAGGTGTGGAAATCTAATAACAAGACCCTTATTCTCCAACCCTTTGGCAGCTGAGGAGCCTCCCAGCTCCTTCCCACCTGGGAAGACACAAGAGTTGGCATTGGAAGAGGGTGAGGAGCAAAGTGGGGCAGAGAAGAGAATCAAAAGGAGCAGAGGGGTTTCACCCCAGAGCCTGAAAGATCCCTGGTATCAACCAGCCATTTAGTGGGGGTGTGCAAGGGACTGTTTAAAAGAACCATGGAGCAAAGGAGCCAAAATGCCAGGATATTTAATAGGAGCCCTGGCAGCAATGTAGAGCAAGGGCAAACAGTGAGGAAAAAGTTAAGGGAAAAAAAAATATCAGTTGGTACAAGAATAAATCTGAAACATTGGGAAGAGTTGGTGCAGGTTTTGCAGAAGGAAACTGTGAGCCCCTGGGGGGCTTGAAGAGCTGGAGGAGCATCTGGGAAAACCTCTGGGAAAGTGTCTTCAGCAGAGGCTCTGAAGGAAATCAAACACGAGGTCCTCTTCTGCCTCCTAACTGCTTAAGAGCATGAAGCACAAATTAGGAATAAATCAGCAGATTGTGCAGTGAAATAAAGGTGCCAAGAGAGGCACCTTGGGATGTGTGGTGGAGCATCATCTCCAGGCCAGGAGACAGCCTGGAGAAGGGAAGGAAAACAACCAGGGGGAAGTTGCTGCCAATATTTCAATACTCAGGGTTGATGCTGAAAAGCTGAGGCAGGATCTTGCCTTAGTGCTGAGCAACTGGCCAGGAAAACAAGAGTGAAATTCAGAAGCAAGCTGTGCACAAGCACGTGCAGGAGTGAAACCAATCCATTTGTACATCAACCACTCACAAGCCTTAAAGGAGCAATTACTGCTGAGGAAAGATAACTTAGTCCTGGCATACCCATGTTTCAGGTAGTGCTAGGAAAATATCACCTGGCTGACAGCCCAAAAAGTAAATGGAGTGTGGGAAATTTTTTGGAGAGGAAAAGTGTTAAACAAAAGAGAAGAGATCAATTTGTCATTGGGCAGATCAATAATTCACCTGCTACTTAAATGCTCTTTGCAAATCTGTTCCCTCCACTGGAGGAAAAAAACCCAACAACCCACGACTGACAGAAAAGGCAGAGGTCTCACCAGAGAGGTCTCTCTCAGAGAATTTCTTCCTAATATCTGACCCAAATCTCCACTCCTTCAGCTTAAAGCTATTCCCCCCTCATCCCATTCCTCCATGTCCTGTCAGAAGTCCTTTCCCAGCTTTCCTGGAGCTCCAGGGCTGTGGAGGGGGCACCCAAAATGATAAGATTTCCTCCATCAGAAAGTCACTCTTCTCAAATCCATCCAAACAATTCAAAGGGCAGCAGAGAGCAGCCCTGGCCATAGAATCACAGAATGGTTTGGGTTGGAGGGGACCTTAAAGCTGATCCAGTTCCAACCCCCCTGCCATGGTCAGGGACACCTCCCCCAGCCCAGGGGGCTCCAAGCCCCATCCAACCTTCAACACTGCCAGGGATGGGGCAGCCACAGCTTCTGGGGGCAACCTGGGCACCCAGGGGCTCAGCACCCTCAAATTAAGGAACTTCCTCCTGATGTCCAACCTAAATCTCCCCTCCTGAAGTCTGAAGCCATTTCCCCTTGTCCTCTCGTTACACCCATGTCAAAAGCTCTCCCCCAGCATGGCAAAGCTGTGGTGCTGGGGTGGCAGAGCAGATGGGGCTGGTGGCAACCTCAGGTGACAACCTTCTGGGGGGTTGTTTGGCCCATGAAATGTTAAGAAATGCAGATTCTAATTTTATTCCCTTTTCTCCTGCACACCCCACAGCCTTTCAACCATGGGCTGCTGGGTGGGATGCTCTGGGCAGGGAGATGCCAGGTCAACTTCTTCTGCAGGGTAACATCTATTCAGATTTGTGAATTTATAACCACACCAGATCATAATCGAGGAACTTAAAATGACCAGGCAGAAGCCCTTAATAAAATCCACTGGCCAGTTCTCCCACCCACAGCACTTTTTTTCTAGCTGGCTCCACTGTTTCATTGGAAAACCCAATTTTTTTTTCAGATTCTCTGTGAAATAAATGCCTTTTGTTTTGGCTCTTTCTTGACAGGCGTATTTATGATGATCACAAAGAAAAGATCACAACAACTGGCAAAAAAAAAAAAAAAAAAAAAAGGAAAAAGGAAGCAAGAAGAGTGAGCTGAGCTACAGATAATAAGTAACAAATCAGAAAAGGGAGCAAGATAATGGCTGTGATTAAAAATCAGATGCTATGATATAAAGAACAATGGATATGAGAAGTAAATGTATCCATTAAATAGAAAAAAATCCATATCCAAATGTGTTATAGACAACAAGAAAGCATTTTAAATTATCTGGAACAAAAGAAATTGTAGCAAGATTGCAATGTGATGGATCCATCCTCTGATAGGTGCAGCAACACTGTCAATAATAATGCAGACAATGCAGAAGAGCCCCAAACCCTGCTCTGAGAACTGAGGGAGATGACACATTTCCAGCATTTGGTGCCCAGCCTCTTCTGGTCCAGCAGCAAGTGTGGAGCAGACACCAAACTGTTTACAGTTTTAAGGAAAAAAAAAAAAGTTAAGCTGCACTCTTAATTAACTGAAATAATTATGAATTTTTCAAAGCTTTCAATTAATTTTTCAACTACTTTTCCTCTGCCAGATCCATCAACTCGTGTATTAACTTGTGGGCAAAAAAACCCCACTAAATATTTTAAAAGAATGACAGCACCAAGCTGGTGTCAGGGTGGGAGGGAGAAGAATGGGAAGAATGGGGAGATGGGGGCATCATCCACCTCTGGACACCACTTCTTTGGGTGTCTCTCTGTCCCACTCTATTCTGGAGAAAAAAAAAAAAAAAAAAAGAGAGAAAAAAAAAAGCTTTAAGAAGTTTTAGTTTGTTGGGTGGCAGCAGGTAGAGGGGGATGTGGAAGGTCTGAGCTGTGCTTGTGAGATGAAGGGAGGCTCAGGTTATTGTGGAGGTTCAGGGCTTTGCTCTCAGTTACGTGGCCACAGGACAAGCAGAAGATCAGCCCAGCAGCTGCAGGGTCACCAATTTCAGCAGAAATCTGGGAGCAATCCAAGTGACCTGATGTGTAAGCAGGGGAATGATGCAGCCTGGCTCTGCTAAGCAACACAAGCTGTGGAAAGCCAACCCCAGGTGATCTGGGTTCCAAAGGAGCATCTTTAAGGAATAACTCCCTTCCTGGAGCTTCTCCTTCCTTCCAGCACACACTTTGGCCATGCTGAGGAGGCTTTGCCATAGGAAAGGGAAGCTGAATTGCTGCCAGGACTTTGCTAGAAGAGTTATTTGGGTGGGAAGGAGAATTTAGCTGCTGCTGCTGCTGCTGGGTCATTTCTGCCCAAGCCAGCCCAGTCCCACTAGTGACAACTTCCAAGGTGACTGTGGCAGTCAAGCCAAACAGAGCAGCACAAGTTATTTAAGATTTGTCTCATCTCAGCCCAAAGGGGCAGTGAAGTGGCCTGGAAGGGCTCCTGTGCTACTGCAGAAGGAATTAACCCCCTGTGGGTCTGCTGGCAGCCCTCCCCTGGAAGCTGTGGCTTTGGAAGGACTTTGCCCAGTGGTGCCTTGGCTCCAACCACCAACCCATGGTGGGAAGAGCTGGAGAAACATCAATCATCCCCCAGGGCAAAGCCACCACAGCCTCAGGGCACCACAGGGAGTGTTAAGCACAGAGTGTTCCACCCCTGCCGCTCCCAGGAACCACAGGAGATCCCATAATTTGGGTCATCTGGGGCCAGCAGGCTCTGGGCTACGTTTCCACTGAGATTACAGGGGACCTGAGCCCACGCCCAGCTGCAAGGTCATCCTGGGTGAGTGATGGAAAGCTGGGAGCAGGGATGCAGGTGCTGAAGCCAAAGCTCCTCCTGGGCCAGAACACCTGCCCGAGGTGCAGATGGGACTGTAACAGCCATGCATGGATTTGGAGTGGCCACCAGCACCATCATCAGGTCCCCAGAGTTAGAAAGGCACTGGAAAATCGAGCAGAGGATGCTCCTCGAAGCAAAATGCATCAATTGGAACAGTTTCTCTAGGTTTCAGCATCCTCAGTGTTAGTGAGAGGGACCAGAAGGAAGACATTCACCATCTCTTGGCAAGTCAGTGTTTCCCAAGGCAGTCTGGACATGTGATGTCACTCATTTTGACACAGTACAAACATTACAGGTTTTTTTTCCCTCTCCTCTGCCATAATGGGTGTCATTTTGCATAGAGTTTGCTGAGTTGAAATATCTTCCCTAGCAGGCAAATACCTTTTCCTGTGCTGAAGCCCAGACAGGGGATATTTTATCCCCTGCACCTTGGGCTGAAGCCCTGAACCCAAACTGCAGCTGCACCCTCTGCTTACCCCCAGATGCAGGCAGGGTCCCCAGGGCTGGGGGGGTCAAAGAATGATGGAAAGGGTTGGGTTGGAAGGGACCTTAAAGCCCATCCAGTGCCACCCTGCCATGGTCAGGGACACCTCCCCCAGCCCAGGGGGCTCCAAGCCCCATCCAACCTTCAACACTGCCAGGGATGGGGCAGCCACAGCTTCTGGGGGCAACCTGGGCACCCAGGGGCTCACTGGAATGATGGGTTGGTGAGGAGGGATTTGCTGCTCTTGGAGCAAGCTTGGCTGGGGACTGGTTTGAGGGCAGCAGATACAACCTGACCACACTGAACACATCAGGTTTTGGGTCCTGCCTGTGATTTCAGTCCCCTGGAATACACAAATCCCATGCAAGATCTTTCTGTGTCCTTAAGAGTGACAGCAGAGCTTAAAAAACAAAACAAAACAAAACAAAACAAATAAAAAGATTGCTCATAAGCTAAGGACTAGTTTAGCATTTTCTTCTAAGAATTAGGTTGCCAAGCTGTGGCATGCAGATTATTTAAATAATAAAATAATATATCTGATGGGGGTAACACAGGAGTATTGTCCAAAGCATGACAGCAAGCTTTATGTATGAAATTCCCAGCCCAGCCTGCTCAGGAGCATCCCTGCCTGACTGCAACCTAAGTGTGAATCTCAGCTCCCAGCCCAGGGATCTGCTTCTCCATCCCCACCTTGGCTCCTTCCCCAGCCCAGGTTATTGTCAGGCACAGTTTTGCATCTCCCCCTTTCTGACTGATGGTTGTTGCTGTCAGCTTGCTCTTATCCCATTTATTATATAGGTTATTTTTATTTGGTTTTATTGCTTCTTTCACTTTTCATCTAATCAAGGTGCCTTTTTTCCAGTGCTATTTTGAATCAGAGTGGCTTTTTTGGAACACACTTAGGGCATATTTTTAAAGGGTCTTCAACAACTCTAATCTGGAAAACTCAAAATTATTCTGATAATTTTGCTCCCAGTCCCTGAATGTTTTCAGCAGGGCCCTTCTCTGGCTACAATATGAGACTGTATTGGTGTCCAGGCACCTGAAGGAGCTCTAGGAAAGCTGGGAAGGGACTTTGGAGAAGGGCTTGGAGGGATGGGATGAGAGGGAAGGGTTTCCAGCTGCAAGAGGGGAGATGGAGAGGAGATGGGAGGGAGAAATTCCTTGGGGTGAGGGTGCTGAGCCCCTGGGTGCCCAGGTTGCCCCCAGAAGCTGTGGCTGCCCCATCCCTGGCAGTGTTGAAGGTTGGATGGGGCTTGGAGCCCCCTGGGCTGGGGGAGGTGTCCCTGACCATGGCAGGGAGCTTGGGACTCAATAATCTTCCCTTCCAACCCAAACCAGTCTGGGATTCTATGAAAATCAGGGTACAGTAGGTGACTGTTAATAAGGAGTTTAGTTTAGTGATCAGCTCACCCTGATCTACCAGAAAAGGGGCTAGGACTGCAAGATTCTGAAGGGGATGAGTGTTCTGAGTTAGAAAATAATCAGCTTGGAGGACGTGTGATTGGAAGCCACCCCAGCTCCCCCAGGAGCCACAGCAGCACAAAGTGTGTGACCACCCTCTGGGCCCAGTGACACCAGAGCCAGCCCATCTGCGTGGTTCCTTTTTGGGGCCAGGGGGGAGACAAGGAGGAAAATTTCCCCCCTCCTGAAAAGCTCTCCCCAAAATCCCCCATGCAGAGGCAGAGGCTGAGGAGCAGCCAGTTACCATGTGTTGGCTGTTTGACAGGAGATGCTGGGGGCTGGCTCCTGCCTCCTGGCACTTTCTTAGAGAGCAAATAAATCTTGAATTACCTTGTTTTCCTTGCCAATAAAGCTGCACGTTGGCAGTTGCCTTGGAGCTAATAATCTGACACGGTGCTGTGCATCCCTGGCTGTCTGCAGCCCGGGTCTGCTGGTCCTGGGGGCTGACAGTGCAGCACTCCACTCCTGTTTTGCCACCATGGGATCGTGTTCCCAGCACATCATCATAAAGAAAAGAAACGTGAAGGGAGGTGATTTATCATCATACCAAAAATAAAAGGCATAATAATGTAAATTATGCAGCTCATTAACCCCAACTGTGATTCTAAAGCGGACATAAATTCTGCCAGAAAATTATCTTTAGGTTGAGCCATGGGCTTCCCTGTAGGTGCTGGAAGATCCATGTTCCTTGTCCTGTGCCATGCTGCTGTGTTTTCAAGAAATACAAAGGGGGACATGTGGGGAAACTGATGTTCAATGCCTCCTCCTCTCCAATTTCTCCCTTTCTGCTCCCTTTTTACTGCCTTCAAGGAGGAAAGAACCAGTTTAAACTATTTCCTCAGGTCTCTGTCATCAAAGGCAAGTGGGCTGCAGCCTGAGTGGGATTTCCCAGCCCCCTCCCATCACCCAGAATCCTAAAGCTGGTTTAATGCAACTGAAAACCTTCCCTGGATAGAATGTTTTTCCCTTGCAAAAATTAGACTTCATGAAAATAAATAATTCCCAGAGGAAATTTCAATTTGATTACAAATATTGACTTGGTTGGGGAAAGCTTTTTTTTTGAAAAAAAAAAAAAAAAAAAAAAAAGAAGAAGAAAAATCCATTTGGAATCAACATTTCCAAATTAAACATGTATATTCACACTGCTACAGCACATAACTTGGAAAAATACAAATTCTGTTTCCAGCAGTTGGGGATTTTAAGAGTTTCTCCCACCCCTATCTTTCTGCAAGAGATGAACAAAAGAGTTGCCTTAAAATTGGGCAAAGTGTGGAAAAGATTTGTTTTCATTTCAAAGGATTTTTTAAAAAAAGAGTGATATGAAATGCTGTAGATGATTTTCATGCTTCTAAACACCCTGTAAGAATGCATAAATGTGGATTAAAGCTGGAGCCCCAGGAGATGCCTGAGCTGCAGAAGCACCAGGCAGGGCAGATGCTGTGGGTGCTGCTCTCCTGGGGTCACTCAGGTGGCCAGGAGGGATTTTTCCAAGCCAGGAGATGTGGGAGAAGAGCAGACAGGGGGGAAGAACTTGGGGATCCAGTAGCTCAGTGGTGGCACCAAGCCAGGCATGGACTCCCCAGGATTTCTGGGTTGAACCCATCAGCCCAGTGACCCTCAGCACCGAGAGGCATTCAGCCCAGGGATGTTTCTTTGGGTCACTGAGCTCCATTGGGAACCTGACACCAACTGCTCAGGACACCTATTTCTGGTTTTAGAAACAGATTCTCTGTTTCTCTGCTGAGAGTGATCCTTCTGCTCTGGGAAACACCGAAGCTGAGCTGAAACACTTGGGAAACCTCAGGAGTTCTGGGACATGAGGTGCTCAGGTAGGAACCCATGCTGGTTTTGCCACTCCACAGAGTCAAAAAAGGCAAGAAACTGATTCTGCTGCATCCAAGTGTAAGAACTTTGTCAGGGAAGAGGGGCAAATTGTTCTTTCCAGGAGAAGCCCCTGGTGAGCTCTGTGTCCTGCTTGGTTTTGGAAGGGAAGGGGTGGGTAGGAAGAAGGAGGAGCTGGAGGAACAGCAAACTACTTCTGATGTAGGCAAGGTCTCCATGCACTGACATCAGTCCTGCAAGAGGTACTGAGGGGGATCAACCTTCTGCCAAAAGAACACAAACCCATTTCTTTTAAAGATAGAAAAACCACCACCACAAGAGACCCTGCCTGGAACTGGGGGCTCTCTTAAAGACTGAATCAAGGGGTAGGGAAGATAAGATCTCTTAACCCTAAAGTGAGGGGGTGAGGGACCAGCTCAGGTCCCTGCTGAAGATGAGCTAGCAGAGATGCTGCTTGCTGGAGGCATCCAGGTATCAGCCAGAAATTACTCCAGATGCTGGAGGTGCTTTTGAGGAGCTTTTTATTCCTAGAGGCAGTTCAGAGCCCACTGGTAAAACACACAGAAGGCCCTGGGACTGAATTGCCTCCAATTCCTCAGGACTTTTCCTCTTATAATTCTGTTTCAGTTCTGCTGCAGACACAGTCAGGGGACCAGGTGTTGCCAGGGAGGACAACCTCTCCTCAGGTTCATTAATCACTTGGAAACCAACCTTTGGATCAGGTGCATTATTCATCAGCACTCCTGAACTAACAGGCCAGAGCAGTTTCAGCCACTGGGTTTTGGTTGGTTGTTGTTTTGTGATGTGTCCATGTGGGATGCTCATCCCACCTCACCCAGACCACAGCCCCACAGCAGCTTTTCTTCCCTACCTGTGTGGTTTCCTTCCTTGAAGCCTGACTGACCTTAAAACTATCTCAAAGAGTCCTCAAACAGGAGCTTGACATTTCCAAAGTGCAGTGCCAGAAAATAACTTCCTCTAAAAATATGTGGAACTTATTTACCAGCATGAGGCGAGGGTGAGAAGAATTCCAATGAAGACATTACACACAGCTCGTGCTGCTCCAGGGGGGCTTTTCCCTCAGGCCGTGGGGTAGCACCACTTCTTCCTCCAGCAAAGTTCCTCCAGTGTTATGGAGTCACAGAGGGGGCTTTTCCCCATGTCCAGACCTGGGACAAGGAGGAACAGGGAGAAGGGGAGAGGAAGCCCCTGTGCCCCCCATCCCTGGCTGCAGGGAGAGCACAGGACAAGGCTCCAAGGCTTGGAGGGGACCCAAGGAGGTGGTTGAACATCTCACAGCCACCAGATATGGAAGGCAGGAAAACACAAGGCTGATTTCCTGAGAAAACACCTCATGGATCATTCTTTGCCAGAACACATAAATGAAGAAGGAAGGAAAAAACGTAAAGGAGGGAAGACTGAACACTGCACAAATTGGTGAGCTCAGCACTAAGGATCTTTAGATCTCCACAGGGAAAAGCCTCCTGCACCCCATTTCTTCCCAAGTGAGAGCAGATCCTGCCCAAAAGGGCTCTTCACCCCCTTCCCCACCCAAAACTGCAGTGTAGTCATGGGGGAGCCTCCTGAACGTGAGAGGCCTTCATGTTTCTTTAATTATTGTTTCAGCCACACAAATCCACACGGAATTAAAATTCATGATGGTTCTAGGGTATGAGTGCAAACAATTTGTTCGGTAAACTTGGCTCTAATTGGCATTCTGAACATTTCCTGTTAATCAAGCCCCTTGGGCTCAGTTTACCAGTGTAGTTCTGCCTGTGAACGTCAGTGCTCACAGGGTGCACGTGTGTCTGCTGATTTCAAGGGTCTTTATACGACATTAACTCCTACACCTTGTCCTCACATTAATTTGCAAGTAATTCTGGAGCAACCTTCTGTGGCCCTGCCTTTTATCTCCCTGCTTCATTACTCCAGGCAAGCAAGTGAGGGGAAGAGCAGCTGTGAAACCCCAAACAAAAATCACACTGGGAAGTGTCTAGGAGCTGGAATGGAGGCAACCTGAAACCCCTTCTGCAGGAGCCACCTTTCCAGGAGCACTTGGCTCCATGTGGGCACGGGAGAAAGCAGAAGATGTTGAGGCCAACGTGGTAAATGTCAGGGGTGCAAACAGTGCTGCTGCTGCTGCTGCTCAGAGGCTTCAGCTAACTGGAGATGGGTGACCCTGGTGTCCTCTTGAGATGAGGATGTTGAGCATCACCCAAAGGGTCAAGGCATGAGCAGAGCTTGGTTTTCATCCCATCCTCATGTGAATGGAGAACAGCAGAAACGACTCCAGGATCTGGAGGAGGTGGGGGTGGGTCTTGCTGCAAATCCCTGCTTCCCAGCCAATGTGGACCAACTGGTCAATTGGTCTGGATGCTATTTGGATGCTAAGCAACAATCCTGGATGTTTAGCAACACTTTGCTCAATTGGTCCCACCTGGGACCACTGCCAGGAGGATTTCAGGAGCTTCCAGTGATCCTCCCCCCCTTCAGTTTTGCAGCCTTCTCAGGTTAGTCCTTAACTTGCATCCCAAGAGATCTGGGAACAGGAGAAGCAATGTCTAACCTGAGTGTCTCTTCCCACCAGCACAGCAAGAGGGAAGAATAGAAATAACAACATAAAGAGCATCTGCCAGAGATGAGGGAAGGGGGTGGAGAAGCTCTCTCGGATGGAAATATGCAGCAAAGGAAACGTATGAGAACTGGCAGCTCCCAGAAGAGACCAAAGATGGTGCACAACAGCAAACTGCTCCCCTGTGGAACCAGATAAGAAGCATAATTAGATGGCATTACGGTGGCAGCAAGCAGGGGCTGGAAGCTGGGAAGAAATGCCTCAGAAAGTCGAAACAAGAACGTGCCTGGGGGGAAAAGAGAGGAATAACACAGCTTCCCAGTGTGAGCCAGGAAAAGTCTGCATGCACGAGGCTTTGGGGGGAACCAGCAAGAGCCTGCAAAAAAACCAGATGTAAAACAGCAAAGGGTGTACGTGTCTGGGGAAGGAGAAGGGACTGAGCGTTCAGAGAAGGAGTTTGCCCCATCTCTGTTGTTGGTGTCTTCATAAAAAAGGTTAATTGTGAGTGGAACTTGACAGGACAGGCTTTGAAGGGGGCTGTGGAGAAGGTCAGAGCGAGGAAAAAAGTTTAAAGCCATTCAGATGTGTCAAAGAGATTCAAAAGGAGAGGATCTGATGAAATGTGTCCAAAAAGGGTGGTTATCTCTTGGTGGTTATCTTGGTTATCTCTTGGTGGTTATCTTCCAAACTGATGGAGACACAGAGGACCCTGGAGATGAGATCACCTCTCTTTAAAGTGGATCCTTCAGGAAATTTTTTAAATTTTTTAACAAAATCATCTTAATCTCAAAATCATCCTTCAGTTCCCTGAAAGAGGGTGGAAGAAAGTCTTGAATGAGCAACTTGTGAAGTGTAAAATATGGAACAGATCAAAGAACATGGGTTTGTCAAGATCATGTCAACCCAACCTGATTTCCTTCTTTGCTAAGGCAACAGCTGGACTGGATGCTGGGGAAGCAGAAAACATCAGTGAGGCCTTTTGCATTTCCCCACAGGACAGGCCCAACCAAGCTGAGAAAACACCCTCTAAAAAAGAAATCAGAGCTCCACTTCTCTGATTTGGCAGCCCACAGCTTTGCCCAAGGAAAACTGAGACTAAACCTTTGCTGTGCTGATTTTCCAGCACCTTGCCTTGGTCTGTCCTTCATACCCCCATGACATCTGCATCCCCTCCCACCTCTGGAAGCAGAAACATTTTGATGCAGCAGGTCCAAGCATCCCATACCAACCCTGGCATCGAGCCGAGAAGATGGTTCTGATGGAGCTTCAGTCATCCCACCCTGTTTGGAAACCTGTTCAAGCAACCTGGGAAGCTCCTAAGCCCTCTGAGCAGACAGAGGGACTGATGGATGGGGACCCCAACAAGCCCCAGCCGAGGGACTTTGTGAGCCTGTAGGAACGGCTGCTGGAGGAAGGCAGCACCAGAAGCTTTTGATACAGTTTCAAACAATGTGTAATTATCAGGTAGCTGAAAATTAGCCCATCTGTGCCTCAGGAAGAGACAATGAGAAGTTATGTGTTACTAATGGCTTGAAAAGCGCTGGCAACACAAAAGAGGAAACGTTCAGGAAACTTTCCTGTTCAGGTAATGTAATTACACGGCCTAATCCCCAAATCTCCTGACTTTTTGGTGGGTTTTGATAAAGCTTAAGGAGATCTTCATCCTCCCTTTTCTCCCATCTCCTGATTGCAGCAGCAGAGCCTTTGGCATTTTGAGCAGTGGCAGCTGTCTGGCTGGGCCAGCTCAAAGCAGCAGCTGTGGGGAACATCAGCCACAACACAACAGCCAAGCACACAGCTCAGGTTTTCCTAAAGCAGCTTGTAAATACCCACCCTGCTTCTGCCACAGCCTCAAGGGCTGACTGCAAACCACCCCAGCTTGTAATAATACTATTTTAGACCAAAAATTCTCCACTGGCAGAGTTGGCCAGCCAGAGTCTGGGTCTCTGATCCAGGTCAGCTCACACCCAGGCAGCACTGGGGTTGGATTTAGGACCCTTTTGCTTTCTCTGCCCCTGCTGATCCAGCATGTGAAAAAAACCCAAACATCCCTGTGCTTTCTTAAAGTGCCTTGAGGATCCACTGATAAGGTCTTTGGGGGCTGGTGAAGCAAAACTGGAATAGCATAAAACTCCTGCAAACAGTCCAGGCAGAGTAAATAGCTCATGATTTTTTCATTCATACTTTTGTCTGCGGAATAACTGGGAGCAAATTGCTTTCTCCTTTCCCTGCTGCAAATTATTCAGAATTTTTTTTTTTCATGCTGATTTTTGCTATTCTGCCTTTTGAGAGCATTTACCCTCCCAGCCAGGCCTGCCTGGCTCTGAATGGCAAGCAAATGTTGTCTTCACCTTCAGTGAACTTTGAAGCGATTGATTTTTCCCAGTAGAAAAGAGGAGCCGAGAAGTGACAGCTCCCGGGCTTGGCAGACAATGGATTTTGCCACCTTCCCACTGCCCATGCAGGAAGGTACAGGCACCCCAGAAGAAAGCTGACAGATGTTCCTTCAACTCATCCCAGTCCAGCCCCCAGCCCTGCTCTCTCTCACACCCGGGGTCCCCAGGCCACCAGCTTCTCCCCAGCCACCGGGCTGATGCTTCAAACGACGGCGCAGGGAGGAGGGCTCCAAGGGAAATGATTTTTGCTCGCTTTTGTCTGGTAATCTGAGGTCAAGAAAACAAAACTGCTTCCTCTCCCCTCTCGCCGAGGCTGCGGTGAGAAATGCAGCCAAGCTCCAGCACGGAGAAGAAAGGCAGAGCTGGCACAAACACAGGAGCTTCTTAAATGAGTTTGCCATTAGCCGGAAGGGCTGCAAATTGAAGCGAAGATAAGCCCCTTAGCATTTCCCTTCTTTAATCCAAGCCTCATAAAAGCAGAGACGTGTTCCTATTCAGTGGGCTTTATACAGAGGCAGGTATTTCATTTACCCAAAAAACCCCTGGATCGGATAAATTATTAATGTTATTTAGAAAGGCAATTCTGCCATTCAGCAACTTCTTTCGGATCCCTCTGCCTAATCTGGCTGCTTAGCATAAGATACACTCCAGTTAAAAGGCAAAATCACATTCCCTTACAAGGCCTGCAAAAGAACGGAGCACCGAGGTGCCTGGGAAAGGCTTGTAGTTGAAATTCTGCTTTAAAGACTAATACATTTATCAGTGGCAAACATAAACCCCAACTTCCACTTGCTTGTAACCTCCCTGCGTGCTGGATGGGGCTGACAAAGCCGCTGCGTGAGAGCAGTGGGGATGCAAAACCTCCTGCCAGGAGGGTTGGAAGCTACCTGGAGCTGCAAGGTCAGGCAGCAGCTGACCCTGTCCCCTCCTGTAACATGTCCTAGAACGTGTCCTCCTCTTGGACACCCACAGCCATGATTTCTGCAGGCTCAGCCCTCCGTGGATACATCACCCACAAGATACATCCAAACATCTCGTGGAGCAGAGGTGTGGGCATGGAATGGGGATGCTCAGGGTCCCGAACCAGGTCCCCAGAGACCCCAGGAGAGCTGCCAGCATGGTGGCACTGTGTACCTCGACCTCAGCAAAACCAGCATGGCACACAACCAAGAGGAGCAAGGGAACAACCAGGAGAACCTGGGAGCCCCTGTGCGTGGCCAGCATCACCACTCCATGCCTCAACTTCCTTGATGGCAGCAGCAAGTTCACAGCAGACCTCTGACACATTTCAATTGCTTCAAAGTTCACTGAAGGTGAAGACAACATTTGCTTGTCATTCAGAGCCAAGCGCACCAGTGGGACAGGAGGGAGCAGATGCCATGGGGGTGACAGGTAAAGCAGCACCCAGCCCCCCAGCAGGGTGGCAATGGGTATTTTGGGGGTGAAAGGAGGAAGAGGAGAGCCAGCACCTCCTAAAAACCAGATGTGTTCAAGCCTCTAGGAGGGGAGCACGGGCTCCTTGCTGCCACATGAGGGCTCCAGGTGGAAGGAATCATAGAATCATAGAATGGGCTGGGTTGGAAGGGAGCTCAGAGCTCATCAAGTCCAACCCTTGATCCACTCCCCCCGTGGTTCCCAGCCCATGGCACTCAGTGCCACATCCAGGCTCTTTGGAAAGATCTCCAGACACGGAGAATCCACTACTTCCCTGGGCAGCCCATTCCAATGCCTGATCACCCTCTCCAGAAAGAAATTCTTTCTAATCTCCAACCTAAACCTCCCCTGGCACAACTTGAGACCCTGCCCTCTTGTCTTGCTGAGAGTTGCCTGGGAAAAGAGCCCAACCCCCCCCTGGCTCCAACCTCCTTTCAGGGAGTTGTAGAGAGTGATGAGGTCTCCCCTGAGCCTCCTCTTCTCCAGCCTCAACACCCCCAGCTCCCTCAGCCCTTCCTCATAGGATCTGTGCTCAAGAGGAGCTGCAGTGTGTCCCCCCCTGCAGTGACCACAGCAGAGCATCACCCACCCGCAGCCTCCAAATCTGAGGGCAACACAGGTGGTGCACGCCAGAGCAGGGAATGCCAGGGGAGCTCTGGAAGATTCCTCATGAAAGGTTTTTCTCCACACAACACGCCTGTTCCCTGAAATCCCTTTTTTTCAGCATTTTCCTCTCCAAAGGCAGCACAACAAATTGGTTAATTGAGCAGCCAGCACTGGCTGAGGGTTTGTTCCAGCAGGATTTTGAACCAAGGCAAAGGATTTTTGCTTGCTAAACTCCCTCCACCTTTTCATAGCAGGGTGAACATCACCAACCTGCATTTTTCACAGCCCATTTTTCAAAGCCCCCAGGGAAGGAGCACTCAGGAGGCTCAGGATCCATCTTTTCCCCCGGGCTGGGTGCTGGGGACAAGTGGTGGCTGGTGGGTGGCAGCAGGGTTTGTCTTTGATCAGGTAGGAGCAGGGAGGGCTCCTGCAGCTGTGCTTGAAGCTGGAGATGTCTGAGCAACGGGCACCACAGAGCAGCACCCTTTCATGTCAAAATGACTAATAATAAGATTTTAAGTTTGTTCAGTGAGCTGGGATGAAATATTTAAGCGTAGCATCATAAAGCAGCATTTTATTCTCATGAAAATGCTGAAATGCCACTTGCAAATCGGAAATGTTTTAGATTGTGCTTTGAAATCACAGCATCTTTATGCAACTGTTTTGTGGTTTGGGTTGTTTTTCTTTTTTTCTTTCCAGGAAGAAACAAATGGGGAGGGAGGAGAAGAGGGGAGGAAAGGCTGAGATATTGGCCATTTCCTCACAAATGAGATGTCTGCTTTTCAGCCTGCCCTGGTGAGTCTGGTTGGAGCCAACGTTCCCATTTGGAAGAGGGAGAATCAGCCTTGAGAGCAGCCTACGTTCTGCAGCCAGCATTCAAATGACATTATCTTTGTTTCTCACACTGATGAGGAGACATTTAGGTTGGAGAACTCCACTGGGCATTAGAACTGCTCTGAAGGGTTTGCATGATTTGAAGCAAATGTCATAAAAGAAACAGCAACTTCTTGAATAAAAGCAGAGCTGTCCTACTTTTTTTTTTTTTTTTTAATTATTGGGGCAGTTTGCACTTTCTTTAGGTACTGTTTACTCATTTGTAGTTCTTAATTTCCCTATGTATATCTATCATTTCGTAAAAGACAAGAAGCAAGCTTGCTTCAGTCCCTCCTCAAGAGATGGAAAGTTGCTCATCTAACTGCTTGCTGATTCCAAGCAGTACAGGGATCTGGGCAGGGAGCCCAGAGCCACCCCAACCTTTTTGGTGCCTGGTTCTGGGTGATATTTGGGCAGTACTGAAATTCAGTCCCTTTAAATAAATTAATTTTGAGAAGTGAATGAAACTATTTTCAATGGGAAAAGCAGTACTGGCCAAATTTGGCATTCGAGGCTCAAACTGCTATGAAGAAAGTTATTCTGCAACAGTGACCAAAATATACTTGAATTCAGTATCTTAGCAGAAGAAGAAAAGCACCACATCCCCTAAGATGATGCCTGAATTTAAAAAAAGAAAAAAGACATTCCACTTTGTATACAGTTTGTTCATAGGGTTTTGTTGTTTTTTGTTTGTTTGGGGTTTTTTAGTATGAAAGTCAAAGAACTGCAAGGATAAAATGTTGGCAAGCAGCATTAAAAAAATGCTTAAAAATAACATATGAAAGTGTCAGAAGACATGTTTATCATTTATCCCAAACACTAAGGATCCAAAATAGCTGCTTATGGTTGAAAAGAGGAGTAAGCATCAGAAAAATCCATCAGAGCTAGAGGCAGGTCTGAACAGAGCATGGACAGCAGTGTGGCTCTGCCAGTTAAATGCACAATGATCATCTCAGGCTACTACAAGGTTTTAAGGCACAAAAAACAGCTTCCTCAGCAGCCAGCAGGAGTAGGACTGACCTGGGAATTTCCTGGTCCTCAAGCTGCTGGAGAAGCCACAATGATCCTAGGGGTTCCTCTTCAGCTCCAGCTGTCCTACACGTAACCAGTGTTTAGGAAGCCAGCAGATCTCAGCCTGCAAATGCTGCTCTTGTAAATCCTCCCTGAGAGGTGAGGAGGTCTCTCCCAGGTTGTAAATGCACTGTGGAAGAAGATAAAATCACTTCAGTGTAGCAGTGCTTGGAAACCTAGACACACCTGGTGGAGTGTTAGCCCATGGCTTTGGCCTGTGCCTTCCTCACTCACCTGCTTCTTGCTGTTAGGAAGAGGGAGGGAGAACTCCAGAACAACTCCAAAACAACTCCAGAACTCCAGAACAACTCCAGAACTCCTGCCATCCTCCTGCAGGTGATAAGAGGAAATTGCATCAGTGGCTCCAGCCCTGCTTCAGCTCCTGACTTGCCTGCTGGGAAGCTGCCAGAGAGAGAGGGAAGTGTAGGCATCAAATGAATAGCAGAAGAGATTGCAGGTAATTATGTTTCTTAAGCTGTTAACAGGATTGGCCATTTGATAAATGAGAGGATTTGGGAATGTTTTGTCATTGACAGCCATTGTGAGATCTGAGTGGAAACGGGAGAGGTTCTCTTCCCTCCTGTGAACAAGAAGGAAATTCTCCTGGGATGCTTACACACCCTGAAATTCATCTGAAACCTGGATGCCAGTGCAGGGAGGTGAAAAGGCAGACACAGGACTCTTGAAAAAAATATGAACCAGGTCTGTTAAACATTCTATTAATTTGGTTTTGGTGCTCACCTGGTGCTCCTGTTCTTTCATGATGCCCCCCCAGTCCCTGTGGATGTTTTCTGATACCAACAGGGGCCCTCAACTCCTCCTGTCTGCTTTTCAGAGCTCCAAATCCCTCTGGTTTGCCCAACCTCTTTGTTTTGCAGTTCCCTAGCTAGCTGGAGAGCCAAAAGGGAAACCAGCACTGCTCTGTTTGTCCTTCTGCTCCAACAATACCTCTCAGGGTGGTTTTGGGTATCCCTGGAACCTCTCTTGTTTTTTTCTCTAGTGCCCTCAGGGTGCCCCAGAGCTTTCCATTTGCTTTTTGGTACCCCCAGGAGCTCTCCATGTGCTCTGCAGGCCTCAGGACTGTCAGTCCCCTGAGGGAGCAGGGAGGCAGGACCCACAGTCTCACAGCCATCTGCATGGGGATGGGACACAGGGATGCATCTTTTGAAGCCACTGGACAGTGAGTTGGTCAGAAGCAGAAGGGTAAGGTTAGAGGAGAACCAGGACTCACCTCAGGGATGGAGCATGTGGCTGCTCTGGTGTGAAGGGTTTTGTTCTGCACCCAGGGGAAATGGTCTTGGCAAAGTGAGTGGCAGAGTTCAGAATCCCCTCAGGTGCCAGTGCTGGGGGGGCTCTGGGCACCTCCCGTGGACTCTCCCTCTCTGCTGTGGCCCCCCTGGAAGCCAACATCACAAATCTGTTCCACTGCAGAGCCCAGCCCTGGAGGTCAGAGAAAGTGGTAAGCAAAGAACAAATAAAACTTCCTGAACCTGACCCCTTAAGCTGCTTTTCAGGCTGCCTCCCCCAGTTGTCTGCAGGATCAGAGCCCAAGGCAGCCCCTGTTTGTGTACAGGAGCAAAGGAGGAGGGGAAGGGTCCCCCAGATCTCCATCTCAGCTCTCTACTTCTTTGCTTTGCCTGGTTTTTAGCAGCCAAATCCAGGTTATTTGTATTGTTTTGGTCTCCCTGTAATTATTAGCAGTTTCTGGGAAGAAGCTGATGCCCTTCAAACCCCATTTTCTCAGCAAAGCCTGGGCAATGGGCAGAGGAGACACACTCCTTGCTTCAGTGCTGAGAACAACCTGGAGCGAGGGCTGGGCATAGTGAAATGAGGCAACCAGGTGCCACTAATTGCCAGGCAGTGGGCATGAGCTTGTGTTAAGCCCACCTGTGCCTGGTTTAGGGCAGGCCCCCACTGCAGCTGCCAGAGCCTCCCCATGGCCTCATTAGAGCAGATCCCTGGAGGCCATGATTGCAGGAGGCAAAGGCCCTGTGCTTGTGGCTGTAATGTTGAGAAATCCCTTTGGTTTGTTGGATGCAGCAGAAAGGCCAAGCCCTGACCCGGGGAAGGCAGATCCTGAGAGCCTCAAGAGAAAGTTTCCTCTCCCCAGCCTTGGTGGCCCAGGACACTGCTATGGCCAAGGAGACAATGACCTCCCTTCTGAGGGGAACTGAGGGCTTTATATGTCAACCAGACCCATTCCACGGGGAGCTCTGCTGCCTTCCTGGTGCCCGGGTGAGGGATTTCAGTAGGAGACTCCCTCACCTAATCCAACCCTCAGATTATTATCCACTGCTGGTAGTCCAGGCTTGTTGCAAGACAAACCTCTTTTAGGGAATGGCGCTTCAAGGTCCAAGCAGGTGTTCCAGCAGAGACTCACAAGCAATGCTCTCAGCCTATGGCTCTCAGAGTTGACTACCCTGGATCAGTGCTGTTGCTCCAAGAGCAACTGACCTCTCCACTGGCTAGCCCAGGACTGAGCTGAGCCTGGGAGTTTCAGCCTCACCTTTTATTGGCCCACCCTAATTGGGCACAGGTGGGCTTGACACAAGCTCATGCCCACTACCTGGTAATTAGTGGCACCTGGTTGCCTCATTTCACTACAGCTGGGTGCCCAAGAGAGCCAGGACGAGGGCAATAAAGCTCTTTTCTTTCTAGCACATCCTACACAGGGCAAATGATAACAGAATTCCATCCAGACAGCCTGGCCATGCACACAGCCCCACTTTGTCCCCAGAGACAGGATGAGCAGCCCCCTCCCCAGTGCCCCTACCTGGGGAAGAAGCTTCTGTGGTCCTGCCTGGCCAGAATTCCCAGCAGGATGAGGAGGCAGGAAAAGCAGCAGCTGCCTCTTAGGGACATTTAGCTAGTAGGAGACACAAATAAGTTCCTGCAGTTTTATATCTGAGCTCTTCCCAAGAGCAAAGTGGTGACTCAGCCTGAACAGCCCCACTGGGGAGGCAGAAGAGCCATGGTTGGACCTCAGCTGCATTAGCTGGGAGCAGCATCCCACAGGGACACATCCCTGGGTGGTTCTGCCCTGGTGCTGGCTCCCCAAGCAGTGTCCTGCCCCTGAGTCATCCTGCAATTAGCCTGTTTCTCTACCAACTGCAAACATCCCCCAAAACTGCACTGGGATTTCCTCTGGGGAAAGAGAGTTGGTCTGTTAATACATCTGCTCCAGCAGCCAGGGCTTTTTAGAACAGTGATCACTGTAGAAATTGGGTTATGTGGAGGAAGAAACCCTGAGCAACATTTTTTTTTTTAAATCCTCACATGTTTTATCCTTTGGGCTGCAGACTGAGGTCTTGCAGCCACTGTCACCCTCTGCCTTGTCCCCTCTGGTGGGGCCTGACCCCCTCCTACCTCTGCACTTAAGCCTCATCTCATTACCCAGTAAAGTAAACATCTTTTTTTTTTTTCTTTTGAGACTCCTCTTAAAAGCTTCCTTATAAAGGAAATCTTTTTTAGAGACTTTTCTTAAAAGGTACCAAGATGAGGCTTAAATGCTGAGGTGGGCAGGGTCCAGCTGAAGAAGCTGATGCTGCCAGACTTTGCTCTCCAGCTTATGAGAACAGCCCAGGCACCAAAGAGCCAGCTGGGTTTTGTGCCCTCAGCCCCTGCAGTGATCACTGTTGAACTGCCAACTAAACTGGAGTGCCCTTGTCTTTTTTAAAACTTCATTTCTAAGAAGAAAACTAACCCAGCATGCTTGATTCCTGCTCAGCACAGCTCCCCAGTGAGGGATGCAGGGCTCTGGCAAATGCAGGCCCTTTCCTCCCATGCCACCCCCTCACAGAGTAAATGAAAGAAAAACCCAGTTCCTACCCCTTTGAAGGGGTCTGCTGAAAACAGGGTCACTTACTCTTCTTGAAGTCTAAAATGGTGGCTCCAAGCAGCTGGTGGAGGGCAGGCAAGAGGTGAAACAGCACTTATTCTTAGCAATATGCACCTAGGAAAAGAAAACAGAAATAGCAGGGAGAGCAACTCCAGCTGCTTTCCCTCTACAAAAAGAGGACTCAGACCCCAGGCAGGGACAGATGTGCTCACTGGGTTGGTGCCCCCCTTGCTCCAGCAGCCCCTACCACAGGGCTACACTTCTCCAGAGCAAGGGAAAGCAAAAGCTGTCCCAGAGCTCATCCCAGAGCTCATCCCAAAGCACAGGGCAGGCACAGGGACACAACTGCCACCCGCAGTGGGCTGTGGTTGAGGCACAGAGATGTTTGGTTTTGCCAGCACACTAGGAAAGGAAGAAGGTTTGCCAGCCAGCTCCTGGGGTAGATGGATGAGAAAGACTTTTCACAGGGTTGACCCACGGTGAGTTTTTGCCATTTAAGAAAAAAAACCAAAACCCAAAGAACAACAAACCCTTGTACAGCCACAGCCATCGGAGCTTGGAGGATTAGGAAAAGCTTTTATCTGCAATGAAGAGCATCTGACCAGGGAAGGCTGAGCCAGCTGCTACCTTTAGTCCCAGCCAGCTCTATGAGACACATAGACACACAGACAACCCCAGCACCACCAAGATGATCTTAGTCCAAAACCTAAGACCCTCTCCAAACAGCCCCAGCTCAGCAGCTGACCCCCTGGAGGGCAGCTCCCCTGCAGCCCCTCACCCCTGTGAGGGTGGCACCAGGTCCCCTGGGTGTTCCTCTCACTGGCAAACAAACTCTTTGTCTCAGATCTGACTGTGCTCCTGCTTATTTGACTCCCAGCAGCCTTTCCCCTGGGCAGAGCACAGTCCAGCTGCTGTCACTGCAGTGCAGCACTCAGAGCTTTCCCTGCTCAGCCCTGAGAACAGCCCCCCCACCACCACCACAGTCATGGGGAGTCTTGCAGAAGCACCTGGGACCACCGTGCCTGTGTCTAGCAGCAAGGAATCCCCTCCATGACCTTCTTTGGACTTTCAGGGAACAACCAACCCAGCAGGAATGGGGTACACAGGCCCCCAGGCCTCTCTGGGGTTTAGCTTTGGTCAGTCACCACTTCTGGGCACTGACATCTCCTCCCATGTCCACATCCACACTTGTTCCCCAGGTCATCAGGGCTCTGCTCCTCACCAAGGACTTCCAATGCTTCATTGAAGCAAACCAGCATCACCTCTGCTGAAAGAAAAACTCCCCGTGAGTAAATGGGGCACAATCAGACTAGCACAGGGACCTCCAACACCTCAGGTCCCAGGTCAGCCTCCTGTCCTGCAAACTCTAACCTAGCAAATGCTGTTTGGACTGTCTCACTGCTGGGGAAGAGCCCAACATCTCAGCAGCTCCCTAGAATGCCCTGCCTGGCACTGTGTCCCCATTTGATGGCACATCTTTTGTACCCTGCACAGAGCTGTCCCACAGACACATACATGTAGGGACCCCAAATCTTCCCTGCACCAGGTCAGGACCAGGACATGCTTCATCTTCTCTTCCAGAAGCCACACTTGGGTGGGATTTTTCATGCAGGAGCTGACAGCAGCACATCCCAGTTCTCACACAGGAATCCTCCACAGCTCTCAGAACCCTCTTGCCCAACTTCCAGCCACCCTCCATGGGGTCTCCAGTACTGGGGTTGGGCTCTGGGTCCTTCAGGCTCAGTCCCAGCAACCAGGAGCTCTCCCACCCCAGTGCAATGCTGCCCATGGTGACTCCATTCCCACAGTCCTTTTTGGGGCAGAGGGTGATGCTCCTGATGCAAGCACTCCCAGTGACCACCCAGCCTCCTCTCTGCCACACAGCCCTGCAACCCACACATGCTCACAGGCACTAAGAGAGGACCAAGCAATGCCACAGAGAGGAATGAAACTCATCATCTTTGGGGAGATGGACTCGATGACCTTTAAAGGTCCCTCCCAACCCAACATTCTCTGTGGTCTTCTCCTGGTTTGGCTCTGGTGGCTGCCCTCCATCCCCCATCCCAGGGAAGAGACAGAGGGAAGAGAGTCTGTCCCTGGGAACAGAGGAGCTGCTCCAGCTCCAAGGGGAGATACTTAATTGTTTCCAGAGAGAGAAAGAGAAGGACAAAGGTGACCACCTGATGCTGGACCTGCTCTGGAGGGGCAGTGGGAGCTCAGGGGAGGGCACTGATTGATGTGAGAGAAGAGGCCAGCCAGGCCTTGGAGGTGAGATGGTGCAACCTTACAGCTTCATTTTTTACAGAGAAGACAAAGGCAATAAAATGAAACTTCCTTCTAACAACATACAAAAAAAAATAAAGAAACAAGCAGGATTGGCAAAGGTGCAATACAGACTTACAGATACCTGTGCTGTACATTAGCCTGTGCTCTTTCCCTTCAGAGGATTGTTCCCCCCCAAAAAAAGAAGGGAAAACCACCCCTCACCTGCAGCTCTTCCTGCAGCTCCAGAGGTTTGGCAGCACTCAGCCAGCCTGGCTCTTCCCTACCAGCTTGGCCACAACCACTGCACCCATCTCAGCTCTAGGATGTGGCTCCAGCCTTCTGCTGCCATCCTTTGCCTCCCCTTAACCACAGCTCCATCCTGCTGGATAAATCATCTGCTCACTTTCTACCCTCTTAGGGTTAAATGGATGCAGCATTTTAAAAAGAGCCAGAATTTAAAAAAGAATAATCAAACCTCTTTTTCTCTGATCCACATCTACCAGCACCTCAGCCAATCAAACTGGTGGTGGCAACCTCCAGTCTCCTTTAATTATTCCTGTGGTTCTGATTGAATATGTGAGTTCCCTTGCTTGGGAAGTGGTTAGTTGAGGATTTGTGGTGTGTCTTTCCGTAGAAAGCCCTGTAAGTAACCTTAAAAATCTATTCATGAATTATTTTTTTTTAAGCTGCTGTCCAGGTCAAGCTCCTTGTAGCTATCAGAGCCAGGCATTAAGATTAAGGAAGGGCAGTTTCTGAATGCTCACAAAGAGCAAAGGGAGAAATTTAAAGTGTTTCTTAAATTTCAAGTGACTTTTGATGCCCCCTGAAGCCTTCCATGTGGGTTTTTTGTACTAACCAGAGCTCTCTGCTTGGCTTCAGTGCTCCCCACCCTTCTGAGTGAATCACAGTTTTGAAAAACAGAGTATTTCAAATTTTTCTGCCCCATGGAAAATGCCATATTCACACAGGGGGAGGTTCTGTAGGTACCCAGACCAACGTCTGGAGCATTTCAGCTCCCCTGACTATATCCCAACAGCCTCCCAGAGAGATGCTCACAGGCACAGCACAGACCAACCCAGTTAAAATGTACAACTCTCCCCTCCCTGCTCCCTAACTCTTGCATATTCCCACTCCTCCACCATAACAGGATGTGCTCCAGCTGCAAGAAGTGTCCTCAGGTTCCACTGCTTGCTCACCACCACAGCCCCTGCGTGACAGCTGAACCAGAAAGCAGCAAGCAGGTTTGACATGCACAGGAAGAAGGAGCTTCAGCAAAGAAGTGCTGGGAGAAGCAGCAAAGCCTCCCAGCTGGGGGGAAGCTCAGCAGGGGCAGCATCTCTCTTTCAAACTTCAGCCAGGACTGGAGAGGACAGGATGGACCATGTCTTAGGTATCCCAGGCCTTGACAGAATAACTGAGACTTTCTAGTTAATCTAGTGGAAAGCATTTTGAAACAACTTGAAAGGAGGACCATGAATATGCAGCAAATATAGTTGGGAACCTGCTGTCTATTGAAATGGCTCATTAATACTGCACAGACAAAGCAAATGACTGATGCTTGCTGCAGAGTTAGCAGTGAACATATCTGTGCTCGGATTATCGAAGCAGAGCAGAGTGTTTCACCCCATCTGGTTTGCCTGAAGAGGCTGTTTCAGATAATGGTTCTCATGTTGTTTCCATGGAATTTCAATATTCCCCAGAAGATACTCACTGGAGCACTCCACAGCAACCTCGTGGCACTCGGTGCCGCGTGAGCTAGCAGAATGCTGGGGACTTACAATTAACAGCAGATTACAGAAAAATAATAATGAAGTTCAAATTAAAAAAGAAAAAAAAAAATAGAAAAAAAGAAAAAAAAAGAAAAGGAGCATGACACGTTTTCCCTGGAATCAGGTTAGTAAAACTAACTTTTAACAGAATTCTTTTTTAATGGAAAGTGTCTCTCAGAAAATAATTTCACGTGCATGGATAAAATTAATCAAACTCACTGGGAGAAAAGTAGAGCAAGATTAAGCATCCACAGAATATGCCAAGGCACCAGAGATCTCTTGAAAGAACTGGGACTCATGCTCCATCTGCTAATAATGAAAATGGAGAGAGAGAGTGGGGTGAGGAGAAGAGAAAGGCTCACTCAGGAGAAGCCTTTCAGATTGGAAGTGCTGTAACTGTAGTTATGAGAAAAGAAAGCCACTGGGCTCTAAGGTACAAAGAACACAAAACCCATCCTAACCAGGCAAATCAAGGGGCCACAGACTTTCTCTGCTCACATCTTGTGACCTGTAGTGGGTGCTATGGAATAACCTTACAGCACAGGGTAAGTCCATGTTCTTTTCCTGGGTAATTTTCTGGGCTGGGAGTTAATTGACTGTGGTCACCAAAACTGAGTCCTAAGCAAACACACCTGAAAGGAGGGAGAGGACAGAGCAGGGCTTTGGCAGGCCATGCAGGAGCAGCTGGAGATGTGGATCTCTACATGCATGCATTCTGCACGTTCTCCTGCCCATCTGCTCCTCCCAGGCACAGCCCAGGGGTGTGAGGAACAAGAGAGAGCAGGATCTCTGACACACGGTGATGAAGCCTGGGGAGCACACAGAGCTTTTGAAAGAGAGGTCAGATTTGCCACCTGAACTCCAGTGACTTTGGCAGCACCTGTGAGCCCTCTTTCACTGCTGGCCTTACCTCCAGCCCTGCTGAAGGGGTCTCAGGATGCCTCTCCAGAAGGAGGGAGGGCAGGCAGGGCCCTTCCTTGACAGAGTTCTTCCCCAGATCCTGCTGCTGAAGAGACAGCATTCGGGTCTCCTCATCCCTTCTGGGGCTTGGTACCTAGAAATAAAGAGGTTACTGCTACAAAAGATGACAACATCATCCTGTTAAAGCCTTTAAGCAGGCTGAGTCTGAATGCACATGCTGTGCTGGTGGTTTCATGGATTTGCTGCCAAACCTGCACAGGAGGCACTGCGTGGTGCTGGGCTCTGTTCCACATCCTTAACAGGCAACACAACCAGCACAGATCTTTCCACCTCCATCCTGTGGACTTCTCCTGGCCCCACCTGTGCCTACCCAGCTATTTTTTGCTTCTTTTCCTACCTTCCATCTCTTTCCCTCCCAAGTCCTGCCACCTGCCTTGGTCCTGAGGTCTGCCAGCAGGTCCCAGCTGCTCTGCTGTGCACTGCAGGTGAAGCCCTGCTCACACCTGAAGCCAGGAGTGATGCTTGATGTTGGACAAGGTCTCTATGGAACACATCACTGAATGCTGGCAGCTCTCAGCTGAACATACACAGACCAACATGGTGAGAGACTCAGCACATGTCAGATTTCAAAGGAAAACTAAAAAAATGCCTGTCTTTCACCAGGTTTATTCATTCCCCAAATTTCCAGCCCTTAGTTCAAGTATTCAGACTCCAGCTTGTCAAAAGTGGACTACACGGAATTGCTATTGGGCTTTTATTTAAATATATGTTCAAGATTAAATATGCATCACAAAGATCTATACATGTATTTAAAAGGTATCTTCTTCCTCTCCTTTTGCCATTTTACCTGACACTTTAAAAAGCAGCGTGAAAAATATCAGACTGAGGCAGACACTCAGCATGAAATCTTAAAACAATTGACTCGGGTGGGGAAAGTTTGGGACTGGTATCAGCAAAGAAAAACAGAGAGAGAAATGTCAAACACCAGTGCTGCATATAACTAGCTGTAGATCAATAGCCAAGAAAACTCCTGACCTACATGAACAGAAGCACCAAACAAAGAAACCTCAGGATAAAAATCCATGGCTGACAGAGCTTAGCACAAGAAAGTTGTGTTTGCAAAAGAAATCCTAGCAACAGTACAGGGTCACTGCTCAGTGCAGACAGGAGAATCATGAAGGATTATGCAGAAAATGCAGAAGTGTTCAAACAGACTTCCAGTCAGTGTTTGGAAAGAAGGATGATTTGCTTTCATTGCTTGAAGATGATGAAATGCTTTCCAGTCTATTAGTAACTGAGAGAAATGTTAGAATCTATCAACAATGAAGGTTTTTAAATCAGCAGGTCCAGCATAGCTGGCAGGGAAGCTCTGGGGTCCACTAATGTTGAATGTTAATAGCAGCAGATCTGTAAATGCCCAACTTATAAAAATCTGTTAAATGAGATGGGAAGGAAAGGCAATCAATGAACCATCAGAGGAAAAGAGCAACTTTGGGTCAAAGCAAGGGAGGGTTTTTTCCTACCCTGTCTACTGCTGGAATGGCCAAAGGTAACCTGGGGTCCAGTCCTCCTCACAACTGCAGCCCCATCTCCCCCAGGGTCATTTAACCCCATGGCTCCCAGGTACAGCACTGTCACTCAGACCACAGCTTTTTCCTTGGTAAGAAACCCTGGGCTTCTGGGTTAGCTTGAAACCTTCTGCTGGAGTTAAGAGAGTCAAATGGAAGAGGATAAAGAGAGAAGGCTGGGGGCCAGCTCCCTCTCATTGCCCACGTGCAAGCTCAGAGAGTTTTCTCATCAGGGTGGAGGTTTGGGGGAAGCTTTTCCTTAGGTGTGTGCTTCTCCCAGTGAGTGTGCACAGGAGCTGGTTCGTGGCCATGAAATGTCCCAAACGGGCACACAGGACCTCAGGGAGCAGCAGCCAGGAGTGCAGGGCTGCCCTCAGAGCCCAGCCTCCCCCAAACCACTCAGCCAGCCCTGCCTCCTGCCCTTGCTGCCTCCAAGTGCCAGCACTTCAGGCAAGCCTGGCTCCCTCCTCCTTGTAATAAGCTGCAGTCAGAAGTGAAGTGAAATACATCAGTGTGCACTTTGCACCACTACACAAGCTAATTCAAACAACTGAGGGGGTAAGAAAGCATTTGCAGGTGCTAGAAGCCATTACAGCTTCAGGATAAAAGCAAAATACATTATACACGCCCAGCTGGGCACAAAACTTTTGTCTTTGGAGCTTACTGAGGTGTTCAAACCCTCCCAAAACCCATGTTGCACTAAACAAGCAAGTGGAAGTTGTAATACACTCTCTGTTTGACCTCGCATTTAACGTAATGAGGCTTCACTAAAAAAAAAAAAGGAGGGCAAAAAAATAAAGAAAAAAAAAAAAAGATTAATCAAAATCCTACATGAATTTATTTATGGGCCACAAAAAATGTTTCTAGAATATCCAAGACATGGCCGAGGGATAAAGTTAGATGAAGTTAGGATTTATCTCGATTACCTAACCTGGCATTAAAATCCTTTTCACTGATCAGCAAACAGAGGGATAAAAAGATTTTAGAGACATTATGTAGGTCTGGAATAATTCCCAGTACGAGTTCCTATAAGAAGAGGAATTGTGGGAGGAATACAAATATTAATCAGAAGAAAAGGTTCTAAATTGGGAAACTGTTCTGGCAATGAGACAAAAGTCTCAGTCGTTAGTGTAACAACCTCTAATCCCTGTCGGAGCAGCCAGTCTCGTGTCAGAGATGGACACGAAATGGCTTTCTCCCCAAATATTTCAGTTTTGATTAATTCTAAACAGTCTACGTCTGGATGTAACAAATACTTTGTGAAACATATCATGAAAAAACAGAGACATTTGGCTGAGCAATCCAAAACCGTGCAGAAAACTCATTTTCTAGGAAACGGAGAAACAAATTTCCAAGCTGTTTTCTCCTCAACTCAACGCAGAAAATTCCCCGGTGTCCAACTCTTTAAAATAACTTGTCCCAGAAAAAGCAGCCCATCTAATTAAGTCCAGAACCATGGTACTGTTTTGACCCTGATTTCCATTGGCAACTCCGTGACAAGCACCAAAATACCTTATTAAATTTTTCCAGGGATAGCAGTTCTGATTTATATATATAAAAAAATAATAAGTAAACATTTTCTAGGTCAGAAAAGACAAGAGATGCTGGGAACAGTCCTGCGGTCACAGAATTCAAATGGAGCATCAGGCAGTAAGCTCCAAGTCCTGCTCTGGTGACAAGTACTCATGTAAAGCAGATCATCCCTACCCAGAGACTGAAGAACATACATATGCATACCAAAGCTCCTGGATTACTCAGAGAACTCTCTCTTTTTCTTCTTTCTTTTTTTTTTTTTTTTTTTACGTGTAATTACAAATCTGCTTCTTTCAGAGGCTGTGCCAGTGTCAGAAGCTGCTGTGACAGCCCCGTGGTTGTGACTGTGAGAGTCCAGCTGTGCTGGGGCTACCTACAGAAGTGGATCAAGGTGGGATCCAAGGAAAAAGAAGCCCTGCTTTGGGAGAAGTAATTTTTTAGGCAGCCCTGTTCTGTAGCCCAGATTTCTGGCCTCATTGTGACCAAAAAGGGAGGGGGGGTCTCATACTGGCCTGGAAAGAAATGCACTTGTAATGCTGGGCTTTGGTTTCAAGCATGACTTTCACGTAGGAGGAACAGGCTGCAGTGTTCCTCTCCTAAGTACCAATGGATTTTACCATGTTGCAGCTTGGCATGCTCTACAATAAAGGATACACACATTGCCATCAGATTTACCCTCATTTAAAGGTTTCCACTTCTGGAGTTATTACCAGCTTCTTATGCAGTTCTGAAGTGTATTTTCAAGACAGCTGCATTAGGTTCCAATTTTGCTTTTAAGCAGTGTACCGAGCAGTACCAACCTAATTAAATCATCATTCTCTGAGTTTGCACCCTGCAGATGAGCAATACAGCTTTCCAGAGTCCTCCTGAGGTCTGCAGAGCCCAATTCAGGGCTGCCTACAGACACAGAAAATACCTGCAGCACTGAGAGCCAGGTGGGAACACCCAGGGGACAGCCAGCAGAGCAGCTCCAAACAGAAACAAGTGTTTTTCTAAAGCACAAACTGCATGATGAAGGTACATATACCCAAACAAAATGGAACACGAAGGCAGGAATCGAAAGAGGAAAGTTTGGGATCATTATACACAGCTCCATACTAAACTAAACTTATCTACAAAAGTCGTCATTCAGTTCCCCAACCTCCCATTTTGGAGAGCTGGAGATGTTCTCCAGCCTTGCCCTCCAAAGCCCTGCATATCCTGTTAGCTTTCCTCTGGGACAACCCATCCAAACTGGCATGGCTGGGTCATTCAGGATCTCATCTGCAGCTCCAGTAATGACTGAAATAGTGCTGGCCACTGAAACTCCAGGAGCTTGGAGAGAGCAAGATAAGCCGGGCTGAATGTGGTTTTTAGCAATTTAAGTCTTCGAAAACCACCAGAGCATTGCTCCTGTAAAGACCAGATGTAGCAAGTGAATTCTAGTACCTACATTTCAAGCCCCAGGCAGGAACATAAGCAGCCACAAGCCCTGGGAACAGCTGTACTGCTCCTGGCTTCTAGGATTTCCCTCACTCACTCAGCTCTGAGGTGCTGAAGATGATGAGCTGTGAACACTGCTGCTTGTTTTCCATGTGCTGGATCTTACCTCTGCTATTGCTTTACAGCCATCAGCAGTCTCTCTCATTTCCCCAAACTTCTGCACCAGATTTCTTTCCCTTTTCTTCCCCTAAAATCTTCACTGGGGTATTCCTGAGATCCCAGGTGAGGTTCTCTTTTCACGATGCCCCACTGACCACAGGAGCAGCTGTTGCTGAGGTGCACACCAGTTTCTCACACTCTCTGTTCTGGCCTAGAAATTGCCTTTAATTCTCCTACTCATCTGCCTTGGAGCCCTTCCCATGTGCCCTGAACCTGGATTTTGACAGCTGAACAAGCTTTAGGAATTCTGTTTGGTAGGACACTGGCTCCCCATCACCCTTCCAGAAATTCTGAATTCATTTATACTTTTGACCTCCACAACAGATTCTGGCAACAAATTCTACCATTTAAGAACAGGTTCTGTGCTAATGTCTGACTTACTGCTTTAGATCTGATGCCTAATAACATCAGGGGGTACCTTTAATTTCTATTCTTAAAAAGAAAAGCCATCTCCTCCTTCACTGTTTGACAGAATTGCTGAGGCTGGAAAGAACCTCTGAGACCATCAAGTGCAGCCAATGTTTCTTGGCCAGCCAGGAGATCTCAAAATCTCTGTCTTGATATAAAAACCGTTCTGTCCTCACCCTCTTTCTGTGGGTGGAATTCAGATTAAAAAGCTCTGATTCAGTGTTGGAGTTTAGATACCTGCCCTGCAGATTGACACCTGCAGGTAGAAACCTAAAATTAGGAATCTAAATCTCTTAGCTAAATAACTCCCACCCATCCTTTTCAGTTCTGTTTTACTCCTTCTGAGACAGGATGAACAGAACTGCACGTATTAATCAATACGTGGGTTTGCCAAACATTTACACAGTGACACAATCACATAATTGTGTTTTTCTTCTTTCTTTCCCTTTCTAAAAATCTCCTTCATTCAGTTTGAATTCTTTATTGCTGTGGTCACTGCATCCCTGGCTTTCACAGGAGTTATCCTACAGCAACTCTGTTTCCAAGTGATAATGACAAAAGGTTCAATCCCTAACTGAATAAGCATCAGAGATAACTGAATATGTATATTCCCAGACAAACTACTTTGCATTAATTAGCATAGCCTTGCACATGCCAGTTCTGACACAGTCACTCACTGCCACAAGAACCATCTGCCTCTCTTCTCAGGGTCAGAGGTGGCTAGCAGCTAATTCTGTGTCACACCACAAACCTTGTCACTGCAATACCCACCCCCCTCCTTCCCAAACCATTCCTGAATGATTTTAATGAAAAGCACAGGTCCTAAATCAAGCAGATAATGTGACTGAGCTGTGCAGCTCCTCTCACTGGGAAAACTCATCTTTCCTCCCCACTTCTTGTCCCATTTTGTCTCCATCTTACTTACTTACAAGAGGACATCTTATTATCTCAGCTTAACTACTTAAAGAGTCTTTGCAGAAAGACTTATTGGCGTTTGTTTGGAAGTGGGTACACACTTTATCAACTAGATCAGCCTTACCTACAAGCTTGTTGACACCTTCAAAGAGTTCAAATAGATTTATGAGACATCGTCTCCTTCTGCAAGAACTGTAATGACTTTTTCCAAATAAATCACATTTATGAATATGTCTACTGGTTCTCTTCTTTATTATTGTAGTTTTTACTCACTTACTCACTTTGGAAGTGAGATTTACTGATCTGTGGGTTTCCACATTTGTCCTGGAGTCCTTTTTCTCAAGGCTGAAGACACATTTTCCACTTTCCATCCTTCTTGTGGTGTGGTCAACTTAAATGACACTTTTCATGCTACATTTAGCTTTCTCTTAATCTACTGTTTGAGGTCTTTTAAAAACTCTTGACTGAGTATCATCTTATCTTGGTGCTTTCTTACCGTTCATTTTATTGATCCCTTCCAAAATGTCCTCTGCTGAAACTTCATTTAGGGACAATTCCTCATACTCTTCACTGCTGCACCACTAATGCACCCCTTTCCAGCCTGCCTCTATAATTTGTTCCCTATTATTACAGTTTCCTACCCCTCTGCCAAGTTTCTGAGGCATTTATTATGTCAATAACTTCCTTTAAGATCAGACATTCTAGTTCACCTCTTTTAGGCTTCAGAGCTGCAGCATTTGTATAGATATATTTCTACATTTTTTTTATTGATCTAGTTGCCCATTTTTCATGGGGCCTGCTTAGCTGGGGCTTTAATTGCTGAGCCCATTCTTTGCTATTTCCTTCCTCGATCTTATTGATTTCAGTCCCTTCCATTTTTCTAAATTACAAGGATTTTGTTATTTCTCTTGAAGAGGACTTCAAATCTTGAACCACGTGCTGCTGCTGATGTGGCGAGTCCCCACAAGTGCCAGCTATAAAAATACCTCATTGCTTTTGGATGTTTAAACCTTGCCACCTAGTTTCACATGGATCTATACAGCTTATCTTTCTTGTCAAAACGACCCAGGAGCTGCCTGCCTGCTGTCTGCGATTCCACTTCCCAAACTTCTTCTTCCCTTGCTGGTCTCACTGCTCACACCCTCCCCAACACCAGCTCCCTCCAAGCACCAAGTGCAGACACCAAAGTCCAGCAAAGGCCTCAACAGACCTGCAGAAAACGAGGATTCCTCCTGTGTTTTAATAATGCATTTCATTAACACCCCCTAGTAGGAGGCCTGCTCACTCATGTTTAATTTTCTTTTTTTCTCTGATTCCCAAATCTCTTCCTGGCATGCTTCAGGCAGTCAGTTAGACTTTTGTTTTTTGTATTTTGTTTCCTTTTTCATTTATGGGGCACACAGGACTTGTTTCTTTCTCTTTCCTACCGTTGATCATTTCCTCCAGTTTCTCAAGATCATCAGAAGTCTATTCCTGACCTTCAAAACCCACCTTGCTTTATCCACAAACCTTATCACTGAGCTCCTTGTTAAATCATATTGGTCAGAATTAAAAAAAAACAAAACAACTGACTAGAACTTGGCCCAGCAGTCCAAATAACCCCCCAGTCTGACAGTGCCCCATTGCCACCCACAGTACAGAAATACCTTCTCAGTGATGAACCTCAAGCCACGAGCTGCACAGGGCCTGCCAGGAGAATGATTTTGGCTGCAGATTCCCTCTCCCCTGTCTGGATCCAGACTGGAGTCCCCAGGGAGGAGGGCTGCCTGCTGGATGGACTATTTTGAGGACCCTGCAGCCCATCTTTGCTGGAAGCCCACCCACTGCCTCAGATCATGGCAGGATGTGAATGCCTCTGCACATATGCAATAAATCTCAGTGCCCCAGGAAGCACTGGCTTCCCCTATGCTTGCAAAATACAGTTCTGCATTAGGGAAAGGGCTACAACATATGGTCTCACCCTTATACAGAAACAAGGTAAGTGTCTCACCCAGCCAGAAATACTGGGCACACTGATATGGACCATATTTCTTTAGTCTGCTTCTGAGAGAATCATGTGGAACAGTTTCAAAAGCTTTCCTAAAGCAAAATATGTCCCATCTGCTGCCTCCTTTTCATCTACTAGACATTATTTTTTCAAAGAAGGAAATTAAGAGTAAGATTGCACAATTTATTCTTGGTAAATCTATGCCTTTTTTTTTTTCTTTTCCTGCTTTTTTATCCATTTGCTTTAAATTGATCATGTAATATTTTGTTCAGACCTCTTTCTGGGAGGAGAGCTAATTCCCTGATTTCTCTTTTTGAAAAAAGTGAAGTGTTTGCCTTTCTGAAGTGCTCAGTGATCTCACCTGCCTTCCAAGGGCTTCCAAAGGCAGCCACTAATGCTTCAGTAATTGCTTCAGCTACTGTCTTCATTGCCCACATGGCTTTCACAGCACATACCCCGAGCAGTCTGAGGTCAAAGCCCCTAATCTGGAGGAACAAAGAGAGAGAACAAATATAAAGCACAAAACCAGTGTAAAAGGGCACGAGGGACCAGGCTCTCATCTCACCTTTGAGGAAGCTCAGCCTCCTCTCACCCTGGCTGGTTTAGCAGAGCAAGGAACAGCACAGCAGAGTTTTAGCATGGCAGGAAGCTTGCCTTCCAGCTGAGGAAAAACAAGCTGGGGACTCCAGGGAGGCTCCATCTGAAAATACATTTTCAGCTGAGCACTTTTGGTCTGCTGTGCTGATGGGAATTCAAACACCAGGAGCACAGCAGCAGCCTGACACCCCATGACAGAGGGTTGCTGACTTGGAGGTCAGAAATATGAAGGGGTCTTTTATGAGACACCCAGGAAGGGCTGGGGAGGTGCAGGAGGTCCTACTGCATGTCACGGATTTTAAAGGGAAACGCAAGCAAAGGATCCTGGAAGGCAAAGTCAGACTGCTTGGGTAGAAGATTTAGCCCCAGGGTAATGTTGACAGTTTCTCTGAAATCCTTCCAGTAATATACACAACTCCAATTAGGCAGAGGGGAAGAAGATGATATCTGGAGGTGATAGTCTCCATCAAAAGTCAAAAGTGAAAGCAGACTTTGCACAAGGAAAACATATATGATGCATTTAATTAAGTGGGAGCTGGGGGGAATCTGTCATGAGCTCAGGCAAACAGATTGCTAAAGGCTGGCAAAACAAAAATACTCTGTACCCAGCTAGCTCAGAGACAAAAAGCTTACTGCAGGGATGGGAAGAGTTCATAGGTGAAACTGGATTACAGCAAGATGACATTGGACTAAGAAGCTAAAAAAAGGTGGCCCCCCAATTAAGGGCTATAAATGCACTCATAAAAAGTAAAAACTTTGAACAAAAGTAAGAATCAAAATTTGAATAAGAATAAAAAGATTAAAAATAAGAATAAAAATAAGACAGATTAAATAAAGCCCAGGTAACACAAGCAGACTTTGACACAGGAGAAAACAGTAAATCCCAGTAACAAAGTCAATGGCACGCCATAGGATGTGGCCATAAACTCCAGAAAAAGAGAGCATAAGTCATAAAAGTGAAAGAATTCTTTTTTTTTCTTTTTCTTTTCTTTTTTTTTTTTTTTTTTAATGTCAAATAAAATGTTTAAAGGAATCTAGCCAGACTGAAATTCTTACTGGAAAGGACCAGACACTCAAACTGCCTGGCAGTGAGAATGTAAATCTATGAGTCGAGTTCTCCCATCAGTCACCAGAGAAAGAAGACTGAGTGCTTAATGTTGAGAGGTGAAATACTAAACACGGGGACCTCTATTATTCATAAATAAATCAATAGAATGGCAGAAAGGAAAAAAAAAGGTGAGGGAACCAATTTGTAGAGACACGGCATGACAGCTTTTCAGAATGACTGGATCCTGAACACCCCAGCAGAGATGCTGCTCTCTGCTTAACATTGAGCAAGGCACAAGAGGAGTAAGTTCAAGAAGAGGCAGTCACTGAACCAAGGAGAATCGGGGCTGCTCTTCCAGAACAGAAAAGTGCCCCTTGGAGTGCAATGGTTCTGCCTCCCCAGGTCTGCACGGGCAAGGAGCTCAGCACAAAGGCTGAAGGAGAAGTGATTAGAAATAAGGGATCCGCTCAACCTCTGGGTACAGCCTCACTGCAGCCACCAGAACATCTCATTCTGCTGCTCACATTTAGAGCTGCTGAAAGATTGGGCTGGGGGCAGAAAAGAGCCATAAAGAGTATATGAGGAGAGGAGAACATGTAAGTGGCAAACTTAAACAGCTCAATTGTGAGGCGATTCGATAAATACTTTCACAAGGGGGAAATATCAACCAACACTTTTTAATCTAGCAGAGACAGAAGAAAGACTACGGGCTGAAAAATGAAAGTGATTCAAACCAGAAATGAAACACACATTTTTTAACAGCAGTGATGATTAAATTTGGGAACAAACTACCACCTGAAGTGATGGATTTTGTGGCTCTTGACATCTGGAACATATGCTCCTGTGAAAAGTTCAAGTTTTGATAAATAAGAATTCTCTTTCCCTGAAAAACAATTTTGTCAGAAAATTCTGAGCTGCTATTTGGATTACTTGTCTATTTTTAAGCACCAGAGAAACAGCCTTGTACATTGGAAGTTGGTCAAAATGATAATTAAAAGCAGAATAATGGAATTCCAAGATAAGGAGCACGATACAGTAGGAGCTAATTATCACAGTGTCTGAAATGAAAAGTTTGCAACACTAATATTTTAGAATTATTTGAACAGATTTTTATAGAAATTATCAAATAGGGACTGCTTGACATAATCTCCTTGAAGATTCACAAGGCTTCTGAGAGTCCTTTGGAAGAAAAGCCTATTCCAGCAGATTCCTGCATGGCCAGAGATCACGGATGCTTTCTGCAGCCACCCACCCACCCAAGGTGTGCAGAGAGCACTAACAGCCAGAAAACTGCCTGGAATATCAGACACAAGCATTGCACTACGAGCTCTGGCATTTCTGCAGAGGTGCTAAGTGGCATTATTCCCAACCTAATTTTTGTAATTGCAATCAAGGCACTGAGAACTCTCTCATAAGTGCTTTTAATACACTACAGGAATGAAATATGACACATAAGGCCCTGACAACCTGACATCATTAAATACACCACCATCATTAACAAATGTGCCAAGGAAGAAGGCTCAGGCATCTGTATGGGACTCAAGCAGAGGAGTTGGGCTCCCCTTTTTGAGTAAAATACTTGCAAAGGCTCCAGCTCATCCTGACTCAATAGAGCATCATTGGGGAAAAAAACAAACATCCCCCTGGGATTTTTCATTGGAATGAGAATTGTGGCACTTCTCAGTAAATGTCAGGCTTATCAGTGCTGTGAGTAAGCATCAGGAGGCTCTCAAACAAGCTGACTCTGTTCATTTTTTCTCAGAACTGTATGTAATATTCTTCTGGCAAGGAACAACTCTTTTAGTAGACTGCAGCACAAATCTGTAAAAGAAGCTTGCCTCAGCTCTGGTCCAAAAACCAAAAGAGATCAAGAATAGATGAGAAGGCAGTAGAAAGATCTGCTTTCTGACTACACAGCTTGGATCACTTGGAGTTAAAGGGATACAAGAAATAGAAATTTCTCCTTTTCAGATGACAACAGCTGCAGTAATTGTTTGATAATGTCCTTCTTAGTACCTGTTTACCTACTTCAAATTACATCAGTAGCTTCAAGGGTATTTTTGACCTGCGAGTGTTTAAAGACATCAATACTTGCAACACATCTCCATCCCTTTATAAAGAGCCTCTCTTTATTTCCACCGTGTAGCTTTTCTCTTCATATTGCTAGATGAGACCTAGCAGCCTGGTGGTGAGATCTTCATTAGCATTCAAATAAAAATTCATTGTTTGCTTGGAGAGCAGGGAGAGGAGTTCAGCGTTCACTGCTCAGTGTTCACCGGTGCCATCACAAGTGTTTACATTCAGATCTGTGTTTCATTTTCTTTTGACAGAACATAAAGCAGAAGGGAGGCTGCACTGGGTCAGAACAAAGGGGCCTTTGCTGCAGTGTCAGGTTTTCAGCACAGGTGCTTGGGAAAGGAGTTTAAGAACACACCAGGCCTGCAGCGGCGCCTTCCTGGAATATTCTTCTGGTTTCCAACAATATGTGCCTTGGGACTTTTCCAGCCACAATCCTTGGGTTTACTATTTAACAGGTTATGCTTTAACTCCTCCCCATTAACTTTTCCTGGTGCTCCCAGAGCACAAGTAAACTCTGAGCATCCACAATATCCCACGGCAAGGGATTTTACAGCGACATTACACGTTTTGTGGGGAGCCATCAACCAGATTAAATTGATTCCCAGTCATTTCCTTGGAAGAGGCTCTAAGGGAGCTTCTTGGTTCACAGAGAAGGTGGCAAGGGGCATGTGAGTGAGAGGTAAAAATCATGGTGACAGCCACGACACGTGGATTGTGCAGGCAGATGGACCACGGGTCTGACCCACCAGAGCCTTCCTTCTGCTGTCATGCCTAGGTCAGCCCAGTTGCATCTTCCAAGAGCACTAAGTGACCCATGAAATGTGGTTGCTCACTAAAAAAGCCTTCTGTAGTATTCTGGGGTTTATCCATTTCATCATTTTATTCTTATAAATTCTCCTCAGCACAGGCTCCACTGTGACTTTCTGCAGCCCTCGCTCAGCCCTGTCCTGGGGAGCTCCTCAGGGGCTGTCACATCCACCACCTCCCATCCCTCCTGCAGGGAGACTGGTTTAACTGAGGGGTCACACACCACAGTAGCTCCATAATTGTGTTATTTGTTTTCCTCCAGAGCTCTTGAGTGATTACCACGTGGTCCTGGCAATTTCTGACTCTTCATCTCACCAATTAGTCCTAAAGGGCATTTTTAATGTCACTTAATGTGAGGCAGTTCCTTATATTTGTCCCCATAAGTTTGGCTCTCATGGGAGAAGAGCCTACCTGAAGGCTTTCCCCCCTTACAAAAATCCTTTTAGAGACTGGTCATCTCTTGACCAAACCTCTGGAAAAGTACCTAGTGCTGACAATTTTGAAAATATTTTTACTAACATTTTTATTATTCCTTTAGAGAGTTAAATTTTTCCCTTGCCTACCCTACAGACTTGGCTTCACAGCTAATGCTCTTTTTTTTTTTTCCTCCTTTGCCTTTATTAGCTCAGAAATCCCAGATTTTGAATACTCTCTTCTACTCTGCTGGTAGAATATTGCCTTTTTGGTCCCTTGTAGAATTATTTCACTTAGTGATATATTGCTCTGAGCTTCAGATAGGGTGGGTTTTATCTAGTTTCTTATCTCCTGCATCCTTATAGCAGCTGCTTTTAATTTCCTTTTAAGAAGCTCCTGCACTTTTGAGTGGGTCCCATTTTTAAGTTAGGTATTACTGTGAGGTAGGTGTGGGGGAAAATCAAATAGTCCTAAGATCCTCTGTCATGAATCCCTCTGAAAAAAAGCCAGGTATCCACCAAGGGGTTTTCAAAGAAGGTTGAAAGAGGAGATCTAACACCTCCAGCTGGAAGGGGAAGGGTGGGGAGGGCTCTGCCACAGGACTGCAGGGAGCAGGGACCTGGATGTACTCTGTCACCCGTGGCCTTTCTGCAGCAGGCAGCACCACTCCTGTGCTAGGAGGGCTCTGGGGAGGCTGCAGGGAGCCCACATGCCTGTCCTTACACCATGGATCCCACCTCTTGCTGAGGTGCTCAGCATTCTTGGTGCTTACAGGGATTCATGACTCCTGGATGACAAGAAATGATGTGCTGCTTTTGCTTTTCTGGGAGGCTGGCATGCAGCTCACCTGGAAGAGCTGAGCACACACCAAAAAAAAAATAAAAAAGTGTCCAGTCCTCAGGGATGCAGCATGGGCCATGCAAGGGCAAGCAGGCAGGCAGGACAGGTCTGCAGCAGGCGGGCAGGACAGGTCTGCAGCTGGTGTCCCTCCACACGTGGATGTGACAGCAGTTGGTCAGGGTACGTGGGTCTGTCCAGGCAGCTTTCTGCTCACAGATGCAGCACAGCAGCACTCTGGCCGTGGGGACAAGCTCTTTCCTCAGGCAGGTCAGTTTACAAAATGGAATATAAATGGAACCAGAAAGCAGGCAGCTGGCAGAAGCCAGGCAGGCCCAGAGATCCACCAGGGCTCCCAGACACAGACTGACCAGATGTCCCAGCATCGCCAGGGAGCTGCGCGCCCAGCCCAGCGCAGGAACTGTGCTTGGCCTCCTGTTGGGTTGGCTTCCTGCAAGATCGCTGGAAAATGCTGCTGGGTTGAGAATTCCTTCTCCCTTCCTGGAATCAGTGCTACCCTAGGTTTGTGGAGCTGGTGAGCACCAACGGGGAATAAATCAGAGCCTGGAGGAACTCCGCTCTTCCCCCCGCGCGCTCCTTAGTGCCGCAATCCGAGAAATGGCAACTCCAGTGAGCACTGAGGAGTGAGGGGGAGCCTCTTCCTCACCATCCTGTTACCAAACCTGACTGCTGTGCAGCACAATGTGCTGGGAGAGAGCTGGGGCTCGGCTGCCTTTCTCCCTTTCATGCAGTCATAGAAACTGCCAAGCTCAGGTGGCTCTGTGATCTCCAAGCAGCCAGCCTGCCTGCCTGCCTCCCCCCTTGCCTAGCTACACATTTATTTTTAAAGCATTCCATTGTTGCTGCAGCTCAGCTCTTTCAGACAATTTTCACGTCATTATTATTTCTGTCTCCTTAGAATGTACCTGCTTAGGCAATTTTCATCTCGTTGTTTTTTGTTTGGGGTTTTTTTTCCCCAAACCAGTTCATAGTAATATGTTAACAGCTACTTTGTCGTGAAACCACCCCAAGTTAATACTCAAAAGTCTATTAAGAAGTGACTCAGCTCTGTGTTAGAAACCCCATGTCCTCAGCCTACTCACACCCAGCCCGTTTCCAGCCTCATGGTGAGTACCTGCCTGTGGAGGGTACCCACAAAACCAAAGGCCACCAGAAAGCAAGAACACTTTTCCACACACAAACGACTTCCAGGGTACTTCAACAGCTCCTGAAGCTTAAAGGACCAGGCAGTAGAAGGGGATCTACACAGCAAAAGATGGGGGAGAAAAACCTAAACAAAAATAGATGGGAAAGATTCCTAACAGTGCCCCCCCACACATTTCAAACTTCCTGCAGCCAGCGTGGAATACATCTGCCTCCATCTGGGGAGTCTGATGACACTTGTGATTTCCCTCCTCTGCCAGCAGCTCCATCTTCCAAACAGTTCAAGCCACAACCATGCTGGTAACTCTACATTTTTGCCCTTTGCAATACTGAATTCAGGCAGAAATCAAAGTTTCTGAAAACCAGCAAATCCTCCACCCCAATGCGAGGCAGAATCCTTTCTTCCTTGACTCATATGTTGGAATGTTCACCTAAATACACACACCTTTCCTACCCACACAGTCTCCAGCCCCCAGCAGAAGCTACAAGAGGAGGTGCAGCACCTTCCTTTGGGAAGAGCAAACTCAGAGTCACGTAGGCACCCTGAAGAGGAGACACCAAAACTCATCACACACACACTTCTTGTTGAGCTGTGCAAAGGTTACTCTGCTCTCTGAATAAGCCCGTGTCAACAGTCAGCATATATTAGAGCTCAGAAAACTCTGCAGAGGAGATCCAAGCCTTCTGGGTTAAAAGGTTATGAAATTTAGCCTAATCTCTATTTCTGTTTTCTTAATGCTCACTACCAATCTATTATAGGCAAAGAAGCCAGAGCAGCTCAAAATTAAGGTTTCCCAACTTCTTTTCCATGACCCTGCCCATGTTTCTGCAAGACTGTTCAGACCTGTAGCTCAAACTATTCAGAATTCTCCCAAGCCAGCCTGAAATCTCTTTCTTAAATTAAGCTGATTTGCACTGTAATTTCTCAGACTGAAATAAAATAATGTATTTTTGTGAAAATGTTCCTTCCACCAGTCTCCTGAGAGTCTTTGTGTCTCTCTGCTTTATCACAGGAATTCCACATGGAGCACAGGATTTCTCCTGGTGAGAGGTTTGCATCTGTTGCCTTTACAACTGTCCCCAAAGTTTTACATTCTCAAACAAGTGGAGCCACCAGCAGTCATCTTCCACAAGCCAAGCAGAATAATTAAGGTACCAAAAGATTTAACATCCAGGAAAAGAAAACCACCAGAATAATCTGAACGATTTCTAAGATCACAGAAACTAATCAGGAGATTCACACTGTCAACACGAATTCCTCATCAGCAAAACAAGCTGACTCCATCTCATTTACCCCTCTGATGGATAAGGCTTCGTGGGGAGGGAAGCAGCAGAAAGCACCTACCTCAATGTCACTGCCAGAAAGCCCAAATGACACAAATCCGGTTGGAATCTGCACCCTGAGAGGAGTTTCCAAAGGTTCACTGTGAAATTTAAAGGACAAATTGAACGGTTACTCAGCTGTTCATAAGTTCCATTCAATATTTTATTGATAGCCTGGATGGGGGAATAGACTGTGTGTTTATTAAATCTGCCAAGATTAAATCTGCCAGGAGTGGCTCCAAATACGTGGGGAACAGCAGTATTAAAAACTTGGGACAAGCTGTCTATAAAGAGAGGAGTCATCTCAACTGCTAAAAGCACAGAGCTTTAACTCAGGCAGGAGTAAAGTGCACAGATACAAGACAGACATCAGCTGGGCAGAAAGCAGTCTGGACAAATAAATAAATAAAGCTCTGAAGGTTCTGATAGATTACAAGCTGACCAGGGGTTATTGTCCTGAGCAAAGAGAAAACACCACACAGATCTATTAACAGAAGAATTACCTGCAAGACATCTTGCAGTCCTTTCTCTGTCCTCAGTGACAGCAACACTTCAGTGCAGAGGCACATCCAGTCTTGGGCACTGCTCCTCAGGAAAGGCTGACAGGCTAAGCAGCAAGAATAACAGCAGTGGTTAGAGGTCTGGAAAACATGACCTGAATCAAAATACTGAGAACACGAGGTGCTCAAGAGAGAGGAGACCACAAAGAGATGCACTAACAGTCCTGGCAGAGGCAGGATGGGGGCAGTAACAGTTCTGTAGCAGTAACAAGGCTGCTACAAAATGGGAGAGAAGGCCAAGAATGTCACAAGCAGATCTGATTCTGCTGTGGATGAAGGAGATGGATTAAGTGATCCACTGAGATTCCTTACAGCTTCACTTTTCAATGCTGGTGATTAGAGTTTGTCTGTACTCAATTTGTCCTGATGTACCCCAGTGACTTCATCCAGCAATTGCTCATGCACATTTACATCATTTCTGCATTAACATCATCATTAAGGTAACAATGTTTTACGTTCATCTTACCATCTCAAGGCTATCTGTCTTACAATACCTTATCAAAATGCTATTTGCCAAACCGGCTTGACTCACAAACTCATTAATCAAAAGGCATTTTAATAATAGTCCTCAAATGGTAATTCAATAAAGTCTTTGTATCTTGATTTTCCTTTCTAGCCAGCGCAGTGGGCACAGGGGTTTGCAATCACCTGGCACCACTGCTCTCAGACTCAAAGCATCCAGATTAGCTCTGCGGGTGGCAGTCTCCCATTCCACTGCCATAATTCATCTCCAGCCACCTCCCCAGAGGCCATCAAAACCAGTTTAAGAGGCAGTGGCCAGCTTGCCTGACATGATAATTATTTACTCTGGGGGCCAGGGGAAAGCAGCACTGCCTTATCAAATAATTATCATCAATTCCCAATATTGATCAGAACCAGCCATAGCTCAGCTTCCCACAGGATTCATCAAATCAAATGGCTGCTGGAAGGAGAACAAAGACCCTTGTGAAGTCGGGCAGGTTCTGTGGTTTATGAAATTACACCTCAGCTTCACAGTGTACAATCACTTAAATCAACATCATCCAAACCCAGAAATGATACAAGGCAGCTTGTTAGCTCTGGGACCCCTACACCACTGTTAAATGGGGCTGATTATGCCAAGAGAGTGGAAACCCAAGTGATTCCAGATTCATCACCTTAATTCTTTACGTTTCCTTCTCAAGAATTCACTCTGCTGTCACTTTCTCTTCCATTTTGATTACCTTCTTTGCAACATGTTGGCTTTTCTTACTTTTTACTGAAGAATTCTTAATTATTTTTACTAATAATTAAGCATGCCTTTTCATCAAGCTAGCAGCTAATTACTCCTGTTCCTACCCAGCTTGCTGGGAAACAGTCAATTCATCTGTATCCTTATCACTCTCCCTGTTGCTAAGCAGTCCAGTGCTAGTCAGCAGCTGCACTCTAACTGCTTGTAGCATGGCTCACCCTGGCTCTGAGAGCACTTTTGCAGTAGCTGCTGGTGCTTCCAGCCTCCAGTAAATGTTTTTGCACTGCTAAGCAAAGCTCTAGGCACAGGTTGAAGTGCAGCCCCTCTTTATCCCCATCAGTTTCAGAGCAGCTTTGGAGCTGCTAAGCAGCTGACTACTGACTGCAGCCCCCTGCTGTCCACAGGCTCTAGTCCTTTTGGGGTCCTTAAACAAGTCCTTAAACAAGACTTTGTTCCATGCACACTGAAGTCATGACCTGGGCTAAGCTCTGCTTCTCTGGCACTCACACACTGTCCTTCCAGACTTCCTGGTGCTCCAGATCATTCCATGACTCTTCCCCACTTTGGTTCCCACCAGCACAGCACAAAACCACTCAAGCCAAGTCAGTAACTGACTTCAGTGCTGTGGGGACAAACCAGCCCAGATTGCTTTTTTTTTTTTTTTTTTCCCCTCCCCAATTACCTGTCATTTTATCTGCTGTAGGATGACAGAGAAGCTGATATTCCAGGGCAGGAATTCCCACTACCTCCAGCCCTGGCAAGCCACAACCTTCCTTATTTCTCAGTTAAAGAAATTTGTGAAATTAACCTAAGTGACATGTCAGTGCTGGGTATTTCTAGCCTCCTCAGGACTAGGCTAGGCCAAAAACCTTAATTCTCTTATCCAACTCAAGGCTACATGTTCTGAAACAAAGATATGTTGGCACATGCAGTGGCTGTGCTTAATTCCAGAGAAAGGGAATTTAAAAATTAGGAAATTTGTTTAAAAAAAAAACGCCCAGAGTGGCAGCCAGAAAGGTAAGATGTTTTCAGGTGGCAGGTAGACTATTTTAGGATTCTATATTGGAGGCTCAAAGCAAATGCATGTAACTTGTCAAGAGAAGACTTGAGGAAAAACAAAAAGCCAGCATCATAAACCAGGAGGATCAGGAAGGCTGCTGGAAGTTAAAAGGTATCCTGCAAAAAGCTGAAGTTGTGTCTGAAAAGGGAGAACTAAAAAGAACATAAATTTTGGCAGATTTAATGTAAAAGCACAGACCGAGGAGAGAGTTTAGAAGCAGTTTGCTAAAGAAATAAATTTTAAAAAGTAGTAAATCCTACTTGAACACATCAAGAGTAAGAAGCTTGCAAGAGGCAGCGAGATAAACAGGTATGAAAGAAGCAGTCAGAAAAGATAATTCCGTCGCCAAAAGAAATCCCAAACCTCTCTTTCTTAAATCTCTGTTCACCAGGAGAATCTCAGAGAAGCTGTGTAACCAGTGTCATGTTTATGAGGCACTCACAGGAGGCTTGTCTGAATTTGAGGTTGTTAAGAGCAGGTGACAAAGCAGAGGAAACGAGGAACAACATCACTGGGCGCAGATGATACTCGTAGCAGATTTCTACAGACTGTTAAATATGAATCATCTGAACTAATACCCTGAGAACCTAACCTTTTGCTGAAAATTGCTGTAATTATCAAAGGGCTGAGAAGTAACTAATAAGAAATCAGTTTTTAAAAATAAATCCAGTGGTGGAGTGAGGAAACCGCAGATCACTAAGTCTAATGTCCATAGTGGTGATATTGGCAGAAGCTCGAGTAAAGAACAGAATTAGTGAATACATGAATAAAAGTAACACATTAGGGAAAAGTAAACATGACTTTTGTAAAAGGGATCTGAGCCTCCTAAATCTGCTGGAATTCTTTGAAGTCAAAAGCATGTAAATAGCAGAGATCCAGCTGAGAAATTTTCCCTATATTTCCAACTCACCCCAAGCTTCCAGAAACATCAGACATTGAAGGTCTCATCAAAGGCTCTTAAATAAACTAAACAGCCAGGGACTGCAGGTAAGTACCTCACAGAGTTAAATAATAGTTTAATACTAGAAAAAAGAAGATAAGACCAAAGGATGAGTTTTCACAGTGGAAGATGATTATCAGTAAAGTCCCACGGGGATCAAGGACCATGGTGTTCAGTGTGTGAAGAAGTGAAAGCAGACAGGAGAGTGAGGAAGAATTTTGATAAAAACAAAATTAATCAGGATAATATTTAGTACAAAAAACTTAAAAGATCTCACGGCACTGAGCAGTCTCATGATGAAGTGGAAGATAAATTTCAGTCCTGACAACTATCATCTGGCTATCCATGAAGAGCAATACTACAGGCAAAGTGATGGGCCCTGAACCAGTTGGCACAATTTAGGAAATGCATCCTGATGTTCTCATAACTAGTCCTACAAATACATCCCATCATTGCCCAATAGCAGTCAAAAAAATAAAAAATAAAAAATTTCAGAACTGTTTGGAGAGAAGTTTGACTTTGCCACTAAATGAGCTGCTGGTACCTCGAACACCAAGTGTAGTTTTGGTAACCTCACTTAAATAAAAAGCAACAACAAACCAAAAAAACCCAGAAAAGATACATGGCAGAATGACAAACATGGTGAGTACAACACTGCTTCCCTGTGAAAAACAAGATTACAGACAAAAGTTGAAGAGGCTGAAGTGATCACTTGCCATTTGTCTTTCCCAATTGTTCTGGTGCCAGGGAGGGGAGAGGGCCCCCCCCAGAAGAGCTCTGTCATGGGCATGTTCTGTTCAGCTCCTGCAGCCTCCAGACCCTGACAGACCTGGGATCCCGCTGACATTCCCTGGGATGCAGCTTGGTTCTGTACAGCCCCAGTGTGTGTGCAGGGAGAAAAGGTAAGGGGGGAGGAAAGGCCAAACTCAAGACTGCTGTAACTTGCAGTACCTTGTTTCCATTACTTCTAAATCATAACTCATTAGAGGTCTCCCTTTCCCATCTGCCTGCCCCAAGCTAGAGTTTCAGAATTAAAACAAATACAGAACCACTCAGGCAGCACCTGACTGCAGCGACCCAGCCCTGCTGCTCACCAGCCCCTGTACTGATGCATTTTAACACAGCTCCTCTCACCTTTTTACATTTCTCTCATTTTTCAAAGTCCTTTGAGCACTGTGGTTCAGGCTGTTAACCCAGCTCCTTCAAGGACAGCACTGCTTCTTATGCAGTGGCTAGAACCAGTTGGTCCCACACCTAATAACACCTTCAACTACCAGCAAGCTATTAATAACATGCAAGCAATCATTTCCATTGCAAGCGGGTGCCTAGAAATCAGGAGCTGCACAAAGAGTTCCTTCCATCCCAAATGTTACTGTCCCATTGTGCACCTCAGAGTTTAGCTGAGTAATAGAGGGAAGGTAATAGAGGGAAATAGTCTGTAGCAAACAGAATGTGTTTGCTTTCACAGCTCACCTCCTGCTCCTCTACACTCAAACAGGCTCTCACTCAGTGACAAGACCACAGCTGTTGCCATCTTTTCCTTACCTGCTGAGTGCAACATTTAGCTTGAGGGACACTGAAGTTTTCTGTTTGTTAGTTATCAGGTCAATAACTCTCACCTTATCCCTTCAGTTTCCATTCTGCTGATCAAACCTGTCAGCCTTCCTTGAGTGGTTCCTGGCCCTCAGAAGAAATCACATTAAATTGGCACAACCAAGTAAATCCGTAAGGGATGTGCTCCTGACTTACCAAAGGGAAGGGGGGAGGGCAGTCATTTCTCTTCCTTCTTGCAGGGCTCCCATGTCCGAGAGCTTTGAGCTGTCTTGAAACCCTCCCTGGGGATTCTGCAGTTCAAGTCAGCTCAGGTCTTCAAATAAGGCCCAGAGGAGATGTCTGTGGAACTGAAATTGATACGTTTAAGTGCAAGAGACAATCGTCATTTCTTGGAGTATAAGCTAAAAATACCCAGAAGAAAAGTGGAATACATAATGGAGATTTTAAAGATCTGTGACATACCAGAGCCTGCACGAGGGTTTTAATGAGAGAGGGAAGGCAATTTAATTGGTCAGTGGGAACAGATGCTTTGCAGGGTGAGTGGGCTACAGCAGCTCCCATGCCCGTGGAATGCCCGGAGCTCCAGGGCTGTGCTCAACATGGCTGTGACAAGGCCCTGTCAGAGGAGAGCATCATCAGATGGGCAAGAGCCTTAATAACCAACATCTCTGTGCTGTCAGATCACAGAGCCCAGCCACGAGGAGAAAGCCCTAAAAAGAGGAGTCCAAAGCTGACAGAGGAACGTTTTGGAAGGTAATTGCACCGCTGACCATCTCTGGTTGTCATTTATTTAATTATTATGCCAGGCATGAAGCTAAAGCAGCCCAGTTAAGTTTGAAAGTCTTGTTAAGGCAGCGTTAACAGGGAGCTGCTGAGCAGCAGGGTTAAAATCAGCAGGCCTCCCTGGTGAAAACTCTCCTGGAGTGTTTGTCAGTGCTGGTAGGAAACCCAGAAATAACCTCCCCAGCCCATTCAATTAGAGGCAATCACCACCCAGGCTCCCTCCACTCCTGGCATGGCTCATCAATCAGCTCCTCTGTCACCGTGTCTCCTCTCATAGCAGTCAGCAGAAGGCTGGGAGCTCCCTCCCCATCCATGTGACATTTACTGTCAGGGGCTGTCAACACCAAGAGATTCTCCCAGGGCTTCCCAGTTCATCACAAAGCAACGAGATCTATCCCCAAAACGTGCTCCCAGTTCCAGCTCTGGATTACAGGGTCTGACTGAGGGGCTCTGCAGGGAAGACTGAACAGGCAGGGCCAGCTACAGCTTCTGCCCAAACACCTTTCCTTTCTTATTTTCTTGTTAGAAAAGTGCAATCCTATTAAGAGAGGTTTGAGGCCCACGACTAATTAGGACTCCCTCAAAAATGCCCCTTACAAACTCGTTGAGAGCAAGATGAGGCTGCTCACTGGGAAACTCAGCCCTCTCACCTCCAGCACTGATCCTGCATTCAGGATCCTGCTTAACACCACAGTGACCTAGTGGAAAAAATGTATAAAACTTAATAAATTGCAGCTGGCAGTATTGACAGAGTGTGCATAGACACATTTGCTTTTGCATGAAAGTATTCTCAGAAACCTAATAAAGTAAAATAAACAGATTTTCTTTGTCTGTGAGCTGTGAAACCATATCATCTGTAATTACGTTTCAAGTAGACTTGGTCAAAGTGAAGGATGAGGTGGTTTGGGGTTCTTTTTTCTGGCTAGAGGAAAAAAGAAACCAACACTGCTGTGTATCAAAGCTTACAATTTCAGCCAAGATACTTTGTTCAAGACACAGAAAAAGAAACAGGTATGTGAAAAACTAACTTACCACCAGGAGACAAAAAGAAGCAGCTCCAGCACCCAGGGAATAAAGATCCAGCAGCAGAAATGTCTCAAAAATATAACCAACAACTTGGGGACAGGTTGATTTTTGCTGGGCTGTAAGAGGAGGACAGGCATTAGTGAGTGCTGAAGCCAGGTAATAAATGAGTGTTTTCAATTACAGGGTTTTTACAAGACCTCAGAAGGTGTAAAACCTCCTGGAACTTTGATGTTTGTTTTTAACTTGCTTTCTTGCAACATCTGGTTTCCTCTTGCCACCAAAACAAATCTTTTCCTTGAGGGACCCGGTGCTTGTTTCCCTAAGGAGCAAAGTGTTTATTACTCCTAGAATTCTGTGTGAAAACCACCCCAGCTCCCTGTGTCAGCCTGTGGATCCTGGATGCAGCAGTGCAGGCAGCATCCCATTTCATCCCCTGTGCCCCAGGCCCTGCTGCAGGCAGGGAAGGAGCAGGCACTGCCCTGAGCTCTGAGCTGCTCCCATCAGAGCAGGCAGGCTGGGGAAGTCTGGCTGTTCCCAGACACCTCCTCATCCTCCTCCTGCTGCAAACAAAGCTGCCAGGAGCAGCTGGGCCATCCCCTCCTGGAGACACAGGCTAAGGAGAGTGGTTTAGAGTTGCCACCCCTTCTCCTGACCCTTTTCAGAGGATGATCTCCCTGAGAAGTCCTGATCACTGTCACCTTTCATGACAAGGGACACTTCTCCCAGCACATAGGAACAAAACACACTCAGCAGCCCTGTGCCTGCACAGCTCCCTTCATTGCTCTCCATCCCAGACAACACCTCTGAACTTTCCCACCTCAGCTTTGTCTTGCTCTGGGCACTCCCTTTTCCTCCTCCTCCTTTTCCTCCTCCTCATTTCCCTCCTTTTCCTCCTCCTCCTCCTCTCCCTCTCCTCCAGCATCTCCAGGGCTGACACTGCTCAGCTGCTCTGGCATCCTCAGTCAGGAATCACAGCTCTGCTGCTGACTTGCTGGTTGCAGAAAAGACACAAAGATGGGGACACCAAAAAGAAAAAGGCACCAAACGGCTGGGGATTTGTATAAAAAACCACAAACCAAACCCCCAAACAAGCAAAGCAAACAACTGGGTCTAACAGCATTAAAAACAGTGATTAGCTGAGAAGATCTTGAATGAACCAATCCCAATTTAAGTTTTGGGAGCATTAATTACTGACATGCACTTGATGAGTGAGAAAATTAGGGTGAGATTACAGAGTACAGATGCTGATATTTTGCATGTAATTTTCATCCCCAAACAAACTGTAGTAGCTTAGGAAATACCAGCCTACTAGCAAGAGACAATTACAAACAGTTACCAAAACAGACAACTAAATGACTTTGTAATTAAGGTATTAAGCCAAATCTGGGGTGAAAAGGATAAAGGATTTGTATCCCACATGACACTAGACACACACACACACAAAAAGCTATGGAAAACCCAACAGAAATTCAGTAGTTTAAAGCAAGTGCTTAGGCTGATGAAAGAGAGTGATTACCTATATCCTGGAAAGCCACACTTGGAGCTCAACTTGGAGCCAGCCAAGCATAAAACAGAGATAATACTGAACAAGAACTGTGAGACCATAAAAGGAATTACCAGCAAGGAGAGAACCACTGTGCAGAGAGGCTGCCAAAATGACCCAGGCTTTCTGTGCCCACGGAACACAGAAATAAACACGAAATAAACATGAAATAAACACGAAATAAACATGAAATAAACACGAAATAAACATGGAAGAGCTGGAATGAGCACAAGGGCAGCAATATTCCCACTTCTGAAGGAAGCCACCAGGGTGAGGAGAACTGAAAGCCTTTCCTCATCTCTCTCAGGTTGGGAACTCTGCCATCTCCTGGGACAACACCTCTGGGACAGCCAGAGCAGCACAGAGCAGACCCCAGCCAAGGGAAGTCTCTGGTTCCATCACCAAACCCGGGGGCAGCACAACCCAAACCCTTTGGCCACACTTTCCCTTCACAAATGCTCTGCCTTCCCGCCCACTTCCCCAGACACAACTAATCCCAGCAGTGATTACAGAACACTAACTGCCCGAGCTCCTCCTCACACCTGGAATTACTTTTGTGTTGTTTATTTCTTGCTATTTTTGCTGCAGGAAACAAACTTTGCAGGCTGCAGCTTTACGTCCAACCCAACCCCAGCACCCCCCCTGCCACCATTCCGGGGCAGGAGAAGTCCCGGGACTGTCACAGCTCTGGGGTGACCGCTGCGTGGGGTCCCACACTCCCACTCCTCACCCTCGGGGCTCGCAGACCTCCAGAGAAGGGGGCACCGCACCCCTGCCAAGGGGAAAACGCACGGGGGGTCCCCAGGACACCCCCCGGGGGGGCACTGAGAGAGCCCCCCAGCACCCGCTCCAAGGGACCCCGACCCACACGGGGACCCCCGGGGTCTCCACGTGTCTATGTGTCCCCAGCAGGGACCCCCGGGGTCTCCACGTGTTTGAGTGTCCCCCAGCAGGGACCCGCGGGGTCTCCACGTGTGTCTGTGTGTCCCCAAGGGGGGACCCGCGGGGTCTCCACGTGTCTGTGTCGTGTCCCCCCCCTCCCAGGGGGGAACCCCCGGGGTCTCCACGTGTCTGTGTGACCCCAGCAGGGACCCCCGTGGTCCCCACGTGTGTCTGTGTCCCCCAGGGGGGACCCGTGGGGTCTCCACGCGTGTCTGTGTGACCCCAGCAGGGACCCCCGTGGTCCCCACGTGTCTGTGCCCCCCCCCCCGGGACCTCTCGGGGCCAACCCCGCACACCGCCGGGTCGGCTGGGGGCGGGCAGGTCGGGCGCCACTCTCCCTCCTCTCTATGGTATGGCGCCGCTCTGCCCTTACCCGCCCGCGGTGCTCAGGCCGCCCCAAGCCTGCCCTGTGCCCGCCGGCCCCGCTCTGCCCGTTTCCCGGTGTGGGGGGAACACCGACACCGGTACCGACACCGATACTGCCTGCCCGCGGGAGCCCCGCTGGGCTTAGCCTTGCCCGCTCCTTCCTCTCTATGGCCCGGGCCGGCGTCGCTCGGCAACGCGCCCTCTCTATGGTGCGCCGGGCGGGATGTGGCGGCTGCTGCTGGGCCGCGGGCTGGCCCGGTGCTGCCCGCCCCCGGCCCGAACCGCCTGGGCCGCCGGACCCGCTGCCCCCGACCGACCCAGCACCGAGCGGTGAGTGCGGCCCATCCCATCCCGCGGCCTCGGCGGGGGAGTTTCCCCTGGTGCCGGAGGGGCCGGGTCTGGGTCTGGGTCAGCGGGGGGATCCCGGGCTTCACGCTGTTCTCCTGGGGCTGTTCTAGGGCCGCCGGCTGCCGGGATGGACCCGGGGAGAAGCCCCTGCCCCGCCTGGGGTCCCGCGGCTCCGTGCTGGAAGCAGTCACCTGGGTGAGGAGCAGCGGGCTGGGCCGGGGGGATTCCCCCGGAGACACTGGGGGAGCCTCCAGGGAAGGGCGGAGGGGTTGGGGGGCTCCGCATGGAGGGGTTGGGGGGCTCCGCATGGAGGGCCCGGGCTGGAAAAGGGGACAAGAGGAGGGAGGGGCGGGGGATTTTCCGTGACTGTGTCCGCTTCTCCTCAGGGAGCGCTGGGAGCGCTGCTCCTGCAGCTGGTCAGACACATCTCCTGGCTGAGGTCGGTGCCGGACAGCGGGAGGGAGCACAGGGCTCGCTGGAGGGGGTCCCGTCCCGCTGAGCACACAGGTCAGGGGCTGGGGCTGGGGGAGGAGCGGGCAGACACCCTTCTCGGGGCTGGGGTCTCTCGGGGAGATCTCTTCTCCATTAATGCAGTCCCACTCTGCATCCTGCAGGCCCCTTGCCTTTTGTTTTCTGTTCTGCACTCTGCTCCCCGAACTTTCCTCCTGCCTGTGGCTGTGATTGATCCACAAAACTCGGCTGCTGACAGAACCACGGAAATCTGTGTTTAATTCAGGACGCTGGGTGGATTCCCAGCTCAGTGCAGGGAACTGCACAGCTAACAGGAGCTGTTCTGCATTTCAGTGGTGGCTGAAGCCTCGACGAGCTGTCCCAGCAGGCAGCTGCCATCCTGCTTCTTGCAGAAAGGAAATCCAGAGGTTGTACCGGAGAACTCATCCTCAGGCGTCCCCTCAGGGCCAGGAGAGAGCCAGCCCTGGGCAGAAGGAGGTACTGCAATGTCCTGCGGGCAGGGTTCTTGTGGCAGAAGGGACCGGGGAGCCTCTGGAGTCTCCCCGAGGCAGAGCTGGGAGCCGAGCAGTCTGCAGCCAATTATTGACTCTGGAGGTGATAGGATAAGGGTGGGAAGGCAGAACTTCAGAGAGAGGCGTCAGGAGTCCAGGGACAGGAGGAAAAAAGAGCTCCTGAAGGCAAGGGGGAGCCTGTGCTGCAACTGTGCAGGTGGCATCAGGTTTCCTGGTCTGCCTGTTCTTTCTTGTGGACAGATGTTTGCAGTCAGAAGCTGCTGATGGAGGAGACTCGTGTGTGTGGTGTGAAACTGAAGGAATTCTTTTCTCCCAGAAAGATGAGGACGTGCTCCCAAGTGTTTATGCTGCAGATAAGGAGGGAACAAAGATGTTTTGATTCCAATCAAGTGTATAAAAACAGGAAGATGGACTTTGAAAAAAACCTTTTAAAAACAGAAGTGTCCCCCAGGAAAGCATGTATTAACGTCTTTAAATTTAGAGTCTTCCCAAGGAAGATCAGATGAGGCCTACAACAGGGCTGCTCACTAGATGTATAAACACTAATAGTGGCTTTAGGAAAACTGATAAGAGGCAGGAAGCCCAGAGGAAGTGGGAAAGGGGGGGGCAACATATGATCACGGTGTCAAAAAGGCCCCAAGAAAAAGCCACCTCTGGATGCTGACTGGGTGATGAGAGGTGGTGCAGAAAAGGTCAGCAGGATTTCCCAGTCTTTGCTTTCTCCCAGATTTTTGGCTTTCTTCTGTGTGCCCATCACTGCTTATCAACCCCATCCCCAGGCAGAGGTTACCATTCCCCTCCGTTGGCAAATGGAGCATTTTGTTTCCATGTCTCCTAATTAGCTCCAGGAAAACAGCCAGGTTAATTTACCTAAACTGCCAATTAGAGTGTTTAACCCATCTGCTTTTGCCTGGAGCGTATTAAGAAGCGCTCAGACACGCTGCCTGGTGGCAGATTATTGGAGATGGACCTCTGGGAGAAGTGGTGGGGAGTAAGTGGAGACAGTGATGCCTTCAGCTGGCACAGCAGAAGGTTCAGGAAGAACAAGTGTCTGTCCCTGACAAACAGTTTCCTGCTGGGAGTCAACAGGGAAGAGCTTTCAGGCAAACTGATCACCTGAACGCTGGCCAGTCAGCCACTAAGGCCACGTGCTCTTTGTTCAGTGTTCTTCACAAGCTCTTGAGCTCCTAATGATGATCTATAAAGCAGTGCTTAAATCTGCTGCATGGCCACAAGAATGAACACTGACAAACTGGATGCTGGGTTTTAACAAGGGGAGTTGCTTGAGCCACAGAACTGCAGAAAGGGCAATTTGGAGTTGATAGAAACTGTGTTAGAGAGAGGCTGGATACCTGGAGGAGTGTGCTACATCAAAGGGTCTGGAAGGATTTAGGAAGCCATCTCTCAGGCCAGCTCTCTCCACTGCAGAGAGCAGAGAGAGCTATAAACCTCTTAAGAGTTCTTTGGAGAAGTCAACAGGCACGAGGGGCAAGACTGTCCAGCTTTTAACTTCCTGAGAACCAGCCACGATGGAAAAGAGAGCACTCTGGAGAAAAAAAACTGATGTGAGGGAAGGCAGAGGGGCTGTTCTTGGGCTAGTGACACCTTTAAATACAAGAAACAGTTTTCAAAATGGAGAGCCCTTACCAGTGGATTCCCCCAAGTCCTGTTTGGAAACCTGTTCTGTTGAAGCACAGTCAGCAGTGGTTTGGGAAAAAAAGAGGTGAGGAGCGAGGTGGCAGCAGAAGCAAATGGTGCAGAATTATTCAGGACAGCCAGCTGTGAAAGTCACAGCAAAGGCTGCACAAGAACTAAACCCAGAGTAATCCCAAGGTGGGTTAAATGAGTGCACGCAGGGGAAGGCAGCTGTAAATACACATATGGAATGAGGAGTGTGGAGTGAGTAACTCTGCTGCAGAGGGAACATTTAAAGTCACCACGGATATGCTTTTGATAAGGTGAAGCCAGTGCTCAGCAGCAGCGAGGCCAATTAAATGTTAATTATTGTGCAGGAAGGAGCTGAGGACAAGGCAGTAGGGGAGGTTTGCGTGAGGCTGTGATGCAGCCACATCTCCAACACTTCAGGGAAAGGCTCTGTCTCCAAAGCAGTAACAGAAATGGCACAGAAAGGGAGGACAAGGAGACAATTGGACAGGAACAGAGACTGACTCCTCTGCTTACAAAAGAGGTGGCAGCAGGTGTGCTCTGTGAAACTGACAGTGCTGGGGGAGCTGAGCAGGGACAATATTTTTCATTATACACATATTATTAAGCAGCTGAGGAATGCTCAGGTAGTGAGTTTGATTTAAAAAAGAAAGCCAGAGACAGGACAGATCTGGCCAGGGCACAGGTCAACCGTGGAACTCGTTGCTACCAGCCAGAAGTATAAATGGGTTCCAAGAAGTGATTAGGTAAAATTACACATTCAAATCAAACTTAATTGGTCCAGCTCAAGATCACAGAGCAGTTGATTGCTGGAAAGTTCTGCCAAGAGGAAGCATGACTTGATAATCCTGATTCCTTACCCTTTCTGCCCAAGCATCTCCAGCTGTCAGTTGTCAGAGATAATATATGTCAGAGTAATTTGATTTTGCTCAATAAATGAGTCTTCAGATTACATTCTCACATTATGCCCTGCATCCACTTTGTGGAAATTTCTTGAGACAAATCAGGGTGAAAAGATTAAGTCATTTTCACTGGGGAGTCTGAAAAAAATCCAGAGGTTTGTAGTGTGAGAAGTCTTGGGAATCTTTGCATAGAAAGTTTTACTGGGAAGCCTGGTGATACCTTTCACTCAGAGTATGTTTTGCTTTCTGCAGAAAGAGCTGCCTAAGATTTAGGATTAATTTTTTTCCCTGGTGTTTATAGCTACCAAGAGGCTGGCTAAATCAGAATGCAGCAAGAAACTGGGGAGAGCAGAGGGAAGGGAAGGACAGACGTCTGGCAGATGATGCAGGGGAATCTGCTGGCAAAGTCTTCCCATTAGAGAACAGATCTCCAGAACACAGAGTGGAGCAGAATGTACCTTCACTGCTCCAGTTTGCTGTTGGCAGCGATGGCAAAGGACCTTCTAGAGAGAAGAGAGTGTCCTCACCCTTTCTTCCAGTGTTTCAGTGAATTTCCAGGCTGGGGCTGTGTGTTCAGTGAGAAGCTGCCATGGCTCTCAGCTGCTTCCTTACCTCAGATAGCAAAGATCTCTGTGCTGGATCCAAACATCCCAGCTTTGCAGATGAGCCATTCCAGCTTCAACAGAACACAAGATGATAGAATCTATGACTTTTAGTGTGTTTAGAAATGAAAACTTAGGGAAATTAATTTAAAAGCTGCTATAAATAGCATTCTGCATATTTACTGCCAGCAAGTCCTCGGCTGCACGATCACATCTTCCTTTTTTCCGTGCAATTTGTGCCTCACTTGAAGCTTTTTTTGCTGCAAGTGAAAGGCACACAGTGAAGGAGCAGGTGATTACAGCCAGTCTCAGTGTTACAGCAGCTGAATGCTGCCCTGGGGAGTTGTATTTTACCCCTGGCAGGACTGTAAAATTTGTTACTTCAGTTTGGAGATTACAGGCATTGCAAAAGTGTGTTTTCATTTCAAAGCACAATGAAACCAATTGGAAACACTAAAAAAAAATTTTTTTTCCATGAGGCAGAAATGCTGGATTCTGTCCAGCTCTTGTTGTGAATTCCTTCTGATGAAGCGTTTGGATGTTGTGGGATGAGCAATCCAGACCATGTATGAGAAGATTATTAATTCCTCATTTGGAGCTAGCTCTGAGCAACATTCAGTTAGTACAGGATGAGCAGGGGGGAAATACAAAATATTTATGAACTGCTGCATATGTGAGTGTTGGGCATCCAGTCCACTGAAAGCTGCAAGACTGCACGGGGAATAAAAGGAAGGATGTGTAGTCAGGTTACATCATGGAACACATCTGAAGAACTAGAAATGGAGCTGCACAGAACATTCCAGCAGTGGCATTCCCAGCTTTTCTGTGCTCTGAACACCCAATCCTAAGAATATTTGGCTGTGGTTCTGTGTCTGTCTGTTCAGCACCTATGTTCTGTTCAGTTCTGTGAAGTTCTGCTGAGGCTTGACCCTTCTTTGGGAAATAAGAAAAGAAAGAGTTGGGGTTGAACTTGTATTAACTCCTGTCAGGCTGAAGGCTCTCCTGAAGAGGGGTGGGATTCTTTGCTGCTTTTGTTTCTCAGTTTCCTGCTGAAGGAACCCAAGCACTGTGCTTGGATTGAGTGCCTGGTGTTGAAGCTGCTGCTCTGACACGGGGGAGATTTAAAGCTGGTGAAATCCCTGAAGAATCTGGATTTGAGGCTTGCTCAGCCCTCAAGGTGAATTCCAAGAGAATTCATCAATTCAGGCTTTTAGGAGATGAGACTGGAGTCTGGAGGGGTTAGTCCTTGTGTTTTCTTCCAAATGACCTTATGCTCTCTGGGAGTGGTAGCTATAATCTGGGGAGATTACTGGGATTTGGGGTGAGGAGGGATTTAAAGCTGATAAAAGTCACAGTGAGTTCCTGGCTTGTTTTCATGGGGTTAACTGTCCAAATGACAGCATGTTGTCTCAGTACATGGCAAATCTCTGATTTAGGAGTAAAATGTCTATGCCACATGTAAAGTTTCATGAGAGCATGAAGTGTTGTTTAAACACACAGCTGGGAGAATTTTTAATACAGACATTCTTTTTTCCTAAGGTTTGCTGTTGTTCATAGGGCAAAAAACCTAAATTATATCATGAGGGAGATACCTGAGCATGAGATTGTCTTATGGTGAGAAAGATCAGATAACTTTATGCCTGATCTGAAAATAAATGTAAAGCACACCTAATAAATTCACAGATTGTATTCTTTTTGATGGAACGATGAACAGAAACTGTGTTTGCCATCTTGCTTGTTGGGTGAGCTTGTTCAGATAAAATACATTTTAATATAGCCAGGGGGGAATTGTTTATGTGGGAAATAATGAGGCTCCAGCTGGAACCCAGACCAGGGCTTCATGTGCACTGTAAGAGTGTGCAGGCACTTCAGGAAACAACCTGCTGGTTTCTGATGGCACAAGTGCAGCCAGACAGTGCCAGGAATCCAGGAGCTGGACCCCAAAAGGAGGGGATTTTCCCTTTTATCATCCCCCTGCTCTGCAGCCACGCAGCTTAAGAAGGGGATGGGGAGACACAGGGAGAGCACAGCTCCTTCTTGCTTTAGCAGCACTGCCTTGGAGTCATCCAGGCTTCCAGCACCTGGGATGCAGCTGCTGCTGCTGGTGCTGCAGGTTAAAAATAATTGGCCTCAGTCAGCCCTGTTCGTCCTCCTGGCTGGAGGTCACTGTCCTCAGAGAGGAGCTGGCGTAAATGCCAGTGTAATCACTTCCAGCACAGCTCTGTTAAGAGCTTATCTTTTGCTGTTGAGATTTTTTGTTGTTGTTAGATAATTCTGATTGAAACTGGTCAGCTGGAAGCTGAGCACATGGTGGTGGCAGCACGTTGAGGAGCGCAGTGATGAGCGAGAGGGTGGGTTCCTCTGGGGTGATGAGCTAAGCCAGAGGAGCACATCTGATCACCCTGGTGCAGAAACAAAACTATACCCTGGGAAGAAATTATCTGGAAAAGGAGGCAGGGAAGGAAGCACCTGGGCGTGAGATCTTGGTGTGATGCCCTGGGCAATGGGAACTGGAGCACAGCTCTGATAGGATGCAAACGAGGCAGTTACAAATGGGAGAAGGAGGGAATTTTACCTTCCCTGTGACACCAGAGAGAGGGTCTGCACCTCAGTAACAATGTCGAAAATTCAGGAGTAGAGGTAAAAAAAAAGTCACAAAATTATTCAACCCGGGCAGCAAAGTACTTCAGCTGCAAGACATGAAGAGCCCAGTCTGTTTAGAATCACAGGCAAGAATCAAGAGGGGTTGATTAGTCATATCAGGACTCTGAGAAGGAGAATGGGCTTTTTAGTACAGAGCAAGAAAAAAAAGCCTGGAAGAGCCAGCACCTGGGAGCTGAAACCAGTTGTACTTCCATTTGAAATGAAGCACAGAGGTGTAAAGCATCGATTACAACTTGCTGAAATGTACTCTGAGAAAGAAGCAGGAGATTCTCTTACCTTTCAGTGTCTTCAGATCAAGCCTGGAGACCTTTCTGGAGGAGGTGCATTAGGCAGGTGCAGACTGGCAGGGCTCCTGTGGCACTTGGTGGCTTCTGAGGCAGCAGGTCAGCTTCATCAGTGCTCCTTCTGTTCTTAATGTGCCTGGGTGGCAACTGGTCCTCTAGGAAGGAGCTGTGGAGGAGAGAAGATGGTTAGAGGAAGAAAAGGTGAAGATACAGCATTGCTTAACCCTGCTTTTTTTGTTCTCATTTATTTTATTTCTGTAGGGAAGTTTCAGATCCCTGAGAGCTCCAGCTTGGGGCCAGTCCTCCACAGTGCAAAGGTGAGCTTTCATTTTCCACACTCTCCACCTGCACCCCAGGCTTCCTCTCTACAGGAGGACATCTCAGTGCCACTCCAAGCACAGCCTGAGCAATCCACTCACACATGACTTTTTTTTGCTCTGCACAGCTGGAGGCCAGGAGAAAGAGATGTGATAAGCTGCCCTCTGCTTTAGGCAGAGCAGCCAAGAAAAAAACAAAACAAGACCCCAAAACAACCAGCCAGCCCCTCCATCCAGTTCTGTTCTGGTGTATTTGCATTTTGATGCAGTCTTTCACTAGCTGATTATATGCTGTTGCTATTTTGGTTTTGACCAGACAACCCATGACTGGAGAAGCTGGTGTCACTCCTCCTGAAGCTGCAAATCAGGACTGGCTCTTGTCAGTTATAGAGAGGAAGACACTTTGGGCTTGAAGTACAGCAGCTTGAGAGTCACAAGGCTATAAATTATTGTTCTTGTTGTGATTAAACCTGCTAATTCCTTGCAATTCACAGCCTTAGGTGCAGACAGTTCCCCATTTTAAAAACCAGTCAGCTGAGCAATTCCTCAAGGACACTGTGAACAGAGAGGAAATAAATTCAGTATTTAACAGGGTGGGATCCTCTCTCTGACATGGAAGCTATCTCTGCTCCCCCACCAGGAGGGCATTGGCTTGATCTGCTGAGGGCTGAGCACTGAGCTCCCCATTTTGTGAGCTGCCCCTTTCTCCAGGACCCATAGGAAGGGTCTCCAGCTCACTCATCAGCCGTGGGGCAGGTCCTGGGGGGCTCTGCCATGTTTCCAGCCAGCAGCTCTGGGTGCAGGCTGAGCAGGGAAGCTGGTGGGTGGAAGGGGCATTTTTGCTGCCTGACTTCCCCCAGTGCAGAGGCATCTCCAGCTGGTGTGCAGCCTGCACTGCTGCCACTCGATGGCACTAAATGTGGAGGCAAGCTGGGAAGCTGCAGGCCAGGCTAATCTGCCTCCCAGAGCTGTGGTAAAAGTAAAAAATACTGTTCATTACTGAGGAGGAGAAGAGATTGTCTCTGCTGGGCAGGGTTTTATTAGGAGCATGCAGTGCTGGGGAAGCTGACAGTGAGGGCTCAGCTTGGGTTGTGTAAAGCATCCACCAATCTGTCAGGGCACGTTTGGCAGAGGCTGTTTGTGCTGTCCACACGAGGTGGGAGGGTGAACCAGGGCTCATGTTATTTTTGAAGGGGGGAGTTAGGAGTGATACTGGGTATTGGCTGAATTCTGAAAAGTCTGATGGTAGCTGAGAGGCTGCACCAAGCTCCCTGGCCAGAGGGAAGGTGAGCAGTGTCCGTGCAGCTTCCCCAACTGGGGAGGAAAGGGAGATTTTTATTTTTTTTGTGGACACATGACAGAAGATTACATCACCCTCTTGATAACTATAGCACAGTACAAATGTGTCTCACTGCTCAGTTTCCAAGAAAGGATCTCCTGTAAGGTTTGAAATGTTTTTGCTGTCTTAATAGCTTTCTTTTAACTCCTCAGGGTGACCCAGCTCAGCCAGGGTGTTTAGAAGAAGCTGCTTTCCAGCTGCAGCAGATTTTCCGGATTGACATTTCCATTGCATTGAATATCCTGGGTAAATGTGGACTTGGATTTGCTTTGTCCTTAAACCAGACATTTCTCTTTTTGAAGGACCTCCAAATTGTTGCAGGTTTTGTGCAAAGGCAGAGATGGCATATAACCAAACTGAAACCTCCTTTCAGCAATTTCAACTGTGCTTTGAAAGATTTATTGTCCTTTGTCCCATCCTGCCACCTGATTTATATCAGCATATTTAAATCCAGGCTTGGTTGAAGCCTGCACTGTTGTCCTGACATCTGTGGTTACAAATTGAGCCATCTCTTGTCTTTTTTGCAACACAAGCTGACATATCCTTGTATCCTTTTCATTGCCTGAGATCACAGTCTTCTTGGCAAGCTGAAAAAGCAATTGCAGAATTGCAGCTCTAAGGCGAGCTGAAGGAAGATGCAATGATCTAAGAAAATAAAAAAGATCTCTGCCCTATATACACCACTGGTTGCAGCCCTGAAAAAGCAAGACACTTCTCTGCGAACACATGCTGTCGTGTCAGCCCACGATCCTGCTTTGCAATGAGACTAGAAAAAAATTCCTAAAAGGCAGAGTTGCTGTTTTTTTCCTATGGCCACTTTGGTCCTGAGGGTTGATGAGCCAGCCAGAAGTGGAGCAGAGCACTTGGCATGGGGCAAGGAAGGCCCAGAAGCTGGCAGAAGGGAGGGGAGGTTGCTGCATTTGAGGCTGCATTGTTTTCTTTTCCCCTGTTTTGACATCATTTTCTTCTCAGGCATTGAAAGCATGAGGGCTGGCCACTATGAGACTGCCTATTCCTGCTTCAAACTGGCAGCAGATCGAGGCTACAGCAAAGCCCAGTTCAACGTGGCTCTGTGTTATGAGCACGGCCGAGGCACAGAAAAGGACCTGGAAAAGGTGTCTGTGGCTTGTAGGGTTGTATGGCATGGAATGGGTTGGGTGGGAAGGGACCTTAAAGCTCATCCAGTGCCAGTCCCCTGCGTGGGCAAGGACACCTCTTGCTAGACCAGGTTGCTCCAAGCCCCATCCAACCTGGCCTTCAACAGTGCCAGGGAGGGGAGATCCACAGTTTCTCTATGTGCAGCCCAGCAGAGGAGAGTGGTCTTTGTTGCACTTTCCTCCTTCTGCATGGGAGGGACAGTCTCTAAAATCTCATTAGAAAATGCTGGAAATAATACAAGCTGTGGGTTTGCAGCACTGTGTCCTAGATCCCCCTCAGAGATGTCCTCCTGAAACCCCCTTTCTTTCTCAGCTTCTGAAGTCTTCTCCTAGGTACACAGGCTGTGCAGCTAGCACCCAGGGGGAGTGCTGAGGAGAAACCTGTCATGTTGCTGTATTTAAAACACAGCTGCACATTCCAGGGCTTCTTCCCATCTCCAGCCATCCTCCTCGGGTACCTTAACTCCAGCTGCCACCTAGTGCGTGGTGCTGCGGTCAGCACCTCCTGCTGCTAGGAAGGTCTGCACAGGCAGCTTGTTTGGAGTAACTCTGCAGATCCCCCCAGGGCAAGGCAGCAAGCTTGGGGGGTGTTGGCGCAGTGCCACCCCCTCTGACACGGGGAGTTTTGACTGGAGAAGGCAGCTTGGTTGGAGGGCTCTGGTGTAGCCACAGCTGACTGAAACAATCTCAGGTTCTGCAGTGGGGGAGCTTCTGATAGATGGAGACAGAGAGGTTAACTTGTCCTGGCCAGAGGGGAGTCGTGTCATGTTTGAGGGCAGGTATTACCTGACTCACACAAGTGTTTCTCCCTTTTCCAGGCAGGTTTCTATTACCAGCAGGCAGCCAGCAGCTCTCACCCCATGGCACAGTACCGCTACGCACGGCACCTCCTGCGCCACAGACCTGGAGGGGAACGGGGCAGACGTCAGGAGGCAGTGGGTCTCCTGGAGCAAGCAGCAAAGGCTGGGATCACAGAGGTGAGTCTGGGAGCTGATAGGAGAGAGAGCCAGCAGAGAGCACTGCCTGAAGGATTTGAACCAGAAGGCACCCTGGAAAGCAGCATTTCTGGGACTGAAGCAAAATTCTTACATGTTTATAGTTTTGACAGCGTATGGGAGGCAGCCCTGCCTGCACATGGTACCTGCTGTGTCAGCAGTGCTGGCTGGCTGTTCTGCTCTTGGGCTTTTGAACATGGCTCCCAGATTAGACATAGGCTTGGGAAACCTGACCTGTGGTTGAAATTGTAGCTCTGTGTTTCACCTCCTCACAGTTCCTTGAGTACAGGTTGCCTTGGTGGAGGAACTTCCATGAGATGCTTGAAGAACAGATCCTCATGTTGTATCTGTGGCTTTTCAAGATGATTCATCTGCATGGATCTGTGTACCCTGCCCTCCATTCCCACTCTTCAGGAGATGCATTTAGGCATGTGCCATCTTGTGTTGGGAACACCAGTCCTTCTGGCAGTGACTGTGTCTCATGGAGCACACTGTTCCAGGAAGTGCATCTGCTGTATCTTACGGACACCTCACGAGTAGGAGCTGTTCTTTGGCTCTGACTTCCATGGTGCAAGTTGGAAACAATATCCTGGGGCTTTGTGCTGTTAGTATGGTGATGGTAACTGCACATATAGTGGAGTTCTGTACATAAAATGTGAGTTTTGTGTGTGTGTTCATCATGTCAGACTGATTTTTTCTTAGGACAGGCCCCCATTCTCTCAATAGGCTCTGCAGCAAGCAGGGTACTTACAACACTTGTCTTGCTGTAGTCATTCCAGCACTGGAGTAACTTGCAAAATCTAAGGGGGGAAATCCTGGGTGACCTGTACCGTGTGGTTTTGTTTCAGGCACAGGCTTATCTTGGAGTGCTCTACATGAGGGGGCTGCAGCCAGAGGAAAAGAGAGGCCTGAAGTACCTGCTGCTGGCAGCACAGAACGGCGTGAGTAATCTCTGTGCAAGTCATGACTGTTCTCAGTTTAGGATCACTGCAGGTGGCAGATTCCATTCTTTCCATTTCTTGGAAATGGAAGCGAAGGTTGGGATTTTACTGCACAGTCACTGAGGGGACTTGGTGCCTCTTGGAAAAGAAACAGGGCTGGGGGCACAGACCCTACAGAACATAAACACAGGAACAGCCCTGTTGGGTTGGAGTAGTCCATACAGCACTAGTGCTGGTACTCACCTAGAATCATTTTACAGGTTTCCCATTATGGAGCATCTACACCCTCTTCAGTCAAACTCTTTCACTACCATATCATTTTGAGAACTTGGTTGGGTCTGTCTTAAATCTGTTCATTATTTCTTGCCTCCTACAGAGAGGATGAAGAGACTCTTTCTTTTCAGGGCCTTTAATACTTGAATCTTCATTCAGCCTCCCCCCATTGTTTGAGTTTGCCCTCACACGTCCTGTTGTCTGGATCCCAAACAATTTCCTTGCTTGCTGTTGAATTTTCTCCAAGTGACCCAGGCTTATCTTGTTTTGAAGGACAGTGCCACAACTTCAGCATAGTACTGCTCCTGAATGCTTACCAGCACCTGGAGCAGCAGCAGCTTTACATCCCATGTCTTGCAGCCAGGTTTCTGCATCCCACTACTCTGTTCCTTTACAGCACCATAATATTGTTCACTCATTTTCATCTTGCACTGCACTGGAAAACCAGGTTGTTTTTTGGGGTTTTTTTTCTGAAGAACTTGTTCATTTTAACATCATTTCCCCCAGCTTTTGTGTGATGGAAAATAATGAATAGCTATTCCCTCTTCTGCTGGATAATACTTGTGATTCTGTCACCCTTTGGAATGTCCTCTCTGAGTCATTTCTCTTGCAGGCTGCAGAGTGCTCGTTTAGTTGGTCTCTCCCTGTAGTTAAGCTGTTCCATTTTGCTTGCCAGCCTTTTCTCTATTTTCTAATTCTCCTTTGACCATTTTCAGATGCTTGGACTAAAACTGGACTCAAGATGGAGGCACGCCAGGCATCTGACATAATGACATCCTCTGCTTTGTTCTGGATTTCTTTCCAATAATTCCTAATATTGTGTGTCTTTTTGCCTGCCACTGAGCAGGGACTTGATGATTTCAGGGACCTATCCCAAGTGACTCACAAGTTTCTTTCTATAAGCACTGCATTTATCAACACCAGATTTCCTCTGTGATGGTGTTGCTCGCTTTTAGTCCTGTGAGATCCTCTCTCATTAATTCTTTACAGTAAGTTTGATCAGTCTGAATGACATTACATCACATGCAAGCTTTGCCACAACAGTTTTCAGCCTGGCTGCTGGCTGCAGAAGTACCCCAGCCTCATCCTGGGTGGCAGGCTTGTGCACAGGCTCTCTGGCATGTTCTGCTGGCAGACAGGCTCCATGAGCCACACTCCTACTACCTGGGAGTACAAATTTATGTTTCGTTACCCAAAAGAATATATTGGGTATGGGGCAAGCCAGGACAGCTCCTAAAACAGGCACAAAATGTCACGGGTTCAGTGTTTCTCTCTCATATTGTTGCTCTGACAAATGTTCTTCCAAATACGACGCTTCACAGAACTACATTTTACTTTGGTTACCACTTTTTATCCTCCCTTATTTTCTGTGTGCAACCACAGAACATAAAAATCGTATTAAAGAAGGTTAGAGAACTGAGTTTGACCTTCAGATTTCAAAGCCTATCACAGTCACTTATGCCATGCTAATTTGGGGATCTCTTCTCCTTGTGGTCTTGTCTTTGAGGTGTTCAGCACGTAAGAGAGAGCTAGTGGAGCACTTCACACTTACTTAACCCTGTCTCTTGTCACACTGAAGTGCCAATCCTTCAAGGTGTTTATCTCATCTCTATAGAAGTTTATTGCTGTCATAAACTAGAAACTTGCAACATTTTGCAGAGCACCCACTCACTGAGTTCCTCGCTTTCTCCTACCAGCTACATCCCAGACAGCCACACTTGCAATATGTTCTTTTTTTATGGCTTTATTAAAACTTACCACCTACTTACTTTTTTTTTTTTTTTTCTTGGCAACGCTGTGTTTAGATCTCATTGCTGGCAGTCATACTCTTCAGGTTAGGCTGCTGGCTTTTTTTTTGCTGAGAAGGTCCCTGTGACCACTAGCCCATACAGTCTTTTCAGTGTCTCAGGATCATCATCCTGCTTTCTTGCTCTCTGTGAAACCCTTTTCCTCCTATTGGATCTGAAAAACAAGGTGCACAACAGACACGTCAACATACAATGGGTTTGTACCTTCCCTGACCCACCAGCAGTGACATCTCTAACTTCCTAGTTCATTCCCAGCAATTCTATGTCTGAGCAGCTTATGTCTTTTTTTCTCTACTATGTATTTGTTTAAAATAATTTCTGCTGTTTCAGTGTTCTTCTGAACCAGAATTAGGTGGGGCTGAGCAAGACAGTGGGGCACTGTGGTGGTGAAGTCCTGATGCTGCCAAAAGGGAATCTTCCAGCCTTTGGCAGCAAGAATCTCTGTGGCATTTGGGATGTTTTTACAAGGCTTTGGTGGTAACTGTGGTTGGGTGTGCTCAGGGTTTGGTCGTCATCAGGATGTGGGTGCAATCAAAACTGCCCAGGTCCTTTTGGCTTTGACCCCTGAGACAATTGGGATGCTGTGCAGAGGCAGCAGTTCCTCTGTTCCTGTGACGCAGACCTGGATGTCAAAGGGAAATCAGCAGCTTTAATTGGGGAGAGAGACAGAGGAGCAGAGTCAGACTTTGCTTGGAATAAATTCTGCTTCAATGTGTGCTCAAAGAAGAGACTACATGACTGAAGATATAGACTGAGGGACCAAAGATAGAGGAGTAAACTTTAAAGAAGGTCTTAAAGACTCTGTGTTCTCCTCTCATGTGCTGTTGTCACTTCTCCCTGGTGTGGAGCTGATGGCTGTGCTTTCTCCTGTGGCTAGGATGCCCAAAGCAGGTACCACGTGGGTGTGTGCTATGAGAAGGGCCTTGGTGTGCAGCAGAACCTGGCAGAAGCAATGAGACACTACAGAGAGTCAGCTGCTGCGGGGAACAGGAGTGCCTGGGAGAGGCTGCGAGTGGTGGAAGAGGAAGCAGAAGGTACCCTGGGCAGCAGGGGAAGAGGGGGTCTGGGGCTGCATGGGCAGTGGCCCCATGGCAGGAAGAAGTCCTTTTTATTGAAGGGAGCACTTTTCTTCCTCAGTTCTTTCCACTTCTTACCAGATATTTCATTATAGAATGATAGAATGTCAGGGCTGGAAGGACTCTCCAGAGCTGACCCAGTCCAACCCCCCTGTCCCAGCAGGATCCCCCAGGGCAGGACACACAGAACACATCCAGGGGGGTTGGAAAGGCTCCAGAGAAGGAGACTCCACAACCTCTCTGGGCAGCCTGGGATCCCTCAGCCTCACAGCCAAGGAGTTTCTCCTCATCTTGAGCTGGAACTTGTTATGTTCTACCTTCAACCCATTCTTGCTGTTCCTGGGCACCCCAGAACAGAGATTGTCCCCTTCCTCTTGCCCCCCACCCCTCAGCTATTGATGGACATTCAGAGATCCCCTCTCAGCCTTCTCTTCTCCAGCCTCAACAGCCCCAGAGCTCTCAGTCTCTCTCCACACCAGAGATGCTCAAGTCCCTTCAGCATCGTCCCAGCTCTCCCTTGGCCTCTCTCCAGTAGATCTCTGGCTCTCTGGAACTGGGGAGCCCCAAAATGCATCCAGGATTCCAGCTGTGGTCTCACCAGGGGAGAATAGAGGGAGGAGAACCTCCCTAGATCTCCACACAGCCCTAGCTGAGGAGCATCAGGATTTCCTTTTCTACAGAGCACTCCAAGATGTGGGTGGCAGAGACTTGTCTTGCCTTAGTCTAGAGACTTAAGCTAACAAAGCCTCAGGAGACAAAGCAAGGTGCAACAACTCACTATTTCCCCATAGTATGACGTGTCATTAATACCTTGGTTTATGAATGTACTTTCAGATGTGCCAACAAAGCATCCCTTCCTTTCTGGAGTAAGAACCTCTTCCTCGAGCCCCTGTTTCTGGGCTGTGCATCGTGTGCCTGCAGACCTCCAGGCCACCTACATGAGACAGCCCACCCTGCCCCACTCCTGGAGTGCAGATGGGCTCCACACCCTGGCACTGGGATGGAGCAGTGCCCTGGGGAGCAGGGCAACACCACTGGACCTGCAGTGCCTGCAGCCCCACCACTGCTACCATTAGAGCAGCTGGTAAGTGACACAAGCAGCCCTTCTGGAAGCAGGGTAACAGTGAGTGGAGACACAAAGCTTTCTGTTCCTGGAACAGGAGCCATTTTTAAACACCAGGGCTTTGAGAACAAACCTAAAGATACCTAAAGGCCCCCCCCCACAAGGAACTTATGCTCCTACATTTTCACAGAAACTCCCCCCCTGCCACAGTGCTGTGATTTGGGGCTGCAGTCCCAGTAGCCCCACACCTTGGCACCTGGCCCCCCAGCAGGGGTCACAAGCCACCGTAGGGTGATGTTGGCAGCAAGCTCTGTGAGGGGCCTGGCCCAAACCTTTGGAAGCTTTTTATCTCCTTGCAAGGCTGTTCCCACAGTGGTTCTGCAACCAGCACCAGCTGGGCTTGCCTCTACATTGCCCTGGTAGCAGTTTGATCTGCTCTCAACCAAGCAAGCAAGAGAATGAATTCTGATTGTTTAGGGCACAGGGTTTTGTGGGGTGATTATGGATCCATCTGTACTGGTGAGAGCAGCACCACTGTCATTGTCCTTCCATCCAGGTTGTTATTCCTTCAGCTCTGGCAGCAAGGGGTACATACACCCCTTTGAGTTAGGATGAGGAAGGTTAGCTTCAAAGTCTGTATTGTGGGTGTTTGCTAAGCACACTGGCTGCTCTTCCCTGGAGTGGGTAAGGGATGCTCCCAGCAGGCAGTGACCTGACAGTGGCAAGCAGCTGGGTTGATGATTTCTCCCACTGGGGCAGATGAATCCGGAAAAAAGACATTTGTCCACACCAGTTGAAACTGGTTCAAGGGCATCTGTACAAACTGCCCAGTTTCCTGTAGCCACAGTGCTCTGGGGCTTTGTGTAGATCAGGCTCTGAAAAACAAAGGCACTGCCCCCATCCTGAACTTGCTGTGGGCTCCATTCAGCAAGGGAGGGGCACAGCCCAAGCTCAGCACATCTGATTGATTGTTCTTCTAGTCTGGTCTCTCTTTCTCCTCAGACCAAACTTTCTTAGACCATTTCCTTTATCAAGCAGGATACAATTAGCAGGAAATTCCTCGGGTGGATTTCCTATACTGTGATAATCCACACCATGCTTACGCATGGGTCAGGACAGGAGGGGGGTGTAAGGATTGAGTGGGGGGTGGCTGAAAGCAGTTTGCAGAATCAGGAAGTTGAACCAAGCAAGAGGAATTTGTCTCCTTTTTGAATCTGCTTATTATAGTGTATTTTTGTGCAAAGACTGTCCTTCCACAGACACATCAAAGTAACTTTTCCAGAGGAGGACGTGAGGTTGTGCCACGTGTTTGTCCTCTGTGTGCATTCCCAAGGTGCAGAGGAATCCCAGAGGGCTGCATCTCCTCACGGCCACTGACACCTCCCTGGTAGCTTGCACAGCTGCATCTCAGTTAGGGTTTGCCTCCCTGTCAGTGTTTTGGTTCAAAAGCCCCTTTAATTTGTTAAACAAAACAGCAAGATGTTTCTATTAGATGCCTGGCAGTGTAAGCAGGCTGGGGAAAACCCATCCATATAGTTTACTGCTCATCAGTAAAGGACTTTGGGGACTCCAAATACAAGAGTGGATATTTTGGATATTACAGAGCCTTCCTGGGGAAATGTTACTCTATTGCTTTTGCCAGTTGGTCCCAAAAGGAACAGAAAGAGAGAAACCTGCTCATTTAGCCTGTGTGCACACACTAAAAAGCAGTGTGCTGTCACTTCCAGCTGCATGGAAAAGCAGCACAAACAGGACACTCCTGAGATGCCCCAAGATCATGGCTGCTGGGTTGTGCTGCCTGGTCTTTTACAACTTGACAGTAAAATGAAAGCAAAAAAACACTGCCCAAGGAGAACTGATGTGACAGCCCCACCGTGAGCAGATAAGCACTGCTAGCAGTGAGGGTGATGGCTTACCCTCAGTCTCTGTCACCTGTGCAGCCACTCTGCCAGCATGCCCCAGGCTTCTTCTGGTGTTTTGTAGCACAGTTGGAAGGCACAGGCAGGTTCAGAAGATCCCTACACGTGCACGAGCCAGCAGTGCTTACCTGTCATCCATGCACTGCTCTGAGAGCCTACAAACACATTCCAGATGCTCATGTCACTGTTGTCCTTTCCACTCCATGGAAATCCCCATGGTTAACCCCACCTGTGAGCTGTAAGCTTGGTTTTCCTCCACACACTGTTATCCTGAAGCTGTCTTCTAGCTGACAGACATACAGATCAAAGTGAAACCCCACAACACGGCTGAGGCTGGTGACTGAGTGTTTCAGAACGGTGTGTTCAGGCTTCCCTTTTCCCAGGTTACTGCTGGCAGACTCCAGCCATCTGTTGTCTGCTTTTGGGTAAGGACTACGTGCCAAAATCCAGTGGCCTCAAAAGAGAGCATGGAGAAGGAATGGGCACCTAATGCAGCCAGAACAGAGATGTCAGAGCAGAAGTGCTGGTTTTGGGGCATTTCAGAGAACGCCAAGCTCACAGTAGTAGAACCACAAAAGGACCAGAGGCAGACAACAGGCAAACCTCCCTTTCAGAGCTGCCATTTCAGGCTTTCTGCAGCTAAATCATTATGTCACCTACAGTGCACCTTGTTCCAGAGATGGTAGTGTTAGAAAAAAACACAATTTTATTTAAATAAGAACCGAGATCCCGGAGCCTGGCTCTGCAGCATGTTGCAAAGTCCATGACTGTGATATTTTATCATCCATGGTGCAGAGCCTGTGATCACGTGGATGCAGCTGACTGCCTTGTGCTGTGCTTAGTCTAACACCTCCCCTGGATCAGCCTGTCCTGGGAGGAGAGCACATTCCTGCTGGTGGGGGACTCGAGTGGGATGGTAAGGTGAAAGATGAGGGTGGAAGAGGAGGAAAACCTAGGGAAAGGAAGGAACGGGCAGGTAGAAGGGAACTAAACAAGGTGAAATCACTCGTGGAGAAATGTAATGAGGTGAGGCAAAGGAAGAAATATGCCTGTCCTGATCAGTCTAGACATGGATGTCCCATGGATGACAATAACCCTGTCACATGTGCCCCCAAAATACCCAAAAGCTCTATCTGATTCTTCTCTCCTTACCACAGCCACCAAGCTGCCTACAGACCAGGAGCAGTGTCTTCCAGTCCCAGGCTCTTCCCACGTGCTGACAGCTGCCGCAGGAGCCCCGAGCCCGTTTCATTGTGGACTTGGACCTTCTGGGACAAAATCATTTCAAAGAGGGTGCTCATTTCTGAAAGGAAGGTGCTGGCCAGTCTTGTCCCAGCAGCATGTGAGTCAGCCCCAGCACCTTTGCCAAAGGTCTCAAAGGTCCTTGGTTTCTCCTGCCTGGCAGCTTCCTCGTCCTGAGGGGACTGCAGAGCGTCGGGGGAGAAGACGTTGTCCTTGTAGCTGGGGGTGAGGGGCAGGGAGAGCCGAGCCACCCACGCTGGGTCAGCAGCTGTCAGCCTCTTGAGGGCCAGCTCTGCAGGGAATGAAAACAGGAACTGTGAGTGAGACATGGAGCAGAGGAGACCCCAGGAGAGAAGATGGGGGGGGGGGGGGGGAGAAAGAAAAAAAATAATTGAGAAATGCAGAGACTTCCTGAAATCAGCTGTGAGAGGACTGACTGACTGCTAATGGGTCTAGGGATAAGCTACCAGGAGCATCGTTCAAACCAGCAGCTTTAAAAAAAATAAAAAACAACAAACTAGAATTGTTTTAAAACTATTGGGTGTTTTGTTTTGTTTTTCTGTCCTAACTGTTAAGCTCACTTTGCTTTCTCATTTGTTGCAGCCTCAAGTGGTACTTCACTAAATTCTTCTCAAAGGCAGAGAAAGGGAGGGTTTAAGACTGGCTGGAGGGGAGAGGACAATTGAAAGCTTTCAGGGGGAATGTATTAAACAGAAAAAAGGTCACTAGTGGCCTTTCCTTAAGGGACATCTCTAGGGTGGGAATTTGCTGCTAGGCAGCCGTTCTGAGGCTGCAAAGAAACGGGTTATTGTGAGAACAATAATAACAGGAGCAGAATGAAATTCTGGCTGATAAAATGCACAGCTGGGTGGTTGAAGACTGAGCTACGAAAAATTGAGCTATAAAGTAGCTGTTCATTAATTGGAAGCAGATGAGGAGCAGTGGGAGCAGAGTGTGGGTGTCGGCTGCAGGCTCCTTAATGTGCCAGTAATGTGATTCTGCCCCAAAATGGGCAAAGGAAATCAGACAATGTGCTGGTCAAGGTATTCCCTGCTGGCACGAAAATATTTCTGTGGTATTGTTACTAGGTCTGGCGAGCCCTGATTAGGAGTATTACATCCAAATCTGATTATCCATCCCTAGGAAAGAAGATCTGAAATGAGAGAAGTGCAAAGAAAACTGTTGAGGTTGAAAACAAGGGTGAGTCCAGACTTACATGACCCAAAAGATGTAGGGATTGCTTAGCCTGAGGAAGCAAATGCTCACTGGGGATCTGACTGCAACCTGTCATTATTCTGAGGAGATAAGCACCAACAAAGGAAATCTTTAGGCTTAAAATAGTGCTGGCTAAAGAAGAAGTGATTATAACTGGCCATGAATAAACATATACTTGCAATAAAAGGAAGGACCCCATAGCAGGGTGAGCCTGGAATAGCTTCCTCATCAGACGGCAGGGAAGGAAACGGGGGTTCTTGTTTTTCAGGTTGAGCTTTGCAGTTGGTAAACAAGGCTGGGGGATGTGGATGTGCATTGCCTCAGTCCCAAAGCATCACCAAAGAGCCACAGGGGGGCTGGAAGTGACCACCAGGTTTGTGAAACAAACAGCAAAGCAAATAAGTGAAGGCTGTTAAGAAAACAGCCGGCAGCACAGCAGTCCCGAGGGCAAGAGGTGGTGTCACCATCACATGGCTGTGTCTGAGGAAGCAGTGCCTGTACTCATCCACTTGTGCTGCTCCCAGAGATGATCAGTACCCTGACACAGCCTGGGACACGTGGTCCTCAGCTCAGGGCTATCAACTGCAGAGACACATCTCCTTCCTCAGCCTCCATAGTTATCTCTTTTTCTCTGAAAAACAGCAGTGTCCTGGGGTGGGATAGGGATGAGGGTTGGGATTCAAACCTGCTAAGAAGAGGAAGGCAGACACATCACTTAGAGGTTTCACTGCATCCAAAGCCTCCAAATTAATTTCTGTTTCTACAGTCTCTGTATTTTCTTTCAGTCACAGTGACTCTTCTTTAGGAGATCTCCCAAGTGTGCTGAAATCCCGTATTTTTGCTCTAAAACAACCACAGCCAGCAAGAAACCACTGCATTCCCTCAGTATTCTCATGCTGCAGCTATGGAGCAGGGCACAGTCTGCTCTCTGCAGAGAGAGCTGAGACTCAGTGAGCTGATGGTCCTGTGACCATGAAACCCTTATAATTAGGTACGTTTAATTTGACCAATAACTTTTTATTGCCTTTCTTTAATGGTGTTTTGGCAAGGGGGTTGTGTTTATAATCAATAAAAGTCTGCTCTGTGGCTCTGGGGGGGATAGGTGTTAATAGAGGTGCTGAAAGTTCACCCACAGCTCGATTTTTAGAGCATACACAACCTGAGAGTTGGTCGGGACAGATTATTTGCACAGCTCCCCCCTCCCTGCTGTGAAAAGCACAAAGCTCCAGACAGCCTGGGCCAGCTGCTCTGATACCCTGGAGCCCAAGCAAGGCTTCCTTCCTCCCTCCCTCAGGATGCGAGTCCACTTCTCTGTTTGTGTTTGGGAGAGGAGGAAGGAGTCCAGCAGCTCCGTCGTCTGCTCTCTGTTGCCTTTTTGGGAAGGTCTGGGGCTCATGGGGAAGGCTGTTTTTCAGCACTGAAGCAGGGCAGCTTCTTTTGTCATGTCCAGCACCACTGATGGGCAGGAAGCCACCAGCATGGCCTCAGCCTGCACCACTCCTGGGCACTGCCACATTCCAGCAGTTTGGTAAAAGAGGGTTTGGTTTTCTCCCATCAAATCTAAGAAGGATGGAAGGTGGCACTTCATGGATGCCTGGCCATAACACAGATTTCCTAGGATGCTCCTGTCTGGGCAGGACTGAATCCAGACAGAGCTGCTCAGCAGGCCTACCAGTGACTTTACTGGGATGGGGCTGGGCAGCCTGTTAGCTCCCTGCTCCTGACTGCAGCACCTTTAATCCCTAGGAAGCTCACTGCTCATTTCACTCAGCCTTTCCTTGGTTTGCTCCTCACTAGGATCAAAGGACAGGAAGGCAAACAGAGAGAAGCAGCCTGGTTCTTCAAGAAAGAGCAGGGAAAATGCCCAACTCCAGAATTAAAAGGACCTCAGCAGTAAACCTCAATGAGTTCTTGGTACTGCGGAGGCTCCACAAAGAAATTTGTGCTGCAGGACGTGAGTCAGCCCAACTCTTTCAAATTGAAATGCCAGTGGAAGAGATTTTTTTTTCAGAACAAATCAATAAAAGGAACATGTAGAAAATGTCAGGCCCAGATGGTATTCACCCTGGAGTGCTAGAGGAACTCAGATATGAAATTGCTTGGTTTATTAACTGCTGTTCATTAACTACTGCTTCAAATGAATACGGTATCAGAGGAAGGGAAGGTAAAGTTGTGACAGGAGTTTTTAAATGTGTGAGTCTGGTGTGGGCAGATCCATAGGAATCCTCAGACACAGGGCTCAGCAGCTACCCAACTCCCTGCTCTTCATCTGCAAGGCAGGGAATTGGGTTTTGCTGATTTGTTGGAGTCTTAGGAAGAGGTAGAGGAAGAATCCCGGTTGCCAAGAGGACAGCTGAGCTTGCAGAAGAGCACAAGCCAGGATCAAAGGGGACCTGAGCTGTACCTGAATGCCCAGCCAAGTTCTGTCAGGGACTAATGTCTGCTAAAAGCTGGGAAGAGAGGGTAGGAATAAATAATCCTCCCTGCAAAGGGAGGTAACTTGTGGTGCCCCAGAGTATCTGTTCAACTTGGTGATGAAGTGACGTAGAGAACTGGCTGGTACTGGATTTGACTCCACTGAAACACCCAGGGACATAAAAGCAGAGGGTGACTGAAGGACCTAATAATACCAAAGGCTGTGACATAAAAGTGGCTGCTAGATTTCTGTGTCACCAACCACGGGATAATTGTCATGGGCAACAACACAGCATGTACTGATGACTCTCCCAGCACGCAGAGGAGGGGTTTGAAGTCTCCATGAACAGTTTGGTAACAGAGATCAGAGGGAGCTTAGGCAGGAGAGGGATGATGCAAGCTAAAGGACCTCCTTATACCAGCAGTGCAGATGTAGCCCAACCACTGGGCACAACTCTGGTCACCACATCTCAATAAAGATAAGGTAAAATTAGTAACAGGCTGGTCACAGGAGATGAGACTGGATGAGTTCAGCCTGGTAGGAAAGAGGTACCTGATGAGGCTCAAAGGGTCTGTAACATTCTGAGGAGCTTGACAAGGACAGTTCCTTACTGTTCTTACTCTGCATGGACTAGGAGACCATGAAACAAAGGGGTCTCAGGTCAGCATGGGGAGTGGTTCCTATGGTGCACAGTTAAACTGGACTTCACCTCTATGCAACAAGAGGGCTCAGCCTCTCAAACCAGTTCAACAGCAGCACATACATCTATGGGACGGAAGATCTATCAAGATTAAACACATGAAAAAATTCCAGCACAAAGCTCAGCAAGTCCCTTTGCTATAAACTGCCTGGTCCCTACCTGCTGCCCTGAGCATCTGCCACTGTCAGAGCCACCCTAGGAGATGAGACGTCCCCTGGCTTGCTTGCTGCAGGCCAGCCAGTTCTATCATCTGAAGGGGTTTAGTGTGTTATCTGAGGAGCTTTCTCTGCTGGAGCCCTGCCACCAGCCCCATCGTGCTCCCAGCAGCAAGGCCACCTCACCTGCTTGTGGCTCCAGCAGGGTCTCCAGCTCCTCTCCCACCAGCTGCTGCACAGAGAGCTCAAAGCCACTCTCAGAGTCCCTGTCCTCAGCCTCGCTCTCGCCGTGCCCGCTGTCCTTCGTGCTCAGGCAGTCGGTGTCCAGCCCTGCAGCCCTGGGGAGGGGTCAGAACACTGCTGTCAGGCTTCAAACCCCCAGCATCACTCTGCCCCACCCACTGTTTTGAAGGGTGTTGTCCTCATTCCCCAAAAAATGACCCAATGGAGGGGTGTGGGCATCCTCCTGGTGCATCATCCACAGCACCGGAGGAATAATGCTTTTAGGCCCCAGCCATTAGGGAGTTTCCTGGGCTTTTAGGAAAAAAAATAACCCAAAACAACAAACATGAACAAAAGCAGTGGGGTCAGGAGGCTCTGAAAACTGGTCTCCAGCTGGGTGCTGCACCACATTTCTTGCCCAAAAAGGTTTTTATTTTTATCCTTCTGCAGGGAGCAAACAGGGAGCTGCCAGCTCTGCCCATGAGCAGGACCAGACAAGAGGCATCAGAGCCCAGCCAGCTCCCAGAGCAGCTCTCCCTCCCTTCTTCAACAGATGGAGATGATGGTGAGAAAGCTGTGTCTGCCCATGGCCTGGGCAGGGGGAGACAGGAGTGACACGATGGAGCAGAGATGAAGCCCTGGCACCCCCAGGAGCATTCACCCAGAGATGTCAGCAGCCTAATTTAATGGGAACACCATCAAGTTTGTCACTGGGAACATCTTCAGCACACAACTGGGATGTCCCTGCCCACTCCACCCCTTCCCAGCCTCCTGGCCTGGGAACAAATGCCCTAAACTCATGTCACCAGGCAACAGCACCTGTGAGGAAGTGCTCAAAGCCATAAAAAATATTAATCCTTGTGCTGCTGCCTCCAGAGCGAGGACCCTCTGTGCTCAGAAGTGCTCACCAAAGGTGACCCAGGAAGAAGGCAAAAAGCAGCCCTACCACAGAATCATTCTGGCTGGAAAAAAACCTGTAAGATCATTGAGTCTAACCATAACCTAATTCTAGCAACCATTAAATGAATTCTACCAAGTTCAGTGCTTAAACCATGTCTCTCAGCACCACATCTACACCTCCAGACATCTTTAAAATGTCTCCAGGGACAGTGACTGAACCACCTCCCTGGGCAGCCTGTGCCAGTGTTTAATTACACTTTCAGTGAGGTTGTCTTCTAAACCTCCCCTGGCATAACCTGAGACCATTTCCTCTTCTCATGGAGAAGGCAGCTGGATACCAGTGAGGAGACAGGACCTGAGCACAGCCATCCCCCGAAGGGAGGACCCATGTCCCCAAATTCAGGCCACAAAACAAGGGGTGAGGTTTTGCCTTGTGTGTCTGCTGCCCTGGTGTCTCCTGCCTCTGGAGGCTCTTAGGGCCAGTGAGGCTGAAGCAGAGGGACACAGGGTGAGGGTTGAGAGGTGGTCTTACCTGCTGCCGTTCTTGGCTGTGTATTTGTTTCCCCTGTGGTTTGTTTTGGGCTGGAACTGGCCCTGGTGCAGCAGGGAGAGCAGCTGGGAGATTTGCTGGAAGGCAGGAAAAGCCTGTTGAGCCCCAGTGATGGCCACTCAAGCTGCTTCCTGCCAGGACGTCCCCTCCAGCCCCCCTCCAGCCTTTTTATAGCGTTTCCTCCTCCTGCAGATGGTTCAGCATCCCCACGAGGGGGGAAAAACAAGGGGCCGGGTGGCCCACCTGGCCCCTGCACTTCCCCTGCCCACGTGTTCCCCCTGGGAAGTGATCACGGGTTGTCCCTTTCCCCATGTGACAACCATCATCCACCCCAGCTCGCTGGGCATCCTGGTGGGCATGGAGAGACCCTGCCCATGGTGGTCTGACTGTTCCACCCTTCCCACCCCTGACTGTTGGGGCACCTCCACCCAGGGCTGGGAAAAGAGGCCAACTAAAAACCACCAGGTTGCATGTTCCCACCACCCCAAAACCTGGGTGAGGAAGGATATGGGGATGGCACACCTCTGGCACCATGAGGGGCAGCTCCTACCTGCACTGGGGGTGACTCCATGGAGAACTCCCCTGTGGGGCTCTGCTCTGCCAGTGCCACCAGTGACAGCCGGACCAGGCTCCTGATGATGTGCTGGTGGGGCTGGGCCTGCTCAGGTTCCCCTTGCCCCAAGGGCTGTCCAGGTGGCAGCAGGGGCTCTCCCACAGCCCCCTGAGGTGGCCTCACCAAGCTCCTGCAGTGCTGTGGTGCATCCAGGGGGCTTGCAGCCTCTTTGGCCACATTTTTCGGTCTGTGGGGCTGGCAGGGCCGGCGCTGCAGGACAGGTGGGTTGAAGGTCCCCGACTGCTCATCTGAGTCTTTTTGGGTCCTCTGATTTCTCAGGGTCCTGTAGAGAGTGGGGGTGAAGTGGAGGGGAGCCTGCGGAGAGCCCCCCGGCACAGGGGGTAGATCCTCCTGGTAGGGACGGGGGTGTTCAGCCTCCCGGGGCCGGCCCCGGAGCAGTGGGACAAGGTGGATGTCGGTCTTCTGGATCTGCCTGTGGGGCTTCTTGAGCTGCTGCTGCCTGCGGGCGTCCTCTGCCTCCCTGCAGTTGTAGGCCATGCCATCCTTCTTCTCCTTCTTACGCATCGACAGGGTTAAAGCCAAGAGGAGGAGGCACCCACCCAGGAGAGCAGCCAGGCAGATAAGGGTCACCACCGAGGGGCTCGGCCAGCCCGGCTCCCAGGCTGAGATTTTGGAGAAGGCCCCGTGATGCCGGAAAACCAAACGGACCCGGGCCAGGGTGTGCAGGGGGACATCCCCCCCATCGCTCACCCGGACCACCAGCTCCCGCTCGCTGCCCGCCAGGCTGCTGGCGTTGGTGGTGTTGAGGAAGACCTGCCCCAAGAGAGGGTGTAGGATGAAGAGCCCGGAGTCATCCCCACCTACCAGATCATACCGGAGAGCCCCATTGGTGCCAGAGTCCACGTCCCTGGCTGAGATGATGAAGAGGAAGGGAGGACTGGCGCATGATGCGAGCGTTGCATTGGTCACTGCTGCCATCCCTTGGGAGCTCCCATTCCCAGGGGCCACCCAGAAGCACCCTGTCTCCTCGTTGACCAGGATGGAGAGGGTGGCTGCACCTCCCACCAGTGCCGGTGCAGTGATGACGGGCGCGTTGTCATTCTGGTCGAGCACAGCCACCCTGATGGTGATGTTGGATGCCAGCTTGGGGTAACCACCATCCTCTGCAGTCACCAGGAACTCCAGGCTGCTCATCTGCTCGTAATCAAAAGCTTGGAGGGCAAAAATGTCCCCAGTGATGGGGTCAATCGAAACCAGACCCAAAGTGGAGGAGTCTGGGATGCTGTAGGTGATTTTCCCATTGAAACCCAGATCAGGGTCAGTGGCCTGGATGGTGAGCAGGAAGGCAGGTGCTTCACTGTTCTCAGCAACAGCAACCTCGTAGGTGGCCTTCTCGAAGGATGGAGCATTGTCATTGACATCACTGATGCAGATAGTGAGGTGCTTCAGCACAGCCAGGGAGAGGTCTCCGTGGTCCCGCACCACCAGTGTCAGGTTGTACTCATCCTGCAGCTCCCTGTCCAGCGTGGCATTGGTCATCAGCACGTAGCTGTGGCTGTTGGTCTTCTTCAGCCTGAAGTGCTCATACCCTTGGCTGAGGGAGCAATGCACCTGCCCGTTGCTGCCCGAATCGGGGTCGCTGGCTGTCACCAGAGCCACAAAACTGTCTTTGGGGAGGGCTTCAGAGAGCACAGGTGCCCGAGCAGCCCAGGTGACGTGGACCTCGGGAGCGTTGTCATTGACATCCAGGACTTTGATCAGGATCTTGCAGTGTGCTGGGATGGGGTTGGCCCCCAGGTCCCGGGCTTGCACGTCCAGCTCGTAGGTGTGGGTCTCCTCGTAGTCCAGTGGGTGCCTCAGGCTGAGGCTGCCCGTGCGGGCATCGATGGCGAAGGCGCTCAGCACCTCCGGAGGAGCGTGCCTGCTCAGGCTGTACTCGATCTCCCCGTTGGGGCCCTGGTCGGGGTCAGTGGCTGTGACTGTCACAAGGAGGGTCCCGGGCAGAGCATCCTCCCAAACTTCTACTGTCAAAGAGCTCTCTGCAAAGATGGGGCTGTTATCATTGGAGTCAAGGACAATGACTTTAATTAAAGCAGTACCTGATTTGGGCGGCTCCCCCTGGTCAGTGGCTGTCAGGACGAGGTCAAAGGAGGAGTGCAGCTCCCGGTCCACTTCTTTAACCACCACCAGCTCCGCGTGCCTGGTCCCATCAGAGCTGGAGATCACCTCCAGAGCAAAGTGCTCACTGCTGGAGAGGGCGTAGGAGCAGCGGGCGTTGGGGCCGGCGTCGGCATCCAGAGCTCGGTCCAGAGGGATCCGGGTCTGCAGGGACGCGCTCTCCGACATCTCCAGCTCCAGCTGGGGCATGGGGAACCGGGGTGCGTGGTCGTTGATGTCCAGCACTTGGACCTCCACGTGAATGAGAGCCAGATTTCGGGCAGCCAGCACGTTGAACGAGACCCAGCAGGGATCACTGTGCCGGCACAGCTGCTCCCTGTCCACCCGCCCGGCCGTGCTGAGCACCCCGTCTCCACTCCCCACGTGCAGTGGGAACCTCCCTGGGGTCTCCATCAGCTGGAAGGTGTCGGCCGTTTCTCCGCTCTCATCCCCTTCCAAGTGCTGGGCCAGCGTCCCTATCACCGTTCCAGGTGGCACTTCCTCCAGCACCCGGTACTGCACCGTGAAGGTGGCCACCTCCTGGGCATCGGTGCAGAGGCAGAGGTACCACCACAGGGCTGGCAGGTGGAGAGCAGAGCAGCCCAGCAGCAGCAGACTGCTGGCCGAGCCCACCACCCCACCACCCCGGCACGGCTGCCCCCCCATCCCTGAGCGGTCCTCACAGCAATCCCAAGCCCCCGGCACCCTCTCCCATAGCCAAGTCTCATAGGCACCGGCCTCGGGCTGGAAAGGAGGAGAAATCACCAGCAAGTCCAGTGGTTGTCCCCTGCCCTGCCATGGCAAGGGGTGGCCAGGAGAGCCAGTGGCTCCCCGGGCTGAAGTGCTCAGCCCGGAGCAGAGGGGAACAGCCACCACCACCACGGCTTCAGCCCGGAGCTGTGTCCAGCCGGGCCAGGAGGTGGACCAGCTGTGTTTCCTATGGAAACCCCACCTACAGGAAAAGGGAGGACCGGGCTGGTACAATGCCTGGGTGGGATGGGGGGGCACAGGGGGAGGCACGTTTCCCAAGTGGAAGAGGGGTGTGGAGGTACCCTGGCTTTCCATCCTGCAGGGACCGTGGCTGCTGGCACCTGCAAAATGTGTTTTATAAAAGGTGCAAATCCTGCCCGCAGCCTCCAACCCCTCTGCAAAGCTTTGTGTGTCCTTCAGGGAGGTGTCTGCAAGGACCAGCAATGATGATGATGATGGACTCAGGGTCTTGCATTGCCCCCAAAGGCTTGTTCCCCACGCTGTCAGGCTTCCCTCTTGGAAGTCCTGTTCTCATTCTGCCTAAACCCAGAGTGTAATCCCTGTTCCTTGCTCTCCCTTTTGCTGCCAGTTTGGAGGGCAACGCCTCCAAGTCACCTCTGCCAGCACATGGCTTTGGATTCTGTCACTGCTCCCTTGGCATCTGGACACCCCACCACCAGCTAATGAATCACTGGGAGAGCTGCCACCTCAAACACAGGCGGGTGGCTGCAGGGGAAGAAAGAAAGGAGGCTCTGGCAGATGCCAGCTGTGTCCTGCCAGGCCTCTCCCCATCCCCTACATCCGTCCATCCTGGCCAACTCCCTCCACCTTGGCACACATGCTATCCCCAGCTCAGCTCTGCTTTCATTTCCTCAGTGTCACTGCTCACCCAGCATGGATTCTGCACCACCAAATCCCTTTTTTTCCTTATGCTGTATTTTGCATCTTGAGACAACTGAAGGCATTAGGGATAGGGAAGATCACAGCAGGAATTTCCTTGGCTGTTACACAAAGCAGAGCATCCTCATGGTGGGGTTTGAGTCCCACCATCCACAGCACCTTTGCCTTGGTCCCCACATCTCCCAGGTGGCCTCCACCAGCCCAGTGGAGCCCACCAGTGCCTCTGGTGTCCTGTGCCCTCCTTGCCCCCCTCCTCCTGCTTTTCCAGCCTCACTGGGCAACCTCATGTCCTCCATATCTTGTCCCCTCTCTCAGCTCAGATTTTCCCATCACCTGCTCTCAGCACTTTACTTTGATAAATTTTAATGCCAAAATGACCACCAAAACCAAACAAAACCAAACCCCAGTGCTGACCTGCTGACCTGCCATTTCACTCTGGGTGGGTAACTGCCACCATGTGTCACACCGGGAGGAAGGGACAGGGCAGCTCAGCTGTGGCAGGAGCTGCTGGTGCTACTCCTGGGCTCAGCCCCAGCTCTAGGTGACCTCTGCCAAGTTATTTCCCTGCTTTGTGCTCACTTTCTCCTCAGCAGAGCAAAGCCAGCCCTTGGGGTGCTCCTGGAGGGATGCTCCTCTCATGGAGGGATCCTGTCCTGCTCCCCAGCTGCTTGAGGAGTTGCAAGTGGAGAAGCTGATGACTGTACCCTGGTTTCAGGTGGGAAGGCTGCTTCCCCACTCTGGGGGGAATCTCACCCTTCCACCTCACCTTTTTTTATACCTTTCCTTATGAGGGATGGAAAAGACTAGAAGAACTGCACTGAAAGATCACCAGGGAAAGGGAATAAATATGCTTGAGAACAGTGGGGATCTCCTCAAAGAGCCCTGCAAGGCACATCCTTCACCCATCAGCTTCCAAGTCCATCAGAACAAGCCAGCCTCACCAACTGCCCCACATTTAACCCACCACTGATGTGCCAGGAGATCTATTCCCCAAAACATCAGCACCCATTGGTGCCCCTGTCCCACTAGCTTGCGGGATGATGCTCCTGGAAGCTTCTGCAGCCCCAAACTGCTCCTTTTTCCCCCCATTTTAAGCCCCATTTTGCTCAACCACCACAGGGAAAAGCTGATGTGACAGTCTCGGGGCTGGGATAAGTCACAGTCCCTGAGTCAAGGGCTGTGACCCCTCCCAAGCACTGTCCCCACACATACACGGTACAGGTACCAGCCCCGGTGACAGATCTGGACCACCCAGGAAAAAAGGAGCTGGAGGAGCTAATGCCTTCATTATCAGGCTGCTCCTTCAGGAAAAAATCCCTGGTGAGCAGACCTGTGACCCACGCTGTCAGGACACCAGCAGGTGGCAGTCAGGACAGTACCAGGGCACTGCAGAGCATCAGGGAGCTGCTGCCAACCACACCTCGGGAAGATGGGCCAAGGGATGCTGAGAAAGAAAACAGGACAGAAAAATGTGGTGGAGCTGAGGCTTGCCAAGAGCATAGACAGTAAATTAAGATCAATGTTTGCCCCCTAGGGGGTTGTCTGCATCTAAAACCTTTCATTTAAAGCTCAGAAAGAGCACGAGCTCTGTTCAATTATTGCAGTAGCATTCTTCAGCTCCTGTGTGGTGGTGTCAGCACCACAAGCAGATGTAAAAGCTATTTACTGGAGGGAAAACCTGGCTCCTCCGAAGCTCAGCTGCTCTCCAGAGCAAAGACAGAGCCACACGAGACACCCCAGCCTCCCAGGGGTGCAGAGCTGCAGCCAAGGCACCACATGCTCACCATCCCTGCAGAGCAGCCCCACTGCACGAGTAAGACTTGATCTAATGGGGGGTGACCACCCAGAGAGGAGAAATTTGTCCTCCAGCTACAAGTTCCTGCAGCACTTTTTGTGTTGACACATGCTCTGAGCTGGCTAAAAACCAAATCCACAACGAAAAACAAAAAAAACGAGAAAAAAATAAATTAGAAAAACCCCACACACAGTGACGACTTCTCCGTGTCTCCTCACACACCCCCAGCGTTGCCTTCCTTGCCCCCCAGCCCCAAGCTCACCCCGGCTGCGCTCCCACCGATGCTGGAGGGAGGCAGAACTGCCCCTGCCCTGCTGCCTGCAGTTGGCCACCTCCACCAGCAGAGCCCACTGCTGCTCCGTGCTGAGCCCCCAGCACCCCCACCTCCCCACACAGAGAGCTCCCCGAGCCTGCGGGGGGCCAGGGCCGATGGGGCAGCTCCCTCCGGCCCCGCCTGATGCTCAGGACCCCCCCCTCCCTCTGCTCCATCCAGTCCCCCCCCTGCCATGGTCAGGGACACCTCCCCCAGCCCAGGGGGCTCCAAGCCCCATCCAACCTTCAACACTGCCAGGGATGGGGCAGCCACAGCTTCTGGGGGCAACCTGGGCACCCAGGGGCTCAGCACCCTCACCCCAAGGAATTTCTCCCTCCCATCTCCTCTCCATCTCCCCTCTCCCAGCTGCAAACCCTTCCCCCTCATCCCATCCCTCCAGGCCCTTGTCCCAAGTCCCTCCCCAGCTTTCCTGGGGACCCTTCAGCCACTGGAAGGTGCTCTGAGGTCTCCCTGGAGCCTTCTCTTCTCCAGTCCCAAATCTCTCAGCCTATCCAGCAGTTGGGTGAACACCCTAATGAGAAGAGCAATTAAAGAAGCTGCAAGTGATCTCTCAGAGTGTTAACAGAGGACACAGCAGATTTTAAGAGCTCCCTAAGGCAGCAATGGGGCTTTGAGGAAAAGCCATGAACCATCAAGTCCCTGCTTGCTGTGCCTGAGGAGCTCCCCTGCACAGAGGGGATGATCAGGGCAGTCAGTGTTGCTCTGTGGTCATAAAAAGATTGTTGTGAAGAGGAAGACTGAAGTGAAATAAGAACAAGCTCCATCTTTGAATGAAGAACAACAACATTGGGATAACTTGCACACAGAGCCTCTGCCACCCGAGAACCCCAACATATTTTGTGAAGTCTTGCATGGCAAAGAGCAATCCTAGGAGCAGGCAGCAGCAGAGCTGGGCAAACAGAAGAGAAGGGAACCTACAAAAAGTGACATTTTACTGTGGAGAAAAAAAAAGAAAAAAAAAAAGCAACAAGAACCTGAGTTGAGTTAGAAGCCTTGGTGTCATCCTGAAGGAGAAAGCTGCAACAAGACAAGTTCTAAAGGATCCTATGCAGGATCTAGTTTGCTATTATGAGTCTTGCAGCAATTTTAAGACTTTCTTTTCCCTCTCTTTCAAAGGTTCTATCTAAATATTTCTTTGCAAATAAAATACACAGAAAAAAAAATCCTGCAGGACAGAACTTCAACACTACATCTTTCCAGAGAAGGTCATTGAGAAGGAACAGCTCCCAGCTCCTGGCCTGGGCCAGAGGGATCAGGGACGAGGACAAACAGAAGGAACTGGAGCCCCCATCAGCACCACCTTTCCTTGCCACTTGCATTTGCTTTTTGTGTGACAGCCTGAAATACCTGAACAATGGCAAAACATTTTGCAACGCTGGGGTTCCCCCAGCTCCTCCAGTGTGGAAGTGATGGATCTAGGCCACAGCTTGCTGCAACATAAATCAGACCTTTACGAGTCCCCAGCGGCTGCAAATCAATGAGTTCTAGTAATAATTACCCATTTTATCTCTCTCTTTATTAATATTTAGACGTTTTTAATCTTTTCTTTGCAAACATGACGTTTCCCTGCTGTGGTTGTCCTTCAGCAAGAGCTGCCAGAAAAGCTCCTGCTTCCCCGATTCAAGACTTTGCCTTGAACCAAGCTGCTCCCTGGTTTGAAATGACACAACCACAAAACCCTGCTGAGGGGTGACACCATCTCAGGGCAGAGCTGGTGTCCCCACAGGTTTGGGGTGACCAGGCTGGGTGCCACAATGCACCTCTGGGGATGTTGGAAGGGATGAGCTCTCAACTGTGAGTGCCCATCCAGATCATCACCCCTGAGACACCAACAGGAGTTCAGGTGCCACCTCCTCTCCTCCAGCTGTTTGCCAGGATGGGCCAAGGGCAGTGCCAGCACTGGCAGGAGGGTGACAGAGAGGAAAAGAGGGGCTGGAGGCTTTTCTGTGCACGAGGACACCGGGCATGTAGAAACATTTTTAATCTGGAAAGCAACTCCAGATGATGTAAACACCAGCTCCTGCCAAGGGACTGAGCATACGCCCAGAGCTTCCCAGCTGAGGTAAGGACCAAGACAGCTCTCCTGGACACTTCCAGACAGCGTGGGACAGGCAAAACCAGAGCAAGAAAAACCAGAAGTGATGCTAATGCTGTCCCATGTAGGCTGACCCAGCCCCACAGCCTGGGCTGGGGACACAGGTCTTGCCTGGTGACAGTGGCACCTCCCAGGCTGGAGTTTTGGGGGCTGATGATGGGTCACCCCAGTGAAACAACCTCCTGGCAAGAGCCTACCCAGGGAGAGACACAGTCCCGGGGAATCAGTGAGTCTCAGGCTAAGCTCATGTCCCAGTCACTATTTTTCCAGTGGGAGTCAGTCCCTTGAGTCCTGCCCAGGTGTCCCATAGCCTTGTCACAGATAAGTGACCTCGATGACATTGGGCTCAGAGTTTCCACAGGGAAGGTGATGCTTGCAGGAGCACTGGCAGCTCACACCAGCCACATCCATGCCAGCCAGCTCCTGCTGGTAGGACTGGCCAGGCAGCTTCTTCTGGGAGCCCAGCTTCTTCCAGTCCATGAGGTGCACCCCATCATCCAGGTCCTGTGGCATGGGCTCATGGTAGAGGGTGATCTGGATGGTGCGGAGCTGAGGGCCATAGTGCACCACGAGGATGATGAAGACAGCCAAGAGGACAAAGATGACAACAATGACTGAGATCATGGGCAAAGCATCAGATTTCCTTGTAATGCTCCTGACAATGGAGGTGGGATTGAAGGGGGCCGTGTCCTGGGGCTCAGGCTGTCTCAGTTGGCCTCCAGGCATGGAGGTGTTCATGGCTGAGCAGGCTGACCTGGGACAGAGAAACATGGTGTGGAAAGGGGTGACCACCGAGCAGAGACTGCCTGATGCCTTTATCCTCCTGTCCTCCAGCCAGCAGCTCCTGCCTGCACTTGCAGCTATCAAGGAATGGATCAGTACCACTGAGTGCTCCCTCCCTGGGGCTCACGGGACAGGATGAATTTTGGCGGTTCAGTCTGGGGTTGGGAAACAGTGCTCTGGAGATGTGATGCCCAACACCTTCTCCTTGCTCTTTCCTCCCCACCACACCTTGCTCCCTGGTGGGAGCCCTCCACACACACCCCTTCTTTGCCCCCAGCCCCACAGTGCTAACCCAAGGCCAGACTACCTGGGGGGACCTCCTTGGGAGACTCAACCCCACCAAAGCACACCACGAGGTACCCCTCACCGCAGCTGCACGATCCCGTGGGAGCCAGCACGGGTGGGAGCAGGGGGAAAGGCAGGAGGAAGAACCCTCCCTGGCCTTGCAGGGGTACCTGGCTGTCCCTGCTGCATGGGAATCATCATCTCCAGTGGCGAGGCTGGAAAGCCGGTGGCAGGAGCCGCAGAAACACCTCCGGGATGGCTCTCTGGAGGTGCAGCCAGGCTCACCTCGGAGGCTGCCACGTCATGCCTCAGCCCCACACCCCTGGGACTCCCTGGGGCAGAGGAGGAAGCGCCTGCTCATCCATCCCGGGGGCAGGAGAGCTGCTCCCTCACCCAGCCGGCTGCCACATCAGCGTCGCCGACCCCTCCCTTGCTGGGGAAAAAAAAAAAACAAACAAACCAACCCTCCTGTGGCCGGCTGCAAGACAAGTGCCCTTTTGTTCGGGGAGAAGGCACCTACCGCCCTGTGGGCTGCAGCCCCCGGCTGCCCAACTGCAGGAAACTTCCCTCCTGCCACCGACTTGCAGTTAAAACCTAATGCGGTTACGAAATCAGTGTTGGAAATTAATAAATTAATCACCCCTCTGCACAGGAGCTCCGTGCATCCACCCAAGGCAGGTAGGCACTGTCCTGCTGGTCCTGAGATGCCAGACCTGCTGCCGCCTGGAGCAGCCCCCAGCCGGGGGGGGGGGCAGAGGGGATGGATCCTCAGCCATCAGATAACAGGTCTCTGTCTTCAACCCTTCGGTCCCCAAACAACACTGCTCGTACCTGGAGGCTCTCAGCAGACAGGCTGGGGTGAATATCTGGGCTCTGTCTTTCCAGCAAGAGGAGAGGACAGGGTGGGCAATGCCCCTTCCCCCATCCAGCTGCACGTCCAGAAGAGATTTGGCTGCTTCTGAGAATTTGCACTCGTTTCAGGATTCAGTAAAACCTTAATCTACAGCATAATCTCTGAGCATCACAGATGTGCAAGGCAGAGAAAATGCCATGGGGGAGGCTGCAGTCAGAGGTTTTATAAAAGAGGAGGCTGCTGAGGGGTGGTGGCTGCTTTGGGCTCCACAATTTGCTTGGGGTTTTGGAGGTTTGAAGAAATCTCTCCCTCCATTGCTGCTGCTGTCTCCTGGTGGTGGAAAGCAAGGACCTTGCTGGCAGCATGAGGCACTTCACTTGATGCAGCTCCATTGCCCTCAGTTGAGCCTCCCCAGCTTTCCATGGAGCTGTGAGCCATAATCCTGTGGATCTGCATCCTGAACATCCAGACCCACAAAGAGGAGCAGACAACGAGGGAGCAAACTGGACTGTTAGAATCCCAGAGTGGTCTGGGTGTGAAGAGAGCTGAAAGATCCGCCAGCTCCAATGTCCCTGCCATGGGGAGGGACACCTTCCACTAGAGCAGGTGGCTTCAGACCTCACCCAACCTGGCCTTCAACACTTCTAGGGATGAGGCATCCACAACCACCCTGGGCAACCTCTTCCAGTGACTCGCCACCCTCATGCTAAAGAATTTCTTGCTAATATCTAATCTAAATCTAACCAAACACCCTAAGTCCCTTACCCTAAATCCCCTAAGACCCTTCTCTCCCCAAACACCCATTCACATCCAACATAGGGCAACTTGTTACCTCTGAAGTTCAAACTAGGCCAGCAAGTGACAGACAAGACATGTCTGGGCCAAGAAACCAAATGCCCATAACTGTCTGGGCTGAGTTGGGGGGCAGAACTGACCCAATTTTCCAGTTCCTCCCCTTGACAAGGAACTGGGTGAGGGCAGACCAAAGCTTGCCAGGTGCTGTGTGTCCTGTGGGGAAGGATGCTGCTGCTACCTGAAAAACAGCACCCCAAGGGATGCTTCTGAAAAGGTCTCCCAAAGCAGCACATGGCAGTGCCTGGACTCTCCAAATCCCACATGGAGACATTCAGAAATTGGGAAGGGAGGACCAGCACCTCCAGCAGGTCCCCAGCCCAGGAGAACCAACACAGCCTTCAGGGGCCTGGGGTGCACCTGCTCACTACAAAGAGCTCCCACAAAACCCAAGCACCACAAAGAAGCTACCAAGATCCAAAGCAGGGCAGGCCCAAGAGTGCTCTGCCCCACTACAAGCACAGAATCCTCACCAGACTGATGGTGAGGTTTCCTTTGCCGTCGGTAAGCGATGCCTCACATCCTCTCCAACCAGAAAGGACTAAAAAACACAGTTCCCCTGTGGATTCAGCCCGTTTCCTTCTATTCTTTAACAGGAAGCTGTGTGAGAGTCAGCCCAGGCAGGCAGGCAACTCGCTCCTCACCCTCTGGTCCCTCCCGGGATGGACAGAGCCCTCACAGGGCTGCAGATCCACAAGCAGCTGGGAAGATGCTGGCTCCCTCCCTCCATCCGCTCCTCTGCCTCCTGGGCTGCGTGCTCGTCCCAGGTGAGACACTCCTCACACCCCGGGGAAGGGGGAAGAGGTGATTTGGGGAGCCTGGCTTCATGGGGGAAGGGAGGAGGCTCCAAAGGGAACCAGCTAAGTGTTGGAAGATGTAAGAGCTCAGGTTGTAAATCCAGGGGTGGCAGGAGGCAGTTTGCTGGGAGTGAAAATGCAGCTGTAGCAGATTTAAATTTGACAGTTCTGGAATAAAAGAACCTGCCTGGTGGTTAACAAAATGAGTGCTGATCCAGGGCATGATGCTGAGGTGGTTTGTAGTAAATGACTTCTGTCAAATAAGAACAAAGGTAGAGCATTTAAATGTCCAGGACACTGCTCACCTCAAAGGTATTTCTCCTTGGCCCATTTTAATGTTTCCTTTTGTTGATAGAAATATAAATACAAACACCATGAGCAAGACTCGTGTAGACTGCTCGCAGGGACACGGTTTAGTGGTGGACCTGGCAGGGTTAGATTTACAGTTGGATTTGATGATTTAAATCCAACCAAAAGGATTCTTTCTGCAATAATTCTGTCATAATTCTGCTTTACCTTCTCTTTCCCACGTGAGTGGGATGAAGGAGCCAGTTTCCTGCTCTGAAGGGTGACAGGCTGGTTTTTTTCTCTTGTGCTGCTGACAGCTGGAGGAGCCAGGAGCTAAAACACATTCAGAGAATACAGACTGCAGCACCACTCCTGCTCCTAAACAACCACCCAAAAACTATGGGCTTTAAATCCAAAGGTTTTTATCACTAGAGCACACAAGTTGCCCTTGGGTTACAGCCACCGAGCTGGTGGCCTTTCCCACTGTCATTTATCCTGTCCCTCTTTTCAGCAGTTCTGAAAATGCCTTTAATTTTAAATGGTCCAGTGAAGTTCCTAAGGTGGTGTGGTACCTGGGGGAAAGAGGCTGGGCAAGGAAAAGCAGCAGGCTTGGCAGGGACAGGGTGACATGCTGCTGGCTCCCAGACACACAGGCAGCTGGAGAAGGGAATTAGAGGCTCTTGGAGAAGACACAAGAGCTGAGAAGTCTCCCTGCACCTGAGGAGGTAGAAGTAACCTTGCAGGAGAGACTGAATTTATTTTGGCTGGAAAACAATACGTGTCTGTTTCCACATATGCTGGTTTTTTTGGGGGGGTTGGGGTTTTTTTTTTTACCTTGAACAAGTTAATTTATTAATTTCTTAAATGTAACCTCTAAGCTGTCACAGTTATTTCTAAAGGAAGGTTCAAACACTTAATTTCAAATTGCTGAAGTGGGAAGGTTTGGAACCTTTCCAACCTGTTTTTCATCCCCTAGAAACACTTTAACAGTAAATCTGTTCAAACAAACCTCTTCCTATGAACAGTTTCCATTACAATGAACAGGCATTTCCCAGACAAAAGATTTCCCCTGAAAAATTCCTCCTGGAAAGCTGGTGAGAACCCAGCAGGACTTTCCCACTGCCACTCCACCCACTGCTCCCTTCATCAGTGCCACAGCCAGTGGATGAACAATGCCACAGGGAGGATGGTGTATGGAAAACAAAGAGGTAAAAATATTTTTTAATGGAACTGAAAACAAGGGGTGCAGCTAGAGGACAGAGACTGAGCTACCAGAAGACCTGCCAGACACAGAGCTTGCATCCTGGAGCTGATTCCTTGGCCAAAAAGGAGTGGCAAGCACAACCCTGACCTTGTGAAGAAGGAAGGTGCTTGTGAGAAATGTTTGCTCACAAAACAAACTGCTCCCTTTGAGTAACATGAAACCCCACAGATGACTCTAGACAACTGACTGATGCAGCCAGAGATGGTTTCCAGGAATTATGTCCCATTTACAATAGGTGAGTCAACAACAGGTGTCCTTGGAGGCAAGGATGCTGGTAACCTAACACCAGGAATGTTCCTGCTGGGAAAGCAAAATGGGGGCTAAAGCCCAAGGCTGGAAAAAGGAACATCTTCTAACAGCATCAAAGGCACCACCGCCAAGCCTCAGAGAGGTTTTGTTATTCCACAGCCCAGAGGATGGGCACAGCCCTACCACCATAACAAGGAAGAACCTTTCATTTGGTCTTTTTTGTACAATGATGGCCTGGGGAGGCTGTTTTTACCTTCCAGATGAATCATCCCAGCAGAGCAGAAAGGAGCAAAGTTCCCCCTGTGATCCACCACATGCCCATGGTGCTACCCATCAAGCCCAGACAGGTGGTGCCCCAATCTGTCATTTGAAACGGGCAGGGAGTGATTTCTTCCTCCAAAACCCCAGCCCCAGGGTCAGGCCCTAAGAGCAGTGTAGCAGGTGAAGGGCAGGATCCACATCACCAGCACTAGGAAGACCAGGAGCAAAGAACTCTAAAACAAGCAGGTCATGGAGAAAACTGGAATCAGCAAGCACCCGGGAGGGTAAGAGCACAGCAGCCTGATGGAGCAGGAATCTACTCCCCAAACACCACAGAGCAGTGGTGGTGCAGCCAGGAGAAAAGCCACCCCACTTTCCTCTTCCAGGAAGTGCCTGGTGGTACCTTTTGTATCAAACCCAGACCCGCAGCATGCCCAGCAATGTGGCACACAGGTTCCCCATGTTGTCTCCCAGCTTGTTTTCTAAATGTAAGTGGTTTTTAATTGGCTTCTGCAAAGCTCACCAGTGAGGAGCTCAGAGGGTGATGCTCAGAAAGGATGCCCAGGCCTTGGGTGCAACCCCTGAGGAGGAGCAGAGGAAGGCTAAGGTTAATTTTAATTGCTGCTAAGATCCAGATTTAATTCCTGGCTCTCTAAACTTTCCATAGCACTTTGGCCAAGTCATTACAATTCAGAACACTTGGCAGGGAGCTGCCAAACTCCCCATGTCATTTGGGAATTAGACACTTGAACACCTCTGTGGCTCTGGGACCTGATTTAGGCTGTCAGTTATCCAGCCTCCACAACCACACTTCTCTCTCACCCCTCCACAATTCCCACCTTCCCTGTTCTGCTCTGTGACCCTCAAGGCAGAGGCACTTTTTTTTTTAAGGCACTTAAAAAAATGAGACCTGGGCTTTTGCAGAGCTCTCTGCTGTCCAGGTTTCCCAAGACAGGATTATTTTTTTTCCATGTGAAAGTCCTAAGAACTGGGTGTTGCTGCTCTCTGCTGCTTCAGCAGCTGCTGTGCCTCACCCAGGAAACAGCTGCACTTCAGTTAAATTTTTAGTGTATTTTTGTCCTCTGTGGTTTCACAGAAATGCCAACATATGAACTGAAAAGTCTAATTTTAGGTAGCAGGGTCTCTTTTCTGAAAGCATTTGTTCACACAGCCTGCAAGCAGAGGATGGTGTGAGGTTGGTAGGCAGCTGCCTGCCCTGCAATGCTACCTGGGGACCATTTCTCCCCCAACAACTGCCAGAGAAGGAGGAGAGTCCAGGGTTACACATCACTGGGAACAGATGATCCCTCTCCATCACCAGTTCCACGTGGATGGGACCATTCCCAGTGTCTTCATACTGGTGCCAGAGACCATCCCCTGTGACTCTCTCTCCATGAATACAAACTGGGCAGCACAAGCCCTTCTTGAGCCTCCCACAAACCTCAAAGTGCCTCTGGCAGCTGGCCCAGGTCTGCCACAGCAGTGCTGCTGTACTCTGGTGCAAAGCTGGGGGAATGTACATGTCTTTGGTCAGCAGCTGGAGGAGCCACTACTCAAATATCCAAAATTGCTAAAAATAATGCCAAAGATGAAATACTAAAAATTCACTTCGTTTTACATCATCTTTTTGTGCTGAGGAGTGAGCAGGGCAAGCTGCTGGCTCTGGGAACACCTTGGCTCTCCTGAAAAAAGGTTCCACAGAAACACCTCTCTACCCTCAGACTGACACTCATACCTAACCTCACAGAAAAGCTACTGCAAGTGACAGGAATTCCAAACTGCCCTGGAAAAATGAACCAAAAAGCATCTAGTGGCGAGTCAGAGCTGAGATGTACCTGCATCAAGCCACTCCTCTGCAGCCCTACAGCTCTGGTGGGTTAATCAGGAATTTCCACTACAGCAAGAGCAGAATTTCCCATCATAAATCCCTCACAAGCTCCCCGTCTCCACCTAGAGCTGCACAATCCAGCTGTAAATCACCTGCACCCAGACAAGCAACAAACATCTTGGCAGGGCTTGGTGGCAAGACAGTGGAAAGGCTTTGATGTTTATTGCATTACAGCTGCACTGGCTGCAGCCTCATTATTCTTGCTCCCTGTTTACATAGCCAGGGCCCTCCGTGCAGGGGAGGCAGCAGCTTCCAGCACTGTTTGCATCAGAGTCCCCAGGGATGTGGACGAGATGTGGACAGGGAGCCACGCCACGTGGCACCTTTTTGTTTGCACCCCTCCTGCTGCCCAGCCCCACAGCATGACTTGGGGCCCTTCCTGCTCCACACACGTCTGACCCCCTCCAATGTCATTCAACTGGGATGCTAAGGACCTTCACCAAAAGAAAACACCTAATAGAACAGGAGGTTTGATTATTTGAGTTGGCAGGGAAGGCATAACAAACAGCAGTGGCCAGAAGTCAAGAGCCAGACTTGCTCTGCTTTGAAATAATGCATGGTTGTGTTTCCAGGGCCATTCAATTCCTGAGCAAAGTGCCAAAAGGGGATCTCCAGCCCTTGGTCTCAGCAAGACCAGTCCCCTCACAGCAAAGATCCAGCACAGCAGACCATCTACTTGGCCAGGTGAACTCTGGGGTCTGAGCATTATGGAAAAAAACCCCTAACCTGCTTATTCATCTGAGTTACAATAACCCCAAGGTTTAGATGTTTGGAAATGGAGATCTCCTGCTCTGGTGTGACCTTCAGCAAAGGGCTAAGCTGTGCTGGAACAAAGTGTGGAGTACACTGCCCTAAGAACCAGGTATGCTGAGCACAGGGCAATGTCACCTCCCTACCCCTCACCTTCCTCCCATCCCCAGAGGCTCACTCTGAGCTCTGATTTCTCAGCTGCACCAGAACCAGTGGAATAAACTCCCAGCTCAGCACCTTTATCCCCTTTTCCTTTGACAAAGACTAAGTGTGGCAATAGCTCTTTCTACAGCCATTCCTGGTGCTTTCATGTGCCACGCACACTAAAAAGCACCTGTGATCATTAAAAAAAAAAAATGTGTTACAAGCAGCTCCTTCTCCCCATGGAGGAACAAAACAATGGCCTCTGCAAGGGATATTTTGCAGAAAGAAGAGCTGCTCAAGTTTGGCAGCTGCTGGAGGGTATTGGCCCCATGATGATCTCAGCACATTATTTTTGTGCTGAATGTATACAGAATACTTCTAGGCATTTGCAAGACAATGTCCAGAAATTGCATTGTAAAGCTGTTTAAGAAGCAGAAGCCCAGTGACAAAGACAAAACCCAGCAGGCTCTTGGGATGGTTGGAAACAGCCCCAAGTGGCTGCACCACGAGTCATCACCATGCCCCGGGGAGCAGAAGAGTGCCCCACAGCACCCCAGGGGACAGGGGCTGCCAAAGGATCATCCTCCTTCTTCAAAAGCAGCATCTCTACCTCTCTAAGGGCAACCGTGCACCCCAGAGATCCTTTTTTCCCCACTGCATTAGTTGATTTAGTAAGTGATGCTACATCTGCCTGTAATCCTGTCTACATTTCTAGACTGATGTTCATTTAACCTGCTCTTCAGAGCCTGCAGAGAAGGATCTCATTTTTCCCCAACACAATCACTCCTAGTAACTCATTGTCCCGATGCCAGGACAGTTTCCTATTGCCCAGCCTCTCTTTCCTTGCTGCAGTTAAAGTCCCTGGTTTCTGGTCTTCTTCCCAATGGATTTAGAAAACTAATGAGTCCCTTCCTCTCTGAGCAATTAGAGAACTGATCATGTTTCCTCTCTAATGGAGAAAAAAAAAAAAAAGGTTTTGCTAGCCTGCTGTCCAGTAAACTAGAAAAGCATAGAAAGACTCAAAAGCCAGGTTTGATTTTCACAGCCAAATCCTATCTGTAAAGAGACCATGTTTTATTATGTATTCACTATAATTTACACAGTTTTGGTTCCTGTTTGACTGCAATTATCATCATAAAGCCTCAGACAAAGAAAACAACAAGGGCTCCAACACCATTACAGGAGAAAAGTGCGATCAATCAGGAGCTGACTGCAGCCAGACAGTCCCGAGGGGTGGGCTCTCAGCCCAGCCTGATATCCCACCTACACTGGATGCTAAAGATCTCCTTCCAGACACACAGCACGACCAGGGCACTCACCTGACCTCTTTCAAACACCCACCACATAGTTCACCACCTACATCACCTCTACAGCCCCTGGTAAGGAAGGGGATCCTCAGACTGTGGCTCTTCCAGCCACACCTGGAGTAAGGCAGACATCCTAAAAGGGTCAGAGCAGCAGGGTTTTACAAGTGCCTGGTCCTCCATTTGGTGAGCAGGAGCCTGGAGATGAGCTCTCTTGCAGGATGGTTCATGAGATATTTAAAGCAGAAGATCTTGCCTAGAGGCTGCAGATTCTGGCTGCAAAATGGGTGCCACGAGGAGCAGCAAAGGCACTGAGACTCCCCACTCTTGCCACACAGCTGCATGACACTACAAAAGGCCAGCAAGCTGGAAGGGTTCAGCCTTTACTGCTGAACCTTTTTGTCCAAAACCCTAAGCTGTCATGGGAGTCTGCTGAGACTGATCACCACTGGGATCACAATCAGCTGGTTTCTGCAACTATAATGTCATTTCTTTCATTAGTCTTAACTCCAGGCAGCACCAGAATCACCAGCAACAACCATTTAGAAATACCAGTTAGTATGTGTGTTTCCAAGTTAAATTCAGTTGTGTTTGAGTTGAGCACTTAAAAGTACATTTACATTTTCTATTTCTTGTCCTCAACTACACAGGAACTGGACATTTTTTTTTCTCCATTTGGAGATTGGCAGCATTTTTAGTTGGCACCTCATGTAACGACTGGTACAGTGTCATAAATCCAAAACAAAACCCAAACAAAAGTACCACTCAGCTGGGAAACCAGGATCAGCTGAGAAACCAATGCAACACTACTTGGGGGAGCATGGACCTACAGGACTACCCAGAACAACCAGGGAGGGCATCTCTAAGTCAGTCCCCAAACCACAGCCAGGCTTCCATGGCCACAAGGCTACAGCCAGTTCCCCAACACATGGGACAGAAGAATCAGAGGGAGGAGACAGGAAGGGAAAAAAGTTCCATCAGCTCCTGGAAGCCTTTACAAACCTCATCCATCCACACATTAAGGTCTCAAGGGACAAAGCCTTCAAATGTGTCTTAACTCCTTAAACAGCTCCAGAATACAGGTTGAGCTGGAGGCAAACATCTCTCAGGGAGGAAACAACCCCACTAATTTATAAGGCCTTGAATTTTCCATGTCCCACAGGCAGCTCCCTGAAAGATCCTCCCTGGAGAGAAGGGCATTTATCCTGGCTGAATAAACTCTACTACTAATTTGCTCAGAACTTGGTAGTCTTGCACTCAGTGTTTGCTACTCCTCCTTTGCTAATGCTTTTGGGGAAATGGTGCATTTCAGTTTTCCCTACAGCAGATGAGGAAAACCAAAGCCACACAACCAGCAAGAATAGGAATTCCCTAGTGCCAGCCCAGATAAGCACAACTAATAGTCCTTTTTCTTTCTTTTCAGGTACCACAGCCTCCACAAACTCCTCTGTCCATGCTGTAACAGGTACCTGCAGGGCTGGGGTCTGCTTTGTGTGTTTGGATGGGGATGCACGTGTCCACATGGGAATGCAAATGGAGGAAGGTCCACAAATGGGAATCAGACCTAAAACTCCCATTTGCTGAAGCACCTTCACCTGTCACCATTCACCCCCAAATCTCCAGGGGTGATGGAGGGCACTGTGCCCTAGGGGAGGACCTTGTCTGGAAGAGAGCATGTCCTTAGCATCTCTTGTCCCCATCACCCTTGCCAGCCCATCTTTCAAGCCTCCCTGTGGGGATGCTGCCATCAAGGAGCACATGCAGAAGATGTCACCCTCCATGTCTCTCTGCTTGTGTTCCAGGTCAATCCCAATCAACCACATACAGCCCTGAAGTAAAGAACCACAGCTCAGGTAACACTCCTCTGGAGAGACCCTCAGAGCCACCCTGGCTTGTAACTGGTCTGACCTCCAGCATGACCCAGCAACATACAGGGCAGTGCAGCAGCAAGTTAGAGGAGTAACTGAAGTAACACTGTGCTTCCTCCACAGAGCCTTCACTAATGGCAACACCAACAGGCAACTTGAACCTCACCTCTGTGGATCACATTACCACAGCCAAATTCTCTTTGGTTGCTACAACACTGCCAGCATCCATTGTGCAAAGTAAGTACATTAAAAAAAAAAACACATCTTTTTTGCTCAGGCAGGACCTCTTCATGCAGCTCTCCCCATCTAAACAGAATTAGGGGCATCAGGAAGACGAGGCCAAGTCCACACCATGCTGCTTCTTCAGTAGGAGCAACTTTTGAAACTGAGCCTTTGCTACAAGAGCAGCTCATTCCAGCTCCCCAGTAGCACAGACACAACCATGCCCGTATCAGACAATCCACATCAAGCTTTGCCAGGTCATGTGTTGCAGAGGAGCTCCAGGCACCCCAGCAGATATAAGCTCCCCTCCTCTCAAACCAGAGTACACAGCTTGCTAGCTGAACATCCTGACCTTTGTTTAGAGGGGAAATCTCATGCAAAGCTTTTTACCCTATGGAGACACCACACCTCTCCATAGCACACTTCAGAGAAGCTTCAAGAGTTAATTCTCCTTTCCCACGTTTCCTTTGTCCAGATGAAAAGCCTACTGAAAGCAGAAGCACAGCAGTTTCATCATCTCAAGGTACTTCATCCTTTTATAGAGTAAAAATCAGGTTATATATCTTCATGACAATGAGTTTACTTGGGTCACGTTGTGCAGGTTGCCTAAGCACTAGTCTTTATCTTGGGGTTGAGCCATCAGTAACCCACAATCACATCTGTTACCCTTACAAGCAGTGAGAAAACAAAAAGCACTTAACATGCTCTGCCTTGGCATGAACTTGAAAGCCTGATTTATGTTTGGGGAACAAGGAGTAATTTTTTTTTTTTAATTGCTTTGACAGTTTGCTTAACCCAGGCTGTAAGCAAACATTGAAACCCAGTAAGAGCTTCCTGAGAATAAGGGAAGACTGAAATCTGACAACTGAGCTGGTTCCTTACTAAACAGCCTCAAAAATCTGCAGTGGTCAAGACAGAGCCTGCTCTGCCTCTGCAAGTACCTTTTCAGATTTTCTCTAACTCAAGCAAGGTTAAAAACCCGTGGTCAGCTCTGCCTGCACAGATGTCCAACCAGCATGCCTGTGCCCAGCTAAGCCAAGGCCCTTTGCATTCAAGCAGATTGCTATTAATTACAGCCCTGCATTCAAGCTGAAAAGCTCCACACTTCTTTGACGATAAGAAATGTTGCTGATGCTTCCAAAAGCCAAGTCTCCTGCTGGGAGACCCAACATTTCCAAGGGACTGGGTAGCCATGCCAGGCTCAGCAAACCACAGCTCCTGCCCGCTGCCTGTGGCCACAACCACTTCAGAATGAAACAAAGGTTTTGATGATTGGTGAGAAAACGGCACAGTGGTAGCCCCTGCTTCTCAGGACTGTTCTGCTCCACGTGGTTTCTGAATCAGTTAGATGTGTTATTCTGTACCTTTTCATCCCTTTTCTTCTGACTTTTGGCAAAATTCCATTCAAATTAGTGATGTTCTCTGCAAGGCAGGAACCCCAGTTGCAGCTACAGAGAGCCAGGAGCTGTTCCACACTTCAGGCAGCCCATACTTTTGGCCAATGCTGCTTTCTGGGAAATGGGGATGGAGAAGGAGGGGAAAGAAGATCCTATTTGACCTACAGATGATCTTCTGAAGCTCTAAAGTACCAATTTTGAGTCTCCTGACAGGGCTTCTTCCTTACCACTAAGGTCAATGCAGATAATGCAGCCATCCAGCACCCATCCAGGAGGCAACAAAGGTTTGGTTTCTTTTTCCCTCTGAACAAGCTTTAGATTTGCTTGCACAGGCACTGGAAGCAGCTGTCACAAAACAAACACCTTCACACAATCCAGTTCATCCCAATGGGAACAGAATCTCATTTGTTTGAACACATCTCCAGACCTATACACTGCCACAGGCAGACTACATGAGGTGTACAAGTTAGCCCAACCCAAACTAGCTTCAGTACCTCTAGGTGACCCAAGACAGCATTCCCACTAATTGCAGCCTCAAAGGCAAGGTTTACAATCAAGCCACACACATATTCCGCAGAATTTCTTCCCCTAAGCAGAATTTTTCTTTTAAGTCTCAACATTTACAAGCAATAGCAAACCCAGTTCACTTTTAATTGCTCTATCTGCCAAAAAAACTGCACCTGGGACTGAACCAGCATCACTGTGAATCTGTTCTCTCCAGCATGCCCAGTTCTTTTTGTTGGTAGATGACACTCAGGGATGAGACTCACATTCTGCATTTCCCTGTGCAGGTCAGGAGCCCAGGAGAAGTGAGAGTACCACCACATCAACAACTCCAAGTGCTTCCTCCCTTCTCCCATGGAGAGGTGATTACTACTCAGTATTTTCTAGCCCTTTTCACAGCCAACAGCAAAGCCACCACATTGCTATCTGCAAGGCCAGCAAGTATCTAAAGGCTGCTGGCCATCCCATCTAGCCCTTGAAAAGCCACAGAAGCAGCACTCTGGGAAAACGTGAGGCTGGGAACAGTGGCTGGGAGGCACAGCAGGGAAGGTGCCACTGTACCAAAAGGCTGTAAAAGGAGAGGGACAAGACAATAACCCCCCTCAAACACACTGCCAGATCAGCCCTTACCTGCCACATTCAGCTTCCTCACCAGGGCCCCAACAGAAAACCCTGGAGGTGCTCAGGTTGCTGATACAAGGAGCCACACAAGGAATTCCCATTTCCACATAGATCCTGGTCACTTTGCAGTGAACACTGATGGGGCTGGCCAGGATCCAACACTGTTCTTGCCAACAAAGTGGGAGTCAGGTCCTCTAGCATTGCTAGGAATCCTCTTCCCAATCTTTGAGCTGCTTTTCCTCCCCCCCTCTTGTAGGCACCTCAAAGCCAGTCACCTCAACAGCAAAGACCTCTGGCTACCTGCCTGTGCCCACTCCCACAGATGATGGATCACCACTGACAGTGGCAGCTTTTGGTAAGGACTCGAGCAAGTTGAGGATAGGAGGAGCCAGGGGGCTGGGGGTATCTGTTTTGGAGTTCTGGACAAAGATGCTTCCCTGGAGATGTCCATAATTGTTTCCTTCAGCATTCCTGATCTTGGAGTTTTCAGAGTGCAAAGGAAAAACCTTGAGAAAAGGACTTCTCACCAGCAGGCACTAAAGGGCCCAATAAATACTCCCAGCACACAAGGCACAGACAATCTGAAAGTCCACCATGGCAACACCTGAGCTCAGGATCTTGCTCCCAGCACCAGCATTTGCCTCAGCCCCATGTCAGGACAAGGTCTTGCCTTGGTCTCCCTGACAGAGTTTAGAATACATAGTTAGGGATTATTTTTCTTCTTCCCTACAAACCTGCTGGGTCTCCATCCCCCCCTGCCTTACTGCCTTCACTTCTGCAGTTCCACCCCACTTGGCAGGAAGCAGCCAAGTCCTCCACATCCTTTCTGGAAGGCTGGAGCACGAGGTGCCATTCCTTAAATCTATCTTGAAATCTATTGCCAGGCTAAGAGACCCACTCTGCCTCAGGCTATACTGTTCCCCTCCTCCACAAAAACAAGGAAAAAACCCAATTTGCTCATTTCTATCCTACTTACCAGAAAAAAATGTTCCTTCAGAAGCAATTTTAAAAGTCAAGTGCTAACTTGGTAAGTAGCATCTGTTGATATCCCCAAGGGAAGACACAAGAAGTCCTGAAACAATCTGAACAGGACAAGACTCCCATGCAAATAATAGTTTGATTTATGGAGGCCAGATGTCACAGCCAGAACTGCACTTGACCACTGGTTTATGAGACAGGTAACATAATCCACAGCCTTTAGCTTGTCTCTCCTCATTATATTATGTGTTTCTCTGACTTCCTACACCTTAAGGGTAAGATTTAGCAGCTGTTGGAGGGACATCCTGACTTCAATCAATCCCCAGTGGGTCAGCTCACTTCTGCTGGCACCCAATGATGTAATTCAGAGGCCCTTTGAGGCTCAAACACAAGAGCATAAAGCCATTCACCCTAGTGACTGCTCACTCCTCATTTTAATGAAAAGAATGATTTCCTACCCAGGCTTTTATGACAAAGCCTCTCCACTACCCCTGAGGCTGAGAACAGGCCCTGTTGCTGTTTCATTCACAGTTCTTTCCTCCATCCCTAGGTGTCATCAGCTTCATAGTCATCCTGATTATCGTCGTCATCATTCTGGTCGGTGTGGTCAGCCTGAGGTTCAAGTGTAACCACTCCAAGGACTCAGAAGGTATCTGTCTGGGAACCTCTGCCTTTCCCTAATCAAAAAAGTCATCAGTTCTGAAGTAGATCTGGCAATCCCTAAAAGTTGCTTTTAAACAACCTGGAGTCCAACTTGAAACTCAGATTCAGCAGTCAGGAATGTCGTGTGGCCACTTCTTTAGAGCCCCAGCCCAGCCCCGTTTGCACAAGAAAACGGTGGCAAGTTAAATGTGCAGATTTCCTCTCCCAGCAAAAACCCATGAGCTGGACACTCCTTTTCTCTGGAAATCCCACTAGAGGGCACGGCTGCTCTGCAGCAAGACGGTAAAGACTGACAAAAGACCAAAGGATGCCAGTGACAAAACAGGCGTTAGTTGCAGAATCGTCTCTAATTAAATCTCAAGCATCCCCCGTGGCATCTCTGATCTCATTTGGGTTTCAGTCATAGCCCTGTACAATGCAATGCTGAATACAGCTGACTGACTGCTTGGCTGTCATCTCACCTGTACATCACCACCTGCCTTTCTCTCCCCAGACAAACAGAAGCCAGGGACCTCCATGGTGTCAGAGAGGTAAGAAGCTCACACTACTCACACCCTGGAGAAAATGGCAATCTGACTCCAGAGTTTTAGCAAGAAAAATAAGATACCTTGGTTGCTTCAGATGGAAGGAAGCATTCCAAGAAAGCTTTGAGGAAGATTAAAAAAAAACAAAACACTGATAATTGATAGCACCTCATCTTCTGCCTGATGAAGTCAAAGGCAGAAGTTCAATATCTAGGGCCTCATTTCAACGCCACACTGGTATCTGAAGGCTCATCACCTTCCAAAAGCAGTCTGCTTGTCTGTCGTGGCTAAGATACAGACTTGAGCCTGAGTCTAAAGTTAGGCTCCTTTGGGACCCCACTAAGATGAGATCAGGTCCCCAAAAATATCTTCCAAGACACCTATTACTGTTATCTAGCAAAAGCAGAATAAGGGATCCCAAATCCAGAGACCTTTGGAAGAGAAACACCAAGCAGAGGATGATCCAGCTGATGGACACCAAGGTCCATCACTGCTCCCCAGGAAGACAAGCTGCATGTGGGAAAGCAACAGGAAATGAGAGCTGGAAGGACCAAAACTATGCTGCTCCTATTTTCCCATCTGATAGTCTTCTACCAAAGCAATAAACCCTGCTCTGAAGAGAGGAGAGGGACACCAATAGCAAAGTTGCTGAATATTTAGGTGTTAAATTGTGTTTCCCAAATACCCTTAATGGTCATAATCCAAGTGATCTACAGCCACCGAGGCAGGACACATCAGAGCAGAGGACACTGCCCACCAGAGCACACTGTTACCCAAAGTCACCCCATCTCCAGTGGCACTAAATGCATATCCCAGCCCTCTGGGTAAGGAGAAAGGGGAGCTCCACCTTCCTAGCACTTGTAACTCCCACTCTTGAGGGAGCAATACCGGAGAAGAACCTTTATACATACACACAAAATACCCAGGGCTCCTTTTGCAAGACAAGTAAGGGCTAAGGACAAAGGGACAATGGTTTCTTTGGTTCTAAGTTCTGGTAATGGCTGCAGGATAGAAGATAATCTGGTCACTGAGAACCAGGTCCAAACTGCTCCCCAGTTCTGCCTACAAGTTCTGATACAAGTGACAATGGTGTTTGCCTCCAGCCCCAGCAAAGAAACTCCCTTCTCCCATTTGTCAGGAGTTAATCCTACCTTCTCTTCTCAACAGCTGCTCAGCAAGCACAAGCCAGAAGGACAACTGCATCACTCTGATCTCCATGAAGAACATCAACATGAACAACAGCATGGGCTACCCTCCATCAGAAAAGGTTTGCCCTTTAAACCTCACTCTTTATGGAGTTACCTGGGGATTACTCCTCTTGCTGGATAAGAACATGCCTTTGAGACATTTCTTTGCTCTCTTAATCCTTCAGATTATGTTAAAAACATCTGCCAAACTCCTGAAGGTTCAAACTGATTCTAGTAAGCCTGGTGAAAGTTTGAGTGCTCAGAGGTTTATCCAAGTTGCCTGAACTCAAGGTGTCAAGTACACCTAATGCATAGAGGTGCCACCACTTAGGGCCAGCCACCAGAGCTGGAGTTTTTGTCATTAAATGAAGAACTAAATAAACCAGCCTTAGGCAGAAGTTCAGGTCTCACCCTCCAGCCCAGGTTTACCACACTCCTGCTCCACAGGTGATGTTGGAACACATTCCCATCACTACTTTCAGATCCACTCTACACAAGTAATTCATATCCTGTTGTTTCCAAGCTACACCAGCACTGGGGCTGGGTTTGAGGGAACACTTTGCTTAACCTCTTTTGCCAGCCCCAACAGGCTGCTGATGCACCATGTTTTGTTCCTCTTGCAGGTGCTATGAAGCCAGGGACCCTGAGCTTGAAGCTGAATGTGACAACCAGCAGGTTCTGAGGTTCTTTATATCCTTTTCCCTTGGGGAAGAGCAAGGGTGGACTTTATAGATAAATTATTATGTCCTTTCTGATCAATACTTTTACAGTAGCATCCCACATAGCTTCCTCACCTGGGGTCTAGGGGCATTCTCCAGCCATGCTCAATGGTTATCTGTTTTTTTTTAATATGCCTTCAAATCCTCAGATTATGCCAGCAGCAAGAAGCACCAAGGAGCCATGGACTTTGCTAATAAACTGCTGCCTTAGATTAAGGACCCTTATAGTCCCTGCCAGCCAGTCACAGGCTCATTAACCAGCACAGCCCCACACAGGGTCAAAACCCTGCATTAGGAAAGCACCACCACCACCTGAAGCTGAGAGCCTAATGGGACAGAAATGGCCAAGGACTGGGACACATCCCAGCACCACTGCTCCAAGCCCCTTATCCTTGAGGGCCTCCTTGTCCCTGCAGCAGTGGGGGTGATGATATCCACCTACCTCACAGGGTTGTTGTGAGGATATGTTAACATCTGTAAAGCGTGGGGAGAGCCATGAATTAAAGGTGCTGCTGAATGCAAATTGCCACCCTCAATATTTTATGAAGAGCTGAGCTGCAGGCAGGCAGATTGGTACCTTCTCACAGGTCCAACAAGCTCAAACACCAATGTAAAGAACAAGGACTCTGAACAGATGCTTTTATCTGAGTGTAAAAAGGAGTTGTCACAAGCAAAACCTGAGCTACTGCAGCTCCTGAGCTTTGGGACCCAGAGCTCCCACCTCATGGTTCCACTGCTTTCCCAGGGCTTCCTGATAAGCCCAGAAAGTCAGATTCCCCTTCCAGTTCAGCCAGAGCATCCACCTTATCCCAGCACCAAGAGCCACCAGGGCAGCTCCGAGCTGCCACAACCACAGCTCTGTTAAGCTCCACAGTGCAACAGCTCACACTTGGATAGCTCCAGCTGGCTCACACCCCACTGCCACCAGCTTCTACCACCCACAGCAAAGTCCATTCTTCTAAGTGGAGCAACCAAGGACAATGGAGACAGCAACAGCCACATGACAGTAAGAGGAACACCACCCTGCTGGGTACATCTCTGGAGGCCTCAGCTGCCTTATTCAGTAGCATAATACACTAAAGCTCTAACTCTGCCACTACTTCAGCCTTTGCCCATCCTCACACCTCCTGCTCTCAGGTTTCCCCAGCTCCACAGTCAACACAAAGCACCTCCTCTCCTCAACAGCAGTACCCCAGATACTCTGTTGGGGGTTTTAACATGTGTATAAACACCCATCAACCTGGAAGGTGAACTGTGAAGGAAAGACCCAGCCAAGCATTCCAAGCAGGAACCACTGCACACACTTCCAACCATGGTTTTACGAAAAGCAGCAATTTAGCTCAATTTCATTCTCTAGGATGGATAACAGATGTGCCAAGTGGCAGAAGGAGCTGTGCTCTGCAGCTGGCAGTTAAGCATTCACCAAAACGAATGCGATGGTCACACAGTTTCACACACACACCAGGTAGCTTAACTAGCTATTTGTTTAAGAAATAAAGCCATTCTGGTAAAATTCTTGAAATATAAAATGACACCATTCTACTCACCCGGCATCCACCAGAACGGCGAGTTTGCTGAAGCCCAGGGTCCCAGATGACTCCCAGGTAGGTGAATCCAGATACTCCCGATGTCAGCCGTGTGCCTCCGTGCATGGACTGCACCTCACAGACAGGGTTTTAGTGCCAGGAAGACCCCACAAAGGTAACACAGGTGGTATCAGGCACTTCAGTGATTGTCAAGCTTTAACTAACTCCACACTGACCACTGAAAGATGGTTTCATGCTTACTTTATTCCCTTCCTTCATGCTCCTTCTTCCCAAAGACTCCTGAATGATTACTTGAACCTTCTCCATGCTAAAGCTGATCTGCATCCAATAGCAAAATTCCAGCCTTGATTTTGTCCAAAAGAAGGAACGCACACACAGTATAAAGGTGTCACAACCCCTAACTTCCAGCCGCTGCTGCTCACATGAGGGGAGCAATCTTCTCCAAGGTGCTGTGCTCCCACGAAGCACCCAGGGGGTAAATACCCACACCTGTGACAGAGACTCCCCTCCCACAGCTCGTTAACTGGTGATGAGGTGAAAGGAGGAACAGCTAAAGGGCGCTGCAGCAGGGGGGTGCCCTTGAGGGGCTTCCAGCCACCGCTGGGCAGCAAGGTGTGGAGCAGAACACGACTTTCTCCACGCTCCTTCTACTCTCGGCCGCACCTCCCGCAGCCCTGCACACGCAGCAGGACACAGCGACATCGCCCCTCGGATCCATCCTCGCAGGAGGGATCCCAGATGGGTGCGGGACACAGCGGCAGAGGGGGAGACAGCGCTGAAAGGGGGAAGAAAGAGAGAGCTCTGAGGGGGCTCCTCCCCCCGTCCTCGCGCAGCCCGCCCGAAGCAGCACGCGGTCGACGCATTGCGCACGGCCCTATTTAAGCTCCTGGTGAGCCCCGCCCCCTGCGCGGTGCAGGCTGGGAGCTGTAGTCCGCTGTCCGCCGGCAGGGCTGGGGACTCGCCTACCCAGCGGGCACCGCGCGGCCACCGCCTCCGCGCACAAGATGGCGGCGCGGGCGGTCCGGAGCGTCCGGCACTGAGGGGCGCGAAGGGGCGCGGAGGGGGCCGGGCGGGAGGGAGGCTCCCCCAGGGCCCCCCCAGGGCCCGCCGCTATGACCTACACGGCGGAGCAGCTGGATGGCGTGCGGCGGTGAGCGGGGAGGGGTCCGGATCCGCCGGCGGGTCTGTGGTGAGGGGGGAACAGGCCGGTGTAGGTAAATCTGGTGTGTGTTTTGCAGAATAAAGCGGTGTCGGAATTACTATGAAATCCTGGGGGTGGAGAGGGATGCCAGCGAGGAGGATCTGAAGAAAGCTTACCGCAAACTGGCCCTGAAATTCCACCCTGACAAGAACCGCGCCCCCGGGGCCACGGAGGCTTTCAAAGGTGAGGCGGGAGCTGTCCCGGGGGGGAAGGGCCCGGGGGAGCGGCTGTCCCGGTACCACACCGCCTGTCCCGGCACCACACCGCCTGTCCCGGTACCACACCGCCTGTCCCGGCACCACACCGCCTGTCCGGTACCACACCGCCTGCCCCGGCACCACACCGCCTGTCCCGGTACCACACCGCCTGTCCCGGCACCACACCGCCTGTCCCGGCACCACACCGCCTGTCCCGGCACCTGACAGCGGGCACAGCGCCTCACGGGGCAGCCGCTGCTCTGCGGGATTTGCCTCTTCATCTTCCAGGATACAGGTTTCCCTGAGAAGCGAAGGGCAGCGTGTGCCATGTCTGACTCCTAGGCAGTGCTGAAGGGTCAGGGTGATGTTTGGAAGTGATCCTGGCCATGCAGGAGAGGGTGTGTGCAGTCAGGAACTGCTCTGTGTCACAAGTTATATACATACATATTTATATATATGTAGGCATAGAAATTCTAGTCTGATATTCTGCACCTGGACTCTTCAGTGATGCTGCCATCTGAACCTGTATCAAGTAGCATCTAAACACATCTTTTGCCTCCTCTGTGCTGTGTTGCAGCTGCCCACAGCAGCATTGTAAAGCAGCACAAGGAAAGTAAGGTTTGAATTCAGGGCCTATTAGAATAAGGAGGTTTTGAAGGGCTTTCCTTTTTTTTTTTTGTGTGTGTGTGTTAGGGTTGTATTTCTCTATGAGCTTGTTTACAGGCATCTTCTATCAAAGATCAAGGAGGAAGATGAACCAAAAAAATACTACTTGGTGGTTTGACAAGAAGTGTGAAACAGATAAGCTGTACAGTTTCACAAGCATCTCTGCCCACAGAAAAGCTGGGAATATGGCTCTGCATTTTAATTAGGCTCTGCAGTCACTAACTTCGTATTAACTGCGTGTAGGTTCACCTCTGTACCAGTGCTTAGTTTGACCTAATAAAACGTTAGATTTTCCCTCAAAGTGAACTCTCACCTCAGTCTTACAATTATTTCAACTCCTTCCATATTCTTTAACACTTTTGTCTTCCCCCTGGCCTTGGTGGCAGCAGGAAATAAGTTCCATCACAGGTCATGCCAGTGTCCTGACACTAACAAAGGCAGTTCTCAGAAAAGTAACTCAAGCACAGATTTTCTGTGTCTTTTGGGGCTTTCTTGCTACTCTGCTTATGAAAGATCTGGAAGTAGTGCATGATGTGCCTGTGTAACACTTCTTCTCATCCCCTCTCCAGCAATAGGCAATGCTTTTGCAGTTCTGAGTAACCCAGAAAAACGATTACGATACGATGAGTTCGGCAGTGACCAGGAGCACGTCAGCACCAGCCAGCACAGGCACTACAATTATTACACAGAGTTTGAAGCAGACATTACACCTGAAGAAATCTTTAACGTGTTTTTTGGTGGGCACTTCCCTACAGGTCAGTATCTGTCTGCAGTGGTTTGGAAATGCAGTGAGCTGGCACTAGACTCTAGAGGAAGTTCAGCATCTCTTGGTACTGCTCAGAGTTCATGAGACATCTGAAAAGAGCAAAAACTTTGGGATTTACTGGTTTGGTTTGGTTTTTTTTTTCCCCCTTCCTAGCTTTCTTTGTGTGGAAAAGCTCCCTTAATGCATGGTTTTCACTGCAGATTTTAGCAGCTCTGTTGCCCCAAATTGCTCAAAGCCTTGCTGTCCAGGAGTGCTCCCAGAACAGTGGGGAGATGGCTGGTGCTGCTGCCACAGCACGTTCCTTACCTCCCAGCATCTCTTCTGACTAGTTAGGGGTGAGAACATTTTAGTCTGTCAGGGGTTTTCCTGGCAGTATCTAACAAATTGCTTTAGCACCCTTGGAAACCTTCTTGCCTCCAAGGCCTGGTAGACACTTTGTTCCATCAAGCCAGCCTCTCTGGCTCTCTGTTGGAACTCTGACTGCAAGCTTGATAGAAACCCTTGGAAAAACCTCTGAACAAGCAATGAAACTTGTTTTAACACAGCAACAAAGGTCACTTCTGCCCAGGCTTTCTGCAGAATTCTTTGGGAAATTCAGAGAAAGGAGAGAATAAGACTGGGAAATAATGTGACATCTTTCCCAGGGCTTTAAAATAGACTGGCATTTCTGCTGTGTGATAAGGCCATGCATTTCAATTCTCTGAATACAAAGCCATTCTGAATTTCAACAGAGGAGAGCACAGCTATTATTAAGATATTCATATGATGATAAAATCAGAGTTGGAAGCTTCAATTCAAAACAGCATATGCAATTCTTTTCTCGTTTTAGTTTTTAAAAATAAATCAACTACATTCAGGGTGCAAGAAAGGAAATCTTGAATTGTACTCTTTTTTTAAACTCCTTTTTTAAATCTCTGTCACTGTTACAAAGTCATTAAGTTAAGCTATTAATAGCTTGAAGGAAGAGGAAGTAGAAACGTGTGGAAAAGAGCATATTCAGTAATTATGGGAAGCCATAATTCATGGCCTGAGTCTGGTGAAGCAAATTAATTTTCCTGCTCAGAGCCTAGGGATACAAGACAAGCAATGGCCTTGCAGGTGAATGTGACAAAAACAGTATTAAAACATGAGATGCCATGATAAACATCACAGCATGTTTCTACAGTTTGATTTAAATTAAGGTGGACTTGGGGCAAACTTTCCAACTTCTCTGGTAGACTTTTTGAATGATGTGGGCATTAAATCTGAGGTCTGTTTGCTCTCCTTAATCTGAGGTCTCACAGCTCAGGCCACGTAGGCTAAGCCTGGATAATCAACCAGAAGATCTCAGAAATAGAGGTGAGTGAGTCCCTGCAACTGGATGAAAATCCTGACTCTTGGATGCTTTTAACAGGGAATATCCACATGTTCTCAAATGTAGCCAGAGATTCACACTATTACCCACGGAGGCACCGGAATGAGAGAGCGTGGACACAGGAGCAAGAGGAGGAAGAAAACAGACCACAGGTAGCCAGGAGGGGAAGGGTCTCTTGGGCTTAAATGTTTCACCAGGGTGAGGGGGCTGCTTACACAGCTGAAGCCAAGACAGGCTTCCTATCCTTACCTGCCCAGAGTTTATCTTCAAGTGCTGCAGCTGGATGTTTCCAAGAGTAACTAGATGGGCTTTTATAAAGCACTACTTTACATTTTCCAGCCTGGGGCAGGGTGGCCTGGGACACTTTTCTACCTCTGAAACCACCTGGAAAGACACCAAGTGTCATTTGTTGCCAGCACACATACACACATGCCACCCACCTTGGAAAAATCTTCCTCCTGCAGCAGGCTGTTAACTAAGGAGGTCATTCTGCAGGGAAGATTCCCTGCAAGTCTCATAGTTGGGCTCTGAAAAAAAACTGGTGCAGCCTGCAGACAGCTAAGCTTGGGCAAATGAAACCCACCTGCTTCTGCCTCAGCTTCTTGCAGCTTTCCCAAGGGCAGACAGCAAGATCTAAATAGCTGGACGTTATATTGTGTTCCTGATGAGAAAAGACACCTTAGAAGGACAGTTTGCAAATCACAGGAGGAGCAGAAGTGTAGAACTGTGTTTTGTCTATAGCTACCAGAACCTTTTGGTCCTTTGATAATTTCCCCTCCCCTCCCCACTCTTTTGTTCTGCTACATTCATTCAAACAAAACAGAATTCAAGTTCTTGCATCCTGTCCCAAGTTACACCACAGTCTCTTAACCCTTTACTTTCCAGTCATTTTACCCAGTGTTTGAGCAAACTTCAGAAGATGGAGGGAAAGCTGGAGGCACAAATGGGAAGTGCAGTGTGTTCCTGCAGGCTGGGTTGTCAGGCAGCAGCACTGTGGGGATCTGACACCTTGTGAAGGAAACTGCAGATGAAAGAAATGTTGTGAAAAGAGAATGGAAAGAAAATGGCTTTAAAGAGCTCTCTGAGATTGTTAATAAGGGTTATCTTGCAGTTAAAATGTCATCCCTCAAAATCTGAATGCAATTCCTCTTTTACTCTTTCCAGTTTACATCTAATCCACTGTTAATCTGTGACAGGTAGTCTGGTTTCTGGGAACAGATGCATTTTGTTTCCTCTCTTTTCTGCACTACTAATTACTGTTTTTTCTTTTCAGAACTCCTACTCTGCATTTATTCAATTGATGCCAGTTTTCATCATCATAATAGTGTCAGTGATAACCCAGCTGATGGCCACAAACCCACCCTACAGCCTGTTCTACAAATCGTAAGTCATTAGAGACACATTTCCCTGGTGGTGATGAGGAGACAGAACTGGGCTGGCAGAGCACACACACATTCAGTGTTATCAGTTGGTAAATAAGGAAATACCAGCAGTCTCTGCTGACCATTTCCCCTGAGTTATCACTGTGGAGTTAACTCTGGGGTGCCTTGTTGTGCTGAACAAACAGAGGCACCCAGCCAGAAAGCTTTCTCAGCCAGACAGTAGCAGGAATGTGGGTGTGCTCAGGGCTGCTCAGCCCCTGACCACCCCTCAGGTTCCTGTGGGAAGTGATACAAAGATGGATCCTGCTCTTGTCAGGAGGAATCCAGATCTGCTCTGGAGCATAAGTTCCACTGGAAGAGGTGTCAAGCTGCACACATCATTAAAGCCTTGACATGCTGTGGCTTAACATCTGTCCAAAAGCAGAATCCCAGGGCTGGAGAGGGCAGAGTGAACTGGTGAGCTCTGGGAGCAGGGGGAACACCACCAGCCCTGCTGTCATCAGAGCTTATGGGGCAGGGGAGAAAACCCTCTTGCTGCTCTGAGCAGCCACAGTGGGAAAGAGCTGAGCAGTTCATTCACCTCCCCAGGCTCTTAAGGAGGGGGCAGGGGGGCTTTGGGGAACAGGGACTGCTCCAGACATTCCCCATGCTCTTTTTTTTTTTTTTTTTCAGAAGCAAAATCACCTAAATTGAGGTGTGTGTGCTCTCCACTGCCACAGTTGCCCAACAACACCCTTTATTTTTTCTTACCACGAGATGTCAGTATGTAAACCTAGCATAAGAACAAGAGAGTGGTTGTTTTTTGGGTGGGTTTTTTTTTTTCTAGAGTGTTTTTGCTATCTGCCAGCCCCATGTAAAGCCTCCCACGCTGCCCCCAGAGCAGCTAATCTCTCCTGCTTTTCTTCACTACCTCCCCTTCTCCTGTGGACTTGAGATAGTCAGGCCTGAGCCTGGTAAACAGTTATGGTGTTTCTCTAAATCATATCCTAAAAAAAAGCCCTAAAAGCTAAAATAAATTGTTTATATAAAAAGAGGGCACACCTCTTTGACATGGCAAGAGAGGAGGAAAAAAAGGAGCCCAGGAATTAAAAGGGACAAACAGGATTCCACTGAGTAGAGTGTAACCTTTGTGATTTGGCTGCCTGCCTCTTGCTCTGGGCAGTGATTTGAAAAAATGCCTGGGTATCTTTGCTCAAATAAGGAAATTTAGCATAAAAGTGTGATTTAATCCAGTGGCTGTGTTGGAGTAGCTAATTCTACCTGCAGGATGTTCTGCAGGATATTCTATGCCCCACTTCACTTACTGATGATTCCAAAAACCTAAAGGAAATAACTAGAAACTCCCCAGCAAATTCTTATTAAAAAAGATCCAGAAACCAGGAAAATCCAGATCCAACTGCATTATGCCCTAAGCAATACCAGGGCTGTATGCTTTTCCTATGATCTCTATATTTGTCCTCAATTCCCACCTATTTCTGGACCTTTCTTGCAAAAAAAAAAGAACCAGCAGAATAAAGTTCACAGAGTTCCTGTGCACAGATGAAATTTGCTCTTATGTTTTGGGAGTGTCTTGACTGAGCTGTTAAGAACAAACACGGTATTTGGAAGGAACAGTGTCAGCTCTGACTCACTTCTCTGTAGATGTCTCCAAAAATTAGGTATTTTCCTGTGGTTTTTAAGGAAGAGTGTGATTTTTGTTGGTAGCTTGCTGTGCCCGAGCCTTGTAGTTTCCTCCTTGGCTGGCTGAGGGAGCTATAGTCCTGCAGACAGTAACTGTGAGGTTGTAAACAGCGGCCTCTGAAAATGCTAATGTGGAGAAACAGCTCTCGATTCCTTTCTATTTGAACTGCTAAAAAACCTGTTTCCTGCATTTGTTCCCACAGGTCTACAGGCCACGTTGTTAGCAGAGAGACAGAGAACTTGCAGGTGCCTTACTATGTTGATAAAAACTTTGAAAAGAATTATCAAGGAGCAGAACTTCAAGAACTAGAGAAAACTGTTGAAAAAGATTACATAGACTATATTCAGACCAGCTGCTGGAAGGAGAAACAGCAAAGTAAGTTATTTTTGTTACACATGTGCCTACCAGCCAGCAGTACCTGCAGGATGGCTGTGCTTCACAAACCACTGCCAGTTTTAGCCTCATTTTGTGGTGCTTGTAACATCTCAAACCTTGCCTGGTATTTCTCACATCTGCTCCTAACACTGACTTTGCTATTCTTGAGGAGCTGTCAAAATGCACTGTAGGTGATTCTGAGAGCCAAGAGAAAGCAGATATCACCATTTGAGACATTCTTTCCACTTGGTTTTTATGCTTGGATGACCCTTAGTGATGATGTTTTAAATGTGTAACCCACCACATTTATCTAGCTCTGACAGATTGTTAGGGCTAAAAAAGGTCTCAGGACATCACCTATTCCACATTTCCTCTGCTGCAGCAGAATCATTTCTGCTTTGACTGGCCCTGTGAGAAGGTGATTTAACTTTTTCTTCAAAACTTGAACCAGAAGAGAGCCCAAAGCCCATCCAGGTGCCTCTGGTAACTGTGCAGCAGACTGTATCAGTTTTCAAGAAGTGTACTTCTGCACTTGTTTTGTGCCCTTATTTGCATTTGTTATCTTTAGATGAGTCTTGTTTTTCACCATAGTCAAGACTGTCTTTTAAAAACAAGAATTGAATGCAAAAGGGGAGTCCAACACAAAGCTGTGATCATTCAGAACCATTCTTTTCCCCAAGTCACTCAGCAGCACAGATAAATGCATCAATCTTAACCCCATCTTGTATCACTGCCTAATTACTACTCCTGGAGTCTATTTGAAATGGAGCAATTCCCTGCTTCTCTTGGAACTGCACAAAACACCAGGAATCAAATTAGAAAGACTAGCTGAAAGCTGGGATGTTGGGACTGATTTCTTTTCAGCTAAAGAACTTAACCACCTTAAAATGAGTCAACACAAACTACTGCCTGTGCAGGAGGGAGACTGGAAGGAGCTGTTCCTGTGTAATGTTCCACAGTCCAGGCAAGCTGCTCTTACACACTGGGAGGGCTTTCTAAATTGCTCCCTGTAAAACAGCCCTCAGCACACTACTAAAAACTGAGGCTGTATTTGTTTACAGGATCTTTACAAAACATCCATTTGGTGTGAACAAGACTTGTTTGATCCTGTGCTAGAGGTAACAATCCAGTTGCTGACTCAAAACTATTGGCAGGAGTTTTTTGTATGGGAAGGCTTGTTTTGTTTTCATCCAGAGACTGTTTTGGTTGCTTTAAATAAAAGTTACCAATCTTGTTTTTAAAGCGAAACATACCAGTGTAGGCTCTGAAAGTAGACAGTAAAAGAATCCATAATGTAAAACCATAAAAATCCCTTTGTTTTTGAGATCTCTGGCTGACAGTAGTAGCCTCTAGGTATAACGTGGCTGGTAACAACCATAAATGCAGGCTTTATGCTATAGGGATAGAATTTACTGCTTACAGAAAAGTCTTTTTAATTGCCCTTATGCAGCTGAAAGTGGTCCTGTTGTCTCATTCACCTAGAGCTGGAGCTATGGGGGGCCCTGCCCCACAATGGCAGCAGGGGCTGGCAGTCAGGAGGGGGAGATGATCCAGCACAGAATTCCCGGTCATGCCTGCAAACCAGTGCTCACTGCAGCTTTTTATGCTTTGAGACTGCATTAGTCACACATCTGCAAATATATTTACAGGGTCCACAATTAGCCATAGCCTGATGAGACCACTGTAATTAAAAAAAAAAAAACAAAACCACACATTTTCAGAATGCTTACGGTCTAGGCCAGCAAGCAGGTAATGAGCACAGCAGAGCCTGAGCTAACTTTAGTGCAGCCCAGTTTGTAAAAATAAACTGAGTGTAAGATGGAGTGCTGGGGAAAAGTGCTCTGGAAATGTTGAGACAGTTCTTACTCAGCTGGTGTATCATCACCTTGGTCCATTCATTCTTGATTAAATGTTTATCTTCATGTGGTCAACCTTTAATTTTTTTTTGTCAGTTGATGACTATTAATGGTAGGTTTGTTGTGTTTACCAAGGGTGCATTTCTCTTGTAGCACCAGCAAAATGGACACATATTAGTTACAGAGGATCAGACTGGTAGGTTTTTTTTTAAGTCCTGGATTTTATGACTTGAGAAGTGGCACCTGGTGTCCCACTGCCTTAATGAAGCCTTTAATAGTAACTGATGCATTGGGATTTTGTTCAATCTGTCACTTTTATAGGGCTGTAGGAGACAGCAGTCCTCCCTTCACAGCACAGGAGCCTGTAAAAGTTTCATCTGCTGTGAGTTGTGTTCTTCTGGAATCTGTGATACAGTTAAGGACAAAACAACATGTCCCAGGTTGTTACAAGACTTTGTTCAGGTGTGGTAGCACAGATTTCAAATAAGACTACAAAGAACTCAGAGTTGTAGAAAATTACAAAGAGGCAACAGAGAGAAGGATGCATAGTCACAACTGAGTGTTTTAGGAGCTCCTTAAAAAGTACAGAGGAACAACTCTAAATGAAAAAGGTTGGAAAACATAAGAAACCAACGTGACAGAATGAGTGCTGTCAAATGTGCAAGCATTTGGAGATCAGCTGAAGTGTAAAGTAAGGTTCTTCACATCAGAACTCCTGGGACTCTGGACTCCAGAGTTTTGCTGAAGGCTTGTCAAGGCCACGTGCCCAGCCAGACTGAGTGGCATTTTAGTTATAAAAGATGAAAATTCATTTCTGATCTCAAACATTTACGCCTGTCAGTTTGTGAAGTAAGCAGGTGGAGAGTTTAATGGCTTTAAATTTCAGTGGGACAGGGACAGAGACTTACTGAAGTTCTTTCTACTCTGCATGGTTTTGTAAAACAAGGGACTTGAAAGATATATAAAAGCTCTTTGAAAAATGAAGTGTCATCAGGTAGTCTGTGCTTAGGGAAATTCTGACCTTTTCAGAAACAAATTACTGCTATTCTCTTAGGTGCATCTAATCCTGGATCTAAATTATTCTTCAGGGAGAAAGCTGTGTTAAGGCTTCCTTAGCTAATCAGCAACAGAAACTTCCCTGAATGGCTGGAGGGAAGTAATTTAAACAATGGGATTATTTCAGTTTTGAGGAGAAGGGTAAAAAATGTGCAAAGTGCATTGGAGATTGTATTGTTAATGAAAGGGCACAGGGGTCTTTCAGACAAATCCCTCAGCTAGCTGTTCACCTCCCTGTAATCAATTAAAAAAAAAATTAAAATAATTTATTATGCCTTCTGGGCAAACCTCTTGCCTAAGGGAGCTGGAATTCTGAGAAGTGAAACATCAGAAAAAAGCAATTATCTATACCTTAAAGTATGTATTTGGGTGGGAGCCCTGAGGCCTTGCGGGTTGGCTCTGACACAGGAGCTGTGTTTCTCAGTGGGCAGGGATGTGTCTGGTAATTCCTGCTTGGCTCAGGAGCCTGCAGACAGCTGACACAGCCCCACGGCAGCAACAGGAAAAGCAGTCATGAGGCTCTGCCCTTCTGGCTTGTAACTTACACACTGCTGGTAAGTGTGGAGTAACCCACCTCAACCAGTCCCCAGCCAGTGGGGCAGGATGCTGTCCTTAGATGTGAGCAGCAGCTGAGCCTGAGACAAGGGCTGTGTGCCAGACCAAATGGCATCCAACTAGCCCCTCTTTATGCACTCAGTTTAAATATTTTAAGTATTTGAGTATTTTAAAGTACCCGTGTGTCCTGCAGACCATTGACAGAATTTAAAATCTTACCTGACTTCTAAGCTGTATTTTAGAGCCGGTGTTTTCTTTGTAGGCAGGAATAACCAGTCTTATTTTTGCTTTGGTTGTTGTCCTGGTAGTGCACTGGTAGAGAGGGTTATTAGAGATGTCTGAGTTTCCAAGCAGTTATGAAAACACTGTTTTCTTAAGTAGCCAGCCTGGTTAAACCAGATGGCCTCTCTTTCAAGCAAGTTGTTAGCATGCCCAGTTTCACTGAAAAAAAAGGTTTTTAAAAAGAGTTATTATTGTGGCCAACATGCCACAAGGATCACAAAGCTCTGAGTTACAGTTACTTAAAGCAGGATCACAGCTTCATCCTAATATATTTTTTTTTTTTCATCTTTCAGAGTCTGATTTGTCAAATTTGGCCAAGCTCTACAGAGATGAGCGATTAAAACAGAAAGCAGAATCACTGAAACTTGAGCACTGTGAGAAGCTCTCCAGTCTGATTGGGATGCACAAAGGGGGCTGACCAGTACACACACATCCTAGAGTTTTATTTATTGCTGTTTTAACTTATGTTTTTATTTTCCTTTGTCTAAAAAGGGAAGGAGGCTACTGTAAAGAGTCTGAACATTCAATTTCTTTTCTGCATATTGTGCAGAGCTGGGCCGACACGGGCTGCAGAGCTAGTGTTTGCTGTAATATACTGTATTCTGTATTGGTTCCAAGGACCAGTGGCACTTTGTAAATTAATTCCCTGGGGAATGCTGTTAGTTTGGAGCCCATCTTCATCGGTAGTTTGCCTGCCATCAAACAGTGTAACAGTGTGCACGTCCCAGGAGAGCAGACAGATGTCTTGGTTTCCTGTCTCCAGCCTGGACCTGCAGTTCACTGTCTCACCGGGGCAGTGTGAAGCACGCTGAGCCCCTGTGCTGGTGCCCAGAGGGTGTCCTTGCTTCTGCAGCCCTCTGGGAGGAGGATTTTGGTGGAAGGCAGCGGTTTGTTTCCTCCTGGAGTGTAACACACCACGCTTCCTTCACCTGCTGGAGGGGAGCACTGGAGCAGCTCCCAGCTGGTGAGACAACCCGCTGCGATGCTGACAGCAGCACTGCACAGGAGGAGGAGAGCCTGTGAACTGCACCAATTCTGATGTCTGCCAACCTCTAGAGACAGGACAACCCTCTCTTTATTTTCTCATACATTTCCAGTGGCATATTTTTTAAGCTGGCTGCTCAATTCTGATTTTTATCTGCAAACCCTTCTCCAGCTTTACAGGGGTCCTGCTTTTTCTGGTACCATTTTGATGTAGCATATTTTTACTCTGCTGAGCAGTAATGGATGTTTCACTGTATAGATTAGTATTGTAAAGAAAAAGATCCATGTGGTAGTGTCCTTTTTTTTTTATTTTCCTGATCCTTATTTATGAAAGCAGGCAGGCTGAGGAGGGGTTGTACTCAGCAGCAGCAGAGATAGAGTGTTAGTTACTCCAGCTGAGCATCCTTAACCTCCTGAGCCCCTTTCTCTGGTGGGGTGCCACAAGTGTGTACCACATGTGGAACATGTTTGTACAAAGGACATCTCCACACAGTGCAGGCACTGAAGGTGCAGGTGCTGGAGGTGCACTGCTCACCTCTCTGACCTGGAGGAAAGTATCTGTTCAAACCCAAAAGCTCTCTGTTGTCTCCTCATTACAACTCGCTGCAGCTAGCACAGGATGCCACAGATGGCCTTGGCTTAGACCTAGGAACCAAAGAGCTCAAAAGTTTGAGAAATGCCAGAATTAAAACTGCTTTTAAAGCTTAGGCTTCCCAGGTGCCTGGGAGTTACAGTGCTGTCACACACTGGTGCTCTGTCCCGTGGACATTTTGTATCAGACAACTGGTACTGAGCAGTGACTGGAGGTACCAGAAAGTGTCCCCTTGGTGTCCCTGTCCTGTCCATTACAGCAGTGAGGTTGGCAGCAAACAAAGGCAGAGCTGCAGGAAGAGAAGCTTTTCTGGTGGTGTTTGTCTTGGTTTGGAGACTAAGGTTTGGTCCTTCTGCAGATGAGACACGGACATCTGCATCATTAGACCACTGCAGTGATACTGATGCTATGAAATGGTGGCATGCTAAAAAAACTAACAAAACCCCCACTCCATTTCTGTGTTAACATTTGCTCCCCATTGGGCAATTTCATAGGAGCACTTGGGGAAGCTGAGCAGAGTTCATCAGCCACTCAGGGTGGGAAGAGTACCAGTAAAAAAAAACGGCTGTTCTGAAACTTACAAGGGCAAAAATGTTTGGTTTGGGTATTCAGGCTTGGCAATCAGGCTGGCAGTAGGACAGGCAGCCTTAATTCTGGTATTTCCCAATTTTGAGCTCATAATAAGTGCATGTATAAAAAGCAAAATGCTTTAAATGTTGCTTTTTATACACTAAACAGTTTGTAGAATATATGTGAAAATATATTAAAGTGGTTGGACTTTGTTCCAGGTTTGGTGTCTTCCCTGTCATTCCTGTTTGACTCCCATGGCTGTGACACAGGTGGGGGAGACCAAAACCAACATTACTGTACCTGCAGTGTCCTGCGTGGAGCTTGAACTCCTACGTTGTGTTTGGCACTGGAAGCAGATTGCACCTTTCATCCAAAGATCTCCAGATGTGTTCAGGAGGTGGGAAACCACCTGGGAGAAGCACAATTTTAAGAGTCTTCTCTGCAACTGGGAAAGACACAAAGACATTGCAGGAGATGACTGCAAAGTAATATTTCAAAAAGCAATAAGATGTTCTTTGTTGCTACAGGGAAGGATCCAGGTGAGGATCTGGGTGCTGGTGTCCTGCATTGTAAGGGCATTTGGTGCTAACACCTCAGCAGTGATGAACACTAGCACTGTCTTTCTGTAAAGCAATGGCATCCTACTTGATATGGAGGGGGAAGAATTGTGTCTCGTGGCTGTCAGAGTGCACTGCTGTCATTACCCAGGCTATCTGCCACCAAAATGCAATGGGTTTTGGACTTTCTTGGATCTCAGAAGGGGGGTGGTGGAGGTGGCCTAGGAGCGGGGTGCAGCTGGATGCTCTCCTCTCCTGCAGGGGTACTAAGGACTTCCAAATGAGTTTATATAGCTATTTGATCTTTTTTAATTGTTTTTTTCTTTTAACTAAAGACTTACGTGTCTGTGCCTGTCTGTATCGTGGTAAAAGCTGACTTCGAAACAAGAGCGACTCTGTGTCCTCTGCCACTTTGTTCCACGCGAAACTGTAGCGCGGCAGCTTCAGCCGGCGTGGGCGAGGAGCTGACCGCCATCCCCGCCGCCATCCCCATCCCCAGCGGCGACTGGACCGGCAGAACCGAGCCACGGAGCACTGCCCGGGACCTCCCCTGGACCTGCCCGGGACCCGCTGGCCCGGGGGCAGTGAAGCGGCGGCTGCTCCAAGATGGCGGCGGAGGGGGGGGCGTTGCTAGGAGACGGCGAGGGCCCCGCGGCGCTGCCGCCATTTGCCGGCGGGCTGCAGGAGATGGCGGCGGGGCCGGGGAGGATGAGGAGGGGAGGTCCTGACAGGGGCTGCTGAGGAGCGGGGCTTTTCCTGCCCGGGCAGCGGCCTGAGGGAGGCGGGCAGGTGCTCTGGGTACCTGGTTCGTTCCCTTCCGAAGCCTAGAGGCGGCTCTGGAAGCCTCTGCCAAGCAGGGACGGTCCTTCCTGCTCCTCTAGAGTTGCAAAAAGCGTGGGAGAGGCGATGCACGTCCCGTCCCGTCCCGTCCCGCTTCGAGCAGCCCCTGCTGTCCCGCTCCTCACTGCAGTGAGCACCACGAGGCCACGAGCAGCGGCGGTGCTGGGGCTGTTGTGCCGGCTCAACAAAAGATGTGGTCAGCACGGAACCAGCAGGGCTGGGCCAGCCTGGGCCGAACACACTGCTCCCCCACCGTCCCGGCACCGCTTTGGGTGCAGCCTCTCCACCTCAGGCAGCTGTATTTGGCGTTGGTTCTCTGCCACGCCCGGGAGATGATGAGGGACCCGGAGGAGGGGGTGCTGCACCCCAGGACCTGGGGGAGGAGGTGTAGCCCGGCAGGCTGCAGCAGGGGTGCTCAGCAGAGATGGGGTGCTCGGCCGGGCCCCCCCTGCTCCAGCAGCACACCCGGGCAGGTTGATCATGGCAGCCTTGGAGGTGCTGGCAGGAGTTCTCCTCCCCACAAGCCAGCAGCCCGGCCCTCGGGCCGTGGAGCAGAGCTTGTTCGGGGCTGTCCCATGTCCCGCAGCACCGGAGCGGGTGTTGGGGAAGCGGATGGATGGCTGGGAGGGGGTGGTGCTTTACAGCCCCCATACCCCTGCCCACAGCTGTCGACATTCAGACTGTTGCAGTTCTGGCAGGACCTGGGTGTCAGAATGAAAGAACTGTGCTGGGAAAGAGGCAGGGCAAGGGTTTAAAGTGGTTACCCAAGTCATTGCCCTAAATCCCTCTCACACTCTCTGCCAGGACAGCAGCACCGCAGGCAGCAGACAGGAAGCTTTCCCTGAGAGCTGCAGTGATCCTCCCTCCCACCAGATTGATTATTTTCTCTTACCCAGACCTTCAGCAGCTCCCACTGCCCATGGTGCCCCTTTGTACCCTCTCTGCTCTTCCTCCTTGCCCTCAATAATGGTGCCCTGGATGCACTGAAGGCATCAGCAAGGCAGCTCAGGAGGTTCAGCAGGACATCAGGACCCCGGGATGGACCCACATCCCCTTCCCAACAACCACCAGTATGCCTGGTGGGAACAGAACAGCATCTCCCTGGGATCTGGACCGGCTGGGGAGACAGCTCAGGGGCTGAACCCCCTCCCTACTGCGGGTCTGTCCATCCCCCCAGCAGTGCAAATCGGGCTGCAGGCTGGGGGTGTGTACATATCCCCCATCCCAAACCCCATGTCCCCACGCTGCTCCCAGCTGCATCGTGCCAGGGCCAGAGCCAGCAGTGACTCAGCAGGCACCAGCCAGGCTGCTGTGCCACCAGGCCTGGGGACATTTCCAGACAGATCTCCTCTCCTCACCACGGGGACTTTAGGGTGTTTGCAGCACCCAAGCAGCAGCTCAAGGTTTTGGGATGTACCATGTCATCCAGGCAGCACAGGGAGCTCCTCCACTGGCAGCCACATCCCACTGGCTCCCTGCAAATCCTGCAGGAATTTGAAGCCCTGTGTACACACTGTTGAACAGGGCCACAGTGCCAGCAAGTGCTGCCCATGTCTGATCTCCTCAGATCTTCCCCACTCCAGCTCCCACTCCTCATGGCCACAAATGCCACCTGCAAGCACAGCCCCACTCAGCAGCAAAGGGTTAAGGGCCAGGCCAGCTATCAGGGACGCTTTCCTCTCCTCTTCCTTGCCAAGGTTTAAATTTAGTCCCTGCATGAACCCGAGGACTTGGGCATCAGGTTGCTCCAGGGCTGGCAGCACTGGGGAGCACCTGCTACTGCTGCTGCACTGCAAAAATCCCCCCATAAGGCAGCACAGGGCAGGGCTGGCAGGCTGCAGAGACCCTCCTGCCATGCTGCTTGCTTTGGGTCCCCCCCCAGAAAAGGCAGATGGTAGCCATCCATCACTGGGCTCTTGTGAGTCCCAGAAGTGCTCGGTGCCTGGTTTGATTTCAAGCCCTGAGTTTGCTCCCAGCTCCTTGCAGTTCCTGTTGCTAGGGCTGCTGTGGGGGGCCGGGTGGCTTTTAGGCAAGTCCCAGGTTTGGAACAGACCATCCCCACGGTGAGGTGGGCAGAGGAGCCAGGAAAGGAGCCATGGCTAGACTGGGGTCCAGACATGCCCTCAGTGCCCAGGACGGGACATCCCCACAGGCGTCTGCTTGTTCCCCAGCCCCTGAGGAGCACAGCCCCGGTACCCCATGGGGTGCAGGGATGCCCTGGCCCCTGGGCTGCAGGGATGGGGAGCAGCGGTGAAGGGCCAGGGGATGGTTCTGGCAGCCCCCCGGCATCCCCCTCAGGGGGGCTGGTGGTGGCATCCCTGCAATGCGCCTGGCGTCGCCTCCCCCGGGCTGGCGCTCGCTGGTGTCCATGTGATCGCCCCTCCGTCCCGCCCGGCCCAGCCACCGGCAGACAGAAGGTCGAGACAGCGTCCCCAGCAGAGCGTCCCCGGCACCGAGGAGGGTCCCCCAGCATCGGCTGGCACCCCCCGGGGTCATCCCTGCCATGATGCCCCGTGGGAAGAGGGGCCCCGTCCTGCTGTCCCACCCCGAGCTCTCCGGTACCGATGGTGAGGGTCCCCGCAGCGGTGGCGAGGGACAGCGGTCCACGCCGGAGGAGGAGGAAGAGGAGGAGGAGGGCCACCTCTCCGGCCTCCCTCGCGATGACCTCGCCAAGAGCATGTCGGGCTCCTCCGTCTCCTCCTACCACTCCGCCCTGTGCTCGGAGGAGACGGAGACCTTCAAGGACTGCCTGGAGTTTCTGGACGAGGAGGGGACAGCCCCCCAGGACGTGAGGCAGCGGGGCGGCCGTGCCGAAGGGGCTGCCCCGGGGCGCTGGGCTGCGGTGGGGGCCCCCGGTGTCCCCCCGCCGCCCGGCCCCCTCGCCCGCCCGCGGCAGGCTCAGCTGTCCCTCGCAGCTAAGAATAGCCCGGGGCCGGGCCAGGGGGGCAGGATGGGTCCCCTCGGTGGGGACTGTCAGCCTGCCACCGCTGCCACCGCCGCCAGCGGGGAGCCGGCTCTGCCCCGGCAGCCCGGGGGGATGCTCGGCGGGCTGCCCAGCGATTCGGACGAGGCGGACGGCGAGGTGCGGGCACTGACAGCCAGGGCTTTCCGCAGCCTCTCGGGTCTCCCCGGTGCCCACCTCGACATGTGCAGCTCCCAGACCTCCTCCAGCCTCTCCAACTCGCTGTCGGAGGACGGTGGGCGGCCGCGGCAGTGGTCGGCAGCCAGCGGCGAGTCCCGGGGCACAGTGGCAACCCTCCACGGCAGGGTGGGCTGGCCCTTCCCCACCGGCGTGGATGGGGAGCTGCTGGGCTTGCTGGGGAAGGAGCAGTTCGAGTGCGTAGATGTGGAGCTGGAGAGTGGAGAGGCCAGGAAGGGCCACAGCAAGAAAAGGACCGTTCCGAAGCGCCAGATCCTGCTGAAGAGGAAGGAGAGGAAAGAGACAGGATTTGGACCCTGGGGTGATGGCCCGGCCCCCCAGCCCTTGCCCCCTGCCAGGAAAGAGCCCCCCAGCAAGGGCAGGGCCATCGGAGAGGACTTCAGGTTCAACTACAAGCAGTTCATGAAGGTGGCCTCCCTGGACACCATCGACAAGACCAGGGCGGCTTCTTGCCTGGTAAAAAATGTTCTTGCCAAGAAAATGCAGTACGAGCAGAGGATCAAGATGGAGCAGAAGGGGCTGCATGGCAGCTCAACCTCTTCTGGACCATCCTCTGCTGGCACCGACCTGCTTGGGGATGGCCTGGAGGGCAAATCCAGCTCGCTCTCCCGCTCAGACTGCAGCTTCTCAGCCGAGGACCTGCGGGGCGGAGGGATGCCAGCGGCTGCAGGGGCCGTGGGGGATGCCACCACCGCCACCACCACCACCCGTCCTGCCAAGGGTGTGGTGCTGAGCGAGTCGACAAGGGAGAACGTCTGCAAGCTGAAGAAAACCTTCAATGAACTCAACCAGAGGATGAAGTACCAGGAGGTGCTGGAGGGCCACCGGCTCCCCAGTGCCACCGAGGACCCGGCGTCCGAGAGGATCTGCTACCAGCAAGCACGCGCCTTGTTTGAAGCCCACCCCCAGGGGGGGAAGGCGCTGGACGTTGCCCCCAAATTCCAGAGAGGGCCGAGGCCGTGGCCCAGCTTGAAGCAGCGAGCCATCCGCCCCAGCCGCCCCCAAACCCTCCCCTTCAAGTCCGCCCCCGCCGTGCCACCCCGACCCCTCCTCACCTCCCGGGCCCAGGAGGTGAAGCTGGTTCCGCAGAGCCAGCGGGAGGAGAAGCCATCGGCGGTGCCCCACCAGCCACCCAGCCCCGTCACCCCCCCCCCGGGGGTCCCTGCCGGCCTCCACCCCCGACACGGATGATAAGGGGAAGGGGCGCATCCCCCAGCCCCGGGACGTGCGCAAGCTGCTGAAGAGCAGCTACAGCCTCAGTTTCGGGACCGCCGCCGCCTCCCAGGGCACCGCGGCACCGGCGAGCGGCGGGGACCGGCCACCAGCCACCCCCCTCGTCATCCACTGCACCTCCGTCTGCCGACGGGACACGGGGACGGGGACAGGGAACCGGGAAGCTCCGGCAGCTGCCGGCCCGGAGGCAGCCCCGGCACAAACCGAGGGCCCGGCAAAGCTCCCTGGCAGCCGGCTATCGCCCCCTCCCCGCTACCCCATCCACATCACCAAGGTCCAGGCCACGCAGAGGGCAGCGGTTGCCACGGAGGGACCGGCGGCATCGCCCCCCCCGCCAGGAGCGGAGCGAGCTCCGGGTGCCGGCGCGGGTGGGCAGGGCTGAGGGGGTGCCGCACATGGAGACACATCTCCATGTCCTGGTGGGACGGAGGTCCCCGGCGGTGGCTGAGGAGGGCTCCCCGGCTCCAAGCAGGGCCGTGCTCCGGACGGAGAAGACCGTTCTCCTCCCGCCAGCACCGGGTCCCAGGGAGGGGAAGGACGGAGGTGACCGCGGTGGCACCGGAGGGCTCCGCGCTGCCGAGGGGCAGGAGGCAGCGGGGCAGCGGCACGGCGGCAGCGACAGCAGAGACCCCCAGGACAGAACCGTGGCTGACAGCAACCTGAACCCACAGCCTGGGAAACCCGCGGAGAGAAGAGCACCAGAGCCACCCAGGAGCGAGCAGGTGCCGGCGGGGAGCAGCACCGGCCCCACCGCCCCGTTTGGAGCCGGGGAGGCGGCTGAAGGACCCGCTGGGCACAGGGAGCATTTGCCAACATGGCCGGCAGCCACCGAGCCCTGCCTTCCTGCTGCCCCGGCAGACAACTCCAACTATTTGGCAATTCCTGTGAAAACCCCCAAAACTTCTCCAGTGCCAAAGCTGCCCTTGGTCCCAAACCCATCCGGTGCATCTTGGGGACCCCCTTGATCCCCAACCCGGCCAGCACATCCTTGGGGACCCCATGGTTCCCAACATGGTCAGTGCATCTTTTGGGACCCCTATGGTCTCCAACCCAGCCAGCACATCCTTTGGGACCCCCTCAGCCCCCAACCCATCCAGTACTTGCTTTGGGATGCCCTCAGTCCCCAACCCAGCCAGCACATCCTCTGCCAGTCCCTTGGTCTCCACTCCAGCCAGCACATCCTTTGGGATCCCCACAGTCCCCAACATGACCAACTCATCTTTTGGCTACTCATTAGCACCCAGCCTGACCAACACATTATTTGGGGCTCCCTTGGTCTCTAACACCAGCAACAAGTCTTTTGGGACTCCCTTGATCCCCTACCCTTCCAGCACATCCTTTGGGACTTCCTTGGTCTCCAGTCCATACAGCACATCTTTTGGAACCTCTTCGGTCCCCAATCCATCCAGCACATCCTTTGGGACCCCCTTGGCCCCAAATCCATCCAGTGCATCCTTTGGGACCCCCTTGGCCCCAAATCCATCCAGCACATCATTTGGGACCCCCTTGGCCCCAAATCCATCCAGCACATCCTTGGGGATCCCCTTTGCTCCAAATCCATCCAGCACATCCTTTGGGCCCCCCTTGGCTCCAAATCCATCCAGCACATCCTTTGGGATCCCCTTTGCTCCACATCCATCCAGCACATCCTTTGGGCCCCCCTTGGCCCCAAATCCATCCAGCACAACCTTTGGGAGCCCCTTGGCCCCAAATCCATCCAGTGCATCCTTTGGGAGCCCCTTGGCCCCAAATCCATCCAGCACAACCTTTGGGACCCCCTTGGCTCCAAATCCATCCAGCACATCCTTTGGGAGCCCCTTGGCCCCAAATCCATCCAGCACATCCTTTGGGACCCCCTTGGCCCCATATCCATCCAGTGCATCCTTTGGGACCCCCTTGGCCCCAAATCCATCCAGCACATCCTTTGGGAGCCCCTTGGCCCCATATCCATCCAGTGCATCCTTTGGGACCCCCTTGGCCCCAAATCCATCCAGTGCATCCTTTGGGACCCCCTTGGCCCCAAATCCATCCAGCACATCCTTTGGGACTCCCTTGATCCCCATTGCATCCAGTGCATCCTTTGAAACTCCCTTTATCCCTCACCCAGCCAATGCATCCTTTGGAACCCCTTTGGCTCCCAATCAATCCAGTGCATCCTTTGGAACCCCTCTGGCCCCTAATCAACCTAATGTATCCTTTGGGACCCCCTCAATCCCCTACCCAGCCAGTGCATCCTTTGGGACCCCCCTAGTCCCTTATCCATCCAGCTCATCATTTGGGATCCCCATGCCCCCCAACCCAACCATCACATCCTTTGGGACCCCCCTGGTCACCAACCCAGTCCCTGCTTCCCTGGGGCATCCATCAGCCTCCAACGTGGCCAGCTCATCCTTTGGATCCCCTTTGGCCCCCAACCTGGCCAGTCTTCCACTGGGGACCGGAGTGTGTCCCCCAGCCAGCAGGGAACCACCCTGGAGCAAACCCAGCCCTGACTCCCCCCTGTCCCGGCCCGCTGAGGGTCTGGTTCCGCTGCCCCCAGCCCAGCCCAGCCTCGCCCGGAGGACGCTCCCCATTTCCTAAGGAGGACTGATGGTGCCTCACTGGGCAGCAAGAGCACACTGAGCCCCACCAAGCCCTTTGCCTCCCACCCGCCCACCCCCCGGAGGATGCTGGTGGATCCTGACAGTGGGAAGTGCTACTACATGGAGCCACCCCGGCAGCCCCAGCTGAAGACCCTCTATGACCCTGAGACGGGGCAGTACCTGGAGGTGCTCATCCCACCCGCAGCGTCACACTCTGGGCTCTACCAAGCTCCTTTCAACCCTCTGGTCATGGCCCCAGGGGTCTACACTCCACCCTACGTGCCCTACAGTGGCTTCCCAGGGCTCCCAGCCCCACCACCACCTGCTGACCCCTCCCCAGTGCACCCTGACCTGCCAGCTCCTGAAAACCCCGGCTTCTCCAGGACCTTCAGCCCTGCAACCACGGGTGAGGGACCACCTGCTGCCGGGGGTTCTGACTGTGGGTACCTGGAGGGCTTGTACTACATCCCCACAGGGATGCAGGCCAGCCCCGGCCCCAGCCCTGGCCAGCCCCCTGCCCAGGGGCCCGAGAAAGGACCTCAGCTCCCAATGTGACAGTCCTGGAAGGGGACAGACAGATGGCATGGCACGTGTCCTCCCAAGCAGCTGGGCTTTAACCCCAAAAGCAGCATCACCCCTGGCCCAGAGGGACCCCCTGCCTGTGGCTGAGCTGGCAAAACACCCAGGGGTGATGGGCACCAGCTGGACCTCACCAGCTCCTCATGGGAACAGGGAGAAAAAGGGTATTTTCCAATGTTAGCACCTGGCAGCCCCCTGAGAGGTTTGAAGTCGTGGGCCCTGGCTGGAAAAGGGACCAGATGCACAGCCCCTGCTTTCCCCTGTACTGCTGGCCCTGCCCGAGCTGGTGGGGCCACAAGGGGACAATGGCACGGCCCACTGCCTGTGGCCCCAACAGCCACCACAGACTCCCTAAAATAGTAATAAAAGTGCTGAGACAGCATCAAATCCTGCATATTCATCCCATGGTCGTGTAGTCTGTGAAGGAGGGTGTGAGGGGCTCCTGCAACACCCTCAAGGACCCTGCAGTCTGTCTGTCTGTCCTGGAGCACCCACAGGATGAATACTTGGTCCCCAGGGGCTGGAGGGGACTCTGCAGTCAATAGCAGAGATCCCTAAATAGCAGATCCCTAAATTCCAGCCCTGAGCCCAAGAAATCAAGCCCTGAACCCCAAAATCCAACCCTGAACCTAAAATCCATCATCCTGAGCCCCTACCCCTGGAACGCCAACCCCAGCCCAAGGAGGGTCTATGGCATCCCAGGGAGGATTTGGAGGGCTCAGCACTGAAAAAACACCAAAAACCTCCTGGCCAGGGGACAGTCACTGGGAGCCACCCTCGTCACCCCCCACCCCCCTGGGGATGGACGGGGCTGCCCCAGCCGGATGCAGGTGCCTCGGCCACGCATCACTGCCCGATTGCCACCCCGGGGGGGTTTAACAGCCACCCCAGTTTGCCACCCAGGCACTCCGGGCATTGTGTCAGGATTGCAGGGGGTGCTGGCGGTGTGGTTGTCCCTCAGCCTGCTGGCAGGGACGGGGGCTGAGGAGATGTGTGGGGACCCCCCCCCGCTGCCTCCTCCCGCTCCGTCCCCGCTCCCCAGCTCAGCCCTGAGGGAGTGGCTCTCCCCCCACATCCCCGCGGGCCTGCGCTGTGACGCCTGCCACGCCATCGCCTTCCAGGTGGGGAGAGGGGGGACAGAACCCAGAACCGGGATGGGGAGACTGCGTGGGGGTGCTCTGGCATGGGGGTGCTCTGGCGTGGGGAGATGCTGCCCCCTTCCTCCCCCAGGACACCCCAGAAAAGCCCTTTGGGGCCAGCGAGCCCCTTGCAGCCACGCGTGGACCCACCATCCCCTGCTAAAGTGCTTCGGCTGCCAGGGCTGCAAGTAAAGGGGTGCAGACCCCCGTTCCCTGCTTGGGAACAGGGTCCCGAGGGGCTGCTAACCTTCAGTGGATGGTTTCTGCCCTTTTTACCCCAGATTGAGGAGCAACTGCGCAGGGCAGAGGGGAAGGTGGGCAGGAGGGCACTGAGCGAGTCTGACTACATGGAGGTGCTGGAGAGAAGCTGCTTCACAGGGCTGGGAGAGGTGAGTGGGGTGGTTCCCAGGGACAGGAGGTGTCCCCAGGGCTGTCCCCAACCCCTGCCTCTCCCCATAGCTATGGGCTGCAGGAGCTGGATGGGGAGAAGCGGCTGACAGGGCCGGGGCTGCTGAGACAAGAGACCGTGGCCTGTGATGGTGACAGGGGGACCATGGCCGGGCAGGTAAGTCCGAGGGGTTGGTGATGAGGGGAGGTGCCATCCCCTTGCCCACCATGGCAGAGGGACATGGTGTCATCCTCTCCTCCTCCTCACAGACTGTCCAAGATGTGCCACAGCTACGTGGGGGAGCAGGGAGAGGCACAGATCTACAGGGCACACCGGCGGGGCCCGGCTGCCCTGCGGGAGCTGCTCTGCCACGGGGAGAAGGGGCCCTGTGCCAGCGGGAAGGCTGGGGGGCCACCCCCCCCCAAGGCCACGCAGAATGAGCTGTAGCCCTGGCAACAGTTAATGCTTAATGCCCCAACGACCCTTCGGAGCCGACTTCGTCCCCAGCGGGAGCCAACACGTGCCGGGACGTTGGGCGCCTTCCTGGTATCACCCATCACCAGTGTCACACTTGACACCCAGCCCCGCCATGCCAGGGATGATGATGGTGGCAACGGAGTCCCACACCGCCAGACCCCCCCCTCCCTGTGACCCAGGAATTACTCTGGTAACCCACCGGCTTCTAATGTTTTTACCAATGTGGTGCTCCGGCGGGAGCGTCCCAGCCTCGCCAGCGGTGCCAGCCCTAATTAAAGGAGTTAATGGCTGATCCTGTCCCAAGGCAGCGCTCCCCAGTTTCCACAACCCCCAGCCAATGGCCACCTCCCAGCCGGGGTGGTGACTAAAGTCCTTCCCACAACCATAAAACCCCTCGCGCGGTGGACAATCGCCACCAGGGAACACATCGCTGCAGGATGGGGACCCGCTCGGGAGACCTGCTCAGCCCCAGGTGAACACAGACCCTGTCCCCCATCCCTTCTCCCCCTCCCCATCCCCTCTCATCCACACCCCCGGTGCAGTGGGAGGGAACGGGTGGCTGAGGGTACTGACCCCAAAATGATGGCCGGCTTGGGGACACAATGTCCAGCCAAGGGCTGGCAAGGCTGGGATGAGAGAGAGGCTGCGGGGAAGCCCAGGATCTTGGTCTGGTTTGGGGAACATGTTGGATTGCTGTGTCTGGGACTGGCTGTGCCTATCTTGCCCTGGCAACCTGCAGGGTGTCTGGGCCACCCCAGACCATGGGGGTTCCCTTCCACCCTGCCCTGGGGACAAAACTGTCACATCAGGGACAGGGGGTTTCAGAGCCCAGACTCTCGGCGGGCAGAGCTGGTGCTGGGTGGGGCTGGACCGGCCACGCGTGCCGAGCTATGGGCAGAGCCCATCCCTGTCCCCATGGGATACCTGGGGACAACACTGACCCAGCTCCCAACTCACCCTCACTGCCAGAATGGGAACTCCACCCTGGCCCCTGCCAGCCCCCAGCACCTCCCTGGGAAGGAGCAGCCCGCAGTGGGCAGGGTGAGTACTGGGGCACCCCCACCCCACGCACCCCAAATCCTTCAGTAAACACACAATGGGATGGAGACCCAGCCCACGGGGACTCCTCCCCACCCCTAAGGGTGAGGACAGTGTAGGGTGTCCCCCCACACACAATGTGTTGCCAGCCCCCTGGGGAAAGCCGGGGATCAGCTGTGCCCCCTGCACGCCAGGACCCAGGTTGGGCTCTGGGTCTCCCCGGCCAGAGGTGGATATGCTCTACAGGATCGAGGACGTGCCCCCCTGGTACCTCTGCATCCTGCTTGGCTTCCAGGTACGGCCTGGAAGGGGGGTACCCACCCCAGCAGAGCCCAAGTCCCCACTCCCTGCAGTGTGGGGCACCCCACATCACAGCTGAGCCTCCCCTTGCCCCCCAGCACTACCTGACCTGCTTCAGCGGCACCATCGCTGTCCCCTTCCTGCTGGCCGAGAGCCTGTGTGTGGGCAAGGACCAGCTCACCGTCAGCTACCTCATCGGCACCATCTTCACGTGTGTCGGCATCACCACCCTCATCCAGACCACCGTGGGCATCAGGTAGAGCCACGGCCCCAGTGGGGACCCCCGCTCTGCCCGTCCCCAGGCCCTGGGTGCAGGAGTCCCTCTCGTGTCCCCCCAGGCTGCCCCTCTTCCAGGCGAGCGCCCTGGCCTTCCTTGTCCCCGCCAAGTCCATCCTTGGGCCCTGGAGAAGTGGCGATGCCCGCCTGAAGGTGAGGGCAGAGGGGATATGAGGAGGGGGGGTTTGTCCTGACACTCCCCCCTCAGGGATCCACCTTCCTCCCCTCCATCCCCAGAGCAGATCTATGGCAACTGGACGCTGCCTCTTGACACCGCTCACGTCTGGCAGCCCCGCATGCGGGAGGTAGGCCCCGCCGCCAGCCCCGGAGACCCCCAGAGTCCCTGGTGGGGGTGCTGATGTCCCTTTTTCTCTGTGCCCTGCAGATCCAGGGGGCCATCGTGGTGTCCAGCCTGGTGGAGGTGGTCATCGGGCTGCTGGGGCTCCCCGGGGCACTGCTCAGCTACATCGGGCCCCTGACCGTCACCCCCACCGTCTCCCTCATCGGCCTCTCCGTCTTCCAGGCGGCCGGCGAGCGGGCCGGCTCCCACTGGGGCATCGCTGCGCTGTACGGCCCAGGGGGAGCAAGGGGGGAGAGGAGTCCCCCGTGGAGCCAGCAGCACGCGGGGGGCACGAGGGACCTTGTCTTTTTCTTCCCCCGCATCCAGGACCATCTTCCTGATCATCCTATTTGCCCAGTACCTGCGGCACATCCCCATCTGCCTGCCCGGCTACCGGCGGGGCCGCGGCTTCGTCCTGCTCCACATCCACATCTTCAAGTTGTTCCCAGTAGGGATGGGCCAAGGGATCCCAAAAATCCCCCCTTCTTTCTATGCGTGTGTCTGCAAGCGATGTGGGGCTGCATCCCCGGCCTCTGTCCCCACAGATCATCATGGCCATCATGGTGGTGTGGCTGCTCTGCTACCTGCTGACACGCACCGCTGTCTTCCCCAGCGAGCCCGAGGCCTACGGCTACAAGGCCAGGACAGACGCCCGGGGAGAGATCCTGTCCGTGGCACCCTGGTTTCGGGTCCCCTACCCCTGTGAGTGCCAGCCACCCCTGTGCCATCTGGGACACCCTGACACCTTGGGGTGAAGGAACCAGGCACAGCATCACTGGAGCTGGGGAGCACCCAGGGGCAAAAAGTGGCTGGGTCTGGGAGACCTGGGTGCTCCCCACCCTGACACGCTGCTCTGTCCCCTCGGCAGGCCAGTGGGGTCTGCCCACGGTGACCTCTGCAGCAGTGCTGGGCATGTTCAGTGCCACGCTGGCAGGCATCATCGAGTCCATTGGGGACTACTACTCCTGTGCCCGGCTGGCGGGAGCCCCCCCCGCCCCCTGTGCACGCCATTAACAGGTACAGCAAGCTGCCAGAACCTTGCCTGTGCCTCAGCACCCCTGGGCACTGCAGGAGAGCGTGGCAAAGACTGGCTCGTTGTGGTGTTCTCCAGGGGCATTTTCACTGAGGGCATCTCCTGCATCATCGCGGGGCTGCTGGGGACCGGCAACGGCTCAACCTCCTCCAGCCCAAACATTGGTGTCCTGGGCATCACCAAGGTACCTGGGCCGGGGAGTTATCCTGATTGGGTCAGGGGGATGGGTGCCATCACCCACTGCTGGTCTCTCCGTGCAGGTGGGGAGCAGGAGGGTGATCCAGTACGGGGCTGGCATCATGCTGGTGTTGGGAACCATCGGCAAGTTCACGGCACTGTTTGCCTCCCTGCCTGACCCCATCCTTGGCGGAATGTTCTGCACCTTATTTGGTAACCTCAGCACCTCCAACCCGTTACCATCAGCCCTGGGCTGTTTGCTGCGGGGATTTGAGGGGGGAACCCGGGGACTGGGAATGCAGGGTGGGCACCTCTGCTGGCCTGCAGCCCCCATCTCTGCTGGCAGGCATGATCACGGCCGTCGGCCTCTCCAACCTGCAGTTTGTTGACATGAACTCCTCCCGCAACCTCTTCGTGCTGGGTTTCGCCATGTTTTTCGGACTGACGCTGCCCAGCTACCTGGATTCTCACCCCAAGGCCATTAACACAGGTACCCGTGTCCACCACCAAAAGCCCCGACTGTGGATGTTTAGGGAAAGAGGAAGGCAGAGGGGGTAACACTGATTAATTAGGTAAATCCAGCTTACCACAGCACGCCCCGGCTCAGTCCCCACGCTCTCGCAGGTGTCCCCGAGCTGGACCAGATCCTGACAGTGCTGCTGACCACAGAGATGTTCGTTGGGGGCACCATTGCCTTCATCCTGGACAACACCATCCCAGGTAATTTCAGCACAGGGAGCTGGGGAGGAAGCAGGGCGGTTTTGAGGAGAGAGCAGGGTAAGGGGGGGCTGAGACCAGGCAGGCAGGGACCAGGGTCTGGGCCAACACGGTGCTGGCTGCCGCAGGGACGCAGGAGGAGCGTGGGCTGGTGCAGTGGAAGGCAGGAGCCCACTCAGACAGCAGGTTCCAGTGCCAGCCTGAGGAGCTACGACTTCCCTTCGGGATGAGCGCGGTGAGGAGGAGCCAGTGGCTGAAGCCACGTGCCCATCTGCCCCCCTGTTCACCGGGTTTCAAGGCCCGGGAGAAGGGCAGCGAGGCGGCGGCTGCAGACCTGCCAGATAGTTGCAGATGGGCTCTCTGTCTGCACCAAGGTCTGAGCCAGGGGAGGGCTCAGGCCCCAGTGCTGGATGCAGCCAAGCCGAGCTCCCACGGGTGCTGTCAGTGTTTGTCAGCACCACCAAGCCCAAAGGCAAAGCCTCTGGTGCTCGTCCCATACACGGGATGGGGAAACTCAACGGCGCCTTTTGGGGACATCCCCAGCTCCTGGGTACTGGCCTGGGACCACCACTCCCCTGTGTCACTGCTACACCTCAAGCAGCAGCTGGTCAAGGCTCACTTGACACTTGCTGAAGGCTCCTCAGCCACCAGGGGAGCCAGCCAGAGTCCCCAGAAGCCACCAGCTCCCACCCGGGGCCAGGAGTTCCCACACTGTGCCCTCAGCTCCAGCAGGGACGCCTGGCAGCTGAAGCAGGCTCTGGGGCAGGGGTACAAGCACTCAGCCCAAACGGTCAGGATGCTGACTTTAAGATCATACATTAAAAAAAAGTAATAAAAAATTTAAGCTCACTGGCCCTTACCGGTGTCTTTTCTGGCATCCTGCACTGCTCCCTTGGCCCTTCTGCATCTCAGTCTCCAGCGTTGTCTGTGCTCCCTCCTGGGCTGCCTCACACGGAGGACATCTCGGTGTTGTCCAGGCTCCTGCATTGCTCAGTGGGCTCTGGCCTCAAAGTGAGGGAAGCAGGAGGTGGCTCAGCACAAGCCCTTCATCACAACAGCTGACAGTCAAAACCATTTCTGGGCTTAGGTTTAGCACCAAAATCCCAAAGTTGAGGCCAGCACTGCAGGTCTCTGTCAGTCTCTCTGTGCTGGTGTGGCCACACACTCGCTCCCTGGATGGAGTAGGAGCTCAGAAGTGAAAACCCAAAGCTTGAGACGAGTGAAAGGAAAAAAAAAGACCACCAAAACCTCCCAAGTCATGCAAATGCGACCCCTCACCACCTTCTGCAAGCACAGCGATGGCCCCGAGCAGCCAGGAGTCCCCTCTCCTCTCCTCTTGTCCCAGTTGTCACTGAGCAGTTACACTCTCCTTTGCTCAGCTGAGTCCCCCCAGGTTCTCACCCACCTCCAGCTGGGCCTGGAGCAGGAGAAACCTCCCTCCTGGAGGGAAGGTAAACCAAAAAGCTTTCTTTTCCAGCCCACAAGGAAGTTCAGCTCTTCCATAAAACCTCCCCAGGCTGCAGATACAGCAGGGGAAAAAAACCCAAAGCACTGAAGTGTGGTGAGGCTGCCTGTTTCCACACCAAGGTGGCTACCAGCAGCAGCAGTTCAGTTGCCAATTGTCCCTGGGAGGAACCTGTGATGGGGAAACTGCTGCTGTGCAGGGGTTCTCTGCTGAAACTCCAGCCAAGAGTAAGCCAGTTCCTGACCTCCTGTATCTTTGGTGCTGGAGTCTAAACTGCTTCCAAGTTATCAGAAGTAGTTTTGCTCCTTCCAGGATTTTGGGTTAGGAAGGGGAACCCTCTGGAAGGAAGCCCAGGACTAATTGCAATTAACATTTTGCAAAGAAAAAGCAAAATGATCTGGTCTGACTGAATTCTTCCAAGAGGTTCCTCCACCACAGTGATGTGCTTAGGCTGTAGGGCAACACCTTCCAGCTGTCTCCTCCCACTTCTGCAGAATCTTAATGTGGTTCCATGTGGTTTAATCAGAGCTTTAAAAAAAAATTGGAAAAAAAAAAGATATTAGCAGTGAGGCTGGGCAAGAGTTATGAAGAAAGAGAGGATCAGATTGATAGCTGAGGACTCACCCACACCCTCCTGCAGGTGCCAAAGGCAGCTGGCGGCTTTATATAGTGCCACCAGCCCAGGGGCTGGACTGGGATTAGCAGCCTGGAGAAGGAAGGAAAATATTCCAGGCAAGGGCATCAACAAGAAGGAAAAGAGCAGCTGGAGCCAACCCTCCAAGGAGTATTTTGTGCTATGTACTGCAAACAGGCACTGCACCCATCCTGTCACCCCTCTCCTCTGCAGGAGTTGCCACGTGAGACGCACAATCACGAGACAGCCACCACCTCAGTTTCTACTATTATTTATTTTTTTAAATATTTTTGAAAAATATAATTTTTTTACAATATTTTCAACTTAAACACTATTCACACTGAACACGTATGGCAGCTTAACCTACCCGAATATGAAGTTTAAGAAGCCAAAACTGTTCTAGCTTTATTAAAAGGAAAAAAAAAACAAAACCAAAATAAAATTTAAAAAAAAACCAAAAAAAACCCAACGAAAAAAAAAAATAAATTCATTGTGCTGTAGACTATTGTGTAGTGATGATTAAACAAAGCAAGGGAAAAGCACCACTCAAATCACTAACGCGAGGGTTTCCTTGGTTAAATCCAGCTATGATAAAGTTGTCTGCTAAAAGTTACATAGGCAGAGCTATGTACACCTGGGGCTGTGGGAAGAAACGGTGATGAAACTCACAGCTCCTCTCACCTGAGGAGGAAGGGAAGGTTTCTAGCAGGGTAACACACTGCAAGGTACACAGGGGAACTCCTTCCCCTAGCTGGCTGTTAGTTGGGTAGCTGAGATCTACGACTCTGTACAGGTCTGCTGCAAAACTCCTGTTAAAGCTCATGCTGCTCAAAAAGAGCAGGAAGGTTTTGTTTTGTCGTTTGTTTTTTTTTAAGGGGAAAAAAAAATTAACATTAGTAACAACACCGGTGTTCCAAAGGAAAGTTAGCTAATTTGCATAACAATCAGATCTCCTTGCTTTCACTTTGAAGTTAAGGCATTATCAGGTGCAAGCTAGCACCAGTTAACACATCTTGAGTTAAAAACAGACCATCCTTAGCAAATTCCCAGTCCTGTGTAGAAAGACAGAGTCTGCAGAAGGTTTTATAAACGTGGTACTTGGTCTCAACTTGGTCTCAACTTGACTGGTGCTTCTTACCTCACTGTCCCCTCCGCAGAGAGCCAGGGCCCAATTATGTTTCCATTAAACTTTTGACAGATTTACTTAGTAACAGTCTCAGCACTTTAATTGAGCATGCAAGACTAACAAAACTTTGGCAATGCATAAGTGTAACACAGTGACAAGAAGAGAGAGCTTTTACAATTAAATCTTCTAATACTGGCTTCACAGTGTGGAAATTGTGCTACATCCACCAAGAGAGGGCCCAGTCTACTCAAATATTTAAGTACTTCACCCCAGGAACAAACTCCTTTGCGTTTGGATTCAGGTTACTCTTGACCTGAGGAAGGGAGAAAGAGAAGTGCAGGTGAATCGTTATTTTTATCTTCGATTTTCAAGCTGAATACAGTTCTAGGTGTTACAGCTGGAGAGTAACAGTCAGGCATGCAACAAACACAGCAACTTTGCTTCCTGCTGGAATAGCTTTTCCTGAAGTTGAGCAGCTGAAAACTTGACACGAGGTTTTTAGATGTTGGTTATTTAAGCAAGGGGAGACTCGGTGCAGGAACTGGGAATTTAACACACAAGCAGTGAGTTGATTTTTTTAGAATTTCTATTCTCATCCACTCTCTAAGCTCTACAACACCCCGCAGTTCCAGGGTGGGGCCAGCCAGCACCTCCAAAATGAGATCCTGGTCATCAAGAAATGGAGGATTAGGCTTTTGTGTTCTTAATTGAGTCTAAAACTGCTGCCTGGAGCTGCTTAAGCTCTGAAAAGCAGAGGTTTGTGTCTGAGTTTCACAGCAGCAATGATGTGGGGTTTGTAAAAGACATACACACTGCCCTTTCCTTTTAGTTCATCTCTGGGCACAAGCCACACAGCAAGAAAGAGGGAAATAAGAGTTTCCTGCTTCCTCTCATCCTCAGGATTTCTACAGAGATCCACTATGGGTCGTATGATCCACACCAGAGCTGAGGACATGGCTTGTAGCAAGCCACCCCTGCAGCTCCTGCAGCCCTGTCACCCAGAGGCACCTCACAGCCTCAGCCTGACTCCCTCACTGCCTTTCCTTCCTCACATGCTGTGCACACCCAAACCCTCTGGAACTGATGCCAGGGGCTAGGAAAGCAGTGTGTGGCCATGAAGAAAACTACACCAAACAGGTCATGTCACTGGAGGAAACGTCCCTTTACCCAACAAGTTCCACATTTCCCCCTCCACCACACTTTAAGAGTCTCTGGCCTATGTGTAAAGGATTTTCCTTTGCCATTATCAGCAACAAAAATCAGCCTTGGAGAGAGAGAGGGAGAGAGAGAGATGCCAAGTGTTAGGATGAGAAACTGAATTTACCACCAGGTCCTCCAGAGATGAGCTGTCACTGATAACAAGGTCATTGAACTGGTCCTGGATTTGATCCATTGTTTGTGGGAGGTCACGGGCTGGAATAAACCATTCGTGCTCCTCCTCTTCTTCCAGCATCTCCTGGAAGCAGCGCTCAATGAACTCCTCTTCCCACAACTCCTCTTCGATCTACATGAGAAGAACCAAACTGCTTCATCAACAAATTACTGAGAGCTTGTGTCTTCCTTCCAAGGGCTGTGCACCCTCCTGACCTTCTTCCTAGCTATGCAACAGAAGTTCTAGCAGAACCCCAGGCTGGTGCTGCAGGATGACAAGCAGCTTTGGTTGGTTAATGTAGGAAAGTGCTTTGCTGGAGGAACTTGGGCTGCAGCTAAAGGGAATGGCAGGGAATCCCCAGAACAAACTCTTCTCTCTGTCACAGCTTGTTGTGAGCTCTAAGGGAAGGAAAGTGCTGGTTCCAAGTGAAAATTTCAGTTGTATCAACTCCCATGGACTGAACTCAGTGCAAGTGTGAGGAAAGGCTCAGGGACAACACACACAGCCAGGCACACTGCCTGGGAAGGCAACAGCCACTGCCTGTCACTTGGGATGGGGAGCAAGCAGCATCTCCTGGGCTTTAGGTGATGTGTTCACCCAGAGCAGCCCTCTGAAGGAGCTCCACTTGATCTCAGCAGCTGTGAAGAACTGATCTGCTGTTCTGTGCACAGGATAAATCAACTGATGCAGAACTGACAGGCACTCCAAGGACTAAAGGAAAGTTTTGCTTGGTTGTTCAGTAAATACAGCTGTGGAGAGAGTTCATTCTGACATTTTTCCATGTCCTGCATCAAAGTACTTGAAAGTGGAAAGCAGGGACATAGAAGCTGCTGTGAGGAACAGGGAGCAGCAAAATTATTCAGGACAGATTGAAAAGTTCACTGAGTAAAAGCTCTGACAAGTTTTCCAATCCAGCCTTCAGTCTGAAATTGGAACATGTACTGGATCTGAGAGTGGAAATGCAGTTCCACACCACTAACACCAAAACAGTTCAAGAGTAAAATCTAGGTCCCTGGTGCATGGGGCAAACACCCAGCAGCTCACTTGTTTGCTACTCAGGATGCACAGCTTTGGGGAACAGGGGACTCACCACTGCATGCTCTAAGCCACTGTCCAGACAAACCCCTCTACAAAACACCAGCTTAGTCATTTTCCCAGAGAAACAGCCCAGCAAGGGCAGGAATCTCCAATGGCAGCTCCAGAAGTAGTAATTAATTCCTCAAATGTCTTGAAATTAATATTGCCTGATGGTATTTTGTGTCCAAATGTAACTTTTTCAGGTTCCCACAGAGGTTTGTGCCTGCAGCAGCAGATGACCAGGCTGCCTGATCACGACCATTCTCCCCTCAGGCTCCCATCTTTCCTCTCTGAAAATGCACCTGAAAAACCTCAGTTTATTCATGGCACAACTCTCAGCTCCTTCTCCAGGAGCTCCTTCCCTCTACGTCAGCTACAGCAGAGCTCCCCCAGGAGGGAAAACCCACCAGAGAGGAAAGGACACCGAGCCCCTCCTGGTGTGTGCAACAAGAGAATTTACATTTTGTGAGCAACCTGAGTTTCAGATCAGCTCCGGGCCCTGCTGCACCCTGAAGAGAGCACAGCAGCTGGATCCTGCTCCAGGAGCTCTGACTTGGCACAGCCACCCCCTGTGGGAGCACAGAGAAAGCAGCTCCTTGAGTAAAAAGTGCAAGTTTTGATGAAGAAAGGAAAGAGAAAAGGCTGTTTCCAGCTTCCCCAGGGAGAACAAACTGCATCCAGATGTCAGATGAAGTCAAGGCTCAAGGCTTCCTTCCAACCTGATTGCCAAACCCAGCTGTGAGACACTAAGCATTAAGCAACAAGAGGACTGTCACCTTCACCAGCTCCCCTGGGACAAGGCAGGTTTGTACCTGCAGGTATCCAGGTCAGAGCTGCAGCAGCCAGCATGTCAGCACATGCACAGCCCCTGCAGCAGCCACGCAAGGGCCTTCCCTCCCAAGCTGCCACCTAAACCTCTCAACTACTGCTCCCTCCCTCCTGCAGAAGGAAGGAATCAATGGGAGGAATTACAACGTGCCCCGCTTTCTGTATTTTCCACCAAGCTTACAGAAAACTGGCACCTCCTGACAGAGAAAGGGAGATGTGTCTGCTCCCCCCATTATTTTGCAAGCCTATCCACACCTCTTGAGGATTCCCAGTCCTGCCCCCTGGTTGCTAAGCCACAGCTGCTCTCCCTTCAGCTAGAACAATGGCAGAGGCACCCCAGGAGACATTTCCAGGGGAGGTGACTTGCCTGCCTGTTGAACTCCTCTTCGTTTTCCATCCACATGTACTCAGCAAAGGGATTGTCATCTTCATGGGAGTGCCCATTGATAATCACATCCTCACTGATGATGCTGGGGCTCGTGCTGCTGCGACTTGGATCTTTCATGGCTGCGCTGTGGACTGGAAGCCTGCAAGGCAGAGAGGAAGTTGCTGGAGATGTGCAGAGTCCCAAAGAAGCTGCTCCAGGTGGCCTCAGCAGGATGGGAGCAGAGGAGCTCGGCACATGGCAACAAGAGAGAGGGTCACGGAGTGAGTGACAAAGTATTTCCCCAATTAAACCTCCTCAGATCAGCAAATGCCAAGCACAGGGAGCAATGGAAGTCACAGGAAAAAAAGCCAAACCAAAGCAAGTGTGTGTACTTGCCAGTGGGAAAGTATTTAAGACAAGGTTCAAGAAACCAAAGCAAAAACTGTTTTCTAAAAGACTTTAACCACCTGACTTCCAACAAGGGCCCCTGGGAAAGACCTGCCCAGTGTCTCACTGCTTCAGATGTGGTGGGCAACAGGCCAGGGGCATTTCCAAGGACACCCATGGTAGGGGAAACTTGGTGTGGCCTCCCAAATCTATCCAAACTCAGTTCTGGGATGTTCTTTGTGATCACATGAACCAACTTCCATGGCCTTTTCCCTGCTGGGAAGCCTGGCAAGCGAGGCAGAAACCATTAGGCACCAATTCCTCTCAAAGCCAGGCTGGCACAACAGCTCTTACAGCTACCTCATTAACAAAGGCTCACTGATTGGGAAGCTGCAGGTGAAGACATCATCACAAGGCACAGGAGGAGGTGCTCACCTCTCAGCCCACATCATTAATATGGACTGAGTCACAGCTGGAGAACATCCAGCATCTCTGTGTGTCCACCATGGGTGGTATCACACCAGCCTCAGCTCCAAGAAGAGGCACAGGGGGTGAGGATGCTCTGCCCCGCCTCACCCCCACCAGAAGTAGGACAGACTCTCCATCTGGTGGGAATGGCACTGCAGCCTGCATGGAGCCTCTGACTGCCAGCTCAGAACCTGCCCAGGCCTCAGCTCCTAACCAAAGATCTCTTTGTGCTGTACACCAAATGAGACAGTGCTCCTGTCACTCCTGCACCACCCTTAAGCATTATATAATTAATAATATATATTATAATATATATATAATAATATATATATTACATAATTAATAATATTAGATACTAATACTGCCAGTGTTTTGTTGTTTTTTTTAACATTATACAAAGCACATGAGGTAATGCACACAAAAAAGGTAATATTCAAACTTGAATGCTTTTCTAGTGCTACAAAGTCACATTGGATTGATCAAGCAGTGAGCAAAAATCTTTTCATTTTACTCCCAAATCAGTGTTTTAGCTCATTGGCTGCATATCAAAAAGTGACTTATTTGGAGAGCAGGGTACCAAAATATACACAGTACACAGCCCACAGTACAGGGGCTTGCCATGCAGCAGCTCCTCTTTTCTCTTTATATTCCAGTTGGTGCCATTATCTGGGGAATTAAAGCAAGTTTTGGTTCAAAATGTATTCTTGATAATACCAGGTGAAAGGCTTGAGGCAGCCAGAGGCTCAATTAAGGACAGCACAAAGAGAAGAGGAGCTTGCCTGGTTTGCTCTGCTCAAGGCTTCTGAAACCAAAGGCACATCCAAGTGAGGAAGTCTCTGGAGCTCCCCAGGAAGCACAAGAAATGAGAGCAGAGCCCGGGTATTCCAGCAGGGGAAAACAGGTTCTGTTTGATGTTCTGTCCAAACAGCCTCACAAAGGATCACTGGCAGTGTTCAACATCAGACAGGAAAAGGCACTGCATCCAACACCCCCGTCCAGGCTTGAAACTGCTTTGAGCAACTTCAGCTGTTCACAAGCTATTAAACATTAGGGTAAAAGAAATAAAATACCTTAGAGCCTAAAAAACTAATTTCTTCTGTTATTTCCTTGTGTGTTCACTTTGTGTGTGTGTGTGTGTAGTGAATCTGGGTATTAATGTTCCCCTGGGCTTCCTGCACAGTGTCCAGGTGAGTAACTCTGCAGAGCCAAATCCCAGGCAACTTCTGCAGGGTGAGGACTGCACCCAGACAGCTGAAATTAACACCTAACCCCCCTGGTTGGGTAAAAGCTTCAAAGGTTCATCTGTGGAACCCATTTCTCAAACCTTCCTGCAGAACATGAGCCATCTGCCTTAGGAGGGAGGGAAGAGCAGTTCAGTGCTCCACACCTGGACTGCAACAGCTTTTTCCATTCCTGCTGAAGGACCAGGTGGGTTAATCACCTTCCAGGAACACCGAGGCTCAGCCTGAGGTTTTATCTGATGAAGCCTGGAGTCCTCTCATGCTTTCCCACAGGAAAAACGTTGTCAGCACACACTTACCCTGTGTGAGCAGGCCAGGAAGCCCCAGGCCAAGGCTCCCTCGACTCAACACCACTCCTTGTAATTTGATTTTCTGCAACTGGTAATAAAATACAGTGTGTACCAGGGAGCTTTCCATTTCCCCCACTCCAGACACAAAGCAGCTGGGTTCCTGAGCTCCTCTGCCAGGACAAGGTTCATCTCCTCTCACCAGTATTAGACAGAGGGATTTTTAGTCATGAGCTACAGGCACCTCTGAGGAAAAGAGCCAAATGGCCATTTAGTCTTGCAAAACCAAAAAAAGCCATCACAATGTAGGAAGGCTGCTGCAGAAAACAAGCCCCAGTGACAGGCAACACTGCTGGGATTAAAAATAACACCTTCTCCATCTGGGAGTAGGTGGAAAGCAAGTGGATCTCAGAACTCTTTACACAAGAACAAGAAATGTAATATTAGTAGTGCTATGGAACAGAAAACAAAGAATTCTACCACAGTGGCAAGACTGCAGACCTCAACCCAAATTATTCACAGACTTTGGGGGTGATGCAGGAAGAGCAGTGTCTGTGCATAAGGAGAAACACTAAACATTGGGATTTCTGATCTTAGGAATGAACACAGAAACTAAAAATCCTGTAATGCCAGGGCTTGCAGCTACCTCAAAGTGCTTCCTGTGTGAAGTATGGAACTTGTTACCCCAGAACACCTTCAAGGTTCATTAATCTACCCATATCTCTGAATTCTGCAGCATTTATAGCAACAAAGAGCCCTACAGCAACCACCACTGATACTCAAAGCTTTGTGACTGAAGATTTTGTATTTAAACCCCGATCAAGAAAGGAGATTATCTAGTACCTGCTGAAGGTAAGGTCAAGGGGCCTGATTCCTCACAGCTCCTTACCCCTGATTAAAAATAGAGAAATAAAATCAAAGATAGGTGCTTCAAGTGTCCAACAGCAACACAGCACAGCGAGCAGGACACCGGGATTTAATCAGCTGAAGTTGAAGGGGAGCTGTTGCAATGCTCCGAACTGCAGAGGAGGGTGTTATTTGTTTATTAATGAGCGACGAGCGAGTCAGGAGGGCCGGCCGAGCCTCTTGTTATCTAACTCGATTAGCAAGCGGCGGTTATCAAGTGAAGCGATTACACACCGGGGCACAAACGGATTTCTCAATCCCCTGCCTGCGGGATGCCAGCGCTATCGCACAGAAACACCTCAGAGCGCTGCGCGGGAGCTCGCAGCCTGCCAGCACCCAGGCTTCCAAACCCCCCAGCTGGTGGTCAGAGCAGAGCCCCGGGCAGCCGGGCAGGGCCCTCCCGCCGCGCAGCCCGGATGGGTCCCGGGGCAGCAGGAGAGCCCCGAGCCCGGCGGGGCCGCCCGGCTGCAGGGGGAAGGCGGCGGCAGCTCCGCTCCGCAGCCGCACAGAGGTGCTGGCGGTGAGGGGGCTGTGCAGAGGGGGCTGTGCAGAGGGGGCTGTGCAGGGGCGCTGAGTGAGGCCCCGGCCCGCAGCCCCCGGCCCCGCCCCGCTCCCGCTTTGTTCCCGCAAGGGCCGCCCCCGCCGCGGGGGCTCCGTCCCGTCAGGCCCCGCGCCGCCCCGCACCCCCCCCGCCGCAGGACCCGGATGGAGCTGCAGACAATAAGGACGGCGCCACGGGGCAGCCCCGTCACCGGGGGGGTCTGGCGGGGGGAGGCGGGGGGGGGTCCCGCCCGGTACCGCCTGAGGGGAAGGGGCGGCTCCCTCCGACCTGCGCGCTGCCAGCAGCGGCCCGGGGCTGCGCGCCCCCCGCGCCTCCTCACCTGCGCGCTGAGGGAAGGGCCGCGGGTGCGCACGCCGGGTCCCAGCTGCTCCGCTGCTGCCGCTGCCTCCTCCCCGCTGGCTGCCGCCTGCGCTCCCCGCCCGCCTCCCCGCTCCGCTCCGCTCCCTCCCTGCGCCGCAGCCCCCGGATGTGAAATCACTTCCGGTACCTGCCTGACCTCATAGAGCCCGCCCCCCCTCCCCCGGAAGCGGCGGAAGCGCGGGGCATGCCGGGGGCTATAGTTCTGCCCAGGTCTCCCTGGCTGCCATTTCGCGCTGTGGCGCGGGGCACGCCGGGAAGTGTAGTTCCGGGCAGCCTCCATCTTGTGGCGGATGGGATGGGATGGGATGGGGATGGGGATGGGATGGGATGGGGAAGGGATCGGGGCCGGGAGGGCCCGAAGGCAGCCGTGGTGCTGATGGTAACGGGGAGCAGCAGCACCGGGCACCGGACACCGAAGCTGCCGGGCTGTGTGTGCCCCCGGGGCTCCCGCCCAGGCTGGCACGGGAATTGCAGAGCTTCTCTAACACTGCCCAGCCTCAGGCTCTGCGTGACTTCCCTGGCCCGGTTACAGCACAGATAAAATCATCTCCAGTGACTGCTTGGGCAGGACCACTCATCAGCCCCACACTGAAGGAGGTTCCTGGCCTCTGTTCCCAAAATCAAGTTATTTCCCTGCCTTCTTTGCATCAGAAGTGCAAGGCATGAACTCCCTCTCTGCCCTCTGCATCCCACAGCTGGCAGCAGCAGCAGATGAGGTCTGACCTTCCAGGGGTGTAAAAGGACATTACAGGTGTGAAGTCTCAGACACAGTCAGGGGTCATGAGCCCCAGGCAGCCAACATCCCCCAGATGGGGAGATGTTGACCCTGCAGCTGAATTATACTCCAGGGAATGCTTTATGTTTAGCCACTAAACTTGATGCAACATCCTCCTCCAGTTTAATCCCCAGCAGTTCCACAGGGCAGCGTTTACAAGAGGCTGAGGACAGAAGCTCCAAGCTCACTGAACACAGCTATTGATGATGCAGGAAAAGATACTCTGAAAACAAATCCGTCAGAGCTGTAGCACGTCAGTACAATAATCTTCAACTGCACGGTGTCAGGAAACTGTTAAAATCCTCGGAGGAGGAGACCTTCAAGATAAACATTTATCTACTACTTTTAGAGAGAAAGGGGATGACTGCCAAACACTGAGTGCTGGGAACAGGTCCCCTGCTTGGCTGATGAACTCAGCAGCTTTTTGGAGCCAGGGATGACAAGTGTCACCATAAACAAGTGGGGCTCCAAGTACATCCTTGTGACTTGGTCACAACAGAACTCACTGCAGGGCTGCTCTTGCTTGCACTTTTTTTTTTTTTTTTTGGGCCCTGAAAAGCCATAGAGTAAGTTTTCAAATCACACCAGAACATTACATTTAATTGATTTCATAAAAACACAAAGCTTTGCCTGCTGAAGAGTGCCATGTACAAAGCAGGAACTTCTCTCTGCAGAAGTGCAAGAACGTGTCACTGCATTATCAGACTTTAAAATTCAGATATGCTATTTAAATAAAATCTGCACCATTAGCTGCTTACTAGCATTTCACCACTCTACAGTGTCCCCAGAGAAACTGCCATCACAGCAGGTGTTCCAAGTTACACTTAATTCTTGCACAAAAGGGACTACACACCTCCCCTTCTCGTGAGGATGCAACAGCAGAGTTACAACTGGAAAGACCAGTTATGAAGAGTCTGCTTCCACAAAACACACCATCTTGTGTCTGCTAGGTGGATCTGCTTAAGTAAATGAACTTCATCAAGATTCAGGCTCCTACACCCAAAACCCCTCCCTAGCACTGAGCCCTCCCTTTGGCCAAGAGGCTCAAGTTGAAAGAATTGTCCCTACTCATTTTTACCCCCATGAACATGATGGGGCTTGAACTTCACCTTTGATGAAAATACCATAAAAAAGAAATCAAACTGTCAGCAGAATATACCTACCAGTGTTTTAACAAGTGATATTTTAATTTGTTTGGAAACAAAAGCTTTAGGAAAGAAAAGTTATGCAGTAAGCTGCTAAATCACAGGTGTTAAGACATGCAAATTTCAGAGAGAGCTCAGAGTTTCAGTGTGGTATCATGAGCACAGAAGAGTTCAGTAGACACACTGGTTAACATGCCAAACATCTACACCAATTACTGTTGCCTAGCTTTGTTTATTGGTAAATCACTTTAGTAACCTGAATTCACAAATAAGCAGTAAATAACAAAAACTACAGAGAAACACAGGTTACACATGCAAATTTCTCCACGTATCACATGTGCAGGTACATTAAGAGCACAGTTCTAAAGTTTCTTGACAAACCCAGATTTTAACAAAAATGGTTTTAAAATGCAGGTATGAAAAAGTTACATGTGAAGAATATAAAGATACCTTTTTACATCTCAGGACTCAACTGCTGCTTCTGAATATACTAGAGATGTAGGACAGCTACGAGATTCAAGTAAAAGCAGGAAGAGCTCAAGGAAATAATACTGGTCAGAGGAGAATGGGCAGTTACTTTTCACTAAAAATACACAAAATAGCTGAATAGGAAAGTCTATCAAGAGCTTTGGAAAAAAAAATCACTAAGTTGTATAGCTGACTAATCACTAATTATCCTATTTGCTATATAACAGCAATGACATTAAAAGAAACTGCAATTCAACATTTAAAAATGCAACTTACATTTAAAGACTTCTCAAAGTGAAATGCAAAGACAGCCTTACACTCCAAATTAAATATCTGCTAGGCTCAGACTGAAACATGGAATGTTCTAGATAAAATAAAAATACAGTGTTGGTTTTTATTTTTTATTGAGAATGGAATTGAAAGACAATTTCTGAAGCTTAAAAGTAGTAAATTTCACCTAGATGAAGTTTTCTTCCCATAGATGAGCTTTCCACAAGGGTGCAAAGACTTTTTTTTTTAATAGCTTGAAGTGTCAAAACAAAAACTTCTTGCCATTCTCACACTAGGAACAAATTTCTCATTAACTTAACTGCATGTTTTTTTGCTACAACATTTAACACATGAACAGACCTATAATGCCTACTGTATTTCACTAAAACAAAAAAAGAATACAGTATTTCCATCTACTTGTACTGCTCTTAAAAAAGATTAACATTAAAAACAAAGCCACTGTTTTCCTTACATCCATCCTTCTTTTTAAGCTTCTTTCTTTTGCCTGTAGTCTTCTGCCATTTTATCCAGAATTTTCTGTTAAAAGAAAGCAACCAGATTTTGGACATGTGTAAGAGTTTCTCACAGTTGCAACATCAGCAACAGGAACAGTTTTCAAGCTGGAAAATCCATGAATATTAACTCTAAAGGTCATAGCTAACAGTACTGGCACTTTTCCCTGTACAAGAGGAGCTGCTCTGATGATCATCATGTCCCCAGTCAGAGCTCACCACCAGTAAACACCAAATGGCCACTTCTGCTGCACTCACCCAGCCCTGCCCTGCCCTGCTGCCTTCCCCACAGGCTGCCAAGCCCAGGGAATCACTTGGCACTTTGTCACAGACTCCTGACAGCAGTTTTGCCACTTACCTGGGTCAGAATTGGCCATCTACAGAGCTAGGGAGAAAACATTTTGCCTCCCCTTAAGCTTGAGGAATTTATCACACTGATGACACTTGGTAGCAGCAGCAATTCTTCTATTTATCTATTTTTACTGCTCTCTCAAAGTGAGAGAGACTCTGAGCTAGAGAAGAGCCTTCCCAGTAGGAAATAAAAGCTGCATTTTCCCCCAACTTGGTTCCCCAGTTCTAAAACCACATCTACTTTCAGAGAGTCAAAGCCCACTAGTCAGTTGTGCCACAGGAAAAAGAACAAATCAAATCAAATCACCTTTCATTGCAGTAAATAAATAAGTTAATAAATTGAGAAATTTCCCCCACTTCCCCTCTTACACCAAGTCTCTTTCCAGTCCCATAATCAAAGTACCTCGATGGAGAAAAAAAAAAAAAGACAAAAAAACAAAACAAAAAAGGAAAAAAAAAAGAAAAAAAAAGCTATGGGTGATGGATGAGGTGGGTTTTTCTTACTAAAGATCCTGCATGTCATTGATTTTCTGACCTACTCCTTGATAATGGTGTTGGCTTTGTGACATTTTATTTGTGCCACCTGCCTTTAAGGGCCCTGTATTTGCTGAGGGTTCCCTATTACTGCAAGGGACACAGCAAACATTGAGTCTGAGATGCCACCTTTTTCCTTCCTGTGGAACCCCTGGGGTTTTTTCAGCTCCACACTCGACTGGTATGAAATCAACTTATGTGAACACTGCATTATTAGAACTTCCTTTAGGATCTACAGTATTTAAAAGCAGCTCAGTACACAGATACAGCAGCATTGTGATTGTGCCATGCAATCGTGTGATCCCTAATTCAAATCAGAAATCTGAAAACATGCTCACAAAATCAGAAGTTGCAAAGATGGATTTTTTTTCTTTTTTCTTTAAAAATGTAACATCTTCAGCTTAAGCTCTGCTGACTGGTTAAACTACTCTCAAAGGGACAACTGGGAGGGATTTGGGTCATCTGTATTTACTCTGCACCACTAATTCTAAGCCTATCCCTTACTCCAATCAGAATGTCCTCTTTTAACCAAATTTACACCAAAAAAAATTATGCTGGAATCCATCTTTAAAATGTGTATCCTGGATATTATTTTCATCAGATGAAGCTCAGGAGAGAGAGGTCTAGCTTGAGTTAAAAGTTAGAATAAGCCAATTTGCACTGCCTGAGAGCTTTTTTTTGTCTCCTCAGTGCAGGTCTCATTCAGATCTATTCCCCAGGAAAGAATCAAGCCATTTAAAATGAACAAGTTTTTGCCTTACCTTCAACTTTTGATAATGAGGAAGGCTGCTGCAATGGGTCTTTTTTGCAACATCTTCATTTGTGTAGAACAGGGAACACAATTTGCAATAAAACCCTGTTTTGGGTACCACATAATTCACACCTAGAGAAGTAAACACCACAAAATAAACTAAGAGATCTACTCTACATCATTTCTTTTAATTTCATATGTCATTTCAGCTAAATCTTAAAACCATAATTCACTTTACATTAAAAGCTGCTTTATCTTTAAAAGTCCTTGTTTTAGTTTATTAAAGCCGGGGCCTATTAATGACTAGATATGTGCAGGCTTTTTTTTTTTTTTTTTAATTTAAAAATCAACCTTTCAGATTAAGGGTCCATTTTATTGGTTCCTTCACAAGAACTAACAACGTTCTGTGATCAGCTTCTGACTTCTGAGTACTTAGTATGCATCTGAACTAATATCACTACTGCAATTTGTGCTATTAACTGGACTTGTGTTGTTAAAATTTACCTCTTCCAATTTAATTTCTACCTAAGGAAAGTGTTATGGAGAACTGTATGAAAATAAGGGAAAAAAAAAATAAAGAAAAGAAAATATTAGGGGTCAGGGGAGGAGTGAAGAAGGGGAGAAGAGTGGGAAGCCCTAAAATGAAAAGCTGGGAGGCAATGTGCTGCCAGAAATAAAAGTCAAATGAAATGAGAAATGCTACTGCAATGCACAGACTGGGATCTGAGGAGAAACAGAGACAGCCTTACCAACAGGAACGTTTGGCTGGTATGGCCCAATCCTAAACTCATCTGGAACAAGAGATTTCTCTTGGATGTTCTTTGTTTCCTGTTCATCCTGGGTGTCTGTATTTTCATGGGCACTCTTCTCAGGATCCTGTGCTGCTGTGGGATCAGAAGCTTCAACACTTTCAGCCTTCGGATTATCTTCGGCTTTGGTTCCGTTTTCTAACGTTTCATTCTCCTGCTCTGACTCTTCAATCTTGTCTACCTTGATTTCTGCCAAACTCTCATCATTTTTGCCAGCAGATTTCAGTGCCAAACCCGACTTGCGGAGTTTCTGGTGGTCAGAGTCTTCTTCATCACCAACCTCATCTAGAGTGACAAAACCTTCCATGCTCCGTGGAAAGCCACCCACGTATCGCTGTTGAGAAAATGTTTTCCTCATGTCAGCTTATTCTTACATGTTTCCCCTCAAACTCTCAGGTTTCAGAAAAATCTTCTCCAAATTCCCTGGAAAAATGCTCAAACAATTCCTTCAAGACCTACCTCACCCAAAACGTTACTCAAGCATGCAGAAAAGCCAACAAGAAACACACCCCACCATCCCAGAATTAAGGATTTCAGAATAAAGGTTATTTTTTCACATCACGAGGGGCCACTGTTTTATCCTATCAATGTGGTCTTTAACTTCAGCATTTCGGTGTATTTTTGCTCTGTTCTTAATTCAGAAGTCCTTTTGATACAAGTATTTTAATGCTGATTTTATGTTAAGTGGAAGCAATCTTGTTAGGCACAAGTTTTGTTTCTAATTGAGACAGTCCCATGAGATCCTCAAATTCATCCCTGTGTAACAGGTAAAATCCTACCAGAATACTTCTGTGCCCACTAACAGTATGAAAATTCCTTAGAAAAACAGAGTTAAATTTTTTCCCAAACAGTGGAAATCTTGGAGCTTCTGCATTAAAAGAAAAAAAAAAAATCTCAGAAAGAACCCAAAAGACACCAACCACCAAAGTCTGGAGGTCTCAAAATTCAGCTTCTTGAAAAGAATCTGCATGAATTCTGATTATTTCTTTATGAAACATTCCTGCTGATATGAGGACATCAGTATTCCACAAGCTTATCAGCAAACTGATTAGTACTGAAACAGCATTTTCTTTACATCTGTGCTCCAAGAATGCAGGTTTTAAGGAAACAAGTTTGGGGTTTGAGGCTGTTTATCACATTAGATACCCACACTATGAAGGAGTAACTCTCATCTGCACTGGCAGCACTCATCCCAACACCATCTGACCTAGGTTCCTGACAGAAGGGATTATTAAAATACTAACATTAATAAATACTAATATTGAAGTATTTAAAACCACACACACTTCATTAAGAATAAGGAACATGTCTTACTTTTTTTGCAAAACAACACTGCAAGTCAATAAAGTTACTCAAACTTTGCATGCTACTCCACATGACCAAACAGGATTCAAACAGGAAAAAACAGATGGTAGGAAAAAGAACCATGGGAGTGTGGGATCATCTGGTCAGCATAAGGAAGCTGACAGCAAGCAGCCTATGACTAAAGACACAATAAAACTAATTCTGCAAATTTTTTTCCCCCCTCCAACTGGAAATGGCCTTGGCTAACTGCAAATGGACTTCTGGCTAAGCACAAAGAGCAGAGGGACATCCAATTTTGCCCAAATCTGTAGCAGCTTCAAGTTCCAAATCAATAGTTTTTGGAATGTCATTTTCTGCTCTCTGCTCAAAAGAGTAACTTACTACTGACAGTAGTCTCATGTGGAACTGCTCAGGAGAAACCAGTTCCTTGTAGCTGAGTATTGGCCACAAAAAGGGAGAAAATTAAGACCCCAAAACCCAGGAAGCAATAAAGGTAGAAGGCCACAAGCAAACAGCTCCTGTCAGAACAGAAACAGTGATTTATAACAGAATCTGTTTGCAAGTGGCACCCAGTGGGCTCTTCCATTTTCTCCACAGGAGCTTTAACACCCAGTTCTCCTCAGGTGAGGAGAAACTCTTCGTGCCTGTGTTTCAAAGACCCACAGCAAAAGATGTCTGACAGGCAGCACTATGCTGTGCTTTCCACACTCAGATACCTTGCTGCACGATTACCTTTTTAAGCTTTTTCTTTGCTGCTGGATTGGCCACAACATTCCCCTCAGTTTTCACGGTCACCTCTTCAGCTGTAGCCTTTTTCTCTTCAGTAGCCACATCAGTTAAATTGGCAACATCTGCATCATCTCCTGCTGAGCTGCCACTTTCTAGCAGTGCTGCTGCTTCCTCCTCATCCACTAGCAGCTCATCTTCAGATTCAAGGAGTAAACTTGGCTCATCTTGCTCTGCCTGTTCACCACTTTTAGTGCCCGATGGCTCAGCAGCATCCTCTTGTTTCTCCTCTTTCACTTTCTCTTCTGCATTGCCACTTTCAGGTTTCTGAGCAGCATCTGGTTTGGACTTCTTATCACTTGGAGAATCCTTGCTGTCTGGAGAGTATGTTCTCTTTCTGTAAAGAGCAAAAAATATTTGCTTGCATACCTGGAGAGCCCAGAACTTACTAAAGAAGAGGCAGGTTTTATTTTTCTAGACAAGCCTGAAAAATGATGGGAGTTTGAGTTCAGGAAATGCAAGGTGGAGGGAAACCTTCAAGGACACCATTCTTCAAATATGCAAAAGGCTACTGCAAGGAGCAGTGGTCTTTAGAAGACAGAACTGCTCCTGGATTTAAATTGTAGGAAGACAAGGCTAATTAAGGACTGGGAAAGATTTCCAGAGGAGGCTGTGAAATCTCAGTCATCAGAGGAAGAGGACAGGCAGTCATTAGGAACAGTTCATCTCAGAATACAACAAATTACAATTTTACCCCAGAGCCTGCCTTTTGGGTTTTTTAATAGTTTCTATACTCTGGGAAAGATATTTTCATATTTCTTTTAAATATTATTACTTTGGCAATAGGAAATTACCTAGTTTTATCCTTTTTCAGCAGTTCAACTCCTTTGTTTGGAATCTAAAATAAAAAAGAATTTGTAAGTCACAGTAGATTACTATCTATACAACTGTTGCAGCATTAAATCAGACCAGACAGCACAATCCAGCCAGTCTCTTTCAGATAGGTTAATCCAAAAGTACTCTTTTACCATGCCCATCTAACAACCTGTTAATAAAATCTGTTAAATTAGACAGAACCTTATTAAAATCACAGTAATTATCAGTTACTCAGGACAAAAATGGGAAAGCTTGCTCTAGGAAAATCACAAATTCTTTTCTTTATGATCTGATACATCGTGGTGCAGGCAGCAGCACACATCAGGCTTAAACTTGCCTTTTCTCCTTGTCATTAGTATTGGGCTACATGGAAAGATTCTGAAGACTCAGAACACCTCATTTCTGCTGCTTTTCTACCTAATGTCCCAGTCTGATAAAGTCTTATAACTGCAAGACTATTAGCCTGCTGTTATGTCAAAACCCCCAAAATCATCAGACAGCCCCTCCACCCCTGATACAAACTGCATGTGTAGAAGGGAACTTACATCCTAAGCATTCAGAAAGCTCTCTGATCATGAGGCTAAGCCTGTCTAGGTAGTTCAGGGTAGTGTCCACAACATGAATCAGAAAGCTTCCTGATGCTAAAGAGACAGGGTTTTGGAAGGCATCTGACACAGGAAACATTGTTATAATAAATCATAGTTTTAAAAAGAGTACTAAACATTCTGTCTTTCAAGAGTACACGGTACAGGAGACTCACAGAATGTTAGGAGTTGGAAGGGACTTTGAAAGGTCACCAAGACCAACCCTGTCAGAGCAGAATCAGGTAATGAAGGACAAACCAAGCAGCAGCAGCAGTGAAAAGACAAGAATTCACCACACAAAGCACAGGTACAGAGCTCTGCCACTCAGCCTCATCATTTTCACAGGGAGTGAGATTGCAGAACATTCCAAATGGAGAAGTTCTAATTAAACCTACATCGATGACTCTAAAATCTGAACTCCAGTAATTGCTTGGGTTTTGTTTACCCTGAAATGCAAATTCTTTTAGTTCAAGGCCTCCTAATACCATGCTCATGCTAATTAACTGCATGTAAGCAGCTAGAAAATACTACAGCAAATCCTTCCACTTTCCAAGCAGCAGTAAATAACTTCTCAATAAGCAGTAGCTGTCTTCCAACTCCACTTTATACTTTTAACTACCATCAAAAAAAGCAAAAGACACTACTTGCCCTCAACACCAGTTTCTTGTATTTTTCAGATAAATCCACTTTCACACATCTGCCTTGGAACCAAAGAGCTTTGTTGGCACAGTGCTCAACCATAGCTAAAGCATCTTCTCTGGTCTCCATCTCAATGAAAGCCTGAAAAGATTAAAACACACATTAAAAAACATGTACAAAATACACAACACTCCTGCAAGCAAAGCCATTTCAGTTAATGCACAGCAATTCTAAGTGCTGAATCAAAACGATGAGATTCAGCTATACCCATCCTCTCCAAACTAGCTGTACATGGAAATTTACCCAAGTGCTCTATATACCCCAGCTTTTCAATTCAGCAACATGTCCCACAGAATGTTCTGAAATGAAACAGGCATTTAAATAATCTGACAAAAACCCCACCACCAAACCAACAGGTCACCATGAGTGAAGTATCTTTCCAAACACAAAGCATCTGGACAATGAAATCAATTTATTTGGTGCTTAAATACATGGGAATGTCAGGATAGCCAAGAAATTACCCCAGTATTTTATTTTTCAAGAGAAGCCTGAAACAAAGGCAGCAGCTGCTGGCCTGGAAGTGCTGCTTTGTGAGGTGTCTCTCCAAGAAACAAACCCATAACACACTCAGTTTGCTGAACAAGTTTTTAAAAAAAGAAAACCCACAACAAACCCAACACCTCAAAGCTAGAGTGTCACTAGTAGATAGAAGCAAGCTGTTTCTGCCTTCAACTTAGACAGCAAAGGATTTCATTTTTTCAGTGAAAGAAGGTCAGGGAGGACTTTAGGAGTCACATAATAGATTCTAGTAATTCCTCACTACCCAAAGGTGGCATTGTGGGATTCATACACTCATCTCATTGAAAAAGCACTGGCATTTCCTATTTAAAAGAACAACAAACCAGGACAGCAAAGCTTACAAAAATACTAGAACCAAATACTTACAACTCCTGTGTATTTACAGCAATCATGTACATGCACACCCAATGCATTTTACTTTATACATGCAATGCACTCTCTTCACATAATTTTGTCAGACACCCACTCCTTTGGTTTAGTTTTAAAACAGGAAAAATAAAGGGCAAATGAGAGAAATATGTAATGGTGGATTATTTATTAATGCTTCATAGGTAATGCTTTTTCAGCCTTAAAAAAAACCTTTGAACTCCTAGAAATCTGCATAACAACAAAAAAGCAATCCTCACTCCTAAATATATCTTCTTCACAGCTGAGGCCTTTTATTTTTATAGCAGCTCACATTACAGTAGCACTTGGCAGTCAGCTGGCTACAAAACACCCCCTCCATGGTCCTCTCATCATTTCCATAACTGTGCTAGAGCAGAAAGTCTGCACATGCAGCAATTAAAGGCTCATTTCTTCCCAGCCCAAGCCCTTGCTTTCAAATCTTCACACATGCTATGTCCCCATGGTGGGTTACCTGGCTTTTCATTCTCATGAGTATGTAGTTCTTTATTTTTCCATAGGGCTCAGCCAGCTTGAGCACTGCGTTGTCAGAGTAGCCTGAATGAGGTAAATTGCTGAGGTGAATCACACGGCCAAGTTCTGGTTTGGGGGGCTCAGTTTTCTGGTCAGGTTTACCCTCAGGTTTCTAAAATGAAGAGGGGAAATAAGGTTTTAAGAGTACATACTACACAAAACACAGATGAGTGACTGTCCCTTGATGAAGCTGACACAGCTGGGAAGTACATAAATCAGTAACTGCAATGCAACAGCCTCTTAACACTCACTGCCCCAGGATAAAGGAAGGCAACATTAATAAAAAAGCAGAAGTGTTTTACCTTTATTCTTTTGTATTTCTGGGACAAGTGGACTCTCACTGGTTTACCAAATACCAGAGCAGGTGTTGTTGAATAGTATTCCACTGCAGCCTGGGCATCTTCAGTGGTGGACATTTCAATAAATGCCTGTCACAGAGAATATAAAACAAATCAAGCACTCCTCCTTTCAGAAATGGTATTTTTGTTTAGAACTACAAGCTGTTTCATGCTTTGGTTTGTTTACATTCCACCTAGATTTGGAATCAAAACGTTCAACTGCCTCCTGGTTTTTCCCTTCTTTGCTCTTGGCTTTTCCCACACTTCAGAATCTGACACTGTACAATACAAACTAGGACTGATTAAATTTTCAGTGAATATTAAAACAAGAACAGAAATTGCAAGCACAAGGTATTTTTGAGGAAGCTAAACAACTAACAGTGATTTTTTTAAACAATATTTAAGGTTAAACACAGTACTACAGCATTTTCACACGTGACCCTGGTGACACAGACATCTTTTTGGTGGCTGATTAGGTGCTTTTACAAAAATTAGGCTCAGACAGAAAGCACAGAAAAGACATGGAGCAGTGCCAGCAGCAGCACTGGAGGCCCTAATCTTACCTCATTGATTTTGTTGAGAATCAGGTGATTTGTAATTATTCCAAATGGTTCAACAAGCTGAAGCAGCTGGTATCTCAAGTTCTTTCCCCTCTGGAAATCCATGATGTGAACAACTCTGCTTGTTTCCTGTGGAAGACAAAGCATACAAGGACAAGATGAAACGAAAACCCCTGTGTACCATGTGTGGGGCTTTTTTTAATATTTAAATCTTCAGTATTAAGCAAAACTAGATGCATAAAGAAAAGGCACAACCTCCAGGGATTTTTAGAGGAGGATGCCTGCCATGCTCAAGTTGCCTGTCTGCATGTTCACCTCCTACAGCTTCAGCCTAAGATTGTTTATACAGCCTGTGTTTTGAAACAAATTGTTGCAGACTCACAGTTTTGAAACAGATGTTTTGTAAAGTACTTGGCACAACGAAATCCCAACCTTAATTCCAAAGTTTCAGTATTTCCACATAAATGCAACTTAAAACCTCACTTTTAAAGACAATCCATCCATTATAAGAAAACCCAAAAAGTACTGGAAGCAAACAAAGAGCATGTAACAAAACTGTGGAGTGCTTAAAAAACCAAGTTTTTAATACTAACCACTCTGCCCTTCTGCATGTGTCTGGGTCCTTGCATATTTCCATTTCCAGCTCCTTTAAGAAATTCAAACAACAAGCAAATTTAGTTCAGCCTGTAGAACTGGTATTAACATGTCTCTTCACAAGCTCTTAAGAGATATGTCACTTGTAATACTTAACCAGAATGACAAAGTTTTAAAAACTAATCCTCTCACTACAGTCTGAAAAGCCTGTTGATTTGTTTGCTTTGGCTCTTGGAAATTAGAGAGCATGTTGCATTCTCTTGATTGTAGAAACAGCAGAGAATAAGTAAACATTTCTTGTTTGAGAGCAAGATTTGCAAAGCAGAATGTCTCTGTACACACAAGATGTGAGATCTAAGATACATTTTTTACAACTGAGGTTTTAGGTTTAGAAAAAGACTCCTGGTGTTGGTTCTAAAAACTTCATTCCTATCATAATACCTCTTGTACTAGGAAACACCTTTCAGTTTCTTTCCAAGTCAAATTTGAGATGCTTTGAAAAATTAAAAGTATTATTTTAGTGATATTAAGTGTCAATGCAGCCATCATTTAAGGATTACTCTGTCAGGATACCTAGGTAACTTAACTGGTTCTGCTTTTTAGCCACTTGAACTATTCAGAAGGTAGTAATCAGGCATGAACCTGACTCCTAGCCTGCCTTCCTGTGAAGAAGCAGCTTCCCTGATCCATCCTCCCATTCTCAGTTGCTTGCCAATTTCCTCTGAACTGAGAAGGGGAAAAAAACTTGTGTGCATTCTTGCAAATTTCACAGAAAACCCCATCAATCTGTAGCTAAGTGGAAAACAAAGCAAAACACTTCTAGGCAGGGAAAAAAAGGAAACCAAACCATGGAAAAAACCCAGCTATAATGCAGCTGGTGGGTATGTGACTGTGGGATCTAAGTATCAGTCTTCAGCCAGGAGGGACTCAGGTATTTTAGTTACACTGCTCAGAAAACTTTTTTCTTTCGTTGATCCAAAGCACTGGTAAAAAAACTAGAACAAGGGGAAAAAGAAAAAAAAAAAAAAGGTCTTAAGTCCTGTAAAAATGAGTGCCTGTTAATGTTACCTCTTGGCCCAACAGGAGGTCCTCCAAGGTGAAATGGAGGTGGTGGTGGTCCCAGAATTCCTGGAGCAGGGTTTGTGGACTGCTGCAACATAAAGGGATCACCCCTAGAAAGAGGGGGGGAAAAAAAATTAATTTTAAACCAAAAACCTGTGAAGTTTTCATTCTCAAAAAACCTCAAACTCGTTTCTGCAGAGCACTCAAAGTAAAGTTAACTTCATGTAAGTCTAGTGCTGCTCTTCAGCTAGTATGCAACAGAGGGAATCATCCATTTGAAGAAGAGAGTGTTGCATCACAAACTATTACAAATGTCCCCTGCTTCATACAAAAAACTAATAATACTCTAAAATTTATTACTACTTACATTCCGTGCCCTGAATCACTATCAGGATTCCATTCTGGGTATCTTAAAAGAAACAAAAAAAGGGTAAGAAAACCAATCTCCTCTCTCTATACAATAATTTTCATACAAGCAGTGCTACCATTAGCTGGTAAGGCAGATAAAGGCACGGTAACACTGCCCACTACAGGAGCCAGGAGCAGGATCTACTGACAGACTGTGCTGTTCTTGGTGAAAAACTTCCTCCACCAGAGTTACATGCCTGCCAAGCTGTAATGCAGTTTGCACAGTTTGTTTTACAAACAAAATTTACAAGCTGGAATAAGGGACCAGTAAAAAAATTAGAGCAGATTCTCAACTGTTAAGATCCAACTCTGAATATACAGATCAGTAGGATTCCAGTTATGAACAGAAACCCCTTTTATGATCCTGAAGATGCTTTTAAGTTCCCTGTTCTCATGCCCTACAAGGCACTGCATGTTTTCTAAACCTGCTTTGTGCAACACCATTGACCCTTATTAAGCAGAACATGCCCTCATGCCACAAGAATGTTTACTGTACTTCAAATTCATACATTTCAAGCAGCAGCTGACAGCGTCGGCTGTGAGTCGCTCCATTGATATGATGGTTCCACTCCTGCAGTAAAGTAAATAATTAAAAATTAACAGCCACACTGAGCAAGCCATTCTGAACAAAATCATGTTGTAGAGCCCAGTTCCTACTCTTCTAAACTGAGGTATTGAAGGTACACACAGAGATTATGAAATGTCTTTCTGTATTGCTTGAAGGAACAATGAAACTGCACCTACCTCTCAACTCCTACCCTGGGTGCAAGGTGTCTGATGAGGAATCTGCAACCTATGGGCTTGATCCCAGCTCAGAGGTGCAAAACTCACCAGGGAGTAGCTGCTACCACACACCTGTGCATCATCACAACTGCAACTTTTAGAGCTGGATGCTTAGAGATTGATTCCTTTTTTTTCCTGCAGAAATTTTACCATTTCCTCCACTCTCTCTGCTTCATTCCTCAGATCAAATTTTAGAGGTTAATGTAAACCAACCACTCGAGTTTTTAGAACCATAAAGAAGGCAAGAAATTGCTAGGAAGTCAGAAAGGAAAGACTAAAGAAATAAAAGTGCATAGCTAGGACAAGTTACAAGTATTCAGGTGACATAAAAATGTGACTATCTTTAGGGAATAATAGAGGAAAAAAAAAAGATCTAACCCAAGATGGTACAAAGGAGGAATAATGGAATTAAACTTAACTAGCCAGTAAAATTCCTTCTGGTTCTGGCTTCAGCATTAGAAAGGAATGTAGGTTTTCAACTCTTTCTCTGCAGATCATTTTGGTTACAAAGGGAGTTATTTACTTCAAGTGGCCAGGAGGCACAGGGTCTCCCCCTTTATCAAAGTACAGAGTGTCTGATCTCCATATTCTTACAACATTATTTTTTTCCTAATACTTTGATTTTTCCTGATTTTTAATTTCTGCCACACTGTAATTATCCTTCTGCATACAATGAGACGCTCCCAAGGCTTACTGTGGTGCTTCCAGATGCTAAAAGCCTACCCTGCATTTCCCACAAAGGAGAAAAACATGGATTTAAAGTCCCCCATAAAGTACTGTCATTAAACTACAACATTACTCCATGACACTCAGAATATAACATGGAGCAAGATGAAACCTTCATTCATTTTATCATGGTAAATGCACAAGATGCAGGCTCTGCACCTATAAATTAATAAATATGCTGGCAATTAGGATTCAAAACACACACCAAAAACCCCAACCAAACCTTGCTATGAATCAGTAATACCAACTGGCTTCAGCTTACAACTTGCCAGCAAGTTTTAGTACTGTCCTACAGAAAACAGTTCTTTAAACACTAAAAATCCCTCTAAATCAGACTCTAACAAGGAGTCTGATTCAGCTAGACACACCATGCTTTGAAGTTGTCTTAACATGCAATTTAAAATTATTATAAACTGAAATAGAAACTTTGGAAGATCTAACTCTCATTATTCTTAAAATGCTTTTAAAGTTGGCAGAAAAGGGAGCTCTGACATCTAATTTCAGATTATTTTCCCCCCAGGGAAAGTTTTCAGAACAATGATTCATCTTAACTTTTTATCACATACAATTCTTAACCTCCACTTCCCTTTCCTCTGCCTCTACCCAGACTGAAAGGTTGTTCCTCTGAGGTTTCAGGGTACTAGATATTTACAGCCACTAATTAACACGAATGCCCAAAACTAAGCTGGAGAAAATCTGAGTTTCTTAAACCTCAGACTCCCTCTTGCTGCAACTGAAGCAAGCAAGAGGACACACTGTTCTTCAGAAAATTAGGCCAGACTTGAGCACCTAATTTTAGAAAGCCCTCTATTAGGGACATGGACATGTTTTTCCTTTGAGACATATCAGTATTTTATGTATTTAACATCCAAATTAATCTGCTCAGGTTGCATCAGCCTTTTTTTATGGCAGGGGAAACAACCCCTCCACATCGAGCACCTCATTCCTTGATAAAGGGGATTAGGATTGACAAAATGCCTAAAAAAACCTGGAGCACAATTTGCTTCACAATTAGACAGAAAACAAACTGGGTTTTTCAATATATGTACATCAAATTAAAGAAGCAATTAGGAAAGCAGAGGATGAGTCTGGCAGCTGAAGTTATACTAAAGGTGTTTAGCCCCTTGCTTGGGCATTGTTCGACCACACACTTGTGAAAAATATTCTACAATACTGTTATTTGGAGGTGGAGAAAGAGTTTGATACTCCAGTAATAAATTTATTGTCCCAGCTAAGAAAAGCATTCCCTTTCTGCTTTCCACAGATTTTTGGTTCAGATTGAATTATTTTAACAGTTAAGTTCTACTTGATTACATTTTGTGAGGAACATAGAATAAGAAACTCTGTACCTGTTAGGTATGCAAAGCAGAGGAAAAAAGGAGAGAAAGAGAAATTCTTGTGGCAACATGATTTCTGAAATTAGAAACAGAGCCCAAACTTGGGTCATAAGAAACAGATGATCCAATCTCAAATATTTTATGGAGTACCAGCAGTTTGAGCCAAAGTATATTCCTAAAATAAAAGACTTTTTTTAACATGTTACAGAAGAACTTAGCCACTTAAGCTATGCTGTCAAAAGAATTTGGTATTTCTCATACCTGGAAAGGTATTTCATGCTGGATATCCTTTCAACAGATCTTCATACCAAAGCAAACTAAGAACCATGAGGCTGTTAAAATAAAGAGCTAAAAAGACCCCTACTTACAGGATTACTGGTTGCCATCCTCAAGGGCCTCAGAAGCTTATGCTTTCAATCTAACCAAGTGAAGTCCTTTTACAGAACTGAGCATGACACCTGAACTGTTAACACTTAAAAGCTTTTATGAAAATGCATGGCAAACACAGGAGACAAGAACCCCGGATTACTGTGGTTATTTTATATAAAAGGTAATTAAGGTAACACAAGTTCATCAACTGTTAGATCAGCTGGAGTCGTACAGCACGTGCTCTAAAACTGGTTTGATCCTTTCCTTGCAGGGACAGAGTAATTCCCGTGTCTCCCAAAGACTAGATGTACAGAAGCAGCACTTTTGGAAAGGCAACTGTAAAGAAATGGTTAGTAACAGCAATTCCACAGTGTATCAATTTCACAGTAACAGCATGTATTATATTTTCAATTTAAGGCCTTCAAGCTAATTAGCCACTAATTGTGACAAGAGGGGCACCGTATTAGCCAATTCAATTGCCTAATCTCCTGGAAATCAGCAAGATGAGTGAAACTGGAAAAGCTGCAAGTGAGAAGGCTCTGAAAATCATGTCTGAACAAAGAGGCCCCAGTGAGTAACCCTGCTGCCTCTGCAGAGAGCTGAACTCTCAGGAATACAGGAAGAGGGAAGTCTCCACATCACCAAATGCACCCCAAGATCCACTCTACTTGTGAGCCAAGAACACTGCTAGGAACACAGAGCAGGAGGCTGCAGCTGCAGACTGAGTGCTCCGAGAGTCTACAGGGACAGATGCTACATGTGACAATAAAAAGTGAGTCTCAAGTGTCTAAGGAAGTCGTGAAAAAGGAGAAAAACGACGACAAATTTCAGCCATAGTATGAGATAGTGTTAAAGTGAAATTAAAAAGGCAAGAATGAGCTAATCTAAAACGTGGGTTTTTTACTTTTGCAAATAAGTTCCAGGGCTCTACATTAACTCTTTCCCTTTGGAGAGGGAAAAAGCAGAACTGTGCAAGAATGCAGCTTAACTACATATAATAAATCAGCAACCAAGACAGATGTGGAGGAGAGCTGAAACTAGCTTCCTGAACAGCACAGCAGATACACTGCAAAACCCCCCCCCCAAACCAACAAAAAATAAAAAAGCCCACCCCAAAACTGCTTGAATGCCAGATGTTTGTGGTTAAGAGACCATGTAGATGTAAAATATAAATAAGATATCCCAGTAGATGATAGCTGTTTGACTTGAAGTTAAGCAATCTGGGCAAACAAAATACATTAATGTAAAGCCCTGGTTCACAGTGTTTGGTTAACAATTACCTTGTAAATAAACCAAGTGCCTTTTTCACCTCAAACCAAATTTCAGATCATTTCAAAAGCAACCAGGCTACAGAAATAATTAAAAGAAATAGGTAAAAACAGAACAGATACTACAACGTAAAGGAAAATAGAAGTATCTGGTGCATAACTCACCTTATTAGAATGAACTGGCATATCACATATAGAGCACAGATGGGGATAACCCTTCGGTAAGAATCCATGGAAGTCTTCAATATTGCTATTTGGAGGAGCACCTCTTTTTTTCTCAAAGAGAGATCTCTCGGGACCAGGACCACGACCCATTCTGTCATACTCACTGTCAAATTTATGATAGTTATGCGAAGTCTCACCATAAAAAGATTCATCCCTACACCTTTCTCCATCTCTTAATCTGTCATCTTCATAATCCATTCTGTCATAATAACCAGATTCTTGAGAACGACTTCCATGGTCATAGTCAACCACTGGGTTGAGACTAGGACCACGATCATCAAAGCTATCTCTTCTAAAATGCCTTTTTTCTTCCCAATCATCCCTAGGTACTCTGTACGGTGGCTCCCGTGTGGATGATCTGCCATCTCTACCATAACCTTCTTCAGCTCTCCTCCTTTTAAGTTGTAGAAGGATCTGAGGCAAGTTTTCAGGAGTGATCTTGTCCTCGGGATAGCGACTCAGTTCATCTAAGTCTCTAGAAGACAGACCAAAGCTGGCCAAAATGTTAGTGGCCTGGTCTGCATCTCCACGGTGCTGAGAAGACAAAGGGAGTGGACCTCTACTTCCAATGTTAAATATAGACTGCAAATTATGGGAAGAGGTACTACCAGAAGACAGTGCACTATGAGATCCTTGTTGGTTCAATGAAGAACTCATTCCAAGATTCATTAAGCTAGCAAGGCGTGCAGTACCCTGGTTCATCCTTCCAAGAGATGCTGGCATATTTAAAGACTGGGTAGCAGCAGCAAGAAGGCCTATTCCTGCAGAGAGGTCACGCCCATGACCTTGTGAATCCCTACTCAGAGATGACTGCTGGAATGACTTGGACATTGTAGGACTATAGCTCGTCTACTTTATGGATCAAAAAAAAAATTGTATCTTTTTTGTTTTATAAGATGGCTGAGAAGAGAGCTCACACTAGAAAGCTAGGCAAAGTTCACTTCAAAAATGGTAACGCCAAGAAAGAGGATCAATAATGACTGCAGATCTTCTTCAAGCTGAGAAACACCAGACAATTCTGTAGAAAAACAAGCAGTTTTAGTCATAAATCCCTTTACACAGATGCAGTTTTAAACTTATGCATCATGTTGATCTAAAAACATTCAAGATCTCAATCTTACAAGGCTTTCATTACATCACTTAACAGATTCAAGAAGTACCCAGAACCTACATATATCATTTCAGATAAAATACAGCAGTGTTTCCTATACATGCTACTCTTCTTCTACAAAAAGCTACTTTCATACTGAAGACAAAGTGAATTTCAGAAGCTTGGGATGTCTGAAAGCATCTAAGGTTTACTTGCACATAAGCCTTGATCTCTGGTTCATTACTCTACAGTGTCTATGAGAAGACCACAAACAACTTAAGCCCATAGAATCCAAGATGATTTTGGCATATAATACATTTTTGAAAACGAAACCTATACCACCAGAGCAGGACGAAAGGAAGTTAAAAAGTAACTGAAGTTGGGGCAAAAAGTTTCTGCTGTGTAAGATCTAGTAAATAAGACCAAATGTAACATGCAATCTTTATACAGTAAAATTTAAATTACCGATGTGAAGACAGATGTGAACAAGAAACACAAGTTTTACATTTTGCAGGAAGTAAACAAGACCTCTTACTCAAATTGCAGTTATACTGATAATAGCACTTTGGAAGCAATCCTTGACTGTTACATTGCAGCTGGGACACCAGCCTGTGCTCACAGACCTCAAGCTAACCAAGGTCAGGCTTAGTACTGGGATGGGAGACCCAAGGAAAACCCAGCTCCTGCAGAAAGAGGCACCAGGTGAGTCAGGAGATGGCACCATGCCCCTGCCAGCCCTCTCCAGGGGTCTTACCAGCAAACTGCTGCTGCCTTGGCTCAGCTCTGACACTTTGACACCATGACCACACGTGGGAGTTAAAAATTCTGAAACAGTACTCAGAAGAGATTGACATCTGTCCCACATCCCACAAAAATCCCAACAGATTTGGTTCAGCTGCTTACTCCAGGTTTTAACTCAGCAGTGTATCAATATCTACAGTATATTTTCTAGTGCAATGGATCAATTTCATTTTTTAGTGCAGAGAATTGACTGCCATACTTCTCTCCATGTATTCTTTCAGCCTCAGGATAAATAGACAAAACTTAATTCAAGACAGGTAAAAGCATTCCACCAGGAATATGGTGTTCTTGGGTCCCTGAAGCAGTAAAGCCCTCTCCAGTCTCTGCAGAGCATTTCTGCTTTCCAGCAATGCCACTCAGAGGTACATAAAACATGCAGTCACTTGAAAAAGGAACAGGCACAAATTGCATAGCTCCAGATGAAATCAGCTACTAAGAGAACAGGTATGTTTGGGGAGGAATGGAAAGGGCAAAATGAAAGCAAGGATTTTTTCCTTGAAGAGATCAGTTCTGCAGAAAGCATTTTTCTCTTGTACTGGAAACAGAAGAAAAAAGGTCAAGGTTACAAACACATCTCTACCCCAACTGCCTACTCAATCCAGGACAGACCTGCTTTAACAGCACAGAAGGATTTTTTTCTACTTCAAGTTGAGATGCACCGAAGTCTTTGTTCTCAACATCAACCTGTTACAAAATTATGCATTTATGTAGAAAAATAATGGATTTTGTGAGAGATTAAAAAAGCACATGACCAACACCATCAAGAAGTAACTTCTTCATATTTTGTTACCTATTTTCTGATCAGTACATCTAAATTCCTATTTCAGACATCCTTGTAAGGACCACAATATGGTGGAGTCACATCAAGCTTAATTGTGCAATATTTGGTTAAGAATAAGAGACTGAGAAACTTGTGGATGAAAATCACTCTAAAAGGGGCTGAGGAAGAAGACAGGAAAGCACTGCAGAAAGCTCCAGGGGAAAACAGTAAAACAAGAACACAGGGAGAGCAGATGAGGCAAGTTCCAAGTGAGATATCCAGGACAAGCTGACCACACTACAGACCACCTGGATAGAGAGCATTAAGAACTATACTGTAAAAATCAAGTTTTGAGTTCAAACATGAGAGAAATGCTAATATTCATTTGGGTACCATGTTTTTATCTTGCATACATCCTCCAATCTTCGAAGTACTTTATAACAATTTTTAAAGTTTACAGTCCTTACTCCTTCCATTTTTACAATACTGACTTCCTTCTAGCTCATTCACACATTTACAGAACAATTTTAAACTGAATTTACTAGATTCTTCATAGAATTATATCCCCGAGTGCTTTACAAACCCCAACCACGGTTCAGCAGTCAACCATGTGGTTGGGAGAGGCCCAGTGTGTCCTACCATTAATCAAAGAACCTGCATTATTCAAGTTTTAATTAAATCAGGAAAGTTCTCTTCAAAAACACCCTCTCTCTTGAACAGATGCTCACTAATCCTTCTTGTCACAATTCCCAATTGGTAGTTCATTGTCAGCTGCTCTGGAGAGATTAGCAGAGAACAAACCCCATCCCATCCCAGCCTGGCAGGGACCTGGGGTACAGAGAACCTGACTACAAAGACAGGTGTCTGCAGAGCCTCACCAAGCTGCTGCTGAGAACACCCAGAGAAGCAGCAAAGGGAAAGCAGGAGAGATAGAGGGAGAAAAACAAGACAAAGAAACAGAGAGGGGCAATTATGACAAAGCATGAGGTGGGACAGCAACACATTCGTGTGATGAAGACTGAACATAATGCTGGGAGTGGTGTGACAGCCAGTGAAGTGCTCTAAGCTTCATGAGGTGTTTAAGTGGAGATCTTAAAAAACCTGAAGCTTCTGAGCTGTCCTCCAAAAACCACTATCACATCACCATCACCTTGCAGTTGCTGCTGCACTCTACTCCTCACCATCCACATTCCTTATCAGATGAAGACACCAACAAACACAGAGGTGGGGGAAGAGCTCTAAAATGATACCAAAGAACATTTAACTTCCACGTGGTCAGGTTTCTATCAGATCTGTGATTCCAAGATGACATTTCTTGTACTGAGCACTTCTGCAAGATTTCCCATCAGCAGCTGATGCAGCCAGGTTCCCAGGGCCCAGTGCCAGCCCAGGAGCAGTGTGCCATCCACTGAGTCACAGCAACAAGATGAGTGACTGAACAAAGCTGTCTAAAGAGCCAGACGTGATTTAGCTGAGTTGAAAAGTGCTCTGCTAATTGTTCCTCCTGTAACTTCAGCTATACTGGGAACAGAGAGGGTTTAGATAAACATTTTTAAGATCTGTGGGCATAAATTTGGCTGTATTAAGATTGGAAAATAAACAGTATTAAGCAATCTTGAAATAAGTTGAAAGTTAAAATGTTACTAGATTTCCAGACAACTGCAGACAATGGAGAAACACTTTACATCTACTAGTTTCACAAGTGTTTTCTGTAAAGGCAGACAACAAACGTAAGAAATTTGAATCCTACAGAATACTAATCCTACCAAATAAAGGCCAGAATGAGGCTGATTTTCAAACACTATAGAAGGGCTTTCTTTTTGTGCAAAAGTGATTATCAACTCTTCCCGATAAAACTTCTGGAACTCTTGCTTCACATAGATATCACTTTTGTTCCTTAGCTTTATTAGAATTATGGGCCTTAATTACCAGTGCTGAACACAATCACCTTAGATGACCATCTTTTATGGAACACCAGTAGGCTGAAAATAATTTGGCTCTCAACACCTTCCATTTTTTTTTAACCTGTGTTAATATTAATCTTGTTCTTAGAATAACTCATCTTTTACCCCTTCATCTATCACTATTTATAGAGAAGTCTGAAAAATGAATGGCTAGTTTCACTTTCTAGTCAGTTTCACTTTCACTCCAAAACACATTAAATTCAATCAAATAATCTCAGTTATGGTAAAACCATAAAATGATCTGCAAGCTGAAAAACACCCTCAGTCTGTAACAAACCAGGACTTTTGAAAACAAGCACACCCCTGGGAAAAGAAAAAAAAGTCTAAGAAAGTTTCACACCCACAATCCCAGTTTTTTGGATAAAAATCCACAAGTGTTTTTCTCCCCCACCTCCTGCCTTACATGTTACTCTCAGCACAGCCAATCCACAGCAGCAATCCATCCTGATATGGAAGAATTTGTTCTCCAGTGCATCATGGCCAAAAAAAAAAAGGTTACCAACAGATCTGCAAGTTCAGGTGCCTAATTTAAACAGAACTCCCCACATTACCCTAGGAAATAATGGTAGTAAAAGAACTGGTAAGGAAATCAGAAGCAGATGGTACCAAGCTGCTGAATGACCGAGTGCACTGGATTGGAAGTGGATTACTTTAACTCGGCCACCACAGAAAAAGCCTTTCCAAAGGCTAAGAAGAAACTATCCAGCAACTCTAGACAGAGAAAATACAGATTATCCCCCATTTCAGGTCCCAGTATTCAGAGAGGTTATTTAATACTGCTTTTTCACATGCCAGAAAACAATTCATCTCGTTCAACTGATCTTCAAAGGCCATGACCTCAACATTCTCAGCAGCACCTGGCACACTGGATGCAGGCACTTCTGAGCACAGATTAGACAATCTGTTTCAGGCCCTGCAGAACAACTGGGAGGTTTTTTATTTCAGGATTATGCTCAGCTTCATCTGAGTGATTTGCTTGATCAGAAAAAACAATAATCTGAGATCTGAAAGTCGCTATAACAGAAGATTGCTTCAGAAAAGAAAGTATTACAAATAAAAACAATTTATTTGTTAAACAGGGAATTTAAACTACTGGTGTATCAATTAACAAAGAACTGATTTCAACACCTGAATGCAGAACACTGTAGAAGTAAGGTGCTGACTTCCCATTTCTGCTCATCATATAACAACTTCAAGCATCCCTCTTTTTCTCAAGAAATGCAGGGGGGAGAAAAGAGCATTTATTTTACAGAAAAAACAGGAGCCCAAAAAAGTTCCAAGGGACAGTACAGAAAGAGCAGGGGAGGCAAAACCCATTTATTTTTAGAAAGGGGAAATAGGAACAGCCATGAACATACAGAGTGACTGCCCCCATGTGCACCCACTGCTCCATAACCACTCCTTCCTACTACTATGTGTAAGTCTGCTCTTTGTCACCACCTCCAGAGCTCCAACTCTACAAATTGAATGCACACAGGTTCTGCCACCCAGGAAGCCATTAAAACATGGTTCAACAGAAGGGGTCTGCCAACAAGAGTCACTGCAGAACGACACAAGATCTTAGCCTGGAAGCTCTGGTAATACCAACCACATGTTCCTCCACTTGGCAAAGAGAGGAGACAACCACTGCTCATTCCTACCAGTTCTGGAGATGAATAGCCTGGTAAGCACCAAAACTTTGACAAAAATCACAGCAAATACCTTAACTATTTTTTAAAAAGGTGATACATCAAGGGATCCAAAGGCAGACCAAATCCAAGAGTTAATTAGTGTAACAGAGAACCAATTTTACCTTTTCTTTAAAAAACAACAACAAAAAAACCCTTGAAAAACAAACCACAAAACAGAACACTTCTGTATCCTGACCTGCAAGTGATTAAAAAGCCTTCTGACTAATCAGTGAATGCAAACCTGCCTTCAGGCATTTCCACAGCTAGGATAAAAATCACATTCCTCCCCAGCTGAAATCTTGCATGAGGTTGTTCAGAAAGATTCTAGCTGCAGCAAAGAATCCAGGGACTGCTGGCCTGGTTTATACCTCAAAATAAACCCCCTCTAGTTTGAGTTGTGACTACAAAGTATGGTTACTTCAACAGTTGCAAACTAAACGAGTTCAGAAATACTGTGAGGTGTTTGGTTTTGTTACCAAGACTTGTTGACTTAAGAGCACTGAGGAAGAATGCAGAGAGGCTGCAAAAATACACTCAAAGTGATAAGTACACTGAATGGAAATTATATCTTTGCAGCTTTGCTTACAACAGCTTCTCCCCCGGATCTGCTGAGCTACCCAGAACATTCTCAAGTATTAATTACAAAACAACTTTGCATCCACCAAAGCCCTCAGCAGAGAGGGCTACAAGCCACTGAGAAGGGCACTAAACAGCATTTACTTCTGTATTTCCCACCAAATCAGAGCAATTTTATTGAAGTGCAGTCCTGAATAAGTGACAAACAATCATACTTCAGTTGTGTGCACTGCAATTTAGTTTTGAGTCTCAAAGACTTGACTCTCCTTCCCTCCTCATTTGGTTTTTAGTTTTACCTTGAGGAACATGAATATTCACGTTTTAAGGATGCATTTGGGAACTTCTCCTGGTGACATTTTCATTAAATACGTAACACCTACATGTGTGCAAAAAAGCAGAAAGTGTCCAATACACAGTAACCACACCTTGCAAACCTCACCAGAATCATCAGAAGCAACCAGAATTCTTTAGTTTGTTGCTCAGATTTCCTCCTTACCAAGAGCATGTTACAGAAGCACAGATATTGGGTTACAACTGAGCCAACGTAGTACAAGTGCCAGTATCCTCACTTCAATGTAAAGGTTAATTCAGTAATTAATTATTTCACATGTTTTTAATATAATTCAGGCAGAAGTTCACTAATTTCTTAGTAATACACAAAAAATGTGTAACATATGTTTCCAAATTTTGGAAAACCATTTAATAAAATACTAATTTTTATATATTAAAAGTTTTCTGTTTATCAAGATGCTTCAAAATTCAGGAAGATTAAACCACTGGATCAACAGATTCTTAAAGAATTACCAGAAAACACTCCCATTTCCTCTTCTGGGGCACAAAAACTACAGACTCCTTCAAGAGGCTAACAGCTTCAACAGGAGTTGCTCCCTAGGTCTCTTACTTTAGGAAGCCAGGACCACCTACTCCACCTGTAGTTCAAAACACCTGAAGAACATAAAGCTGAGTAAAAAGAACAGACTATTCAGTTACTTAAAACAGGATCAGACACTTTTTTCTTCCCCCACAGGTTTGCTTTATGGAAAGGAAAAAAGTCACACACAAGAGAGATTTTTCAGCTTTCTCTTTAAGAGCATAAATAGTTCCTTAATCAGAACAAAGCAGTTCTTCGGGTTCCCAGGAAGTTCTGGTTTTTTTTTTTTTTAGCCTGTGCTTATTTTCAGCTGAGGTGAGCTTTCTGTCCCATTACTTTGCCTCAGGAACACAAAATACTTATATGAAAACATCGAATGTTATTAAACCACCACAGGAGGGTGACATGTAACGACGGCCTAAATTCTGTGAAAGTGAAACTGAGCAGAAAGAGGAGTCAAACGAATGCTTCCACTGCCGGTGTTCCTAAAGCTCAATTCGTTGGTTTTTAAAGGGCAGGTAAGCATCAAACCCAGCAGTTCTGGAGAGCACCGACCACGCTGATCAGATTCCGACTGGAGGTTACGGGGCAGGGGGAGATAAGATGCCGACTCCGACGTTCGATTCCAGCCGAGGGAGCAGCGTGGCTTTAGCCAGGGTCACCCCTAAGAACAGGACTTACGTGCCGGAACATCGACCCGAGCCCCTTTCCCTCTCCTCACGGAGCGCCGGGCAGTGCCGGCGGGGGATGGAGCTGGCCCGTCCCGCAGCGCAGCCCCGCCGGACCCGGCCCTTCGCGGCCCGCGGCCGTGGCGCAGCACGGGAGAGCCGCGGGGCTTTGTTCGGGCCGGCCGGGCCGCAGTACCGCCAGGCAGCGGGCGGGGGCGCCCAAAGCGGGCCCGGGGAGCCGGGGCTGGGGTGATGGGGGGGGGGGGGCAGCCGGCGGGGCCACCGCAGCGGCAGCACCGATGGGCACCGCCGGGCCCGCCCCCCGCTGTGGCCGCTCCACGGGACACCCCGCTCCTCCCTCCCCTCCCCTTCCCCTCACGAAGCGGCCGCCGCCGGCAGCTCCTAACATGGCGGCGGGCCGGGGGCGGCCGCAGCGCCGCTCCTACCTGCGGGCCGGCGGGAAGGGAGCGCGGCGTCGCCTCCCGTTCGCTGTGGCAGCAGCGGCGGGAGAGGGGAGGGACGGCGGGAGCGCGGGGGAGGAAGGAAGGAAGGAAGGGAGGGAGGGAAGGGAGGATGCAGAGCGGCAGGAGGGAAGCGGCTGCCGGAGCCCCGCGCACCTCTCGCTGCGCTCGCGAGAGCTCCCCCGCCCGCCCGCTCACGTGCCCGGCGCCCGCCCCGCCCCGCTCCGCGCCGTTGGCCTCCGCTCCGCTCCCCTCCGCGCTGCTGCTGGGCGCGCCCGCCCGCCGTGTGTGGCTGTGTCCGGGGAGGGAAGGACGGAGGGAGAGGGGGGGAGGAGGAGGAGGAGGAGGAGGAAGAAGAAAAAGGAAAGGAGGAGGAGGTGGCACCGCCGGGACGGGTCTCGCGAGAAGTAGGAGCCACTTACCCCGCTCTCGCGAGATCCCGGCCGCACCGCACGGCGCCCGCCCGCCGCCCACCGCCTCATTGTCCGCGCGCTCCCGCGGGGGCGGATGGGAAGGCGCGCGGGGCGGGGCTCGGCTCCGCCCCCGTTGGCTCCGCCCCCTTTGGGTCCGCCCCCTCCCCGGGGCTGAGCGGCGGCGCGGGAGGGGCAAAGCCGGGGGTCGCGGGTTCGCGGCTGCTGTGCGGCTCCTGAGCGCCCCCCCCCGGCGAACCCCGTGTCCCCGGTGTACCCCCCCTATCCCCGGTGTACCCCCCTATCCCCGGTGTACCCCCTATCCCCGGTGTACCCCCTGCCCCCGGCGTGACAGTCTCTCAGAGCTCCCTCGGGTACTAACGCGCCCTCAACCCCGAGTGGATGCTAAATCCCCGTGAGGCAGAGCCAGGGCTGCCCTCAGGGCCTGCCAGACACCACCTCCCGCCTTTCGGTGACTGGAAACAGGGCCGGGTGACGCAGGCCGGGGCTGTAGTGTGTATTTCTCCAAAATAAGGAGGATTCCTCGCTGCCACTCGGCTCCGATCACCCTCAAAGCGTCGTTACCTTTGTAACGGGGCTCATAGTCCCTCAGCTCCCTGGCAAGCACTGCGGCCAGGCCCTGCCGGCTCCAGCACAAGGACTGCTCCCCTCAGCAGCACGAAGATGTTCCCATCTCCAACATATTTAAGGCAGCGGGCGATGAGGTACATTAGAAGATTCTGGCAAAAGTAATGAAAAAAACAAGCCCCAGAGCTCCTGTGCGAAGCTTAATTTAAACCAACGCTGCCACCTGGCGTTGCTGTCAGGAAACTTCACCTCGCCGGGGCTCCCCCCACAGGGTCCTTGATTTTCCTGACCAAAATAGTACCCGTAGGACCCGGAAAACAACAGTGAGGATTCAAAATTCTTTCGCAATCCATATATTTCCAGTTTGATTTGTGGCTAAGGGCTCTGTCTCTCCATCACCCCGGGAAGCCGCGGTGTTCTGCAGCCTGGGAAAGGTGGGGGAGTTCTGGGTTCTGTCTCCAGGGGAAAGGAAAAATCTGCCTTTGGAATTCACCACCGGGTGATTTTTCTTCACAATACGTGGCTGGAGAGCACAGTGAAACAATAACACAGAAGGTGCCTGAAAAAATCCAAACCAAACAAACAAAAAATACAATGAAACCAAACAAAACCAGGGGATTGGTTACTACAGATCTGTTGAATTAATACAGAAGTGCTCAGAGAATGATCACATGAAATGCAGCTCTTTTAACAAGCTGGGCATAAAAAACAATTAAGTGCTCCAAAACAAACACATAAATCTAAGTTAACAGTACTTCTGTGCTCCAGCACTGCAGAGCAGTAAAAGCAGAGCAAAGCACTGTGATGAAATGTGAAGCAATGCAGCCACTTTTGTCCAATAAAAGTCATATATAGATTGCAAAACCTATGGTATTAACAAACTGAATCATAAATCAAGCTAGCATCTTCAGAGGACAAAAGCAAGCCCTGCTCTGCTTCCCTGGCTCTATTTCGATGCCAGTATTTTGTTCCTCTTAGACCAGATGTTTTTTTCCCTCTATTTCCTGTGTTTTCCTTTGGTCAAGGCACCACACTGGAGGGGAGGTGATTTGCTTTGACCTTTATTGATTGCATTTGCCCTGCAGAAAGAGCCACACAGCACTGATCATCATCACAGCTGCTGTGGTGGGACACAGAGCTCCAGTTCCCTAAGCCTGTCCTCCTGCTGAACTGGGGGACATTTATGGCATTCCCACGTTTCTTTTCCTGTGAATTTGGAGAAAAACATTTCAGCCACCTGAGATCTCTCAGTGAGGCCTCAGAGGAGCTCTCATGGTGTGTGAGGAATGCCCTGAGTGGAGCTCTGGAGCCATCCCTGGGTGCTCTGATGGGATAACCAGCACTACCAGCAGCTCTGTGTCCCTTCCTACGGCCTTTTTCGTTACAGCACAATCAGCCTTCAAGTCCTGGGTTCAGCCTCGAGTCAAATGTAGTAGAACTTTGTCAGAAAAACATTTTCAAAGAAATTAGTGAGTCAGTGTTTATTTATTGTCCTTATAGCACATGCTTTATGCAGCTGGCAGTGTATATTCCTCATTTCTTTTCCCATTTCAGAAATACCTGGTAGAGAAGCAGAGCTCCCTAGTGCTGTTCCTCAGCAGTCATCAAGAAGGAACCCACACCCACCCTGAGGACACCCATCTGAGGCACCCATCACTGCCCTCTGGGGCAAGTCCTAGGGAAGAAAACGGCTGGGCAAGACATAAATCCCTATGAAACCTGGTCATTGCTTCTGCAGGTTGAACCAGTAAAATTATTTTATATATGTCACAGACTTTTAACTAAGAAAAAACTCATCTAAGTACACTGGCACTGCTCCACTCCTGCAGTCAGCAGGGTGTACAAACAGCAGACTAGTGTCCATGCTTCCCAGTTCAATTTGTATACAGAGGGCACCACAGCTACAGTAGCTTCTCTGAGAGCATAACTGTAACTTCATGTGACTGAAGACCATTGAACCATTTTTTAAAAACCAAAATGTGAAGTTTTGACCTAAAACCCAAAGTCTGGATTATTTCACAAACAGGGAGCTCTCCAGAAGACTGCACTGAGTCCAAATGGATCAGGCATCTTGCTGAGAGCAATACTCTCCTTTACTTTTGACAACCATGGTCACTTTTAAGTTTAAACAGCATTTGTCTGAATCCCTAGTGGTTGCCTTTCCTCTCCCTGCAGTTTCAATGTATTTCATGTATTTGGCAGCCTTTTTCAACCCCTATCTTTTATGGGCCCTATCTGCCCCCACCCAGGTCCAGGGAAGGGAGATAATCCTCTGGCTTGAAAGAGCCAGAGGAACTGAAGTACTGGAAGGTTATCTTGTGAAGTTCACTGGCTGTGTAAACATCAGAAATACAAATTCCTGACCTTATTTCCTTCATGGAAAACTTAAGCATACAATCTCTTTCAGAGAGCTAGAGGGAAGGAACTTAAAAACTTGTCCTTGCTGTGGAGGGTGTGCATGTGGCAGGAGGGCACCTCATGCCACACTCCTGCCTCTCCAGTTTCCCAAAGACAAGAATACCATGAGGCTTTTCATTCCTGCTGTACCCCACATGCCAAAAAGAGACAGTTTAAATGAAAATAATTTTAATAAATAGAAGTCACTGAAAAAATAGTTTTAAACAAGCAGTGAGAGGGAATTAACAATGAAGAAACTGTGTATGTAATTATTAGACCTTGCCTCCAGCCACCTCTGATGTTTTGAGTTACTACATCTAGATCCTGAAAACAAGTACTTCTCCAGCAGTCCCATTTAAACTGTGGACTGTAACTTTCCATCTTCATCATCTCTTTTGAACAGAAGTCTCAAAAGCAGCACCACCAGCATTATTTGTCTCCTTCTGGCAAGCGCTGCTGCTGCAGTGAGCCCCCTCCTGCAGTGGAACATGCCAACCATTTGCCTGAAATTAAAAATCATACAATTAACAGGAGTCTTAAACACCCCAAATTCAGCCCTCAACACTGACCAGTTAATTAGCTTTCATTTTTACAGTAAAGGCGCAATATTGAACAGAACCTCTGCTACCAATTAACTTCCCAACTGCACGTTGTCTGCATCCGATCTAGGATTAGCTCCACCGGGAGGAGTTACTCCACTCTCAGGCATGCAGAGTGCTGCCCAACCTGGCACCATCCAGCACCAGAACAGCCCCGGCGGTGCCAGGAGTAACTCGGCAGCACTTTTCTCTCCCAGCAGCATAACACTACCACAGGCACTGAGCAGCAACAGGCAGCTGACTACCGCTGGATGACCAACAGAGCTCCAGTCCCAGTTCTTAAAGGACAGCAGGAAGCAGAGGCTCAGAGACACGAGCCTTGCTCCTACACCTCTGCTCATCAAGGGCTTCCCTGCAGCCAGGAGAAGCACTGCCTGCTTCCAGATAAACCGGATTATTCTTTCCACCCCCGAGGCTGGCACAACAGCCAGCTGAGACCATTTGTGTGGCAGAAGGAGCAGTCTTTTGACGCATCTCCCCTTGTCGGCTGGTGGAGAACTCAAACCACGGAGCTCAAAAGCTCCCGAGCTCTCCCCGTGCCTCGTGTGCAGGTGATTCCTTCCATGTCCCTGCACAGGTCACACTCCTGCAGGACTCGGGGGTTTCATACACAGGGGTCACCAGCAGGATCATCACCACCCCAGGACTTTACCTGCCAGGCTCTTCTCTGCCACCCCAGACTCCACGCCTCAGCACTAGAAAGAGCACAAGCGAAACATCACTTCAAATAATCAGTTAATTAAATCTGTATTAATAGCACTCAACAGCAGGGACCTGGCTTGCAGAAGGGGGAAAAACCATATATTAAGAAATCAAACCCAGAAGCAGGCTGAGAAATGCCTTCTAATCGGCACAGTGAACGCTCCGCTCCCAGGTCCTCAGTTACCAGCCAGGCCGGGCCGCCGGGCACTTCCAGACACTAAAAGCTTTTTTTTTTTTTTTAAAAAGGTGAGTGTTTCACGGGGCGTTCTCCGTTTCCAGAGCGCCAGGGGTGCAGCTCACCAGCCCCCTTCCCCTCACCTCATGGCGGCCGCCCGGTCCCGCCGCACCACCCGCCCCTCATGGCTGCCGGCACCGAGAGAGGCCCCGCTCCGCCCCGCAGCCCGGCTGGTTCGGCAGGGACCGCCCCAAAGCCTCGGCCGCTCCCCTTGGGGCGGGACCGGACCGGAGGGTCCCGGGGGGCGGGGGACAGTGATCTGCGGAGCTGGGTGACAATAAACAGAAAGATGTCCCCCATTTCGTGAAAACCACGTGGAGTTCAGTGAGGTGCAAGGTTCTGCTCCGGGGTGGAGGCAATTGCAGTCAGGAACACGGGCTGGGGGGGAAAAGGATGGAGGGCAGCTCTGAGAAGGACCTGGGGGTGGTGGTGGAGCAGAAGCTCAACGTGAGCCATCAGTGTGTGCTGGGAGCAGAACCCAACCGGGTCCTGGGGGCATCAGCAGAACCACAGAGAGAGGTTGAGGGAGGGGATTCTCCCCCTTTATTCTGCTCTGCTCAGACCCCCCCTGCAGTGCTGGGTCCAGGTCTGGAGTCCCCAGCATCAGAAGGACACAGAGCTCCTGGAACAGATCCAGAGCAGAGCCCCTGAAATGCTCAGAGGGCTGAGCTGCTCCCTGGGAAGCCAGGCTGAGGGATTGGGGTTGTTCAGCCTGGAGAAGAGGAGGCTCCCAGGGGAGCTCAGAGCAACCTTCCAATGTCTGAAGGGGCTACAAGAAAGCTGGGGGAGGGCTTTGGACACGGGGGGGTAGGGAGAGGAGAAGGAGAAATGGGTTAAAACTTGAAGAGAGGAGATTTAGATTGGACATCAGGAAGAAATTCTTTAATTTGAGGGTGCTGAGCCCCTGGGTGCCCAGGTTGCCCCCAGAAGCTGTGGCTGCCCCATCCCTGGCAGTGTTGAAGGTTGGATGGGGCTTGGAGCCCCCTGGGCTGCTGGGAGGTGTCCCTGACCATGCAGAAGGGTTGGAAGTGGATGATCTTTAAGGTCTCTTCCAACCCCAACCATTCTGTGATTGAAAAAAACACCCCAACTGGTGTGGTTCACCCTCCGTCTCCTCTGTTCAGGGGCCAAAAGGTGCTGGTGCTGGGTGTTGGCTTGCAGCTCCTCATGCAGTGCTTGCAGGAATGACTACAGCATGTTAGCATCACCGTGTCCCCACCCATGGCTGACAATTAAGGTTACAAAAGTGTTTTTTCAGCAGAGCCCAGCTGCTGCCCCAAAGCTGCTTTGCAGTGGGGCTGTATGTCAGGGCCCAGGGAACAGAGAGGAGCTGACATGGAATGTGTACATAACTTTTCTCACAGTGATTTGCTGGATTTTCTCCCCCATCCCACAGCATTGCTCTTTCTTTTGCTCTGGGGGGTGTCCTTGTGGCACATACGCTGTTGAGCCAATGTCTGATGGGCACAGAACAACCGCAGTACTGAGCTTCCAGTACCAGAGATGAGCAAGAGACCCCAGGAAGGCAGCGAGACCCCTGGGACTGGGGGTTTGGAGGATGACAGTAAAGCATCACTCTGCCTGCTGCAGGAGCTCCAGACGTGGCTCAGTCCCAGCCTGTGCTTGCAGAACACATTTTTTAAGCATTACAGCTCCATGCTACTGCAGGTCCCTCACTCAGATGAGCTGTGCCAGCAGGGAGAGTGGGTTATGTCCTGATTTAACCCATCCTGCTAATTTATGGGAGCAAAACCTCTTGGATGTGATCCCTCCTTTATTCCATAACTGAGCATTTACCCAACAGGGGTTGAAGAGGTTTCTGGAGCCTGCTGAGTTGCTTTGTACTGCAGGGCTGTGCTGGGGTGCAGGGGAAGCCGTGTCTAGACTAGAGGAGCTCTCCTGAAGGCTGGCTCTGCTTTGGCTTTGTGGTATTTTAGATCTCTAATCTGGCTTGAAACAAAGCATCTCAGTCCCTTTAGCCCCCAAGACAGCACTTTCAGGAGAAAAGGAGGTGTATTTAGCTTCCACCACTCTACGTTGAATTCACAACAGGCAAAGCTGGGCTCCTGGTATCAAACAGCAATGTGATGTTTGCTGACAACATCTGTGGCCTGGAAGAGAGGGAAGGCCAAGAGAGCTAAGCAGATGAAACCACCACGAAAACAGCTCTTGGGCAGCTGGCAGCCTACAGCCATTTCTGAGCTGCCTCTTCCCACCTCGTGTGCTTGCAGGGCAGGATCAGGGGTGAGCAGAGAGGCAGCTCACCTACACTCCTCTTCCCCTTAGCAAGGCCTTGGTTTCATCTTTTCCATTCTGACAGATCCTGTGTTTCCTGCAATGGTTCTCCACACCCCTCTGTCTGCAGCTCAGCACTCAGGGGTCAGTGTGGTTGCACGGTTAGAGCAAAGCTGATCTTGCTGAACTCCAGCTTCAGTCCAGCAGGAAAAATACCTTTACTGCTTGGGTAAATGGCACTTGGAAGCAGAGGTCCTTCCACTGCAGCCCGTCACACAGGTGGCACTGTGTCCTTCCATGCTGGGATGGAAAATTAGCCCTCAGCACCCAAGGAGTGGCACAAGTCAGATCCTTCAGCTGCTTTTGTAGCCAGACGGTTGCACTAGAGAGAGAAGCATTAACTGAAGGGATCACTGCCACTCTCTCCAAGCAAGAATAGGAACTTTTCTATTGCAAACAAATACTCTTTTGTCCCCTGCCCTCCTAACCTGGAGGTGTTGTGCTTTCCATCCATCCCTGCCCAGAGCCAACGCGCTCCGTCCCGCTCCAGGGGACACCGCAATCCCCGCTGCGGCCACCAGGTGGCACCACAGACCGGGAGGCGGAGCGGGTCCCGCTGCGGCGTGTGCGGGGATTTTCCCGGAGCTTGGGGTATCCAGCCCCGGAAGGAGGTGGAGAAGCCCCGATTCCTGCCCTGAATCACAGCTCCCGAACACCAAGGATGTGCTCGGAGCCCAGGGCCTGCGGAATGAAAAGCTGCGGCCGCTGCTCCTGTGACGGGAGAGCCGTCTGGCTGCGGGGATTTCAGCTGTACCGGTTCTCAGCCTTAGTGGCACGCAGAGAACTTTCATCTTGACCTGCAACAACTCCTGCCGGGCCTTCTCTGACCCCAAAGAGACTCTGCAGTCCGACCAAAGGGTGAAGCAGTTTAAGATGTGGCTGCAGGGAGCAGAGGGTGAGCCCTGGGTGAAACACACCCGGCTGGTGCTGGTGCAAAGCACTGTCACATTCTGATTTTGGTGTGCCTGGGAAAGCAACAATAGGCCTTTCAATAATCCTAATCAATACACAGCTTTAAAACAATAACAAAAAGAGAGAAATCACTCTTCTTAGACACTTCTTTTTCAAAAAAATAAAGTTTATTTTGAGTTTAGGTCAGTAAAGCCCCATTGCCTGGCAATGTCCCCTCTCTGCCCTCCGACTGCCCTCCTGGGGATGGAGCCTGCCCACCCATGGCACGACATCACCTTACCCAACCTGGTGAAGAAGCTCCAGCTCCACACACTGTCCCATCAACTCAGGAGAGGGAACCAGCAATGACCTTGTCTCACGTGGGGCTGTGCTCCCCTTCAGCCCCTGTCACTGTCACCAGTAGCCCTTTTGGGGGCTGCCACACTCGTGCTCACTTGCTGGGTAGCTGCTGCTTGCCAGGGGTTGTGATCAGCCCCAAGGGACCAACAGCCCCTGATGGCCCTGACCAGCCTCACCTCAACCCCTACACCCATTGCTCAGAAGCCCCATTTAAGCTCAGCCCTGGAGCTTCCCACCTTCCCTAGGGATGGGTAGGGATACCTGGCTCCACATCTGCCTCTGGCCCTGCTGCTGGATGGGCACCTTGGCTCCTGGAGGGATTTGAGACATACATGGGAGGTGTCTCTCTGGCCCTACTTCCTAGATGAACTTTGAAACCCTGCCTCCAGCCTTGTCCTTAGCTTACTTTTTCTTGCTTCTGAGTGGGCTCTGGAACTGGATCATTGCAAGCTGGACCTGGGACTGCTGCTGGACTCTGTCACCAGCACTGGGCTGTTGGTGGTGTCTCTGTTCAGGTCATCTTTGTTTTTTCCTTAGATATCAGCTGGGCCCAACATCCTGTTGCAAGAGGGCAAGTACAAAACCTGTTCAATCTGAACACTGACCCTGCTACCTGTGGAACTTCCTGGGACCTGGAGGGAGGAAGCTGCTTTGCTGTGCTACTTAGTGGCTCTTCCAGGAGAAGGTGCAGGGTTGGTAGTTCCAGGCTTCCTACACCCATTGCTTCCTGGGAGGAGCAGCAGCTGTGATCAAACTGCATCTCCCTCCCTGTCCAAGAGCCCTGCAGCCTCCCACCAGGGTTCAGTGTCTCTCTTGATAGATGGGTGGCTGTGCTGTCTCCTGGGGTGACAGCTCTCCCTGGCACAGCTGCCCTGGGGGTGGCAGTGGGGCAAGATCCTGCTGCTGAGCTGCCTCTGAGGCTGGAGCTGGATGTGTCCCTTTGGGCAGCACAGCAAAAGGATGGGCAGACTCTTCCCTTTGCTGTGCAGCTAGAGAGCAGCCTCTCTTGGCCCTCAGGAAGGAGCAATCAGAAAAGGTTATATTAAACTAAAATCAGCCTGCTGGAGGGGCACTGGCATCAAGTGCAGTGCTGGTCTGCGTGTGGCTGGGCAGGAGGATGGAGCAGAGGATGGAGCATGCCCTGCCTGCAGCCCCTCTCCCTCCAGGCCTGCCTGGGTTTCAATCTCTCTGCCAGAGCCTGGGTCTTTTTGCTGTTCAGAATGTGCCCAGGCAGCACAAGGAGCCTGTGCAGTTTCTGGCTGTTCTCAGCTGAAACTGCTGCGGAGCCATTCCTTTTTTTTCCCCTTTGTGTCTGGCAGAGCCCAGGAGCCTTGCTCTGTTCTTCTCCCATCCCTTCTGCTGAGCTTGCCTCGGCCCAATCTCCTTCCCTGGTGTCCCCTTCCCCTTCCAGCTCCTATTCAAGCCCCATTTTTTTCTTTTCTCTCCCTCCTTCAGTGCCCCTATCCAGAAGACAAATTGCAAACTGGTCTCAGTGCCTTTCAGCTAACAGGCCCTAAACCACTTCCTCAGTGTCCTAAATGTGATCTGCTAATCCTATGGAAGGAGATTCCCTGGGACACAAGCACCTCTGGCAGATCCCCTGGTATTGAGCTGCAGGATTTATCTGAGTTGCAAATACACAAAAATGGTAAAGTAGCTGCCTCGGCCCTGAGCATGGGCATCACAACTTGCTCTGCTTCCTAAGTTCCTCTTCATTTTAGGAATTTAGCTGTGTATCAAGGCTAACCAAAGAGGAGGATCTTCCTTCTGGTGGTCCAAGAGGTCCTTCTTCAGCAAGGAAGGAGCTGTGTGGGGCAAGGAGCATGGTCTGGGAGTCAGTATGAGGAGGAGACCTGGAGGAGGGCTTGCACAGCAGCATTAACATGAGCACACAAGTGGGATGTTCTGGATCTTTAATTACTCTAAATCATATCATAACAGCCCCAGTTGCTCTAAGTACCAGTTAGCTGGTGCAGGTTCAATTCTGGGAGGTTCTGAGAAGCCTGACTTGTTTAGCCAGTGCTGGCAGCTGGAGCTGGGTGCTCACAGACCCTGGGCAGAGATGAGAATGGACACCCCAGAAAAAGCATCACCCCAGCATTTTAGAGCAGAGCTAACTAGAACTAGATTCCTCCATTAAAAAAAAAAATTTAAAAAACCATTCTTAATTATTACAGAAACCCCCAGAAAGGCATTTTAAGAGAGAAGCCTAAAAATATAACTTTTGCTTTGATTTGAAAACTATTTTTGCTCTTCAGATTGTGAGATAAAATACATTTGAACTGATGATGCATTTTGCAACAAAAATATGGCCCTTTTCATCCTGAAAATGCTGAAATGGGTTCTTTCAAAATTTGAACATTTTACCCCCCTCTTTTTCTAACCCCCAAATTTTTAATTTAGCTGAAATGTCTTTTTTTCATGAAAGGAAACTCTTGATTACATTTTTTCCCCCAACAGCTTCAATTAGAATTAACAATTACAGCTGATTCTTAGCTGGGTGATAAACAGCTGGACTGAACCACTCCTCAGCCCTCTCTGCTCTGGGACTTCCAAACAAGCTCCAGTGCTAGCAGGAGTTTAGCCCTCTGTAACATTTTAGCCTCATCTAGTCACTGGAATTTATTTTTCTTCCTTTTTTTTCCCCTACTCTTTCCCCTCAGAGGATTATTTTTTACCAGTGCAGCATCTCTAACAGTCAGGTAACTTCACAGCGAGTTGAGATCACATTGATTTCTCGAAGAAGCAGCAGAATACTAATTTCCCCTATTTTCCTCCCCTAAGGAAAACGGGTAACAGCTTCAGGAAGGCAGCAGGTTTGTAGATGTTGTGTTCCACCTGCTGGGTGACAGGAAAGCCTGAGGTCTGCGGGACCTTTTGGGAAAGGAGATTTTTTGGGTGGAGATGAAGCAAGGTAAAGAGAAGCACATGGGATTAAAGCAGAGTGGGCTGAGCCCTGAGAAAAGCAGTAGGTGAGGAGCAGGGGGTGGATCAGTCCATGGCCCAGCCTGAAGGACACGGTGATGGAGAGAGCAGGGACATTCAATCTGCTCCTTAAATCTCTGTTCCAGCTGCCCAGATATGTCCAGACCCCACAGGCAACCTCCAGAGAGCCAACAGCACTGGGACAGCCTCCTGTGCTGAAACCAGTGTTCCCAGTGCCCACCATGGTTCTCCTGCTGCTGGGTCCAGCACTCTTCATCACTGGCTCATTGCTGCCAAGGGCTGATGTCTTTTCCCTGGAAACAAACCTAGAGTTTCAGCCTGCCCCACCTCACACTCCCTGCTCCTCTGCCAAACAGGTATTGTCATCGTGGATGATCTGGAGATAGTATTAAGTGAGAGGGAGGCTTCCATGTAAAAGTCTCCCTGTGTTTACTGGATTAAGAGATGTGAAAACCAAAACCTTTCTTCATACTTCACACTTACAGCTTTTCAGCTGCTGCTTTTTCACTTCTACGTGAGCACAGAAATCAGCATCACTTGCCCCATCCTTTTTGCTGATGGTTTTGCCCCATGGTGACCTGGAGATGTGGCTGGCAACACCCACTGCTCCTTGCCACTCAGTTTCCCCAAAAGCTTCACCCTTCCAAGCCCCCAGCAGAGCCTGCCTCTCCCAGGCTGCTGTGAGTGTGCCTTTATTTATATACAAAACCAGCCCAGGAGAAGGGTTGTAAATGCCTCTTTATTTCCATATTTATCACTGCAGCTCAGATGGATGAGGAACCTGGTGGAAAGTTTAGGTGAAGCAGAGAGGAGAGGAAATGAAAAAGTGTCAGCAAGCAGCAGCTCAGCCGAGAGCCTCCAGGGTCTCCAGCAGCAAAAAGGCTTTTAATTATGTGCTTGATAATATCTTTATTTCCCCAGCCATGCTGCTGGGGTGGATGGAGCACCCTGTGCCCTGCAATAGGGTGATTCCAGCTCTTTTCCCAAAACCCAGTCTGGTTGTTATGGGGATAGAGATCTGAGACCCTTAAAATAAAAGGATATTTGGTCTTGCTGGTGTTTTCCTCAGCTGTTTTCTTCCTGGATACTGGTAGGAAGCTTGAGCAGCAGCAGCAGAATGCAATAAATATCTTGATGTAATGAGCATCAGGGTGACTCGTAGGCAGAAAGGAGCTGCAGAGGCTTTGCTGGGAAACTTCAGAGCAGCCAGTGCTTGGGTATTGGTGATGGATGATGATTTAAAGCCCATTTTTGCAGGGACTAACTGCTCATAACCGTCCCCTCTCCTTTAAGTGTGCGACACCACAGAGATTTACAGTCTCCTTGTTTCCACCTTATGGGAAGTGTTTTATTCATCACATTTGTTCACTCCTGATCCCCATGTGCTGTGGCACAGGGATGCTTCAAGAAGAGGAAGCAGCAGGGTGGGACGTGGCTCCTGAGGGTAGGAGCTGGAGTGGCAGGGATGGGAGCTTCCTGGGAGCTTTACAAGGATCTGAAATCTTTGGCCTTGGGATAGAAAGAACATCTGCCTGTAGGCAGCTTGGTTCAGCCTGGGCTGCTCTGCCAGGGCATAACCAGGACTGAGTCTGCCCAAGGTCCCTGTGGGGAGAGTTGGGGGTTGGAGCTGCTTTGTAACTGCCTGCACAGTGCCTCTCCAGCACCCCATGCTAATGACTGTTTTTACCTAAATCCCTGCTTGAAAACCTGGAAAGGCTCCTGCTCAGGTCATGAGGGGTGACTGCTTCTAGAAAGGGTGCTTGGGGACCCTGCTGCCCATGCAGTCCCAGCTTGCTGACAGCTGAGCTGCTGGGACTGAAAACTTCACGTTCCTTTCACACCAGTTATGCACCTGCCAGGTCCCTCTGCTCTTGCTGCTCCCCTCCCTGCTTCTTCATCATTTGTGCATGGCTTCCTAGGAAAGCAGCTTTGAATTGATCACTGTTGCCACCTTATCTAATTTAATCCAAACCTGATATCAAACAGGAGCAAGGGAAGCCCGGTGGGAAGCCTGCTTGAGTCAAACCACTTGCCTGTGATGAACGGCGTCGTTAATAACCCCTAATGAAATGCTGGAGTCATCTGGTATTGCTGGGCTCTGGAAATAAGGCAGAGCCTGCCCTCGCTCCCCTGGAACAAGCTGCCAGGCTGCCATGAGAGCCAGGCTGTCCTGAGGATGTGTTTGAGGGGAAGGGAGTCCTTGCAGACTGACATCTGCTGGGGTCCTGAGCTGTGATACCTCTGCAGCTCACCTAGAAACCCTCATCCTTCACTCCTGGCCCTGCTGGCAGAGCCTCCCCAAGAGCAGGAACAGCCCCTTGACTTATCACATCCCATTTACTTCCCTGAAGCCTCCAGGGGATTGACAGACAAAGCCCCTGGCTGAGTTGGGTTGTTTTTTAGATGGCAAGTGAAGTATCACTGGGGTTGGTGGGGATGAGAAGCTGTGAGTGGGACCCATCTGATCCTGGTGGCAATTTGGAGACACTGATGTTGACGTGGCAGAACTGGTCCTGCAAAAGCAAGTGGGGTAACCCTGCAGCTGCAATGCCATCCCCATCTCAAGCCTGGGGTTCACTTCTGTCCTCTCTGTATGCATCTGCACTGCAAAAATCAGTGCTCTCAACTCAGGCTGGGTCACAACTTACTTCTTGAGTTGTAAAGACAAATTTCATCATCTCAGCCTGGTAAGTGGCCTCTGGCAGTGGTGAGGTTGGCCAGGGCAGGCTGGGAGGGGATGCAGCACAGTGCAGGAGCTGCAGGTCATTAAATAATTACACATACTGGAGCCTGAATTTCATCTAACGTTTCAGAGCTCCAGCATGACACAAAAGCCTGAGTGGAAGCAAGGGAGGAAAGGCCAGAGGGGAGAGGTACTTCAGACAGCAGTCCTCTTCCCAGTAACTGTTTGGCCACAACTCCATCTATTTTGGTGGGAGCATGGAGCGCAAAGCCTGGACCTGCATCTGGACACTCAAACTGGTGAGTCTCCTGAACCTGTGAAGCTGGCTTATTATCCAGAATGACATCCTTCATGATCCTCCTCCCTGGTCTGCCTTGGGGCTGGGATAGGAGTGACCCCATGCTCATCTGGGATGCCCTGGAAAAGACTCCCCTGGCCACGGCAGCAGCTTCTCCTCTCCTGGCATCCTCCCAGGGGGAAAAGAGCAATCAAACCCTCAACAGCTACTCTGCACAGGAGCCCTGTGAAGATGTTGCCACAACTGAGCTGCTGGAGAAGCTAGATGGTGCTGAGGAAGGTGCTGAGGAGGGGAGGCAGCTCCAGGTGAGTACATGGTGGTTCTGGGCACAACTCCTCGTGCCTTTCCCTGGAGAAAGTTGGAATGTCTGGTGGCTCCAGAGTCACTTCAGCCCTGTCTCTGCAGTGACTGCACTGTCTCATCTCCAGGTCCTGCTCAGGCAGCAGCAAGTATTTCTTGAAATCAAGAAATTAGGGCCAGTCACAAAGGCAAGGAAAAGTTTTATTAATTTGATTGTGATAGGGAATCACACCCTGGTGTCAAGTTATTGTCCAGTTACCCCCTTGTGCTGAGGAAGGGCAGGCTCTGTCTCATCCTACCCAGAGGGGCCCAAGCTCTCTCCCTGCTGCTTTGGCAAAGGACTGGCCCAGCTCTTCCATCCCCTCAGCCTCGCTGAAAGCTGAGCTGCTTTGAGCAGAGCTTGCCTTTAAAAGAAGGCATTTAAACAGAAGGAATCAATTGTATTAAATGCAAAGTAATCTGCTGCTGTTGCTGTCCAGGGGCAGACTGGCCATGGACTGCAGTGGGGATGGGTGCTCATTAATGCCCTGGGCTGGTAACAAAGCCCAGAAGTAGCTGGAGACAAAGACAACTGAAGTCTGATGTATTAATGCTGCCTCCCACCAATGCAGCCTGTGATCCATCAATTACCTATCTGCTTAGTCCTTTTCTCCATCCTTTTACAATCTAAATAGCACATTTTATAGTCACTGCTAAGTGATGTGATCAACATCAATTACCTACTAAAAGAGAATCAAGTCTTGATTTAAAATTAAGTGCTGCATTTTGCCATGTTCTTTATATGTAGCCAACAGAATAATTGCAGTGACATAAAAACTAATTACACAACTCCACAATTAGGCCTCCCTCCTAGTGCTGTGATTGTCTTTAAGTACATTGATGAAAAATTACTCCCAGCCCTAAATTACTCTCTCACACCCATCTTCTCCAGTACCTTTGGAAAAAAAAAACCAACAAAACCTTCCACCCCGTCAGATCAAACAGAAGAACTGGAAATGCAAAAGATAATACATGCAGAGCATGTTTTCTAAGGTCTTTGATGTGTGAGCTATTTCAGACAGCAGGATTAGGCTGGAATTGCCCAGGGATAGAGCAGCACGTGTACTGCCACGTACATGGACACGTATGGGCATGGACATCCCAACCAGACTTCCCAAACCTCCTGGGGCTGCCATGGGCCAGCACCCTGCTGCATCAGCATTTGGAAAAGCTCCTCTTCCCTGTGCTCCAGTGTTTGGCTCCTGGGTTTGCAAGCAGAGGACGGGCCTGTCCTGCCTGGCTCCTGGCTAAGGGGGGGTTGGGGCTTGGAGGGGTTTTATTGCTCCTCCTGCTGTGCTTGAAAGAAGGGGATCACTGTGGCTTCAGAGATGGCTGATCATCCCATTATTACTCTGCCACCTGGGAGAAACAAGGGGAAGAACTGGATCCAGCTCCTCTGCCCCACTGGAGAAACCACAGTGGGGGATGGATGGATGGATGGATGGATGGATGGATGGATGGATGGAACCCCCTCCTGAGCTGGTGGCAATGCTGCTCCAGGAGCCAAGAGGGCCCAGAGCCCCAAAGGGAGGAGAAGGAAGAGGCTGGGGCTGGTCATGCATCCAAAGGCAGGAGTTATGTCTTGCCAGAAACCACATAGCTGCCTGAAAAATCATCCCATTAAACCCCGATAAATTGTGGTGTGTTCTTCGTGGGCTTTGTAGTCTGATTCTTATTTTGAGGTGCTTATATCCAGCCTGGAAAGACTGAAAACACTTAATTTATTGGAAATGAAAGCTGAGGTTTGCTTGCAATCAATCTTCTGCTTCCAGGATCTTGGAGGGTGCCAGCAACAAAGCTCAGGTGAGCAGAGCCATGGGGGCACTGGCCCCAGGGACAGAGCAGGCAGCCAGCTTCCTGCTGGTCCCCTTACACTGTGCCAGCCTCTGTTGTCACTTGCTGTCACTTGCTGTCACTGAACATCCTTTGCTGGACAATTAAACATTGCAGGTTTAATTTCACGGCTGGCAGCGTGGTTTTGGCTGCTGCCTGGTGTGTGGTGGAGCCCTTGCTGGGGTGGGGGCTTGCACAGTTTGTAGCTCTGTCTTTTCCATCATTTCAGCAATGCCATCGCTCACTCATGGGCCAGGAGAGGGGTGGGAAATGCTTTGGTACCTGATTTTAATCAGCACAGTGCTGCAAGCAAACCAGGCAGAAGGGATCTGCAGGCTCACGCCTGTCCCAACTTTCTCACCTCTTCTTCAGCAAGGTCCAGGGGACATTAGGTGCCAAGGCTGTGAATTAACACCCTGAAACTTCACTACCTCCCTCAAAAGGTGTGAAAAATAAAGGGGGTGCTGGAGCAGTTGGTGGCAGGGAAGACAAGATGGCTCAGGACAACAACATCACGAGTATCGCCAATGTCACCTCCATCTTCGCCATCACGGGGGACAGGGAGCTGGGGACACTGGTCATGGAGCAGGGACCACAGGACCAGCAACCTTCCCTGGCTGCACCACTGATGTCTGGGGGGTCAGGGCTGTCCCCCTGCCCCTCCTGCTGCCATCCCAGTTCCCCCAGCAAAGCCACCTGGGGCTGTCTGCAGGGTGACCCATGGCAGGGTGATCTGCATGGGGCCACTCAAACCCAAGTCCAGGTGTTCAGGGTCCACACGCAGACAGCTGTTGTGTCCAGACACCTCACAAGCAAGCAGATGTCTTTTAGAAGCACCATTTATTTTACCCTTTTTCACAAAATGATTTGGGTAGGAAGGGACCTCAAAGATTACCCAACCCCCCTGCCATGGTCAGGGACACCTCCCCCAGCCCAGGGTGCTCCAAGCCCCATCCAACCTTCAACACTGCCAGGGATGGGGCAGCCACAGCTTCTGGGGGCAACCTGGGCACCCAGGGGCTCAGCACCCTCACACCAAGGAATGTCTTCCTAATGTATAACCTTAACTTCCACTGTTTCAGTTTAAAACCTTTCCCCCTCATCCCATCCCTCCAGGCCCTTGTCCCCAGTCCCTCCCCAGCTTTCCTGGAGCCCCTTCAGGCACTGGAAGGTGCTCTGAGGTCTCCCTGGAGCCTTCTCCAGCCTGAACACCCCCAGCTCTCAGCCTGGCTCAGAGCAGGGCAGCTCCAGCCCCTCAGCATTCTGGATTCACCCCTATAACCCACACGGAACCGGGCAGTCCCTCCCGACGGGTCACCCCTCGGTGCGGTACCGATGCCCGCGTCCCGGAACACGCGGTGCCCGCACACCCAGGATGTCCCCGGCCCGCCTGGGACACGGGGCGGTCCCGTTCGGTTCCGCCTCCCGGGAGTGCGGGCGGTGCCGGGGCCTGCGCAGAGAGGAGCGGTGAGTGGGGGGGGGCGGTGGGGCCGGGACGGGAGGGAGGAGGGGAGGAAGCTCGGGTTCGGTCCGATGTTCCGAGCCGGGTACCGGGCAGCGTTCAGACCCCGCAGGACCGGGCTGCCGGTTCCTCCTCCCGTGTCCCGGCTGGAGGGGAGGCAGCGGCCGGGCCTTTGGGGGGGGATGGGCTCCTATCCGTCTCCTCCTTGCCCGCAGAGGTGGAGCTGGTGTGGAGGTTCGGGGGGAGACAGAGGCAGCCGGGGGTCGGTCGCCGTCCAGAAGTGTCCGGACCCCGTGTCCGTGCGTGGGGCCGCTGCCCGCGGTGTGTCCGGGCGGGCCGGAATCCCGTAAGCAGGGAGGAGGGGGGTGTTTAAAGGCAAATTCCACAACGGCAACAAAAACCCAAGAAAGTACCCTCAGCCTGGGCTCGGGCTGTGGCCAGGGGGGGCTGTGACCTCGGGCCCTCTGTGCGGGTGTGGAACAGAAGTGTGTGGTGCCTGGGGTGTCTCTGGGCTGCTCTGCAAGGGGGGCTCTGATGAGCACTGAATTGGGGAAGGCTTGGGGAGGTACGAGCTTGCATGAGGCTCTCTTGCCAGGGAAGTAGTGAAATTAACATGTTGTAGTGAAATTAACATGTCAACATGGGGGTTTTGTACACAACACGATTTGGAGCATTGCCTTAAAATATTTAACTTCAGTGGTTGACTAAGGTGCACATTAGAAGTTGTCTGGACAAACACCCAACACTGCCCACCTCTCCAGATGACCTGGGCTTACACTGACAACTTCTGCAGGCACAGTTTCTCAGGGGCAAGTTATTTATTTTGCGGTGTTTTGCCGATAGAGTTAACCCAGAACAGCTGTGGCTTAGAGGCAGAAAGCCTGACTTCTCTGATCCTGTTTAACATACTCGGCAGCCTCGGGTGAGCTGCAGAGGCATTTCTGTTGGCAGAGCTGTCTGCGAGGAGGCTGCTCCAGCACACAGCCCTGGTAGGAAACCTTCTCACTGCAGATAAAGTCTCCAGCCTGTAAGAAGCCCCAGACACACCCTGTTGCTTACCCAATCTGCTGCCAAAGTGTTTCTGCTCTCTGAGAGCCTTTTGAATTAATTTCTGCTCTGGGAGTAGTATTTGCTAAGGGATAGAACTTTTTTTTTAACCCTTCAGCCTTGCTTTACATGACCAGCCTGGACCACATTGGTATTTTTCCAGCTGCCTCCAAGGTGGAAGCATCCAAAATACCACCCCAGAAACCTGAAAGGTAGAAGCACAGCTAGGGAAGGTGGGAGCAATGTCTGCAGATTCCTTGTCTCTGCCCTCTGTGTGACCATGTAATTGAGTAGGTTTGAAGAGGTACAGACATGAGCCTCTTAAAGGAATAAACCTGAATGTGATGATTCCTTATGAGCTGTCAGAACAGACCTTGAACCTGTGCCCTAAAGCAGCACAAGGGCAGTGCTGCTGCTGTCACCTTCTTCTCTTTTGCTGTTGAGAATTTCTTTAGCCTGGGCAACAGAACACCAGGAAAAACTCTCCAGCACCCCCAAACCCTCTCTCTGTTCTTACCTGGCAAGGAAATGGAAGGCTGAGTACAGATGTAGTCAAGCTGGGTAGGTGATTGAAAGCACGTGAGAATTACTTATATTACATGAGAATATCCTGCAAAATTCACAAGGCAGTGGGGTTCTGGGGTAAATTTGGGTATAAAAATCAAGTTTTCTATGTGTTAATCCCCTCTTATTACTGACTGCCTCTGTGACTTTTGTAGCCCACCTCAGCTCTCTTACTGCTCAGCTTTCCTTCCCGAGAAACAGCGTTTGATTGCACTTGTAAAATAGGTGAGTCAGCTGTAATTAAGATTTGTTGAGCACTTTGTTGATAAGTTCCCTCTATAGCTGGTTATTATTTTTTATTAACACGTAGATATTCTTAGCATCTGAAGTGAAAAATGACACAACACTGGGGATCTTCTGGGAAACAGCCCCGTGGGAAGGAGGTGGCATGTGCAGAGGAGGGCTTTGTCAAACCTCTTCTGGCTGTGGTTCACAAGGCTAAAGCTCCTGCTCAAAGAAAATAAAACCTCGAGTCACTGGGAAATCTTAAATGTTCCCGGGAAGTTAATCTCTGCTTTTGCATAAGGTTTGTAGCTCTTGCCCCCTTGCCAGGTTTCTTGCAGAGCCTGCAGTCGCAGTTTGCTGCAGCTGTGTGTGTGTCAGGCACAGCTGCTCCTGCTGCTCCCAACACCTGGTTTCACTGATTTCAGCTGCTTTCAGCAATCATTGCCTCAAATGATTCTGCCTGGGGGAGGGAGGGAGGGGTTGCCCCTGCAGTTGGGTGGTGATCCTTAGGGGTGCAGCTTGCTGCAGGGTTGGGGGTAAGAAGGAAGCCTTGTCCTTCCCCAGGGTAGCTCTGGTCAGTGTCCTGCACCCTGCAGTGCCTGGGGGTGCTGCCTTTGCTGCTGGAGTAGTTTGGTGACAAACTGAGCTGCAGAGCTTCCTTTATGGAAGGTAACTCAGAGGTGAATTGAGATGGTTACAGCCGTGCTTACTCTGCCTTGCTGTGTGGGTGCCTTTCAGCAGGCTGAGGAGCTCTGTTGTATTTTGGGGAAGAGAAGGCTGTTAATGGAGCTCTGTTGCTGCTGTGGTGGTGTAGGAGTGGGCAGATGGAGGATCCTGAAATGTAATGCAGGGCTGGAAAAGCCTTCTCCATGCCCTTGTCCTGAGGCTCCAGGCTGGAGCGAGGTGGATGTTAGTTCAGATCAGGGCTGGGGACAAGCTCTCACTGGAACTTGATGGAATCTCTGTCTCTGATGGCTTTATCTCATCCAGCTTGCCCTTGCAGGAGATGAAGCAGGGTGCTCTGTCTCTTACCTTCAGACCCTGGTGGATGGTTGTCCTCCTTGTGAACACCTATTAAGTGCTAACCTAGAGCTGAGAACAAAGCTGGAGGGGAGCAGGGATGGAGAAACCCCCTACCAGCTGCTGAAGGGCTGCATGTTTTGCATCCCTGAGGCTCCACTTGTTCCCCAGACCCTCCAGTTTGTCTGTGACTTCCTTAGGGGCAGTACCCAGCTCTGTGCATGGCCTCCCAGCCCCAGATTAGGGATTTTTTATGTTCTTAAATCCCAGAATCATGTTTGGGTTTTTGCACCTGGAGCTGTGGTGTCACAATGCTGACACACATCATGTTTTTTCACCCAGTCCCCCATTTTTTCCAGTGTTGCTTCTGTCTGGGGAGATTTTTCCCTATGCTGTATTTGTTTGCCTCATCTTTGTTTTTTGCTGTTTCCAAGTGTGGTTCATTGCATTGCTTTCCTTGCTGTTCTTTTTATTGATTTGTGGGCGTTTTTTGGAACTTTCCTTCAGTTTATCAATTCTGTTCATGACCTCCAGAGTGTTTCTAGCTTTTAACTGCTGGGCATCCTTTCAGGTTTCATAAAACTACTTTCTCTTTCATTGCTCAGGGCATTAATGAGAGGGATAAATAGAAGCAGACCTTGACTGAGCTCTGAGGTTTTCTTCCCTTGTTACAAGGAGCTGTTATTAGCTACTCCTAAAGTGTGTGTGGGGAAGAGTTGCTGTGGGTTTTGGTGGTTTTTTTCATAGTAGTGAGCCCTGTGCTTCATGAAAGTGAGCTTGCTTAGTCTGAGTTCCTCTGGTTTGCCTGTCATTGTGGGATGGATAGAGTGAAAAGCCTGCTTTAACACCACTTTTCTGTGCAGAGTGATGGGCGGATTTCCACAGAGGAGGATTTATGTCCCATTTTCTGACTTGGGTGATTTTTCCAGAGCTTTCATGAATCTCACTCTTGCTGGCCCTTGCTATGATTAGTGTTGCTCAGAGGCAATCCTCTTGCTGCTCACTCCTGCTTTTCACCCAGAGCTCCCCTTGGATAGCAGGGGGGAGTTTGTGCTCACAGTGTCCTGCTCCCCTTTGCTTCTCTGTAGGGCTGTCCTCAGGGAGAGTTAAACTTCTCTGTATGTGACTAAGGTAGTAAAAATACGGTTTTCTCCTCAAGCAATTTGAAGTTCCTTGTGTGTGTGTGTGTGTGCTCAGCTCTGGGGGAAAAAATATTATAAATGACTTGCTCTGGAAAAATTAATTACACTCATTTTTATCCCCCAAACAGTGTGTCACTGTGGGAGCAGTTGCACCATACCTCATTCCACCAGGGCTCTGCTGGCCACCTCTCAGCTAAGCAACAGGAGTTGGTTTATCTGAAACATCCTGAACTGGAGAAAAAGTGACTGTTCAAACAGGACCAACTCTTAACCACTCCTGAGTTCTGTAAGTACTGAGCTGCTGTCTTCAGCTGTTTGCATTTTATGAGGCTTATCCTTTTCTGAAGTGCACTTCCACACACTATACCATCTTCCTTCCTGGTGTAACTGTGGGGAGAGTTTCCAGCCCCACTGAATACAAGGACAGCACAGGGCACCTCCGTGCTTTTCACCTCTTTAACCTCTCAAGACTGATAGCTTGAGGTATTTGGCCACAGGTTGTGCTTCAAGGACATCATCAAGGAGATATTTGTTCTCCTTTATTGATTCACAGCTGATGATGGGTGCCCTGACCAAATTTCAATTTCAGGAGAGAAAACTTAGCCTCCCTAAAGCATTCATGTGGGTTTTATTGCATTTTTCCTTACCTCCCTCTGGGAGGTTGTGTGATGTAGTTAAATACTGGAAGAAAGATTGTGTTCCACTTTGGATTATGACTGAATCTCAGTGGTGGATAAATTGCATCCTGAGTCCAGTTTGCAAAGCCCTTTGGGCTTTGTGGGATGCAAGAAGCTGTATTGTATTCTAGATGTGTGTTTGCTGGTAATTCTATGGGATTTCCAGTGAGCAGGTTGTAAGAGTCCTGACTGTACTGGTTCTCTGCACAGCCAGGCTCCTTGCCCAAATAATTCAAGAGTGTTGCAGAGGGAGGAAAGGGAAGGTGAAAGGATGATTGGGAAATCTGGGTCACTGGAATAGGTGGGAAGAAGCTGCCTGTGTTGTTCTGAAGGAGATGCTTAGCCAGCTGTATGCCTTTAAGGATCTAAAGAAAGGTCAGGGTTTCTTTAACAACTGCCTGCTGTAAACCCCAATAGTTTCTTTAGGGAGAGTTTTTAAAGGTTTAACTGTTAATTTTAGACTTTTTTTTTCAAGCATGCTGCCATAAAATCAACTTTTGCAGTGCAGAAAGCTTTAATGTCTTCCATGTTGGGCTCACTTGCAAGAAATCTATGTGCAGTTATTTCATACGTACCAGCTAAATCTATCAGCCAACAGATGTCAAGTGTAGCAAAAATGCTATAATAATATTATGGTCTAATAATAGTTATAATGATTCTAATTACCTGGTGCAGCTTTTGAGAGAGGCAGACTCAGAAATTAGGGCAAAGTAGGTTGTTAACCTTGAGCTGCAGAAGCACTTTGAGATGCCAGGGCTGTGCCCTCTCCTTCCTATCAAGCAAGCCATTCCCTTTATTCCCTTTAATGCCCCTTTACTGCTGTATTTGATCTCTAGGAAGGATCCATGGCTTCATTTTTTTTATATTCCAGCATTTGTTCCCCAGTGCTTGCCCTGTGCTGTGTGTTGTCCTGGGACCCCAGTACTCCTCCTGGCTGTAGGACCAGTAAGGTGCCATGTAATGGATCACCTCTTGCTGCATTTTGATTTTGTGATGTGAAGTTGGTGAGATTCACAGGCAAGGATCCTTTCTGCAGGGGCAGCCTCACATGGGCTGAAACTTGGCAGCTTCTAATGATTATATGCCAGGCTGAACGTTTTTCCTCTAAATAATAGATTCAGCATGCTGATGAGAACTCGGCAGGACCTACGGGAATTCAGCTGTCGGTTGCTGATCCTTGACACGGGCAGCAGATGTGAAATCTTTTATCATCTCCCTGTAAAATGGATCCAGTGGTGCCCTCACAAGGCTTTTTCCTTCCTTACCAGCCTGCTTATAGACTGCCATGCTCTGCTTCTTCTGACAGCCCTGCCTCCCAGTGCCATGTGTGCCAGCCCACCTTTCCCTGGGGCTCGCTGCAGTCAGACCTCTGCCGCCTTCAGCCTTTCCTCTGGACAGGTTTGCCTTCCTGCAGGAGCTGGTGCCTCAACCATGGAGATGGGGCTGTAGGAGCTGGAGGGCACAGCTTTTTTCAGGCTGGGGTGAAGGAGGATGCAGTAAAGGGCTGTGCTTGTTTAGGGGAAATGATCTCGCGGAGTAAATAATTTGTCAAAGAACACTTGGCTTTGTCCCAGATGCTATTAAGGAAAAGACAAATCTTGGATCTCTTCAAGCCTGAGCTGTAAGGCTCATGCAATATTCACTTGCTTTTTAACATGCTGCTTTGATTTGTTCAACATCAGGTGTTACTGCTGTGACCAACGCTGACTCTTGAACTCGCTTGTGCTTTTACTTACCCTGAGAAACCAGAGCTCCTTTTGTTTTCCACTCCTGGTAAATATTAGCAGCCTATTTCTCATCCTTCCACAAGAGCACCTTTCTGCATCCCTTTTCTCAGCCTGGATTTTCACTCGGCTGAGTTGCAAAGGTTCCTTTCCCTAAGACCTGTGCATATCCAGGTCTCCAAAGGACACTTAAGGGAAGGTGTAGGAGCAGTGTGAGCCCTCCTGCCCCTTGGCAGGCTGTGCCAGCACCCCCAGACCCTGCTGACATCCTTGGGGGGGTGTGGGGGCACTGCTCTTTCTGCTCACACTGCCACTCTCTTTCTTCACCTAGTTTCTAGCATGGAGATTTCTCTCAACAAGGTCTGGAAGAGCCCTCCAGCACCTCTCTGCCTCATTGCCTCCATGTTTCATTTTAGACTTCATCTATAAACATCTCTTTGCCCTTGCTAAGCACTGCATCTCTTAATTTCTCTCTGCTAGAGTATTATTTAATTTGTAAATGTTCTAGGACATTATTTGAAAAATATGATATGAAGCTGTATTTCATTTATTGTAATGATCCACTAATGTGGGCATATTTCAAAGGCAGGCTATGCAGTGCTGTGGGCTTTAATTAAATTTTGTTTTTCAAGTAAGCATCAGTAGACAGACAATAACAAATGGTGGACAATATGCATACTGAATAAACTCACTCCATTTTCTTTTCCAGGACTGTGGAAGTGAGAATGTATAGCCCTTAAAATATACTTGGCCTGCACGTGACTGCTGCTTTACTGCAGTTACTCTCTTTGGAGGGAGGTTGTTTTTTTTTTTTTTCCTTCTAACTCTGACTTAATTAATTTTCTTGATCTTCTCCTGCCCACAAAAAACCCTGTTATACTTTGGAAGATTTCCAGCAGGGTGAGTGAGGTTCTGCTGCAAGCTCTGTGCTTAGCTCTGAATATTGTGTTTCTTAATGCATTATGGCTTGTGGGGGGGGTTACAAAACCCAAGGGCTGGGTATGAGGTTCTGGTTCCTTGGGTGGGAGATGCTTGTCTTGCCTCCTCTGGCTGCGTGTGGTGTGTGCCAGCAGGGGAAGAAAATCTGATGTTGTTGCGTTTGACAGTGTTGTACTCAAATCAGGAATAAGCAAGTGGCTCTTGAGTGTGTTTTGTTCCTTTTCATCCAGAGAGTTTGGGGTAATCGAGTACAAAATGTATGCAGAGAGAAGCTTGGGAAGCCTGTTCAATGGCAGCAGGAGGCTGCTGGGAATCATCGTGGCACTCACAAGTGTGGCACTTGTGCAAGTGTTCTTGGGGTAAACAAAGTCATGGGATGTAAAGAGGCTCCTTTGGGTTTGTGCAGAGCATGGCTTGAGGAGCAGAGTCAGGTTGCTGGCTGGAGCATCACAGGGTTCTGCATGGTTTCTAGTGGGTAGTGCAAGTGTTTTTCTCTCTGTGTTTGGGAAATTCTCCATTGTTTAGAAACAACTGGAATTTGCTGAGAAAAGCAGTGGGGGTGCCCTGAACTCCCACAGCACTACAGCCCTTTGATTTCTCTCTGAAATCTCTCCAAGTCAGAGAGATGAAAAAAAAGGTAAATTTTTCAGGGGATGGCCCCCTGTCCTCTGTTCAGAGCCGTGAGTTCAAGCTGTGTCCTGGACTGATGCCTAAAGCTTTGCCTCCTTAACCTGCCTGCAAATAGATGCCTGGTGCTGGCTCTGCTCACAGCCTGCTGACCTGTGCTGGGTCACTGTCCAAAGAGCTGCTGGGTGGAAACTGGAGCATGGAAAGCCTGGGAGAGGCTGTTGGAACCTGGCTCTCACCTTGCATCTCCGCAGCTCTAAGTGCCTGTAAAGCCTGGCTGTAAATGACAGCCTTGTGTCTGCTAACCTCCTCCTCCAGGAGCTCTCAGTTTAACACTTCCTGGGTGGTGGTGACAGTCTGTGTTTTGCTCCTTGTTGGAAGCTGTGCCACCAGCACGCTGCAGCTCTCCTGGTGCACGTAGCCACGGATGGGGTTGGTGGTGCTGGATGAGGGGCTTGGAGGAAACACAAATCCTCTCCAAGTAAGGCTGGCAAGATGGTGCCCTGTGCTTGATGCCAGTCCCTGTGGCTGGAGAGGAGTCCTGCTACAGGTAAAATGGTGTCTCAATAGAATTTATCATGAAGCATCAGATGCTCTTTAAATAATTTCTGGGGAAAAAACACATGCAGTTGAGGTTTGTGCTGGTGCTACCAATACCAACGGGAATGTCCTGAGCTTGCCACTTTGTTCTTCCCTTGTTCCTTGCTTTTGGCTTCCTGATTTTTCCCTTTTTTTTCTTTCTTTTTGTTGATACATGTCACTTGAGGGTCTGTTGCTGGAGTTTGGGGCCGGCAGTTGCTTCTTGGCACCTCAAGGCAGTGGCTTGTAGTTCTCATCCTCCCTGTGGAGTTCCTGCCTGTCTCCTGTTCTCTCCCCCTTTGAGCTTTGCTTCGCTGTCTGCTGGTGAAGCTTCCCCCCAGGAACCTTGGGCATGCAGACTTTTCTGAGGTCATTATTAATGTTCTGTGGAAGGAGCTGTTTTTCTGGCCACTGGGGCTGAGGTGTCTGACCCCAGATGTAGCACACTGGCATCTGGAATATTTGGAGATCCAGTGGCTGGATCCTGGGCTGAGGGATTTGCCCTCTGTGCAGTGCAGCAAGCTCTTGAGCCTGGTTTTAGCAGGAGCAGGCCAGTGATTCGGGTTCCTCACTGCACTGTCTGGCATGATTCAGTCTTGCCTCCTGAACACCTCTGTAGGACAAGCAAGATGCTGGGCTGCTGGCTGAGGAGTGTGAAGTTTCTGGACAATGAGGAGCTTCAGCCTGGCATGGAAATTCAAAGATCAAATTCTTTTTACGGATGGAGATTATCAATGGCTGCCTTGTGCAGGAGTGCTGCACAGGAGCAGATCCTGTTGTAGCCATGTCTGTTAACAATGAAGAAGGTGCTGGTGTCTGTAAGCACTTGGTTCTGACACCGGCCAGCCAGCTTTCTTGGATTTCTCCTCTGGAGCTTGGCAGCCGTCTGCTCTGGGGAGTAAAGTGGTCTCCTAAGAGTTTATTTGGTCTGACACATGACAAATTGTTTCTGCTGGCAGGGACTGGAGGTGCAGCCTGTAGCTGGCAGCTGGGGAAGCTGGGGTAGGCACTGCCTTCCTCCTCCTCCTCCTCTTAGGAAGGGTCAGCAGAGGGAGTGTTGTTTGAGCCCACCTCCCATTCCAGCTTCCTGTGCCATTTGCACAGATTATTCACGGTACTGATGTGCTGGGTGTTGCTGTGAAGGGCTGGAGGGGAGAGCCTGCATCCTGGAACTGGACCCAGTTGCTATTAAAGACACTTTCAGTGTCTTTTTAGGGCATCCTGTTAGCTCTGTAATGAGGAGTGGGTTATTACATTCCTCAGAAGAATAAAAAGTACACATCCCCTGTGAGGTACTGTAAATAGATTTTATCTGTTCTGTTACCTGCAGTGTCAAGGATAGGTTCCCCAAGCATTTTAATCTTGTTTTTCAGAGTTGTCTCAGTGTGAGGGATCACTTCTATTTGTGACTTTGGGAAGAATTACTATCATCGTTAATTTCTTCTCCTTCCTGCTGTCCATCTATTATTAATCCTTCTGAGAGAAAAAAAAAAAACACAACTCTCTAAATCTCCACCAAAACTGATTTCTTGATTAGAAAGCGAGTTATCTGTGCTAGAAATGTGTTTTTTGAGTGAGCATCTTGTAGCCCTGTGTGTACCTGGACCCATGAATGTGCTGGCTCCTCCAGTGCCCTCAGGAACCACTGCAGGCACACGGAGCAGCCCCCCAGATGCCTGGGCTGGCTCTGTGCTCTGTGCCCTACAATGAAGGAAGAAAGCCCCCCAGGCAGCACGTTTCTGGGCAGCAGAGGCACACCTGGAGCACTGGGGAGGCAGGAGGCTGAAGGTCAGGTCTGCTCAGCCACCCGAGTGGTGCTTTGCCTCCTGAAGTGCTTTGCCTGCAGTGCCTGGCTGCTGTTATGAAACAGAAATTAGAGAGGACAATGGGTTCATCAGCTGATCCTCTTTTGTCCTGCAACTAAAAGCCAGTTCAGAGATTTTTGTGGAAGTGCTGTTTGCTTTGGTCCTTTTTTTGCTCTTAAAGTACTGACTGAAAGAGCTGGAGACTGGAGGCCACTGTAATTATTATTTCTTCCTGAACAGCAGAATAATTTTGCCATTTAATGCATAAATGACAGGGTTGTTGCCTCAGGAAAAATACCTCTGACCCTGATGCTGCAAACCCTTCATCTCCTTGCCTGGTTCTGGGTGCACTGAGGTTTCTCACTCCTTGGCTTGGGGTCAGTGCCAAAACTTGTCTGCAGCCACTGGAAGCTACTGGAAACGTTTTTGTGTGGCTGAGGTCAGGCCGTGTGGCAGCTTTTCCTGACAGATGTTTGTCCTGAAGGTCGCTGCACATCTCTTCTCTCCAGGCAAGTCTTAAATTGGTGCAGATCAGCCCCTGTGCTCTGCTGTGGACTTGAGGGTGCTTGCTGGCCCCGAGGCTCTGCAGGGTGAGGGTGTCGTGTGTGCAAGAGCAGCTGCCAGGAATTCAGATAGATGCTTTTTTTTTTTTTTTTTAATAAATAATAAATGATAAATTGAGTTCTGTGATCTCTGAGGTGTGCTCTGCTGTTGTGTGCTCCCACCTGAGTGGAGCAGAAGGTTCCTCCATCCTGGAGACAGGGCTCTGAGGACTGATGGAGACGCATGCTGGCTGCAGCCCTGGGACTTGGGGGTCTTGTGGAGCCAGGTGTAGGGTGGCCCCGTCTGCCAGGATGATGAAAGCCTTGCTAAGACCTCAAACCACCCAAGGATAAAGCTGTACTCTTGCCCTCTGGAGAGCAGTGTTTTCTGTGAACTCTCAGGGATTCATTAGGCATATTTAACTGAGAGACTCAGTGATTAACATGAAACTCTGTGGTATGGTTTACACAAACAACAGGGTCAGAGCTGCTTGGTCGAGTAGAAGGGGTGATGCTGGCTTTATCCATGAATGACCCCAACATCCCACTCCTCTGGCCCTGTGCAGAGCCATGGCTGGTGCCAGTGAAGGTGCTGTCCCCAGGTACACCCGTGCCCTGCTGGTCCTTGTGCTGGCACCCAGCACCACGGGCAGGAAAGACCCATGCTAGGTGGTATCATGGCTGAGCTGCTGTTGGAGGGGCTGATGTTAGCTGGTGGCTGAGCAGCAAGTCTGTAGGGGTTATTAATATTTATTGTTGCTATTTGTTAGTGGTACTTATAAAAGTTTCATGATTGCACAGTAGATTCCAGGCTCTGTAAACACATTTCTAACCCTGGTTATCTTTCTCCTCCCTCCCCGTGCCAATACTCCTGTCCATGCCCTGGTCCTGGTGCTGTGGATCAGAACTGCCAGAGCTGCCTTTTATTCCTGTAAAGCTGAGAGCCTCTCACAGCGTGGGTGCTCTGTAGGCAGCCAAACACGGGAAGGTGTTCCTACAACTTTTCCCTTGTGTAGGAGTGTTTTTAGCACACCAGAGCAGAGTCCTGGTAGGAGTAAATTATGAGAAGCAAGCAAGAGAATAAACATGGATTTTTTGTTTTAATTTTTTTTTAAAGGAGTTTCATAGTTTTAGTCAATGGGTGTGTCTGTAAAGCAGCCCTGCATCAGGGTGTTTGCAAACAAGGGTGCTCACTGTCCTGTCTGTCCACCGTGCATGCTTTGTGCCCAGGTTTTAGGTTCCTGCTCTGCATAAGGTTTTAGGTTCGTTATTATTATTTTACTCTGTTTTTATTATTAATTCTTATTCAGATCCAGCTCTTTGGTCAAGCATATTCTGGTGTCTTCCAGAATCTCTGTAGTTTTAGTATTGGCTTTAATGAGGAGGAAATTTTACTCCTGGCTCCTTTTGGAAGTGTTGCTGCTCCAGATCTCTCTGTGGCAGGAGTGAGCTCAAACATACAGAAGAGCAGGAGGTCCCTGTGAAGCAGGTGCGTGGTTGTGTGTCCACCCAAACATGAGTATTTCCAGGCTGGCTTTTTTTCAGCTTGGTTTGTGAGAGCCTTTGTGTCTGTGCCTCTGGGAAGAGGACAGCCTGGTCATGTCTGCAGGTTGGTCCTGCTCAGTTGTTTGGGAGCAGAGGGTTCTGCAGACCTGACTGTAATGAGTGGAGAAGGGCAGGGTGTCCTGTGGCCTCCTAGTAACCCTGCCTTTGCCCACCTGCTGTTTCTTCTTACTCACAGCCTTAATTTTGGATTAAAATCTTCTCTTTCTCCTACTGGTGTAGCATCTGAGGAGGTGGAGGGGCTGGTGGCCATGGGACTTTCCCAAGGCCTCTGATTGACACTGCTCTGCACTTCAATAGCAAGTCAGCAAAAGACAAGTGCTTGTTACAGCCCTGGGGACCCTATTGCTCAGAAGAGGAAATTTTCAGGTCAGGTCAGCTAAATTTCCTTCTCATTCTCTGTTGTGTTGCATCTTAGCACATCATACTGGCCTTGGCCACACGTGCCCAGTGGCATTACAATGACATTGTGTTTGAACAGGGATTTTGACACTGATTGTGGTGTGTCCTGAGCACACCTCTTCAATCAGCCATCCCAATTTACACATCTGTCTTCAAAAGAGTTCCCTGAACTGCTATTGCCTGGCAAACTTTGGCTTCAGCCTAAGAGACTGTAAGTGCTTGGAGGTCTTTGTGTCACCAGTTCAGCTGAAGGGTGCTTGGGCTGTGTTCCTCCCTGTCTTTCCCTGGGGATTGGTCTCCAGAGCTGCCCTGGTGCTTGGCAAGGGGACCTCTGTGAGTTGTTTGTGCTGTTGGTGCTTCCATTACCTCTGGCCTTCTCGACAGATACCATGCAGACTGTTTTGCCAGGTTGATAATTCCCAGGCTGCTCCCTGGATGAGGACAAGGATTAGTTTATTGTAACACCAGAGCCCAGAGAGGGGCCTGAGGAACCCTCCAGGATGTCTGTGCTCAGTCCTAGAGCAGTGGACCAGAATTCAGATGAGGCCTCTGATGGGTTTATTGGAGTGGTACAGGGTATGCAGCGTGGGCTTTGGAGGTAGGACATGAAAGGGTGGTGTGTTCCCAGCAGCAGAAGGCATTAATGAAATATGTTCCTCTTACTGACTTGCTTTGAACTGTCACCTATGGCTGTGGCAACCACATTCATGGGGCTGTGCAGCACTTACTGATGCACAGCCCGGAAAATGAGGAGAAATGTCCTTGCTAGTAGAGAACACAATGGCAAAGCTGTTGTTTGGGTGGCTGCTGGTGTAGGATGGGGTTTTCTGGAGCTGTGGAGCAGAACCTCCCTGTGCTGTGAAGCCAAGAACAGCATTTGGAGGCCTCTTGGAGTGTGACCCTTTGCTCTTTTTCTCTAGTAGCTGGTTTGCTTTGACATAAAAGGACTAGTAGGGAAAAAACCCCAACAGCCACTCCGCACAAGTGGAGTCTGTGCTCTTCCTGTAGCTGTTCTAGAGCTGACAGGCTGCAGCTGCACCTGGATGCTGCTGCTGGATCCAAAATAATGTCCTGAAGTCAGAGCAAATGCTCCCCATACAGGTGAGATCATGGCTGCCACCTACTCTGTTCTGCAAGCTGTAAGGGTTGTTTCTAAAAATGCATTTTATCCTCAGAACATTTGGTTTGGAAATCCTTTCACACCCTCTGTGTACGTCGGTCTTGTAACGAGATGTCAGCCTGAGCAGGTTTCTCTCCAGGAGCTTCAAACCCCCATGTTTCACGTATTAGCTCCTTCTGCCTACCTGGGACCTAAGCAAACTGCTAATTGTTGTGCAGATGTCATCTCCCAGGCAGGCATGAGGTTGTAGGCTTTAAAGAGGCTGTACTGTCATTTGCTTCCAGCCTTCTCAGTACACGTGAGCTCTATTTTTATGGGAGTGTGCCTTTTCTTTCAGCCACTGCTTTGTTGAATTTCTTTTTCTTCTTTTCTCTTTTTATTTCCAGGCTTGCAGGTAAAGTTTTGGGGATACATCTATTTTTCATTATTCCAGTTTTTCCACTTTTTTCTTTTAGTTATATATAAAGTAACTAAAAACCAACCCCAAAACTGTTTCCCAAGTAAAAAAACAGCAGTTTATTCTGAGGAGAGATGAGGGGAGGTCTGTATGTGTTGTCACTCTCAGGTTGAGGTTCTCCCTGTGGCATTGGCCAGGAGGGGACATTGGTCTGATGGGGTTTGAGTCCCTGAGCTCTGCTCTGGATTTCCCAGCTCAGGAGCCTGGGTGTTAGAGGCAGCCTGGTTGCACTTGGCAGTGCCACAAGAGAGAGGTGGAGGCTTTGGCCACAGGGTGTTTTTGCTTGTCTTCTGGAAACAAAGAGCTTTCTTCTGCTTTGGTTGTTCTTTGATAAAGCCTTGTGGGTGGTTCTTTGACCCTTTAGAAAAGAGAAGAATGTCTAAGGAGGGTATCAAGCTCCAGGTCAGAAACACAAGGTAATATTTTCACGAACGATGTGATTTAAGCAGTGGAACTGACACAAGTTGCTGACCAGCTGTGTCAGAAGTCCAGATCTGCTCCAAAAGCAATTAAAGGCAAAACCAACAATTCAGTTAGTGTGGATTTGAGTTCAAGAAGACCCTGGGTCAGGCATTTCTGGGAGATGAAGAAGTGCCTGAGATGTGTTACTATTTGTGCTCCCTGCTCTGCTGCTTTTTCCTAAATGTCCACCACTGACCAGCATAATGCAGTGATTTTGTTGCTTTTTTTTTTTTTTTTTTTTTTTTTTTTTTTTTTTTTTGACTAAAGCAAAAAAAAAAAACCAGGAAGAGAAAGAAGTAATGGAGTAGGGAGACAAGACAGCAGTAAAGGGATCGAAGGAGAGGACTTCATTCCCTCTGTGTCCCCCAGTATTTTGGGGGAGAGGTCCTTCGGTGGCAGGAGCTGGTGTTGGTTGTGCCTTTGAGCATGTTTTCTGCTTTGTGGAATAGAAGATGGGTGCTTCAGGGAAGTAAAAAAATGTGCCATGTGATGTTACTTACATCCTGATGGACACCAGGGACACAAAGATATTTAGGACTGCATGTATGGGAGGACATGCTTTAAAACCTGGATAGGAGTAGGAGCAGACTTGATGGAGGGATGAGTAATGAAGGAGTGTTTGAACGGAACTAATCAGTCCCATCTTCTTTCAAAAGACCTCATTTAGTTTAATTTAGCAGTATGTAAATTTAGAGCCAATCAAAGGCAATACTTCTGCAGGCTGTGTGCTGGCAGGCTGCTCCATTCCCTACCCCAGCCTGAGCAGCAGTGAGCTGAAGGCTGGAGGTGGTTTGAAGCCTCGTGCTGTGAGGCAGTGGGGGCACCTGTGTGCCTAGTTACACACGTAGTAAAGGAGGACACCACCTCCCTTCCAGGGGGACTGGCAGCCCCAGGAGCAGGACCCTTTTTATTTCTCCCCTCTCTGCAGTCAGGCAGGGTGGCTTCATGGTGACAAATGTAGGCAGAGCTGGCTCTGGGGTTCACAGTTCAGGTGGGCTCTTGAGCTGTAGGAGTCACCAAGTTAAGCTTGATGACCTCTGCAAAATGTTGTTTTCCTCAAAAAGAGACCCCAAATAGATTTAGATAGCCCCCTAGTCCCTTGATGGCTGATACTTTTGTTTAATTTGAATTAACACAGCTACTCTGGGCATAAAAAGCCTTTGTGGGGTTGCACTGACTTTTATTTTTCTGTGTTGTCATCTGTGGCACCAACACAGTGATTATAAAGAAGACTTGCAGGTCTCTTTGTGTTTTCCAGGAGAGATATGAGCCCCTGCAGGGTCAGTATAAGCTGCTTTGGCATTGTCACTAGCTCCACTAGCAGTAAAATTGACACCCCTTGCAGTCCCAGGGAGACCCACCTGCTAACACCTGGAGGTGTTGTGTTTCCTGCTGTGCTGCATCCCTGAACCCAGGCTGCATTGCAGCTTGTAGTGTAAAGAATGCTGAAACCTGTCAAACCATGGACTGAAACACAGCTGGTTTTGTTTCTCTCTGCATTTCAGGCAGGTGGCAATGTCTCACTGGGCCCGGCTCCTCTCCGCTGCTGCCAAAGTCAACCTGCTGGTCCTGGTACTTCCTCTGCTGCTTTCCTGGTCAAGCCTAAGTGACAGAGTTCCCGTAAGTGTTGGCTGAGCCCACTGAGAGCTCTGCTTGCAAAGAGGTGTCCAGCCACCAGAGTCTCTGCTGGGGCCACAGCCGTACCTGAGCCCTGGGTAGGAGCAGCTGGGGTGTTGCAGCAGTGGGTGAATCGCCTCTGCTCAACTCTGAGTCTTCAAGAACTGCATTTCAGAAGGGCTTCTTTCTCAAGACTGCTTGCCTCCTCCCAGGAAATCCTCAATATGCTCAGTCCAGAGGGTTTGCAGCAGGAAGGGTGCCACCCGGGCAGCACTTTTGTGCTAGCTGTCAGTTTTTCTATTTGGAGTTGTCACATGTTGCCCTCATGGCACGGGGCAAAGCTAATTACGTGGTGTCATTGAGAGAAGAGTGGAAGAGGTGGCCTCAGTTAGGTTTCTGACTGTGCTTCTGAGTCAGTGCAAGTGAGTCAGGCTTGGAAGAGCATCCTTTCAGGTCCCTGCATCCCACGTCCATGGATTCTGCCCCTTGCAGTGTTGTTCTGAAGCGAGGTGGGGGGATGCTGCCTGTCCCTTTGCACTTGTACAGCTCTGCAGAATCCCCCCTGGTTTGGATTCTGCTGCTGAGCCCCAGCCACCAGGCCCTGGTGGGGAGGGATGTTTTTTAGTTCAGTTGATACTGTGGCTTAGAACAGTGGGTCAGCAGGAACCCTGGTGTAGGGGGTGAGTGGCCCCTCACTCCTGCCTGTGCATTGCAGTTTGCTGGTCTGTCAGTTGTGTGATGCAGCTGCTCGGGGGCTCTGCTGTTCCCTGGAGCAAATAGGAGGGATAGATTACAGAATAAGGACTGTAGAGCACTGCTTCCGACCCACCTGGAGCCATATCACAATGAGATAATTTATCTTTATTTCAGGGAGGGAGGGTAGGAAGCTGGAGACAGTGAGAGCACAGTCATCCCAGCTGGAGAGCAAGCTCTGGGACAGCCACCCAGGGCCAGGTGCCTGAGCTGGCAGGCAGCCTGATGCTGAGGTGCAGACAGGATGAGTGCCATGGGTGGTTAAACTCTCCCATCACTGCTCTGCACTCCCCCTGTGATGGCTCCGTGGTGGCCACCTCCCTCCTTTATTGCAAACAGACTGCATGTTGTCTCAGACCCTCCCTGCTGGGGGCTGTTCAGATTATTGTGGTTGGTTTCAGATTGATACAGCGAGGAGGCTTTGCTGTCTGAAAGGAAATTTCTGTGCTTTAGAAAACATCTTTCTACTATTTTACTTATGAAAACCACCCCCCAAAATTCTTCTACTTAATTTCTGCATAAATGAAGAATTGCCTGTGTGGTGTTGCCCATTTTTTTGCCAGAAATACTAATGAAAATGGGGTATTGCAAAGCAGTTGTGGGCCAAGCAGTGGAATTTAAATGAACTGAGTCACATCTTTTTATCCTTACTGAACATTTGGATCACGGCATGGGCAGAGCCAGTAAACAACCAGCCATCTCCAGTATGTGTTTGAACAGATACAACAGTCAGAGACTTGTTGGTAAATCTATGGGGCCTGTATCATTAAGTCCCTCTAGGATAATAATATACTAGTGTAAATAAGCTAAATAATAACTGCTCTGACTCATTTATTTTAGTCCTGTTGCATCTGGGCTCAGGAAACATTAACAGCCATTTTTATCAGGAGAAATTTTATCAGTATCCTTTTATGCTTATGATTGTTACTGAGTTTTAACCATTTGGCATAATTTCATCAGTCCCAAACCTCTGATACACTTAGCAAAGGCAGGAGTTTAAGTTCTGTTTTCTAGTGTATTTCTGAAATTTCCATCCCTTTTGACAGAGACAATAAAACCATTCTATAGCTTTGTCAACCATCTTCATGTGTTACCACTGTCATTGCCAATGGTATCTGTTTCACTCTGGCTGACATTTCTCTTCCTCAGAAACACTCTCCTAGGCTGGATAATGGATATTTATATGCAAAGCACTCCAATTCTGCCAGAAAATATTGCACACATTTTTTCCAAGAAGTGGAAGAAGTGAAGGCAGAACATAGCCTCTAATTTCCAGTTAACCTCTTAATTGACTTCTTTTTTTTTTCCCCGGGAAAACATTCCAAGGATTTATATCAAAACACTTCCTGGTGTGAGCTGTAACTCTTGCTCTAATTGCCAACAATTAGGAATAATCTTTCCCTATAGGCTGGTTATTTGAAATTATTCAGTCTTTGGTGATCCCAGAAGCTGGTAACACTCCCTGCAACAGAAACTGAGTTGTCTGGATGATTAGCCTGGACCAGAAAAGCAGAATAGCACAGCCCTGCTTCCCCAGCAGTTAGCAGCTTGGTGTGAAATAGCACCAGGTTGTTACTAAGCACTCCCAATAATTTTCTCCTTTGCAGTATTACATGTCTCCCACCAGCTCCCTAGGGAGATTTTCCAGTGAAGAGTGAGGTTTCCCTCACAGCAAGGAGGGTTTTTTCCCTGCCTTTCATCCTTTTTTTTTTTTTTTTTGTACTAGCTCACCTACCACACCTCTGTCACTTTGCACCATAGGTGGTAATTAAATCTCTGCCTCGTTGTTTTAAAAGACTTTGGAGGGCACCAGGAACAGGTGGAGAAAAAGATGCTCCTGTTTTTTACTGTGTAGACAATTTGGTGTGTTTTCCCTTTGTTCTATTTTGGAAGGAACTGAGCTATTTTAGCTGAAATCTTCTCCAAGCCTGAAATAAGTACATTTAAAAACAAAACAAAACAAAACCAACAAGACCCAAACCAAACAATGCTTGAGGCATTCCACTCGTGTGGAAAAATTCAGCTGGAAAAGTGAAAAGTTTGACATATTTTTAAGCAAGGGGAAGCAGGGTTTTGCAACGTTACACAACCCTAATAACAGTCAGGGCTCCTGGCTCTGGGTGTAATACAGGTGAGGCTCTGCTAAAGCTTGTTTTAAACCTGCAGCCTGCACTGGAATGGGAAATAAGCTGCGTTGCTTTGTTCAGCACAAATGTCATGCTAGTTATGCATGTTTAACCTTTAATGTACTTTAAATCTAAATTTAACCATGTGGAAAGAATCTTCGGATGTCACCAAAAAAAAAAAAAAAAAAAATCTGCTGGCAAGGGAAAAAATTTTGTATTCTCAGCCAGCACTAAATTATCCAGATGCAACTGCTAATGAGCTGAATCTTTTCTATCCAAAAGGAGTTTGCCCTTACAAAAATAGAAGAGAGCGACATAAAAGATGACAGTGGGACAGAGCCAAGAGGAGAGGATGATGCTGATCCTGAAGACCTGGAAGTGTTTTACCCCACACACCAGTGGCAAGCCATCCGTGCAGGTAATGCTGATGACTCCTTAGTCGTGTGCCTTTGAGACCCCACCTGAGAGCACTGGCAGAAGCCTTGCAGGGACTCAAAGCACTGGCTGTGTTCCCGTGACAATGTTATTTGCTGGTGTTGAAAGAGGTCCAGCCCCAGTGACCCAGCAGAGGGGCAGGGAGGGGACCATCACTGAGCCAGCTGGCAGTGGGAGGGGATTGCTGAAGTGTTGGGGTTCCCTGAGCAGATGGGGTGGGCTGCCCATCGTGTTGCAGGTGGTGATGTCTCTCTCAGCAGCCCAGAAGCTCTGTCTCTGTTTGCACACTTGTCAAAGGACAGGTTTTGTAAGATCTGTTGGCACATGGTGTCCCAGCTCTGCTCTGGTGTGGTTCTGCTGGGTGGCAGTCTAGTTAAAGTTCATCAGTGGAACACTGTACAGCTTTTTAACAGTGGGGTTTCTGGGCCTTGGCTGTTTGAAATCCAGGTTTTATTCCTACTCCTCTATCCGACAAAAGAACCAAAACCCAACAAAACCCTCTTCCTTTTTATTGAGTTGGTATCATGTTTTAGATATGTCTGGGACACGTATGGTGAGAAAACACCAACTGGGTAGGCAAAAACCCCTGCTCTGGAAAGGCTCCAGAGGGGATAAGCCTGTTTAGACACACGCAGATGCATGTATGCACACATTTCAGCAATTAGGATGATCAGTAGGCCTGTCTCTGGGGTCTTGGGCAAGGTAATTAATCCACTTGTGTGCTTTGGTGTCCTCATGTATATGCAGGTGTAATACCTTCCCACCTCAGAAGGGTGAACTAAGTAGGAATTAATTTTTATAAAGTGTTCTGAATTTAAAAGAGCTTTATCCTGTGCTCAGTGTTATCACCAAATGAATAAATATGGGATCCATTTGTCTTGAAATTTCTGCCAGTTATAGCAAATGTAAATCTTTGTATAACATAAATGTCTAGCAAAACCCCCTAAATTTCACAAAGCTGCAGCATATACTTATCTTCCATTTTTGTACCATTATGTATGGAAGGCATGTGGTATCCCTGCTTAGTATTCAGACTGGCAGATCCCCACCACCCCTGCTGAAGCAGAATATGTGAATATATATATATTATTTCAGTCATTATATAAACATCATTGCCAGTTTTGCTCAGAAGCACTTTCCCCATTGCTTGGGTGTCTTTTGTTCCACTTGATTTTTGCAGCAATTCCAGCAAAGGGCTTGTGGAAGTGGGGAGCTTGTCAGCATTCACAGTGGAGAAGAATTTCAATTACTCTTGTAAAAGGCTGAAATGGTGCCCTGCCTCATTGGCTGGTCACTACAGATCTTCATTTCAGCTGTGCGTGCAGATTTGGGTCGAAACATGTCAAAAAGAGGACTTTTCCTTGGTCTCTCCCTGCCAGCCTTGGTTTTTGTCTCTGGTGGGTTTTTCTGAGGCCAGATCTTGGGTGGGGGCTGTGACTCATGAGCCAACCTGAACCTCAGCACAGTGCTCCCAAGTTTGATTTCTGCTGCCTGCCCTCCTGACATGTCCCTGTGCCACCTTCCTCTTGCCATCCCTGCAGCAAACAGGGACAGTCTCTCCTGGGGAAGCAAATGTTGTCATTTAAAGCCTGGATCTTCAGTTTCAAACAGTGGTCAGAGCTCCAGCTTTTTGTGCCTCCTTCTCCTCCCGCAGTTGCTCATCTTTTAAACATGGATTTCCAGTTTGACTCTGCTGGTTTTCTAACTCCCTGTTGCTGATTACCTCAAACCTCAGCAGAGTCCTCAACCTTGAACCAAATCCCTCCACCAAAGATGATGCTTTCAGTACCCACAGCCTGTTTTGGGTGGTTGTGGGAGCTGGGTTTTGGTCGAGTGCTTTTTTGCACTTGGAGTGAGCTTCCAGCTGCTGGAGGTGGTTGGATGGAAACAGAGAGAGACAATTACCCTAAGAGCTCCATCACCTGTAATCTTGGAAGCCCAGAGCTCAGTTGTTTCTTCTGCCCACCAGTCTGGAAGCTGACAGGCTGTGGAAAGGTTAGTGAGGCTTCCCCAGGTCCTTTGACACTTTGTTAGGCATTGCTGCTTTCTCTCTTGGCACTACATAATGCAGCAGGGGTGGCTGGGTTAGACCAGGGTATGTGCACCTTGGGAAATCACCCAACACCTCCACTGTTTTGTTTTTTTGGTTTTTTTTTTTTTTTTGGTGTTGTCTGAGGAAACAGTGAAGAAATCTGAACTTTGTGTTGTTTTTTTTTTTAAATTCTCTGTTGGTGGTTGGAGTCCATAGGAACTTGCAGGCTCCTTGGGGCTTCTTGAGTAGGATTGCCAGGCCCTCTGAAGGTTCAGACCCGTGCTCAGAACCCTTCTCATGGTCAGGCACCTTGACAGAAGCAGAATCTTTTGCAGTTGTACTTCCTCCAAGGTCTCTTTTCTGAGTGCTTTTTTTTGCCAGGGGGTAGAGCTGACAGTGCCCTTGGGAGCTGGAAGCTTTCAGGAGAAACACAGTAGAGGTGATTTTTTGTTGCAGCTTACATTTAGTCTCTTCCAAGTGCAGGAGGTGAGGCTGTCAGCACACAGAAACAACCTGCTGGCTTTTGAGGTGATCTTGCCTGATGGTTACAGCAACCAGAGGCTGATCCTTAGTCACTGGGATGCTGGAGATCAGTGGAAGGATTGGATGGTGTTGGCAGTTGTCTTTGGCAGGTTTTTTTTTAGGGGGTTGGATATAAAAGCATTTCTATCGCCTTTCCAGGTGACCTCAAGTATGCCCCACGACATCCTGGACCACATGGATGCTTAATTTCCTGGGAACTATCTACTTCTGTTATTTGGGCACCTTTTTTCCTTCTGTTCCATTCATCAGTCCCAAATGACAACTGCAAGTGGGATTGCTCTGACCATTTAAACACATGAGTGAGCAGCAGATTTTCCTCCTGGCTCTTGGGTCAGAAGTGGCTCCTCTGAGAAGGCATTGCTGTGAAGATTAAGAAGAAGGATGTAAGAGGCGAGGGTTTAATTGGGAAAGAAAAAGAGGGTTAATTATCTTGTTAGCAGGGCCTGGCAGTGCAGGGAGCTGGGGCTGTGCAGTGTCTCTGCAGGCTGGCTCTGCCCACCTCTGTGTCACCAGCACTTCCCTGCTCCCTGGCACAGCAGACACTGACAGTTTGAGGTTGGGAATTAATGTGTCCAGTTTATAAGTCCAGGTGGACCAAGCTAGGGCCTCATTTCCCTGAAATACCAAAATATTCCCAGTCTGCTCTGTGTGCTTTCCAGTTGAGAGGAGGCAGTGCTGGGGCACAGCAAGGCTTCCCTGGTCCCCAGCAGCTCCCTGCAGGCTGGAGAAACGGAGGAAGCTCCTGCATTGGCAGCTGAAACGTTGGAGCACTGGAGCTCTCTCAGGTTTGGATAGCATGTCTGGGTATCTGGCTGGGCACAGCACATGTTTCAGGAGCTCTCCTGGCTTGTACCTTTAGCTGTGGTTAAACTTTTGGCTTGCAGAGCTCTGTGCTGATACCTGCAGTTCCTCTACAGCATTTGTACTGTTTGGAGTCATTTTCCTAAGTGCCTAATTATATTGCAGTTAAAAAATAAGAAGCCATGACTGCTGCTGTTGATCAAGCTGCCAGAGTGAAGCTGATGTGAGCATGCTGTTGTTGCTGCTTGGGCAAAGATGAAACCATCTTGTGTTCAGCAGGGAGCTGATAACACATTGCTCAGCATTTAAATATCCATGGCTGCAGCTTCTAAGGTCCTCGGGCTGCTTTCTCTGTTGGTAACTCCTTGGTGTTCTGATTTATCTCAGGTCTTCCCCTGTCTCATTTGCTGCACAGATGAGGTTTTGCACCTATGGAAACACAGTTCTGAAGGAAAGCCCAAAAAACTGAAAATTCAAAAGCCAAAACCCCAGAGTTCATGGTGGGGAGGTCATTCCAGAAGCTGCCTTGAAGGTCTTGCTGTGGTGTTGCTGGAAGGAGCAGGACTTGAGATCAGGAATAACTTGGTTCAGTTTCTTTGCCGATCTCTGTCTTTCAAGAGGTTTCAGTGGCTGAGTGAGCCAGCACTGCTTGAGGCCATGAAGAGGTTTTTAGAGCTAGGAGGAGAAGATAGTGGCAGGGAGGGATCCTTTGGCTCAGGAGTGATGTCCCACAGCCCATGTGGATACTGTGGTGGCTTTCAAGGGTTTTTTAAATGCTGTCAATGGATATCTTGCTCCTGCCATTCACCAGGATCCCCTGTGTTGCACTGGTTCCTGTTAATTGCTTGCTGAATTAATGACTCTGTCCAGATTCTTGCCTTCTGGGTGACCTAGACCTCACTCAAACAGTTGTGTGCAGGTCTCTGCAATATTTATTTCTGCACGAGCTAGAGAGGGCTGTGAAGTGTAGTGTTAAACCACCAGGGTATGCTCGTTTTTCCAGAGCCTGACGTGTGTAATCCAGGAGATAGGAGCCTCGTCGGATCAGCACAGATTTGCATCAGGAGGGGAAAGCAAATGGGGTTTTAAAATGCTTCTTTTCCTTTTTATTTATTTATTTAAATTTATTTTTGATAGAATAACTTGTTAGTGATTTGCAGAGGGGAAAAAAAAATCTCAGCTGTGGCCTTCCTGTAATCCTTTCTGGCCAGCAACAGGGAGAGCTGCAGGGTGAGTACAGCAGGGAGCAAAGCCCAGGCAGTCCTGAGAGCAGTTTGCAAGTGCTTGGAAGCAGAGTTATGGGCACTGCATCTCCCTCTGCTTGTTTCCATCTAACCTCTCACATAGGAGGCTTTTGAGATCTTAAATGCATCTCGTGCCTGTCCTTCTCTTCACTGCCTTGTGCCCTCCTCTCTCAGCTCCCCAGTCCTCAGGGGTTTTCCTTGTTGCCTCACCTGTGTATCCCAGGATCTCTGGTCTCCTGGTGCTGGTTTGTGCTTCATTCCTCCTTACACTGACAAAGTGCCAGGGCTGAAGCTTCCCGTGCTGCTTCTCTCTCTGGTGTGGGGCACTGGAGGGCAGACAGATGCGAGAGGGATAACTGTGTCCCTGGCTGTTGTTGGTGAGAGGACAGGACTGGGAGAGGTTGGAGGGATGCTGGGCAGTGCTACAGGCAGGAGGTATCATCCTGGGAGTGAGTCAGGGGTTGTAGGGTGAGAGCTTTGGGCTGTGGAGATCCTGTCTGTGTGAGCATCCTCCCCTCTGGCTCAGCTGTGCAGATGAGGGCAGTGCTGTTACCTGTCTTCAGCTTTGCTCTGCATTATCTTGGGATTTCTTTACCAGCAGGTTCCCTGAGCTGGGCAGGAAGCAGGTGCCCACCAGGGATACCCCCCTGGTCCTTGTCAGACCATCTCTTCTGTGCAGACAGGGCAGCAGGAAGCAGGACAGCTCTCCCCAGTGCCAGGACCTGCTGCTAGCATCCCAAGGAGATGCTGCTGCAGGTGATGCTGGCAATATTGGACCATGTAGTCCAAATTCCTGAAACAGTCAGGAATGTGAGTGGGCTGGGCCCTTGGGCACTGAGCTGACCTTTTCCAGGAGAGGACTGAGCTGCAGAGCCTTTGCCATTCTCACTAATAAATGGGAAACCACAGCAAATAACAAATTTATAGGCTGGTAAGTGAACATGCATATGAAGAAAGATTCCCATATGATAGAAAAACACTCTCCTTCTCTAAATTGACAAGTGTAGTAATGCAGTTCAGATTATACATTTTGTAGCATGTTGTAAATGCAGTGTATGTGTATTTAAATTTTAATAATGTGAGGCTCCAGAACTTGATAGCTCCTGTTGCTAAATTATACCTGGAAACTGGGCAGAAACGGGCTGTTGTATGTTAGTACATGGACCTGGCAGGTTTTAATTAAGCAGAATCACAGAGCTTGGGGGCTGCAGCACCTCTCGGGAAGGTGCAGGTCAGTGGGATGTGTTCAGCTCAGCCAGGCAGCAGTCTGGCTCACACAGGGTTGTTCCTGTGTTTCCTCTCTGCTTCTCCATGACCTTGGAGGTTTTGCACTCGTGGCTTTACCAGCATGTTTGTGGTGTCGAGTTCACTGTTTGTGAAATGAAACTGGGAGCCAGTTTTGTTTTTTTTTTTTCCCCACCCCTAAACCCAGGTAAAGCTTGGGTTATCTTCTGGCCCTTCAGGAGTTACCAGTCTCCTGGCAGCAGCACTGCTGGTGAGGAAAAACCCCGCTAGATTTAGTGCTTGGATTGCTAGGGTTTGGGAGCAGAGTGGAGCTGAGATGGGGTTCTGGTGTGTCAGGATGAAAAGTGGCTGTGGTGTGACTGGTTTCATTACCCAAGCTGGTCATAAAAGTCTTCTGCAGTGATGCACATTCTGCCAAAACCTAATTATGCTTCTGAGCAGCCGAGATAAAAGTTTGCAGCTTCTCTAATGCAGAGCTGGGGGTTTGGGTGTTGGGTGTCACCATAAGAAGGGTGACACGAGTCTCCTGCTACCTGTGTGTCTGACCCTGTGCCCCAGGGTGTGTTCTGTCACTTGTAAAGCAGGGGCTGGAGGTGCTTGAGACTCAAGTGGCTTTTTTGGGTTTTATGCAAGAGGGGGGAGGGAGTTAGGCTCAATTTTCCAAAATCTTTTCAAACTTGGCTTCACTGGTGCTCTGTCTGGTGGTGTTCAATGTAAGTATGCATTAGCCAGGAGAATGAGCTTATCAGCTGTATCACAGCAGAGTAAGCACTGGGAATCATCCACATGGTTAAATTTACATAGTTGGGAGGGGAGGAAGTGCTTTGAAAGAGAGGGGACTCTTTCCCAGATAAGACATCTCTCATTCCTCTCTTTTATCTTCTTTCTGTCAAGCCCAGGGCTGCTGTGAGCAGCAGAGCTGCTGAGAGGTGCTTAAATGTGTGCTGCTGGGTGATGAGGAATGTCTTGCTCTGGTTTTTATGTGCACACGTGCTATATTTTCTGCAATAACGTTAATAACGTTGGTGTGACTGTTTAGAAGGATGAACCACATTTAAAAAGAGGTATCTAATAACAGATCTATTTTTATCTCTGTCTTTATCTAGCAGTCTATGCATTTATTTTAAGCTTGTAATGGGGCTTTGGAAGAAAAATGTTTTCCCTCTTGGAAAGCATTTTGAGAGTGCATCCAGCCCTGGTTATCTTGAATTTCCAATCTAAGTATCTTCTTTCCAGAGCAACCAAGCTGTACCAGGACCTTGGCTCCAGCATTTTTGGCAGCTGTTATGGAAAGGTGTTTTCCAATAAGTGTGACTCTAGGTTCCAGAGTCTCTTAGAGAAGGTTTGGCCAAATATAACCAGGTACAATATAAACCCTTATGCTTCAAATGCACCGTCTCGATTTGTGGGACAAACCTTCCAAGCATTTCACCCTCTGCTTGCTTAGCCATGGGTCAGACCTCCATCCCCATGAAACCCTAAAGGTTGTTGCTGTGGCCAGGAAAGCCTTGAGTTCCCCCCAAAACACCCCCAGTGGATGCTGGGGAAGAGGCAGAATCATCCAGCACCCTCTGCAGCCCTGCAATGGAGAGGCTGCTGCACCCCCAGGCTCTGAACTGGGGGGGAAGCCATCTGAGCTCAGTGCCTCCTGATCACCTTCTGATGTGGTCTTTCTCTTTTTTGATAACCTGAGTCTCCCAGAGCAGTTATTTTCACTGTTTGGGCATTGTTTTCCCAGCCTGAGGGCAGAGCAGTGCTGCTTCTGAGGCATGGAGCTTTGGGATGTGTTTGCCCACATGATTATGGAGAGGTTGGCAGATAGCTCTGGAGGTCAGGCCTTCTTGCAGAGTGGATGCTTTTCTACGCTTGCAATTTTATTATCTAATTTCCTAAATTAACCCCTGACCTATGGATGTAATCCAGACAATGTTTTCAGACCACTCCCCTCTATTTTACCTTGTTTGGTAACTGAGGTTGGCTGGGATGGGGACAATGTGGTCTGCCTTGTCCCTGAGGGGGATGTAACATCTTTCCATCCATCCCTTTAGCATTCCCGGCTCTGCAGCCAGGCTGCCTGCCTTCATGGAATGTTTCTGGGAGCAGAAGTGTTGGTTACCCCCTGCAGAACAGCAGTGCAGAACAGAAGGACCATTTCTGAACCCTTTTCCCAAGGCAGGAGCGTGGGCATGTGCTCCCAGAGCCTGTGTGCTTTGTGCCTGGTGTGGATCTGATAGCTGTGACAACACATCTGGCTCTGGGAACTAAACCCTTTGCTTTGGAGTTCAGTCTGCATCATGCACATCACTGAAACAGTTTCCCAGTGTTACTTTTTTATAATTAGGAAGAAAGTCTTTTCCCCACAGTCTTGCTCTGCCTGTTCCTTCCTGCAGTCTTAGCTAAGACCCCACTTACTAAAATTCCTACAAAACTGATTTTGGGTGGATGTGCTTAAAGTCAGAGATGTGTTTTTTCAGGCAGCACTCAGTCAAATGGCTCCTTTGAGGAATATTTCATCCTGGCCCTTCACAGTTCATGCCTGCAAATTAATGCTCTTACTCCGATGGGGCTGAACCTTTTTTTTTTTCCTTTTAAATGGTTTCCGTGTATTTATTCATGGGGTCACAATAGCAACAGATCTTCTTTTTCCACAAACACTTTTCAGAGCTCTTTGCTCCTCTGTTCTGGCTAAAAACCACCTTGCTTTGCTGAGGAAAACTAAATATCCATCATGCTGTCATGATTTAGTGAGACGTTTTCTCTGCTCTCTACCCTCCATTCATTTTGGAATCTGCAATCAATTTGGGACGTAAATTAAAAAGCTGTTGTTTCTTGAGGTCTAGAAGGCTGTTTTGCATTTGGTCTTGCTTGAACACACACTGAAGCAAATGTCTCCACTTGACTGAAACAGCTCCTTTAGCATCTTGAGGAAGCTTCTGAGTCAAAAAATAAATCTCTCTCTCTTTGTCTGGCTCTTCTTTAAGCTTGGGAAAGGTAATCTCTGGTCTCTCTTGCTGTTTTGTGGAACCAGTTCCCATTTATTTCTTACAACACTATGTTCAAGTTCAATTTTTTTATTGATTATTCACATTGGTGTTGGAAATTCTAATAAAGGATAACATTTTGGGTTCCAAAAGACCTTTCTTTAGTCCATGGATTCTTTTTCCTCTCTTCTCATTTTCTGCCTTCTCCTTGAGACTGCAGGAAGTTTGGGTCATTCCCTTGCAACGGGATGTTATCTGAATACTGAATTAATGGATGCAGTCTGTCACTTGGTATTTCTTCGTTTCTCCTGCTGGAGATCTTCCAGGTCTGCAAAGACCTTGCAAGGAGCAATGGCACTAACAGGAATGTGCCTATGATCCTGCAAAGTTAAAAACAAACCACAATGCTGCACGTCTCTCCCATCACTGCAGAGTGTGAATAAATACATCAGTTTCCATTTTAACCCCAGACCAGTTTTTATTTTTAGGGCTTGAGGCTCAGCCCAAGCACAGCCTTTCTCCTTTCTGTTTCTGTCTGGTGGTGGTGCTGAAAGCAACTTCAGGTTAGCACCCAGTTAACTGCAGGTTAGCACCCAGGCTGTATTTTAAAGATGCATTTACATTTTGATCTCATCTGCTGCTTTGGTTATCTGAAACAAAGCCCACCTGTTATTCATTAATAATACTGGGACTTAACCTGCTACCTGGGTTGGTGCTAATTGCAGTTATCTCACTCTTCTGCCCTTGATAACACACAGAAGTGACAAGAAGTGACCCTCTCGGGGTCTTGATTGACTGGTGCTGAAACAAGGAGGCAGATTGTGAAGGGTTGGTGTTTACAGTGGGTGAGACAGAGCTGGAAGGAATGGCTGCTGTTTTGGGACACCTTGGCAGCACCAACTGGAACAGGAGTACTTTAAACATGGGAAAAACCTGGTTTCCTTTTGGGTGATTGAACACTGGAGAAGGTCAACTACATTAGGGAGGTTGTGGAGTCTCCGTCCTAGGAGACATTCAAAACCCAGCTGAGTGCAGTCTTGGGCAACCTGTTCCAGGTGACCTTACTTGAGCATGGGTTGGCCAGGGTGATGTTAAGAGGTGTCTCTGAACCTGAGTTGATCTGTGACACTGTGTGGCAGTCCATTTGTTAAGAGGGAGGATGTCATGGTGGCCTCCACTGAGAGCTGAACACCCTGGTGGTGATGCTGACTGTTTCCTCCTTGCTAACATCACTTGGAATCCAAATGGAGTGAACATGGGAAGAGTTGCTGGAGACTTCCCTGAAGAGAGACAGCAGAAAGTGGTGACTGAGCCCAACCATGTGAGGTCATGGGGACAGCAGGGCTGGGGCTGGGTCCAGTGTTTTGAAGTGAAAGTGCCCTGTGGGGTCAGAGCCTTTGCTGGAAAACAAGCCCGAGAGGATTTTCACCTAAGCCCTGTCTTATCATCTTTCCACTGGCTTTGATGCTCTCCAAACCTTTGGATTACATCCTGAAATAGCAAGGACATATCCTGAAGGAGGAGCAGAGTGAGGCTCCTGGCAGAAGAGAGTTTGTAGCTCACCCTGTGGGGAAAGCCCAGTCTTGAGTTTCCCAATCAGACTGTGTCTGTCAGAGGTGTTAATGTAACTGCTTTCTGAGGAGGAAATGGATGTGCTGTCCTTCATCTTCACCAACAAAGATCCTGAATCATAGAATCTTTCAGGTTGGAAAAGACCCTTGGGATCACCAAGCCCAACCAGCATCCCTACTCTACAAAGTTCTCCTCTAATCCATATCTCCCAGCACCACTTCTAAATCACCCTTAGGTGAAGCCACCTCCACAGGCTGCTTTTAGTGTTTGCTCTCTGCTCTACTTGATAAACTGAGCTGGGGGGATGTTAGGGCTTTTTGGTTTGTTTTTTTTCCTGAAGTGGACTAGGGATAGTCCATGTGATTTCTTTTGTTTCCTCTCTGGATGCAGACAGGGGTGGGACAATAACATCTTTATAGTTGTGAAGTGTCTATCCACACCCCAGGGTGCTGCTGTGGACAACGTGAGTGCAAAGGTGATTTTCTGGCAGACTTAGGAATACCACACAAATGGGTAAAACAAGACACTAAACGAAGACCATTCTCAAGAAAGATCATGTCCATGGTCTAAAAGCCAGATCTGAGGTCACCAAAATGCAGGTTGTGGTCCAAGCAGAACTGGAATCCCTGAAAAGGGAGGTTTCCTGCAGTTCTGGCATGAGGAACCAGTGAGGACCTCTGGTTCTCCATGAGGACCTCCTGATGCTTTATATCAGGTGGGGATGGATATATCTAGAGGGGAGGTTAACCCCAACTGTTAGCTTGTCAAGCAGGATTTGCAACACTGGCAGCTGGGGAGAAAACCATTATTAAGTGTAATGTGGCACCTTGGATACAGAAATCATGGGGAAGCAATAAATACAGACTTCCATAATGTCATTTTATAGTGTCACTCTTCAGAATTTATTAAGACTTGGTTGCAGTGGTGCCTGCAGCTGCTTCTGTTCGAATCAGTAAATTCTGTTTATTATCTCCAGCACTCGTTTTGACCTGCTTTGTTTGAAAAAAGAGGAAACATTGGAGGTTCAGGAGCAGCTCAGTTCCTTTCTCTGGCAGCTGAGTTCTTGGGTGAACTTCAGGTGCTTCTCAGGTTTGCTGATACCCCAGTCAGTGTCTGTCTGAGTGGAGGGACCCAAACTATGAAGTGTTGCTTGATGAGGGCACCGGAAAACACAGGGACCAGTGACCTGCCCTGAGCAGCCTCCTGTGGGCATCCTGTGGAAGAGCTGTGACGAGGAGGGATGCCACTGTCACCTGGGAGTAAGCATCCTGGGACTGCTCCAGTGAGTGGACAGGCTGAAGGGGGAGAAATGTTCACAAGACCTTCCTGAGTGAGAAACAAGTGGTTACTAAAGCCACAGGCTCAAGGAACAGTTCAGTGTCACTTCTCTGGGGCTGTTGCTGCTTTGCTGGGAGGAGCTCTCTGCCTTGTTGGTGCTGGGAATGGCACTGAGGTTTTTCAGGAGTTCCTTGGTCTGCAGGTGAAATTGTCCATTCTTCCCATTTTCTGTCAAGCACAAATCACAGCAGAGGTTTGTTAGTATAATTTCACCTCCAAGCTTAGCATTTAGCTCTCCAGGATGGAAGAAAATGAGTTCAAGCACAACCTTCCCATAATTTATTGTGTTCCTTGTGCTTAAGGGCAAAATTTAAGTTGCCAAAAGCAGATGTTTTCTTGCTCCTTTTTTTAGCTCTCGAAGTACTTTGTGTGTGCTTGATTGATGGACATTCCTGCTACATTAATAGTTGGGCTTTGCAGAAAGCTGTTATTACCAGGAGAATCCAGTGTGGGTTTCGGTTTTTCTTCCTGTATTGAAAAATCCATTATTAATGTCTTTTGGAAGAAAAGAAAAGGCTTCAGTTCTGGTATTTTGCTTTGCTTTCTTGCGTTCCTTTGCAACTGTCCTCTCTGAGGCACTTTTAAAATCAATATTACAAGTGTTCTTTATATTTTAGTGTGTGCTTGACGGTTTCTGCATCTTGCTATTGATTTCCAGCTGTGTTGCAGGACACCTGAGTGCACCCAGATTGCCACATGGTGGGTTGCTTTACATGTGTCTTCCTGAGCATCACTGAGCTGGCTTTTTGCATGTTCTCCTCTGCAGGATGCTGCTGCTGAGCTACCAGGGGAGCTTTGCTGGCTTGTAGGCCATCAGTGGAATCCTGAGATGCTGAATTTATGAGCATTGCTGTAATTTTGGTTTGATGTTGGGCACAGGGGTATGCTTGTGAGGTCTTTTATGTAGTCTTCACAGAGATGTTCTGCCCTGCCTTCTCAGGCACCTTCGTGTTCTGCCTCACAGGAGCTTAACAGGTTGTCTGGGGGTTGTTTGGATTGGTCCTGAGGGATCTTCAGCTCTTTGGATCAGTTCTGACAGGAGCTCTGACATTGCCCCTCGGATCAGCTCTGCTTACAGATCTTGGCATTTCAGAGGTCCAAAGTCTGAGCCTCAGTGAAATAATATGGAAACACCAGCCACATCTGGAGCTGCTCTGGAGTTGAGTTGCAGGTCTGGGCAGTTGGAGATGTCAGTGTTGATGGCACATCTGTTCGAGAGCCTGGTGGGACCAAAGGAAGGTCAGAGGAGTGACACAGGAACTCCAAAATACATTGGTTGCATTTGTGGAGGCCACTTCTAACTTGGCAAGGAATTAGTGGTTATAGCTCATCCATCCGTGCTGGGGACCAGAGCAGAAATGTGGCAAAGACACTGGTAGAGGAGCAGCCTGGAGTTACAGATGTTTTAACCACACTTGCAGAGGCAGTTTGAGGTGTTGGGGGGTCCAGCAGTGCTGCTGTGTGCTGGAGGTGGAAGTTGGAAGGAGCTGGAGTGCAGAACTCCGGGCAGGCTTTGACCTTGCTGCTGGAACTTAGTTAGCAATTCTGTTGATGTTCTGGGAATGAAAATATAATTCAGGCCACCTTCTCCTCCAAGCTGACCCTGAGAATCTAGGAGAAATACTCCTGAATAATTAGGGTCCTTTTTTTTTTTCTTTTTCTTTTTTCTTTTCTCTTTTTCCCCGTTTGCCAGAGTTACTGCTCAGCATTGAGCTGCTCTGTAAAGTGTCATCAGTTTCCTTGAACTTACTGGTCTGAGTGTACTTTCTGTTAACATAATGACATAAATTGCTGCCTCATGAATCACAGTGTGCTGCAGCATCTCACTGTCTTGCCTTGTTTTGTGGGTGGTTTGGCTGGTGAGACCCCTGCCCCCCAGCCAAGGGGGGGAGGCTGTGGCTGGAGCCACTCCCCAGTGCTTTGGATTTGCACACCCTGCTGGGACATGGCAGGGGAAAGGTTGGTCCTTGTTGTACCACATCCCTGCTGCTGCCCTTTTGTTCTGGGTCCATAGAGGTCGTGGCACAGCAGAGTCCAAGCTCCTGGCATTGCAGTAAATACCCAGAGCCTGAGCAGGGAATGGCTGCAGGGGTGTTTGATGCTGCCGTGGCTCTTGTCTCCGTGGCAGGGCTCTCAGTCTTCCTGGCAATGTAAATTCTTTTTTGGCTGCATGCTAAAATTACACTGAGTTATTGATTTATCTTTGAGAGGATTTCCTTCTCCAGGGACACTTCTGGCTGGTGGAATGATTTAGTTCTTCTGCCAGTGCAGAATCCGTGGCAGATCAGAGCCACTCTCCTGCCTGTGAGGCTGCAACCTGGGGTTGTGCTCCCACAAGCTGATTTCTATTCCAAAGCCAAGGTTATAGTGCTGTTACTTTTGCAAATAAAAGGGCAGTTTCAACTTTGCAGTGAGGAAGCTGCAAGTCTCAGACTGGCCCATGTGCCATGGCACCAGTGTTGAGATCCTGGCTTTGGGATATTCAACTCTGAGGCTGGCACATGGGAAGGGTGAAGCCGTGGCAGCAGTAATGGTCCTGGGCTCCTGGGAACCTTTGGTATCTTTAAAGCAGGGTATGGTGGGAGCAGGGTTGTGAAAACTTTTTCCTGAAGACACACAGGGTACAGCTCTCTTTCCTTTGCTTTCTGCTGACTCACCCATGGAGCATCTCTGAAAATCAGGCCAGGCAAGTTGGGTTTCAGTTTCCTGCTTGTACTCCAGGGGAGGCAAAGCCAATTCTCTACTTCTGCCATGAGTTTTCTTCCCTAAGCCCTGAAATCTCAGCTCACTGGTTGTGGCTCAGCTGGTGAGTGTTATCAGTAGAAGTTAATCCTTCAAGGGTTGGGTCAGATGTTTTATCAGATCTCTCTTGAAGGCTCTGTGTCCCTGGCTGTCTCCAGTGGTGTCCCACCTAACGCACATCCCAGGGAGTTTCCATATCTAATCCCACAGAGGGTGTGGATTTGATCTTGGCTGCAGCATGTGCACTGTTAAAATGTGAGGCTGCTTCACCCTCAGTGTTATAAAACAGCATCCCCTGATAAAGCCCAGGGAGAATGTTGATTTATTTTCCTGGGAACCAAGTGTGGCACTACTTTCCCTCTTTGTGATCTATCTGCAAGATAAACCCAGGCCTTAGCATCTGTCTTAAATAGTGCAGTGTTGACAAGTTCTCTTGACAGACATTGGGCTGATGTCCCCCATGACTGCATTAGCTATAGAAATGAGGCTTTATATTGAAGCTTAGGAAGGCACTATACCAATGCTCTCTCCAAGGCATCTTCTTATTCCAGCTTTTATCATTCAAATTTGTTCTCAGCATAGCTTGGCAGCATAGCTGGCAGCTGAGTTTATCCAACACCAGCCTGTCCTGTAACACTTCCTGGTTGGGTTTTTTTCCCTTTTCCCACTTCTTAGGCTTCACCTTCTCATTTCCAACCCTGAATTAGGCTTAGACCTTGTGGTTTCCACAACGGGTGTTGCTCCTGATGGATTGTCCCTTCCATGAGAACAGTTGTGTCCTTTCCATGTCTCTGCTTGCTGGGTTCTTCAGGGGGGTTTCTCTGCCCTTCCATTTATCTGGGGAGGCCACCTCCCCAGCTGCTGAAAGGAGGAGGAGAGGCTCTCTGAGGGTGACAGATGTGGAAGACAGCTGTGGTTGATGATGTTCTGGAGGTGCTAATCTCTGTCAGAGCAAAGCAGCCAGTGGTGCCTGGCTCAAAGAAGGTATTAGATGCCTAAAATTCACCAGGATAAATTTCAGACCCTGTTCTTTTTGTCAGGTTCTCAATTCTCCTGGTCATTCCCCTTGTCCTTCCCTGCCTACATTCTGCATTGATCTTCTTTCAACCTAGATAAGCCTTCAGCATCCCAGATGGGCTTTCTACTGTAACAAGTACACCTGAGGGATGACAATTATTGAATGGGTTTCAGTGACATTATGAAGTAGTGTAGGCTTGGGGATAAATAACTAAGTGAGCTGGAGAGGGATTAAAACTGGCTTTTGTAAATAGTGTTTCACATGGACAATGACTTTGGCGACATGGTGAGAAAAAGGTCACCACGGTGCCTGTGCAGCCCAGCCTGCTGCTTGATAGCTGAAATAATCAGAGTAGGGCTGCCCACCTCCCATCTCTGCTGAGCAGACCTTTGTGGGATTAAACTCTCTAAGCTGCTGCAGTTCACAGAATCGAGCCCAGTATCAAAAGAGAAAATAAATCAAGGGCTTCGGGTTGGATCTCCAGGCACATGTATCACGCTGTAAGCAAGGCTGTGTGGTGATGCATAAGGAATGACTGGCTCAAAACTGGAGATAAGGGCTTGCTTATAAACTGAAAACGTGTTTTTGCCAATTTTACAAGGGGGAAACCCTTCCTCATCCTTCCCTGCTATTATTTTATTTCCTGCTGTTGCAGTGCAAGCGAGAGAGGAGCCTTTGTGGAGAGGGAGGTGAAGGGCAGCACACTTGTTGCGGGGAGCTCTTGGCCATATGAAGCTTTTTTCTCTTGGCAGCAGCAGGAGCTCCAGCAACAGATGCTGCAGCAGCGACTCCCGGCTGAGAGGCACCATATGTCTTCTCCTGTCACTCTTTCCCTAAGAACCTTCCTCCCCGGGCATCTCCCTGGCATCCTCCTTCACTTCCATTCCTCACTAGCTCCAGGGAAGTGGGAGGCACCTCTGCCCTTCCTCCCCAGCACTGACTGTACCACGGGAGGCTGGGAAGGGGTTTGGGCAGGCAACTTGCTGTGCTAAGGGGCTACGTGCAGAATTCTGTTTTCTGAGCCCTGGCACTGCTAGATGTGAGTTAAACACCCCCCTGTGACAGCATCAGCCGGTGTCCCCTCACGTCACCTCCCCTGGGAGAGCCGAGCCGAGGGCAGGCAGCGGGTGGGATTTGGCAGGAGGTGTTGGGAGGCAGAGCCTGGTGCTGCTGTCAGGGGTCTGAATAACCTGGCTGGCAGCCCCAGCACTTGCTCAGCAGCACAGAGAGAGCACAAACAGCAGGTTGGTGTAAATTGGCAGTCGTGAGGGATTGTCCTGCCAGGTGTCCAAATGGAGCCACGTGTCCAACCCAGTGTTACTCACTGGAAAGCCCCTTCCTGGCCGGGCTTTGTTCTCTGTGAGCTGCGGATCGAATCACAGGAGGAGGGATTTGATTCTGCCTTCATTTGAAAAAGGTTTTCATTATATTTGCCGAGGGAAACAAATTACAGAGAAGACCTCTCAGCACTTGGACAAAATGAGTGTCTCTGAAATCCTTTGCAGATCAACAAATGTTTGAGCTGTTGGCCTGATGGATGCTGTTTAAAGACAGGGTTATTACCGCAGCAAGCAAGCAGTTGGCAGGTTTTAATAGGATGCAGAAAAAAAGTTCTCCAGGGAGAACTATGAGCACTTGTCTCCCTATAATCCTGGCTGTGCAGAGCCCTTAGCATCCCGAGTCCACATGGTGATCTCCATGGCATTGTCCTGAGGAGATGAGGACCAGAAAGTAGCTTCTCTCTTGCTAAATAAGATGCAGGAATGGGAATGTCCTGTTCTCTGCACACTGCTCAGGTAGGGTTTGAGTCCAGCAGAAAGCAGCACTGCTTCTCTGGGACACGAGGAACCTGACAGGGGCAGGGACAGTGGCACTTTGGGATGTGTCATTGTGTTGATTTGGAGGTGTTCTTGGGGATGGCAGCAGTGCTGGATGTTGAACTGGAAACAGATTCACCCTTGATGAGCTTGAAAGTCTTTCAGGTAGCTTCTGTCCATGTTCTGTGGCAGCCTGGAGCAGAATCCCTGTTGGAGAAGATGTTGTGTTTAGAGATCAAAAATTTGGCTGATCAAAATGCTAGATGTTTATTAGTGTGGCTGGAAGCATTATATAAAGATTTATCATAAACTGACCAAGCAAAGTGTCAAACATCCTTGGTTTTGTTGAGGTCTTAACTGCTTCCTCAGACTCTCAATGAAACCCCACACCTCAACACTTCACAGTGTTCAGGCATTTCTGGATGGTGAGAGTTTCTGCCAGGAGCTAAATACCTGTGTCCCTTCTTTCAAAGAGCAAACAGAAATGAGAGATGCAGATGAAGTGGTTTTGGAAAGCACTTCATCCCCTGTCATTGCAGAAGTTTCTGCTTGTGAAGTGGACACAGGTGTCTGAGCTGTCCCCAGCTGTGCTGTGGGTAAGGTACGAGGGGATGCACTGGGGGGTGCTGGGGTTATTCTGGGGGGAAGTTTCCAGGCCTGATGCCAGCTCTCCACCAGCTATCTGGAAGAGGTGATATATAGCATATTAATGACCTATTCTGGTGGCATTTATTTGGTAAGTGGCAAGTACCAGAAAGTGAATTTATTCTAAAGGCTGCAGGTGAGTGAAAAAGGGGCAGGAGGGAGCAAAATGAGGTTTGGGCTCTGGAATTCTTCTTGCCATCAGTACTGCATCTCTCTTTGACCTGTGTCTTCTGCACATCTTCCTTTTCTTTTGTATGTAAAAATGTTCTGTTTTGAAATAAGCAGGCTGAGTGGTATGACTCACCCTTACAGGAAAACAACCAAACCCCCCAAGAAGCCCCTCAAAATCCAAACGAGGAGCCAGGCTTTGCTGCTTCCTAGCTTGACAGCACTAACTGGGGAGCCTGGAGTCAGAGCACGCTCCGAGCCCCACCAGACTGGGGGCTGCTTCATCAGTCCTTCTCCAAGGCCAGCTTGAGAAACAGGCTGAGCACCAGGTGAAATCCCCTTCTCTCCCCAGGCACAGCCTGCAGCAGGAGCTGGCAGCCCAGCCAGGTGCCAGCTGTGTCCCCCCAGCACGGGGTGTCCCAGTCTCTCCCATTCACCCACTGGTGGCTCCTGGAGCTGGCAGTGCTGGTGCTGCAGCAGAAGGGAGCTCTGCTGCTTCCTTGGTTTGTTTTTAATCATTATTTTATTAAAGGAATAGGTACAGTGCCATCAGATAACTTTTTGTGGATGTTCTGTCAGTCTTGGGCAGCCTTATTATTTTTAATATCGCAACACTGCTGGTTTGTTGTGCTGGGAACATTCAAGTATTGATCTGCGGATTCTTTTGTTACCTGCAGGAGAAAGAAAGTCCCTTTCCCTCACTCCCGTGCTGAGAGAAACAAAGAGTCAGGGAAGGTAGATGCTATCTGACACTTGCTTGGATGCCAAGGTGATTTCTGAGAAGTGCAGAGCCAGTTACTGGCTCATAACTGGGGTTTCTGTTCACACTTTTAATAGGTGCATTTATTTCCTTTTTCAATGGCAAACAAGGATGCTCACTTGGGGAGAAACCAAGGCAAGCACCCTTTTTTCAGCTTCCAGAAGCCTTCCCACGGGAGTGCTTCCCTGCTACAGGGGACAAAGTGGTGTCCAAAGGTGTTTCTGGAAGGGGAGACTCTTGGGTCCCTCCTGGACTTCTCTTGCTGGGCAGGTTGGTGGGTCCAAAGGGTGTGTAGGGGATGGGGAGGCTGCCAGGACCATCCTGAGTTATTGCATCATCTGGGTTTGGAATTTGCACATCTCTGCATGATGTAAACTTGTAATGCTCAGTTGCTGTGCAGTCAGGTGAGGCTCAGCCTTGCCCCTGTGCAGAGATGGCCACAAACCCTCTTGTGGAGTAATGCACAGGATGAGACCTTTCTCATTTAGTGAGGAAGCACAGTGGGTTGTTTGGTTGGCCTAGAAAGGGAGAGATGGGGTTCCTTGGCTATGGAGCCCCACATGATGTGTATTCCCCAGCCCTCTGCTTTCAGTTATCCTGTGTATAACCTGCCTGATTCTTGCTGTAGTTGTGAGCGTGGTGGAAGCATGTTCTGTTTTCTATTTGTTTATTTATCGTATTTTCTCCCTCTGCAAAGCTTGATGTAGGTACAGAGCTTCAAAAATGTGCATGAAATAGAGTAACAGATAACTGTGATTTGGTTACAAAGCAATAATTTCAGTCGACAGGTCTAGCTGCTAAAATAAAACACAAGAGAGAAATAGGATCAGTTTATAAATGTCAGCAGAGAACCCCCTGCAAGTGAGTTGCTGCCTTGAAGCCAGCTCTGGTGCTGTTATTCCTTCTAATATATTATGAGAAGAAATAAGTCTGAAAAAATCTGGCTGACCAAGATTAAAAGAACAGGGCTATAAATTAAATTCTTCCTCGGTGTCAGTTTAAGGAACTTTCAGGACAAGCTGAAGACCTCCAAATAAGACAGATGCTAATGCACTGGGAAGACCTCCAGAGCAAGTGTTTTTAGGCAGGGGATGCTCAGACCTGTGGCAGCACCCGGGCAGGGTGACAGTTTGCCTGGGGAGAGATGTCAGGCAGACAGGAGTCGTGCTCCAGCTCATGTAGGAGAGCAAAACCCATCCCTGTGCTTCTGCAGCTGCAGTGGGCACCGGGAGATAAAGGGATTAAATGGAGAACAGGAATAACTCTGTCATAGCAGAGCATTGCCAGAGGATCAGCTTGGAAAATAAATGCTGTCGCTTTGCTTTGACATTTATTCCCAATGAATACCTTGTCACTCGTGCAGTGGGAAGGGTTTGTGGCCCCCAGGAAGTGTGGTACCTGTTGGACTCTTTTTGGCTGCAAGGCAAAGGGCTGAGTGATGGAGCAGCAGCTTCATCCAGTAGCAGAGCTGCAATGCACACCCCTTTGGATTGGCATCTGCTATTTTTCTGAGGTGGCCAGGAGGAAAAAAGATCAGAAAATTGCTGAAATAGAAACTTGTTTTTATATTATTTTTAATTGGGTTCTCTTTCCTAACAGCAACTTAATACAAGCAATAAGTAAAAAATTAATTCCTCTAGATAAAAAAAAAAAAGCTATTAAGAGTGTGATTCTGTATCAACAGCACGTGAAGCTGTGTAATTGCTCACATATGTATCCCTCTGGTGTGTGCTCCCAGTCACTGAATAGTATCAAATTATAGGATTCAGAAAGAATAAGCTATTTTTAAGGCAAATGTCTAGAAGCTGCCTGTTGAACCTGATTGAAATTCAGGGTTTCCAGCTTGCTCATTTAAATGAGCGATTTTAATCACATTATTCAAGTCAACCCACCCTCAAACACGCTTCAAGAATAATACCCCAAACTAAACAAGACCAAAGACCTCACCCTGCCTCAAACATCTGTAATATTTTAAGTGGCTAGGCCAGTCTTTTTGCTGAAAACACAGATGTTTTTCTTGCTTTGTTGAATAAAGCAGCATTTTTGTCCTGCTGGGGCACGAACCTGCGCGCAGGGGCGAGAAGGAATCCTGGCAGCACTGAAAGCTGCTGGAATACATCAGGGCTGGAGGGTTCTGCTCCGAGGTCTGGATGGTCTCAGTCAAATCTCGTTTAGGGAAGAGGCAGGAAGCAGAAGCAGGAAAGGTCTGAGGTCTCCTCTGATGGCAGCCTCCTAATTTCAGTTGTGCTGGGTTTGTGAACTCGCTCACTCCGGGGTTTGCGTTTTCCTTTATTTACTTCTCACTGAAAATAGAAACTAGGAGGGCTCTGCTCTTCTGGAGGCTGCTGCCTTGCTTTCTCTTTAGATGTGTCTTTTAAGCAAAACCCATCAGCTTCATTCCTCTCCCCTGGCAACCGAGCGAATTAATGTGGCCAGATGCACCGGGAGCATGACAGGCAGAATACACTGTACTCATCTAATGGGGACATTTATTTCTGGCTGTGCTGTTCTTCAGCAAGGGCTGTGGCTGTAACCTGGGGTGTCCTGGTGCTGGTGACCTGGCCAGGAAAGCCCCTGGCTGGGGAAAGGCCCCAGCTCACCCTTTGCTTTCTGTTTATGCCCATGGAGGAGGAGGACATGCAATATCATGTTATAATTCTATTTATTTTTTTAATCTTTGCTGGCTGTCTCCTGAACGCAGGAGAAGAGATATGGTGTTATCCTTTTGATGGAGATCCTACAAAGTCTGTTCTGACTTGCATGTCCCACCTGTGAGGGGAACAGCTCCGAGTTCCTGCAGAGCTCACCTTCTGGAAGTGGGGAGATGCTGATGTAGATACACAGATTAAAACTCCAATGTATCACAAGTTGTGGAGCAGGAGAAGGGTTCATGGCTGGGAAAGCATGCCACACGTGCAGGAGGCACATCTGGCCTGTCCTTGCCTCGTTTAAGATGGGAAGATAATCAGGTCTGTCCTCTCACATATCAAACCAGCACAAGAGCTATCAGAAATGTTTCTTGTTTAAAGAGGAAATAATCCCAAGTGGATTTTCTGGGTTTTTCTCCATGCAAATTCTACCTGCTCGATGGCTTTAGGCTTTGAAATGTTTTTGTCTGAATAGTGACAAACATCCCAGGCTTGTGTAGGAAGCAGTGAGTCCTTTGATCAGTGAAATGTCTCTTTGGTCTTGGGGGAATCAATCCAGCCATTCCCTGGACTAGAGGATTTTGTCTTGGAGAACATGTATTTTTTGTACAAAATAATTATCCTTGTCTTTGCTCCTGTTTGGTAGGAGATGCTGCCTGTCTCCTACACACTGTGGTATTTTATCCTGGGCATCTCTTTATGCAAAAGGAAACAGATAAAGGAAAAGCTTAATAGGGAAACCTCAATCAGGGAGAGGAGCACGAGCAGCTGTGTGTCTGTCTGTCCCTGTGCAGTTAAGATCTCTTATTTATTGAGCTTCCACCCTTGCTCTCCCAAGCAGGCACATTTCTTGCATTATAAGTGATGTCAAGAAGCAGCGACCAGATGTTGCCACCTCTCCATCCCTCTGCTGGCTGGCTGTTGCGATGTACCTGTAGGGAATTGTCACCAAGAAAAAAACCACTGAATTTCCCATCTTTTTCTGCACTTAAAACCAAAGCTTAATGTATTCTGTGTATATTTGTTGGCAGATAGTAGTGATCATATATTCCTTTTAATACAATATTTCCAAACCAGCCCAGCCTCACCTCGGTACTCTTGATATTCAGCGTACCTGCCTGTACTCTGCAGCATGCTTTGATTTCACTTTGGCAGCTGTACTTTATGCTCTCTACTTCAAATCTGCAACCAATTCCTCTTTCTCCCAGTAGTCTCCAAGTCCACTTCTGATGTGGGTTTGGAATTGTCTCAGGAGGGAGCTGGTGCTCTGCTCAGCTTGGGGTCCCTCCTCCCCGGTGGAGCCATCCCAGCTTCATGGGGACACGTTTGGTGGGTCTGGGTGGCATCTCTTCAGGGATGAGATGGTGTTTGGGTCAAAGGGACATTGCTGGAGGGGGGAGGGTGGTCAGCAGCTCTGCTCCCATGCACCACGTGGGATGAGACTTTCATACCTTTTAGGCAGGGGTGTGTGTCCTTTCTGCTCACCCTTCCTTCACAAAGCTGTCACCCTGCACTTGCCCTAAAACAGCCCCACCTGTGTTTGTAGGTCAAGCTGTTCCTGCAGGGTCACACGTACGACTAAATCTGCAGACAGGAGAGAGAGAAGCCAAGCTCCCAGAGAGTGAAATTGGAAAAAGCGACACGAGAGAAGAAAGAAGAAGAAAAAGGTACAGTGATGGAAAGTATCAGGGTGGGTGGGCTGTGGGACTCAGGTCTTTCCCTAGAGCTCGGGTTCCCTGCTGCACATAATTACTGCCTCTTCCCAAGCCCTTGTTCCTGGTTTCAGAGTTCAGCAGTGCTGAAAACTGAGCCTTATCTTCAGTGATCCCATCCAGGTGGCTGTGCCCTGACTTGCATGTTCTGAGACACCTTCAGGGCCTCTCATGCCACGATGCCGAAACTAAATTTGCAATGTGGCTTCTTCCAGTGACATCTGTTCCTTTGAAATGTTTGCAGAAATCTCTCTGAAACTACTCTCTGAGCTTGAACCACCAGAGCAGCTGTGAGGGGCTTTGTTTGTGCTGACCTGAGCCAGGTGGCACTGGCTGAGCTCTGTGCAGTCAGCGGGCTCACAGCATCCATTCAGACCTCACTTATTGCTGCTGTTCTCCTTAGGTCACACAGCCTTCCCTCCACCTACGGTTTCTAATCTGTTTTAAAAGTTCCACTGGTGATGACTTTCCCCCCCCTTGGCACCTTCCTCTCAAAGACAAGTTCCAGGAACTTCCTTTCCTCAATTGTGTGGGATTCGGCACCGCTTCCCTCGTTGCCCAGTTATTCCTGCTTGGAGCAGGGGGAGGCTCTTTAGCTTCATGATGCCTCTTGCTTTCCTTTTTTTAGTGCAAGAGTGTTTGTGGCCCAGGTGAACACTCTCTAAACCAATGAGACAGGCAGAAAGAGCAGCACAACAGATTTTTTAGCACTTTTGTCTAATTTCTGCATGACTTTTTGTACATGACAGTCATCACAACCTCAACTGTAGATATCTGTGAGTCCTTGGCAATCATTTAGGGACACAGTAGTGCTTTTTTGGTTTTCCCCTGAAAAAATGTCCTGCTTTTCTGTGTTGCTACACGAAATTGAGAGCCATAAATTACTCAGCTATTTTTACTGTGTTAGGACTTGAGGTTTTGAGTCAGCGTGCAGATTGCGGAGCCTTTTTTGACTGTCAGGGTAGAGGTGTCAGCAAACTGCACCCAAAATACAGCACTTGGACTAATCTTTTTCTGAGTGTGGAGTTTTTATATGTGTTGTAAGGGTGATGTGTGGAAATCTTAGCCTTCTTAGCTCCTTTCCTCCTGGTGTTACCCGTTGCTAGACTATCACAATGTAAATGTTACCCATCTGATTGTTTATTTATAACATGTTTTGCTTTGTTTCCTCTGCAAGGCTGGGCAAGGTGGATGTGGACTCAAATTCATTCACATCCCAGGAGCTCAAAAAGGCATTGGCTAAAATGAAGGCAAGTGAGAAGGCAGAAAGCAAGGTAAGGAGGGTTTCCTCTTTCTAAAGCGATTGACAGGAGATAGATGCAAGCACTCTACGTTGCACATCTTGGGAGGATAGTGGTTAAAAGAATTGCTTGGAAAAAATTCTGTCCAGACTGACCTTCTGGTGAATATAGACATATCTTGGCTGTTAGTGATACAGTTCCCTGGGAAACTTGAACTAGTCCTGGATTTTCTGTAAAAATGGAAACTTTTTGTTCAGGTCCATTTTATTAATTTCAGAATTCAAGACCTTGTGTTGCAGGCTGCTTCTCAGTGCCTAAATATATTCTCACAGCTCAGGGTGTTTCTTGGTAATAATTATCCTGTGAGCTGTCTGGGAAGAGGGGCTGCAGTGCTGGAGTGGGCTGGGATCAGCAGTTTAACCATCAGATGAAGCAGCACAATGGTATTTGTCAAGGAATAATAGAACAGAATAAGGAATTTGCTTTGCTGCTCACTGTCTACTTGGTTGAGGTTCCCAATCTCATTCCCTGGGCACTGAAACCCAAATAGCCAGGCTGATGCATAGACTGAAGTTTCCTTATATAGGCTGTAAGTCTCTCTGGTTACAAATAGCCCACAATAAAATAATATATAAATTATGTCCAAAGTAGAATAGAACAGAAGTAGTGCTTCCAGCCCTCTCCAGGCTTGGGGCTGGTCCCAAGCTGCTGGCATGATGCTGGTGGGACAATGTGTGACAGGTCAGGTGGATCACAGCCTTATTCCCCTCTTCCACTCACCATCATTTCCTTAGGCCCTAGCTCCTCCTGCTGCCCTAACACTGTCTCAGTCAAAGGAAAACTGAGGAAGGAGACAAGGTTGGAAAGTTTTGGAGCTGCAGAAAGTCGTCTTATTTTTTCCCCTCTATCCTGGCACCCAGGGCATTATTTCATTTTCTCTAAGATTATTTGTGCACCAGCCACCATTATGGGTAGAAGGACTTGTTGAGATGAGTGTCATTTAAATACAAAAATTAGTGATGCTCAATTATGGGAAAATAAGCCAGATTTGGAAAAAAGCCTGTTGGAATATTATTGTCCCAGCAACTGGGCTAAAGCTGGCTACATCTAATGGACCTAAAGTACTCCATTTAAAATCACTCCTGCCGGGAGCAAATTCATCCTTGAAGTAAGTGTGTCAAAGTAAATTGAGTTACACCAAGTGTGTTCCCAGCTCTGCAAAAGCAGCTCCGTGGGCTTGGGGCAGGAGTGGCTTTCTGTCTCACTGCCTGCTACCTCTCATAATTAGGCCAGGAATCGTAAGTGCTGCTGTTTGGCTGCTATTAGGTTGACTTTGCTTCCATCATTCAGTTTTTTTCCCTCGGATTGCTGGAGCTCTTGGCTTCTGTTCACACGTGGAGGAGCAGGACAGTGCTTGCAGGGGGGAACAACCTTTTATCTGGGGTTCAGTCTTTGGATAAAACCTGATTTTGGTGGGTTTGTTGGGGGAAGAAGCCCTTTCCAAAGAGCTTTCTTGATTTCTTCTCCTGGGGCAGCCCATCTGTCTTCTCTGCTTCCTCTGTCCCTGCCTGCTCCAGTGCCACCAGTTCTGATGATTTGGCCCCTGCCCATGCTGGGGCTCTCTTAGAGAACATAAAAAGCCCCCTGGCCAGCAGGTTGAAGGAGGCACTGCTGTCCCTCTGCTGCAATCTCTTGGGACCCCATCTAGAGTACTGGGTCCAGTTCTGGGGTCCCCACCACAAGAAGGACACAGAGCTCTTGGAGCGAATCCAGAGGAGTTCACACAGATGATCCAAGGGCTGGAGCAGCTCTGGAGCCAGGCTGAGAGCTGGGGGTGTTCAGGCTGGAGAAGAGAAGAGAGCAATGGGGAGACCTCAGAGCACCTTCCAGTGCCTGAGGGGGCTTCAGGAAAGCTGGGGAGGGACTGGGGACAAGGGCCTGGAGGGATGGGATGAGGGGGAAGGGTTTGCAGCTGCAAGAGGGGAGATGGAGATAGGACCTTAGGAAGAAATTCCTTGGTGTGAGGGTGCTGAGCCCCAGGTTGCCCCCAGAAGCTGTGGCTGCCCCATCCCTGGCAGTGTTGAAGGTTGGATGGGGCTTGGAGCCCCCTGGGCTGTGGGAGGTGTCCCTGACCATGGCAGGGTGGTTGGAACTGGATGATCTTGAAGGTTCCTTCCAACCCAAACCATTCAGTGATCTCTGACATAGCCTTTCCTTCTCACCACACTCCTTTCTACAGCTCTCCGTTCCCTGTAGCCCTTGGGTGCTGTTTGTACAAAGGAGAAGAGGCCCACCACAGGATGAGCTGTCTCCTGGCCAAGCCCCATGGCACTTCAGCTGCCCTGTCTTCTTTCTACATCTATCTCCTGCCTTCACCTCTGGTTTTCCTCTTGCTTTCAAGGCTCGTGAGGAAGAGGTGAAGAAAAAGTTCCGGCCCATAGAGCAGCTGAAGGAGGAGTTCGAAAAACTGAATGTGAAGTTGGAAACAGATTATGAAATTATGGTGAAATTAATCAGCAAATTCAACAGCTCTGCCTCCACGCTGGATGAAAAAGTAGCGGCACTTTACGACCTTGAATATTATGTTCACCAGGTAACGAAAATGTGTTGGTAACTACCATGTAAAATCCAGGAGATACGGTGTCATAAATGTGGGTTTATATTTCTTATTGGTATCGGGTAATACAAATTGCTTAATTAGCATAATCCTGGGACAATAACAGACAGCAGAGGGCTACTGCAGGCTTATTTTCCATCCAAGTTAGAATAAATCATCAATCGTACCAGTAGCAAGCAGTTTCCCAGGGGTTAGTGGTGCCTGATTTGTTGTCTGCTCTCGGGCTTTTTTTCTCCCGTTCCTTTTTTATGCTAAAACATCACAAAAAGGGATTTTATTTGCCATTTTGGGGGCAGTATAGTGATGGCTGCTAAAAGAAATAGTTTTTTACTTGCTTCCATGGAAAAGAGCTCTGGTTGCAGGCAGGTCTCTCTACACCAGTTCACCGAGAAGATCTCTGTACCAGGGAAGACAGGTCACCCTAAAATTTGGATTTTGTCCTGGCATGAGTAAGAAACAGCAAGCAGAGCCTCTGGCAGCTGGGACAGTGGCAGAACAGACTGAAGAGGCTTGGGCAAATGGCAAGTTGTTGATTATCAGCTGAGCTGTGCTAACCAGCTCAGTGTGAGGTCAGATTTATTTCCTGAAATTTCACCACCTCGGCTTTATCCTCACACTTTTTACCCCCCTCCTTTGGTCTCTCTTGCTTTGCTTTCAGCTCACACATTTTTCTCTCCTGTTGGTTGCAGCCTATGGGCACTCCACTCTCCTCCCTTGGCTTGGGTGGTGGGTGTTTGGGTACCCCCTGAAAGGACTGGGCTTCTCCTTGCCCTGGAAATGGGAGAGTCTGGAGCAAACTGGGAGATCTTTCAGCGATGCTCTCAGTAACTTGATCTTTCCAGAAGGTGAATGGGACAGTTCTTGGGATGAGCCAGATGTCTCTGGCACAGGACTTAAAGCCCCAGGTGGCATTCTGGGGGGGAAGGTGACTGAAGCAATGTGCTACTGAGAGAGGGAGTGCATGCACCAAGTAATAGAAGTGTTATTTCCAGGGCTCTTTGTCTTGAATTTCCACACTAAATCTCTGTCATCCTCATGCAGAGGCTTCCTTGCTGTTTGTTCTCAATGCTTTTGTTTCACTGATGGCATCTGTCTGACTCAGAGAATAAATGTGAACAATGGGTGCCCAAGGAGCTCATACTCGGGGCTAATTCTTTGTCGTTAAGGGTGCCAGAGCATCAGTTGCCTAAAAACAACTTCCCAAACCCCTGGGATGTTTTGGATTCCAGAACAACTGCCTGGACAATTCCAGCACAAAATCCCACCTGCTTGTATCATGGGATGGGGCAAACAATTCCAGAAAGGGGAGAGGAATTGGGAAGCAGTTCCTGCCCCCTCTGCAGCGACTGGAGCATCAAAGGGAACAGCATCAAAGGGGCTGGGAAGGGGGAGAAATGTCGGGGGCTGGCAGGGAGCACAGGGGCCTCCTTTGTGCATCCATCACAAGGTTGCTCTGTGCCCACGCTGTCAGGGCAGGTGGCTGGGCAGCACCTTCTCATCAGGCAGGAAGCTGATAAGAAATATGACTTGTCTCTAAGCCAGCGTGGCTTTTCCTCCTCTTTTCTTCTTCCAGCCAGTTGAATGCGTCCAGAGCATTATCTCTGCTTGGTACTGACTTTAGCAGCACTGGCTTAATGTAATTACTGAACAACAGCCAAATATGCTTGTACTGCATAACCCAGGAAGGGCTGAGCTTCTCAGGAGTCCTCGGTGGCCTCTAGAGGACAGGGATTCTTGCAGACATGGGTGCCCCAGGGCAGCACTCAGACACATTTGAGACCAGTTCTGGCTCTGCAGCTCCCTTTTCCCCCAATCTCCATCTGAATGGTTCCACAGCTTTTGGTAACTGCTCCTGGCCATCAGGCTTCTTCCTCCAGGGCACAAGTTGCCCTTTCAACTGGAAAATCATAGGATCCCAGACTGGTTTGGGTTGGAAGGGACCTTAAAGCCCATCCAGAGCCACCCCCTGCCATGGTCAGGGACACCTCCCCCAGCCCAGGGGGCTCCAAGCCCCATCCAACCTTCAACACGGGCAGGGATGGGGCAGCCACAGCTTCTGGGGGCAACCTGGGCACCCAGGGGCTCAGCACCCTCACACCAAGGAATTTCTTCCTACTGTCCAACCTAACTCTTTTTCCAGTTTAAAGCCATTCCTCCTTGTCCCATCCCTCCAGGCCCTTGTCCAAAGTCCCTCCCCAGTTTTTTTTTGTAGGCCCTGAAAGTGCTGTACCCTGTAGGGTTGCAAGCAGAGGATGCTCTGCTCTCCTTGGCGTGGTTGTGAGCACCCAGGAGTGGTGGGACACGAAGCAGCAGTGTCTCTGAGCTTCCTGCCAGGCAGCAGTGGGGAAGCAGTGTCCAGACCCGAGCAGGGGCAGATCTGTGCTCCTGCTCTTGGAGTGTCAGCCTAAGGACTCTGTGTTTGCTCAGCTTTTGGTTGCCTGCTCTGGTTTGTTTCTCATCAGTCAGGATTCAACTTGGCATGTTTGGGGAGCCCATCTTGGAGAAGGAGCAGGAAGGTTTGGCTTGCTAGGTTATCTGTAATGCGTAAAACCAAATGCACACGTGAGAAGGCCAAAGCATAACTCATTTATAAACAGAATTCACGGTGCTTGCACAGCAGTGTGAGGAGCCAAGGCCCATTCTCACGCATTGCAGGCTCTTTCTCTCAATTATTTACTCTCCTTATCTTCTTCTCTTCCCTCCTCTGACATGACCATTTCTCATTGCTGATTCCCCCCCATCGCGTTTGCCTGACATGCGGCTCCATCCTCCCTTTCCTTTTCTAACACTTTCCCTCTGCCTTCCCCTCCTCTTTTTCTTTCTCCTCCGCTTCAAAGCCGTTCCCTGAATAACTGTTGTCATGTTTGCTCTTCTCCCACCCCTCTCCTCGCCCACCTTCCCTGTGTGCTTTACTCAAGAGCTCTTTTGAGCTTTGGCTTTCTTCCACGCTGTTTGCCGCGGACTGAAGCGAGGCACGAGCTGCCTAGCAGCATCCACTGCTCTCCCAAGAGGTTAATACTTTCAAGTTGTTGAGTTTTTGGGGGTTTGTTGGTTTTATAAGAGGGAGGGAGGGAGCTCTTGTACCCAGTTAAAAAATAAATAAATACATCTTTCATAAGAAACTTTACAGCATGCTTTATATTCTGCCATTGAGGTGTCTCGCTGGTGCTGGGGCTGGCCTGAAGGACTCCAGTGCTGATGAGGGTACAGTGACTTTACCACGAGGGATGCTGGATGCAAACTTCTGCCAGTCTTAGCATTCCTTCTGGAGCAGAAATCAACGTCCAACTCCAGCATTAAAACAGCCCCAGAGTTTTCACAGAGGCTGAGCAATCAAAGCCCCCGCTGGTAGCTGAAATTGGGTTGCTTTGTAGTTAAAGATGAGCCTGCAGAAAAGTAAGAGGTCTGGCAGGTCCCGTTTATAGGGACAGTTAAAAAAAGGGGATCTGAAAGGCTACAAAAGCAGCTGCAAATCCTAAATCAGCCCCAGCAGACCTGCAGAGATGGGCTTTCTGTCGCCAGCTTTGCAGAGGGGCAGCTCCCCAGGGCCTGCTTTGGTAACCAGATGCCTGTAGGACATAAAGCTAAGTAGCTTCTTCATTCAGTTGGGTACCTAAAATATCCAGCTTTGGGCCAATTTTGGGCAAGGTGCACAGTTGAGATAAAAATAACAGTGAGCATGAAGTCACTGTCAACCAAGAGGGTGTTCAAGCTGGAGCATGGTGCCTGGGACCAACGTCCCCTGCACACCTTATGGTGTTTGTCCTGTCCCACCCCATCGCTGAAGCTGGGGAGCTCGGTTTGCCCAGCTGATAAATCATATTTAGGTTCTATTTCCATCTACCAACATATGCTGTTGTCTCCCTGTCTTACAGGGAGGAGAAATGTTGAAATTCCAAAACCACGGGTTTTTTGTTTGCTTGTTTTTTGAGCAGTCGATTCTGAGTGTTCATCAGATTTTCTTCAAACAAAAAGAAGAAGAATCTTTGAAAACTAAAATGCATTTTTCTGACTTTATATTGAGTTTTGTACTTGAAGCACTTGGTGCTGTTTCTCTAAAGTCTGTTTGTGAGCCACTTAGAGCCTTTTTCTAATCGAATTGCAGATGCCCATTGTGATTTTGTGCCCAGTTCAAGTCAAAGCCTACTGAATCCCCACTAATATTTAAATTTTTCTCTATTGACTCTTAGTCTGCTTCAGAAAAATCACTGCTCAGGCTGCCCTGTGGAGAAGCTCGTGGCTGACCCTTCCAGGTAGTGACTGGCTTCTTCCTTGTGAAGTTGTTAAGGAAAACCACCCAGGAGGGCAGAGGATGCTGCCCGGGTACCGATGCTGCCAGCAGGCTCTGAAACATCCCTCACTCCAGGTTCTACAATTACATCAATTCAGTAACTGCACTTACAAAACATACAATTCCCTGCATTCTCACTAATGCCTTCTCAAGTGAGAGAGCAAAGAATTTGGTTTGGTTTTGTTGTTTATGTTTTACATCACCGGATTTACCAAGTTTTTTATATTACCTAAATTCTCAACACAGCCATCCAGAATAGCTTTGATAGCTAATCGAAGTATTTGAGTTTTTAGCCATACCCTCTGCATGTGATAACAGCCACCCATCATCAAACTGTGCTTCTGCAGCTGTGGCATTGCTGCTCCCAGGCAGTTTTGTACAAAATTCAAACCACAGTGGTTCCCTCTTAATTTTTAATTCCTTTTAAAACTCAGCACCAGTTTGTCTAGGAGGGAAGAGATGCTGTGCTTTCCGAAGCCAGGCATTCTCCAGGAGTCCTAGGGTGGAATCTGGTCTGGGGGTTTGTACTGATGGGGCCCTGTTCTCTCCCAGGTGGACAATGCTAAGGATTTCCTCTCCATGGGTGGGCTCCAGCTGGTGATCCACGGGCTGAACAGCACCGAGGCCGTGCTGAAGGAGCACGCTGCTTTCGTCCTGGGAGCTGCCCTGTCCAGGTGAGCTCTCTCCCACCCAGCTTGGGAGGGTGAAAACTTGCCAAATTGCCTTCCCCTCTGCCTAACCCTTCCCTTGCAGCACCACTTATCCTGGTCAGCTTGTCAGTGTGTCCTCACCCTGCTCGTTAGACTTAACCAGCAGTAAGTCAGCGTGGAAGCAATGATTGTTGCTTGATTTCTTGTTCTTACAAAGTCCAAGGGGAATAGTTCTGCTTCCCCCTCTCTTCCCTTGACATAAGGAGAGCTGATTGCAGAAATATCTTGACTTTTCTGGTCTTCAGAGGGGGGTTTTATCCTGATGTGTGTGCTTCTGACCCACAGGCATGACCATAAGCAATATTGATCAGATATGGGGCTGGGAATGGGGTCAGCAGGCTGCATCAAGAAGAGATTGGTCTGAAGGTTGTTTGTGGTTCACTGGAAGGTGGCTGCTGCCTGAAGGAGCCCCAGATGGCCTCATGGTAGGGCACAGCATGTAGTGCTGCAGGTGGTACTGTGTGTTATCAGTGGGTTTCATTGGTGCTCCTTTTGCCTTACGGATTTTGGGGGCTTTTGGTGGGCGAGTGTTGCGCATTCAGGTGTGCAGAGGCTTTTAGAAATGGATGAAGCCAAACTTCAAGGACTAGGTGCAGAGTGAAGACTGAAGGTCAGGTCTGTTGTGTCTGCCTATTTCCATGTCTAAAAATACCTTTTGCACCATTATAAATTATTTATCACTTAGTCTAATATATGGTCTACAAACCTACATTTCTTCTGCAGTCTTGTATGTGATGCATTTAGTCGTCAGCATGAGTGAAGTGACATGGACAGCAGCAGGTACCCAGATTTACACCAGGGAAGGATCAGCAGATTCTGACTTCCTGATCACAAGGAAACTTTCACATCAGAAACACAAATGTGCTCTTCATATTCTGTGGTATCTTAATGTCTGAAGCAGTACTGTAGCTGTTTCCTTAAGTTCTTTAATACCAAGTAGACTCCTGATGATACGTTTTGTATAGAGAAAATCATACAGAGGCTCTAGAAACATTTGCAGGTAACTTGCAAAATGACAAGGGCTATTAAATCTCATCTTTCCTAATTTAGCTAATGTGACATGATCAAGACTCAAGAAATTAATTGTTTCAAGGTACGAGCGTGTAGCAGTGGCCACAAACCTAATGGTTTTATGCAGTATTCCTCAATTAATTGCAGATACTTTTCTTTGGACAGAAAGAAAGTCTCTTCTAAGATGACAATATTAAAATACTGCTTGGGAAACTTTGAGACCTTTTTTTTCTTTAAAGGACATTCTGACAGATGGTAATTTTGAGTGGTTTGGATGATGTATTATGTGAGAGCTCGGTTCCAAAACACAAGGAATATTATGCCTGTTTTTTGGGTTTGCTTTTTTCCCCCTTGCTGTGCTTAAGCTTTCTCAGTAGACACCTACATGCCAACTCATCTGCTTTGTGCTATCTGCTTAATTTGTTTGTTCATACATTTTCTCAGCTCACTCCGTGCTCCATTTAAACTGCCGCGGGCATTTGAAGTGCTTCACGCTAAAGCATTTTCTGATGTCTTTTGTTTTTCTGAGAGCTTGTTGTTCATTTCCTTCACTCAAAGCAGTTCTTCAGGGCCTCAGTAAGGTGGGTGGACTTTTCTAGTAAATGCCCAGAGGTGCCACAGCTCAGTGGGCTGTAGGATCACAATCTGATCTGTACTCGTGTGCCTGGGCTTGGTATCAGATCTGGATGCTGAGCCATTCCTGGACAAGAAGTGATGGTCTGCTGCTCACCAAGTGGGCCTGTGGCCACCTCCTTGGTCTCTTCAGCCAGGTTGGCTCAGGCCAGTGGTTTCAAGCCAGGCAAACCTTCCCAGAGGAAAATCAGGGCACGGTCATTACAGCTCCTCAGCCCAGCCTGGAGGTCATTAACTCCTGGCGTAGCTGAATCTGGAAAGAGGGAGTTTGGCATTGTCTGCAGGCAGGTTGCTTTATCCAGGAGAAAACCTGCATGAATGCTGAGCATCGGGTGGCATCCAGAACTTTTTAGCTTTTAAAAATATCCCGGGTCTTCTCCAGGTTGGCATGGTCTTCAACTCTGGTCAGGTAGCGAAGCAGGTAAGGGATGGAGCAACCAGCTGCATCACCCAGGCTGGCCAGGACCTGGCTCAGGGGTGTGCCTGTGCTGCAAACCCATTTGGGATAAAAGGGCTTTCAAGTGGAGCAGCTCTTTAACAGATGTTGGATCAGCAAAGATGGGAGGGAGGAGAAAGGAGGAGAGAATCATGGAATCATAGAATCATCACGGTTGAAAAGGACATTCAAGATCATTGAGAAAGCACAGCAAGGGGCAATGGAGGGTTACTCCCTCCTGATTTTGCTTCCATTTATTTGACTTAAACTGAACTTGAGAAACAGCTTTAATACAGGAGAGTTTGGTCCTCAGGGCCAAGGGTTCCAGGGTGCTGCCTGCACAGATTCTACCCTCCTGGTGTCCAGCTGCCCCTGAGACACTCTGCCTTGAGAGAGAGGGTGATCTGCTGTGCAGGAAATCAGGATCTCATCTCTTGTTTCTCTTTTGTGTCCTCTATTTTAGGCATTTGGGGTTTAATCACTGAGTGTGACCAAATCAAACATCGTTCCATCTGGCAGAGTGTTCTGAAGCCGTGCCCTTACTGCAACTCTGCCACCTCCTCACTGTCCTACTGCTTTTGAAACCTTTAACAAACTGTTTTCTGCTCAGCAATTTGCAAAAGTAAACTTCATCTGAACAATCCTCAAGTGCTCTGATTGCAAATAAAAGTTAAATGCACTAACAAAAATAATTGCTAGGCATGTGGGATTGTACATTTAGGTATCCATAATTCACTAACAGTATATGCCAATACACAGCATTATCTGGATTTTCAGTGATTGCATTAGCATAAAAGCATGTTAGCATTGGTGGTACTAACATTTAAATATATATAAGTATGAAATATTAAGATACAGCATTTTGGAGGCAAGTAAAACTACTGTCTGTAAAATGTTCTTGCCTGTTTTCTAAGGTACACTCCAGGATCTTTGGATGACAATCAGCATTCGTGCCATTGGGTCCAAACATTGCAAAAATGTCAATGCTTTATGCTAAGAGGAGCTATATTAAGCTAGGAAACATTGCTGATGAGAGAAGTGTCTTCTGATGTCCTCTAAGCTATTTACAGGCAGCATCTTCCTTTGTATTCACAGCTCAGCCAGGCCTCTGTGCAATCTAGATGTTTCACAGGACTGGAAGTGTTAGCCAGAAAGGATTATGCTTGTGATTAAAACCTCAATTTTAAAAAAACTTTACCTCCAGGAAACGTTTTTCCACACCAATAATTTGAACGTTTTAATATTTTGAAATAAAAGGATTTTTGTAATCCGTTTAGGAGAAGAATAATTTATGTCAAATGCATTCTTGAAGCTTTGTCCCAAATGCTCCCCTGTACACTTAGGGGTGAATTAGAGGTGAGGTTGGAGCCAAGTGAAACCACTGAGGCAAATAAAACCAGTTTACATTTTGTGGGGAGAGGGCAGAAAGTGCAAAAGGAGAGATTTCTGGTGTGGATTAAGTGGGAAGCCAGGAGGAAAGTCACTGCACAGCTGTGCTGAGAGCTTCATGGGGCTCTGGCCAGTCCTTTGAAGACCCAAGTGCTGTTCAAACTGGGTAGCCAGGGACAGGATCCCAAACTGGTGGTCTGGGCTTAGCAGGAACTGGGCAGTCTCAGCACAGCCTCTTCCAGCCAGCCCAGCACTACAGGGATCTCACTGTTCCCTGCTTTAACCTTGAGAGATGAAACAGATATTACAGGACTTGGTAAAGACCTGAGGGTGAACTCATCACAGGTAATAACTTGAGCATCATCTCGTGGAAGCACTTGAGAGCTTCCTAGATGTGATTTGCATCAGGGTTCTGCTTGTCTTAACCATTTCCATGAGATTAAAATCCCTTAAACTCTGTTGGTGTGCATCACAGACACTGAGCACCATTGTTCAGGGGTGCTGTCCCCCTGCCCCTGCTCAATCCGTTGGTGTTTCAGTGCTGTCTGTTCTCCCAGGGTTCAAAACCTCTGTGTTTTGTCAGGGAAACAGCAGCTTCTTCAGGATGTCTTTGACAAAGGAAAAAGCTGCCACCAGATATAACAGTTTTGAATTAAGTCCAGCTTCACAGTGAAACTGCTTGATGCTCACTGCTGTTAAATAACATTAAGGCCCAAGCAATAAATGCAGGAAAAGTGAAATTAAAGACCTTGCTTCAATGCTGTCTTGTAAGGACATAAGAATTTCTGGGCAGACAAATAAATCCAGTTAGTTTAACAAGCACTGTCCCTACCCATTTATTTCTAATCCATCTTCATGTTCTCCCCTTCCTTCTCCAGCTTCTCCTTGTACATCCCATAGTCTCTGTCCATTTTCACTGTTTGCCAAGGCTGTGTGTTTCCCACCTCCCAGACAATAATTTGAGCTCCAACTCCCTGCCCGCTTGTAATTCCTTGCTTTGTAGATTGTCTCTTCTATTTGTATTTGAACTCCTGACTTATGTGAAGTTATCAGCCTCAGTGCACTTAATTTCAAATTAATTTGATTGGGTCACCTCCTTTTTTTTTTTTTTCTGTAATAATAATGAACTCAACCTATTTAGCCTTTCCCCATTATGAATAACCTTAACAAAAACTGCAGTGCAGTATAAAACCCTGTTTCATCATTATGGTTAATTACACAGAAGAATAAATCCCTAAACATTTTTCAGCCTCTGAAATCTTAACAAGAAAGTGTAATTAAGAATTAAATAGTAAACTGCCATCCTTGAGCTCTCAGGAAGGCAAGGCAAGCAGACCCCACGAGAAAAACCTGGATTCCAAGGTTTGCTCCTGCACCAAATGCTTTGGGAGTGTCAGTGCTGGGGAGATGCTGACATCTGGAAGCTGGCAGGGTGCAGCAGGGCAGGGTTGGGTGCTCATCAACAAACTTGGGACCCTGTGGGGTTGGGTTCAGGCTCAGGCTGTTGTCACTTTTGCCAAAGGTCAAGTTACCCCTTCCAAGGGTCTGGCTTGGACCCTTTTGTCTGTGTAAAATCCATTGTTTCTGTCTCTTCTTAGAATCACAGAATGGTTTGGGTTGGGAGGGACCTTAAAGATCATCAAAATCCAGCTCTCCTGCATGGTCAGGGACACCTCCCACCAGCCCAGGTTGCTCCAAGCCTCATCCATCCTGGGCTTGGACACTGCCAGGGATGGGGCAGCCACAGCTTCTCTGGGCAACCAGGGGCTCAGCACCTTCACACCAAAGCATTTCTTCCTAATGTCTAACCTAAATCTCCCCTATTCCAGCTAGAAACCATTAATCTCCCCAGTACATACTGGCCAGCTTACCAAGGGCCTGACTTGTGTCAGGCACAAGCACTTTGAAACCTCATTCTTGTCTAGTAAATGCTCTCTGTTAAGGCATTTGGTTTATCATGGTGGTTTCCATTTAAAATGTGCATTTGGACTGATGACCTAATCACTTTTTGAAATTAAAAACAAAATAAACCACACTGCAGCCCAAGCTTGGTGTGTCTCAGCATAAACCTGTTGTCATTGTTGGACTCAATACATACGCCAGTCTTCAGCTGCTATTTATTCATCATCCATGTTCTCTGTTTATCCTTTTTACTGCAGCCTGTGCACTCAGCTAATGGCTTCACAAGCTTCAAAGATTTCCCTGCCTGACACCTCCATTATGTTCCTGACCTGCTGTGTCTCTCCTGTGTGGTGTTCCCCATGTTCCCTCCCAGCAATAGGTGTGAAACCTCCACTCAATGCAGAGCAAAGCGCTGGCTGTGCCTGCTCTTTAATCACAGCAGAGGGAGGGGGGAGGCTGGAGCAGCCCGTGGTTCACAGAAAGGGGGTTGGAAAAGTGTATTGGAGAGAACAAAGCAGCCAAGAATTGGAAGAGAGACATTGAGGACAGGAGATGGAGGATCCAGCCTCAGTTTTTAGGTACCGGCTCCCAGCAGGGTTTGGGGTGGACAGGACTGAACCAGGATTAGGGTTTCAGACTGGAAGTTAGGAAAAAATTGTTCAAAGAAAGAGTGGTCAGGGACTGGAATAGGCTGCCCAGGGAGGTGGTGGAGTCACCATCCCTGGATGTGTTTAAGGGTCGATTAGATGTGGTGTTGGGGGATACGGCTTAAGGGAGAACTTTGTAGATGCTGGTTGGACTTGATGAGCCCAAAGGTCTTTTCCAAGCTGAATGATTCGATTATTCACAGCTATTCCCTGAGCTTCTCCAGGAGGATCCAGGTCCTATCTCTTCCTTTGCAGGTCTTGCTGCCTACACTCTCCTGCCCTTCCCCTGACTGTGCCTTTTGTTGGATCTTGTTGCTGGCAAGCAATCCAGGCAAACTTGCCGTGTGAGTGGCTTTCAGAAGGGCCTTGGGGGGTTGCTCCTGCCTTTCCTGAGCTGCCTTTTGAGTTTAGCTGCATTTACTCACTGTTCCTCTGCTGTTCCCCTGCTCTTCCTTGAAGAGGAAGGTAGAGCTGCTGGACCCGAAGCTTGCACAGGAGGCAAAATAACTTTGGCCAACCAGCCACAGGTTTTCACAGCATCTCAGCCTGGCTCTTGCTGGTCTTGATGGAAGCAGAACTTTGTTGCCAGGCTGGCATCATCCAGCCTACATGTTCTCCTAACAGTGTTTTGATAAGTTTTTCCTCATCTGTGTCTTCATGTGCTTTAAGGTTCATTGAAACAGTTGGTTATTCATCCATGAAGACAGTTCCTCAGGTCTTCCACCAGCTTGCTGCCAACCTCTGCCCCTTCAAGGCTCTCCAAGTGTTTGAAAAGGGTGATGCTCTGCAGAGAAACACCACAGCAGCTTACTGGAAATTATCTCTTTCTGAAGAAATTCATCATCATGGTTGACCACTTGCACTTCCTCAGTTGCTGACAGACTTCTCGTGAACTGGGTTTTGACCTCTATTTTAGATGGTCCTATTTCTGCTTACATAATGTCCATCAGAGGCCCTTGGAGTTGCCTGGCATGTTTTGGAAGGAGGTCTCTCTCTTTGCCTGGCTTGGCTATCTGGGAACCTGTGTGTCCCTCTGAGCCCTGGCAGTCAGGACAGCTCTCTGTGGCCATGAGACATCCCCAGGAAGGTGGATCACGGAGCAGCCCCCTCCTCACAGGGCGGCTTGAAGTCATCACACAAGCTGGAGAACTCTATCACAGCTGCTTCCTACCAAATCTTAGCCCCTTGATGCCACTGCATGAGACCTGAATAGATTTTAAAACTAATTTGCTGCTCAGAGCATCAATAGATGTACGTCACTCACCCTTTCTGCTGCATTTAATGAGTTTCCAAGGTACTGCAGCCAGTTCCAGAAGGCAGCCATCAAATGATGCTTCCATCAGGAGCACCAGGCTGTCCCTCCAGCACACAGCAGTCCTCACACAGTCTCTCTGTCTGTCTCTCTGGAATTTAGCATCACATGATTTCTTGCAACCAGCTTTTGCAGACTGTCTCTGTTTTTTTTTCTAAACACCCTGAAAATGAGGGATGGGAAAGAAAAAGGCCTTTTCCTGCAATCACATACTGTTAGCTGGAGCCCAGGCAATATGTGGGTCACAGTAGCTCTCCTGTCACATTGCTGCTCTCCACCTTCATGACTCTGTCTCATTTATTCCCTCCTGTTGCCCTGCTGTACCTCTCCCCTTCTGTTAATCATCTTGAAGCTGGCCCTTGCTCTGAGCATCCCTCCCTGCTGCAGGCTCAGCTGTCTCCCAGGCAGGACAAGATCTTTACAGGGATGAGGAGAGAGTTGGTGCCTCTGGACCCATAGCCAGGAGATGATGATGATGATGGGCACGGCTCCGCAGTGGCTGTTTGGAGGGACAGGTCGTTAATCCTCAGCTCCAGCTGCCAAGATCAATAATTAGGGCTGCTGCTTTGTATAAACCAGCAGACCAACAGAGGAATTGCCTTATTAGAGCAGACAGGCAGACCTGGCTGGTAGGGAAGTCCCCGTGGCTGCATTTTGTAGAGGTAGGAAGAGAAAACCCAGGGTGGTAATGGCATGGGAACATGCAGATGGGATTTCCCTAAGCCTTCAACAGCTAAAACCTGCCATATGTGATGGACCACAAGGGTTCTTGGGGTTTTATCTGTTTCTGACATTGCAAGGATTGGAAAGGGTGTCTGGATTCCAGTCCATGCCTGGTGCAGCAGGGTGTCTGCTGCCAGGATCCCTTTGGTTGGCAGCTGCACATGTGAGAGCTTCTAATACCCCTCTGCATGTTCCTCACCTCCCTTTGGAAGCAAATTGTGTTACATTTCCATACAACCTCTACCATGAAAACCTGTAAATATGATTTTAGAGTGTTTGCATGTCTTGCAACAAGCAGGAATTCACTGAAGCTGTTTTCCAAATTAATACCTCACTGCTTTTACTTAACAGGATCTTTTTCTAAGCTGAGAGTGGTAACTAGACTGAAATTTTCTTTCTTAAGAATGTATTTTCCTCTTAGGCACTTCATATTGAAATCTGTCTTAATTTCAGTTCAGCTAGTGTGTGAAAACACAGGGTGAGGCATTATTAATCCCTGAAGGAATCAAGACAGATGGAGCCCAAAATAGAATTGGTTTTATGATTAATTGAAACCTTCAAGAGTGGAATTGAGTTAGGGCTTGGTCCTACCTCATCAGTGTCTGGAGATCATTTCAGCTGGCATGGATCTCCAGGAGCTCAGTGGTAGAAATACAGATGTCACTTTGTAGAGCCAGCCCTGGGTTGTCCCCCTTGGCTTGGGACCTGTTGCTGGGCGAGAGCACAGGGGGGACCAACTGGTGGGAGCAGTGTGCAGGTCAGGGTGACAGGAGGGGACTGAAGGAGCTGTTGGGGTGCTTGGCATGTGATGAGGTGCTTTAGTGATGAGGTCCTTTAGTCCTGAGCTGCTGTTCCTGGCCTTGAGCTTCCTGCAGCTGTGCCCGATGTGATGGGGAGCAGGGCTGGGAGGAGGGGAATGTTTAGAGGCATGCTCCAAAAAGCACAGGAGCAGAGATGTGGAAGTGGGGAAGTGGCGTGGAATTTGGGGGGACAGGGAGTTCAGGCTCTTCTCCAAGCTTCTGCTCCACGTGTCCCCTTGGAAGCTGTGGTTTCACATCCTTGTGAGATGTGGAAGGTGGATCTGCCCCTTGAAAGGGAGTAGTGGGGAGATACCAGGTGGTGTTATCTGCACTGGCTTTGGCACTAGCGTATGTTTCTGGAGCCTCTAGCCACAGATCTTTACAGCCTTTCTGATGTGCCTGCTGGAAAGGAGAAAGAGAAGATGTTGCTGTAGCCCTCAGATTCATCCCTTGACCTTGCTTGCGTAGGCAGCAAGTTGTGAGCAGCCGCAGAGTTGGGGAGAAGCAGCAAGTGAAGGCAGAGGTGCTTTGCAAAGGCCAAACCAGATCAGTTATGTGGTTATGCCAACGTGTCTGTCTGGAGAGAGTACAGAGGGAATGGTTAAGTGTGATTGATGGTGGCACCCCCAGGAGATGGCTCTGTGGCTGTGACCTTCCCTCTGCAGAGGGTTGTGCTGGCACTTGCTGAAGAGGGGATTGGGGTTGCCTCCACCTTAGGTAGCTGAATGAGGTGGGGGCTCTGAAATAATTTAAAGCAGGTTTTGATGTAGAAAGTTGATGTTGCCTGTGGAGATCATAGTTTCAAGTGTACAAACTGGGCCCATGCTTGCCTGGTCTGTGGTACCCTGAACCCATCTTCCTGAGGCAAAATGGATAAGGAGCAGCATCCTTGGTTGCACATCAGCTGGGAAGAAGGTACAGAGGAACACAGCTCTTGGGTGCAGCCAGGAGGGTCTTTCATCCCTTTCTGCAGTGCAGCACCAGTGCTCCAGAGCTAAGACCTTGACTCAGACCTTGTTAATTTGTCCTAATGAGTAGTGTAGGTTTGCTGCAGATGAGCTGATACTGCTCATTTATGAGGAGCTGGGCAGACATCTCTTGTTCATTTATTCTGACAAGGGCAAGTTGGTTTTTATTGTCTCTGATCTCCCCTAGCACAGCAGCATGTTTTCCCAGGTGTGTTTTGTAAAGGGGGGAAAGCTCCACGCTGGGAGCTCTTTCTGCAGGACCTAGCCAGGAAAATCTTAGAGAAATAGTATCAGGCTGCTGTGGATTTTCTTTTCCTGGGGCCTCTGGGGATTGCAGCCCCAGCAGATTGTGGATTAGTGGATGGGGAATTAGAAATGCATTTTTCATTCTTGTTTTACACACTAATGAACTGACAAATTTAATTTCTTTAAATCTGGCTACTTTAGCTATAGTGAGTGAAGTCATCTTCTGTCTCTTTTGGTAACTTGGCAAAGGCTGAATTGTGACCTCTGTGGGTGTCAGTGTCCCAGTTCAGTTCTTTGTCTTCATGTTAGGACAGGGCAGTCTGTGAGAGAGCCCATCACCCATGGGTGCTCTGGGCAGTGTGGTGGTTCAGAGGGCACCAGCAGCCAGGTATCACTATGCCAGTGCAAAGAGGTGAACTGGAGCCCCAGGGAGCAGGTTGGTGGCCCCACTTTTGGTGTCTGAGCCAGCCTAGGTGTCCCTGGACTCAGGTCTGCTGGGCAGACATGCCTGTGAAGCTCAGTGCTCTGCAGCTGAACAAGCTCTGCTGCAGGGACAAGCTGTGCTTGGCTTCTATCAAACACATTTTTCTTGCCCTTGGGCTCATTCCTGTGAATGAAGCTGAGGGTCTTCCTCCTTCCCCTTTGGATCCCTCTGTGGGGAGGGTCCCAATGCTTTGGGCAGCCTCCTCCTCTGTAATTTGTGCAGCAGCAGATGCAGAGGCTGCAGCAGGCTCCACGTGCCTCTCCTTCAGCTGCACTCTTCTTCAGGGCTTGTGGTATGCACCTCCCTTCCCAGAACCTGTGCCAGGGACACCACAGAGCAAAGAAAAGCCTTGATGTTGTTAAAAGCCCTAACGGGGGCCTGGTCTGCAGGGGGAAACCAGCTCCATCATTACCCACTCACTCTGCAGAGCTTTACATGAGAGCTGAACAAAACGGCCTTGGCTCGACAGAGCTGGCTTTGTTCCTTCACTTGGGGATGCTGAAAGTGGGTCTGAAAGGTGGCCCGGCTCTCCAGGGGAACCACCAGCACCCCCAGCTCCACTGCCAGGCCTGGAGGAGAGGGCTTGGGGCATCCTTTGCTCCCCTTGACTGGTGGCGAATGGATTTATGGGTTGTGCTCCTAATATCTTGATTAACAATTAACATGATGGAACGGGGAAATACATCTTGTTTCTCTCCCCCTGAATCCGACAGGTGAGGATGTATGGTTCCTGGTTGATTGCTGTGCCTTGTTATGGGCTATTTACAACTGATTGGAAAGCAGAGGCTTTGTATGAAGAGGAGACCTTTAATCTTCTGGCAGAGCTGAGTGCATTTCCCTCCGGGAAGCGTTCCTTCTCTTCTGCTTATCTCTGACTCCCACTTTAAACTTGAACCTGGCAGAGACCAGAGAAAAGGCAGGATCAAAGCAAAAATAATTGGGATCTCTGGCTTCTGTGGGCAGTCTGAACCCGTTATTCCTACTTACTGACTAGTTATTCCTAAATAACTCTTGTGAGAGACAATTCAGCAGTTGCAGTATCTTCTTGATGAAAGGCACTCAGATGCAATAACCATGGCAACAGTTGCTGAGGGCTGGCACAGAGACGTGCTCTGTAAAGGACAATGGGCCCAACTTCACTGACAAATGACCCCATAATGCACCAAGGAGGTGATGCGTGGTGAGCTCAGGGTCCTGCTTGTTGTCCTGGTGGGGATGCAGCCACATGTGCTGTGCTGGAGGTGCAGGTTGCCCCAGTACACCCAGTAACAAGCTGTGCTTCATCAGTGGTGGCCTTCTCCCCCCTCGAGTTGACAGGGGAGCTCATCATCTGAAAGCTGAGGGGGAAGCATGGAGACACTCCATCAGGGAGGAAACATCAGGGGGACAGGACACATCACCTCTCATCCCAGAGGCACAAATGATTTCCCAGGGTTTGTCTGCTCTGGGAAGGACTGTGTTGATCTTCACCCATCAGCCTGTTTGGTGCCACAGGCACGTACTGATAATCAACACTTGACAGGTCTCATTTCAGAGCTACTCCTTTGCAAGCCATCCTCCAGACCTGAAGATGGCTCTGGTCTGAATCTCAGGTCAGGAGCACCTTGGGTTATGAGATCAAGGCCTCTCAAATAGCTTTGTGGAGAGATCGTGTTACTTTTATGAGGCAAGGTTCTCTCTCCATCTTATTTAATTGGACACTTTATAAGCCTGAAAAGTAAGAGAAGGAAACTCTTTAATGTTCACCAGAAGAAAAGAGAAGCTTGCTCAAAGGCAGGATTAGTTTTACAGCTTTCCGAGAAGGAGGCAGTAAATACTCCACCTCTGCTTAATAATAATAATAACAGGCAGGCTAAGTATCTCTAAAAATATAAAATAATATGATCCTGTTTGGAATAGTCAACACCCTTGTCAGCCTGCTGCCATCTCTGCAAACAAGTCTCGCTAGAGATTCTGGGCATGCTTTTCAATGGCTGGGAGCAGCTGGATCTTCTTTGACTTCAGTGGAAAGTCTGAGTGCTTGGCATGGTGGCAAACCAAGCCTCTTCCTTTCTGCTTCAAATTGGGTCTTGATTCTAAGTGAGATGAATTTTCTCCTCCTGATAATTCTGTGCATCTGAAGTGATTACAGCTCGGCGTGAGTGCTCTTTTCGGAGATTTGAATGCAGCGTTTTCTTCCGTCTTAAAAAAGGTTCCTCCAACCCATATCATTCTGGAGAAGAGGGGCCAAAAATAAATCCTGGTGGAAGCCATTTCATCTTCCTCTGCAGATGAGAGATTAAAACTTTTTTATTTTTGTAAAATGCAGACCAAGGAGGGGAAGGTAAATGGGAAAACTTGTGTTGAGGTTTTGGCTCGTGGCGATGTGCTGCTCTGTTCTTTGGTGCTGGTGAGCAGTGGTATTATTTGGAGTTCTTCGAGAGTGATCTTGAATGTTTGCTTAACTCCACTAAAAATAGTCACCACCCTCTTCTCCTAATAGGCAGCATTTGTCACACTGATTCATTTCCTCTCCAAACTGAGTTTCCTTCATGAATATTCATCTCCACTCCCCAGGAATCTGCCTTGTCCTCCCAAGTTGTACTCACGGCGGCGACCGTGCTGTAGCGATGTGAGTCCACCTTGCAGAGCTCACCCCCAAATTCCTGGCTCGAGCTGGCAAAATGTTGCCCTACCAACAGCTCTCATTGATTTCTGCCTCCTCTGTGGGCTGGGATTGCTCATTATCCCTCTGGATGAGACCCTTAACGAGTCTCTCCTTCCTGTTGTCATAGCAGCATGACGTTGCCCGGCACAGTGAAGTCTCTGTCACTGTTAATTGTGAGATGGGAGGATCAGCTTGGCAGTTGTTCTAGTGGGGATTAGGCCAAAAGGTCCCTTCTGAACTGTGATGAATGTAGTTGCCTTCAGAAGACACTAGGACTTGGTAGTTGTGCAAAATTTCTGAAGAGGGAGAGGTCTCCAGCGAGGAGAGGGACAGTCCTTACAGTGCTCTTCCCCTTCATGCTCAGCTGTCACTTAAAGCAGGAGAAAAACAACCTGAAATTCCAGAGGGGGGAGTATAAAACCCAAGTTATTAATGGTTAAGGAAGTCTATAAGTACCTCAGGCCTTCTAATCTTGGAGGTCCAAAGAAGATTGAAGGTCCCTGCTACTGTCACACTCCAAGATGTTGCTGGAATAGGAGAAATCTGCTGCTACTTGGTCAGTGTTGAGGCAGCAAAGGGCTGATGGAGGTGGAGGAACATGAGGCCAGCAGAGCTGCTGGACTGTGCACCTTTAGCTCCTTGGCCAGTGGGTGCATGAGGAGGTGTGTATGGACTGTATCTGTAGGGTGATAGGTGACTGGGTGTTTTGCTCAGCAGGGACTAAGGAGAATTCTTGGACTCATAGATTATAGGATGGTTTGGGTTGGAACAACCTTAAAGATCATCCAGTTCCAACCTTCCTGCAGTGGGCAGGGACACCTCCCATGAGCTGATGTTTCCTCAAGCCCCATCCAACCTTCAGCACTGCTAGGGATGGGGCAGCCACAGCTTCTGGGGCCATCCTGGGCCTCACCACCCTCACTTGTGCACTGGGACAAGTGCAGTGCCAGTGGTGTGGTGACATGGACATCTGATGTGTGTTAGGGGGGCTGGGAGTCTCCCACTCCTGCATGGTGCCTTCCAGCACATCAGGCTGCAGGTCTTCTCCCTGACAGTCATTCCATCCTCACCTTGCAACCATGCTAAAGTAATTTAAAGATGAAAATTGACAGTATCTCAACAGGATATTGTCTGCTGGGCTTGTGAGGACCACCCAGTGAGCAGACTTGTGTTGCCATCTGGGTCTTTGCTGCCAAGAAGACCATGTTGATTTTCAGCCATGTGCCAGAAGAGTTTTTTAGGGCTTGCTGTGGTGTTGTGGGGGAGAAATGACCTCGCCACACCTTCCATCCTGTATTGGCATGTTGTGGTGAGACGTAGCCACGGCTGGCTGGAGAGGGCAGAGAGAGGTAGACAGCCATTTGGTTTGTGATGATGCCATCATTAACTGTTTGGACCTGTCCAAGACATTGGGTCAGCATCTCTGTTCTCATTTGCCAAGCAGTGGGAGGACCAATGTCACCTCCAGGGATGACAGGTCACCTGGAGGCTCAGCAGAGGCAGGGAACAAGGCCTGTATGGACATTTACTCTGTTTCCCATGTGCTGAGGGGTAGGGATCAGCTGGTCCTTTTCCCAAATGCCTTCTCTATTAATAACACAGAATTACCCTCTGTCTGTGTCACTGGGCTGACTCCAAACCCCTGAAGTGAAGCCAAAGTCATCCCTGACCTAACCACAGACACATTCAGCTAGATTGAAAAGAATTATTAAAAAAAAATCCTTACCTCCCTCAAAACCTCCCCAAATCAAAATTTCAACTGGCCAAGCCCTGCAAATGGGTTTTTGTTTTGTTTTTGGTTTTTGTGTGTGTGTGTGCAGTCAGGAGCCAGATTTCTACAGGCTGGCTTTGGTTTGTACAGGGTTTATTATAGGCATGAATAATTGCTGGCACCGCGTTGCCACTGCTGTTGTTTGCTCTTACAGTTTAGGCCAATTACATGTGTAAGCCCCTGATTTACAAGCAAAAGCAGAACGAAAGTAGCTTTGTGGCCTATATTTCAAGAGCAAGTAATGGCTCCACAGTCAGCTGTAGGTCCCCAGATCTGTGCCATGAAAATGGGGAGGTCCAGTGCCATAAACGAGCTGGCCCAGATTATCCGTGCCTTTCCGTGACACGTGTGCTGTCACAGCACAGTGTGAAGGACATAAACATGGCTGAGCATTTTGAGGATGGGGAGCTTGCCCAGAATTGCTTTCCCACAGCAAGAGGAGTTGGGGAGTTTTCAGAAAAAACACACAAAATAGGGAGAATTTGGAGCTAAACATAATGGTTTGGGAAGATGGACTCAAGCCAAGCCCATCCAGGTCTTATTTCCCAACATGATGATAGGGTTGTCTCCAACTCTTACTGTCCAATGAGCCCTCCTTGGGGAGAAGAATAGGTGACATGCAGAGCAGAGTTTCAAACTGATCAGTTGAGGTCAACCTGAGAATTTTCTCTTGCTTTTGGAGTGGGCAGGAGGTTGAATGGCTGCTGCTCAGACAGGTCATGTCAGCCATCATACCTTTGACATGGACTCTGCATTGCCCATCCTGGTGGGATGTCCCACCTTGCTCTGCAGGTACCTCTCCATACCATCAGCTCTGAGGTAGGGTAAGAGCCAGCCCATAAGGTTGTGGAGGATGAAGAGCTGTGCTGAACCTCCTTGGACTGGTGGCAAGCTGGTGTCCTCACTACTGGGGGGTCCCGAAAGGGCAGGATGTGAGTCAGGGCAGAAGGAGGAAGAATGTTTGTGGTCGCTGATCTCATCGTCACAAATCAGTGGTGGATACTGTCTGTGGGAGGAAGCAGCAGCTCTGCTGGGCAGGAGGCCAGCTTTTCACACTCCAGGGGATGGCCAAGAGAGGATGATGCACTCGGGTTGTTAGTGGTGAGCACAGCGCAGGCGGCTTCTCATCTCACAGGGTTTGTGTGCTCAGCTGGAGGCTGTGGCATCTTCCTTTGTGTTAAACTGCCCAAAATCAACCTGACTGCTGTGTGCTGAGCTGGCGGACGTTGGCAAGGAGACCCCCCCCACCAGCTTGGCATTGGGTGCTCCCATGTGGAGTCATGAACATCCATCCGGGCAGGAAGCAGCTGTTTAGGGCCATGGCTTTCTGAAGTGATTTCCTTAAGCATCTGCATCTTCTGAAGGTACATACAGCACCCCAAGGGCAGGTGGACCACCTGGCTGCGTGCACCATGCCCTTAGCAGGTCCACTGGGCAGTGGCTCTCCCCAGGACAAGGCATATGGAAACACAGCCCCAGATTTGTTTACTAGTTGGGAGCAATGGGGGTTGTGCATCCCAGTTGCCAGTAACTGGCAAGTCTTCTCTCCTGTGCCTTCCCAGCACACGTGTGAACTTCTGGTTGTGTCACCTCCTCATCCTCTCTCCAGGAGGTCAAGCAGGAAGCCATCAGCACAGCTCACATTTGTCTTTCTGCAGCTCCGGAGCGTTGAACAAATCGCACCCTGCTTCCTCCTTCACCCTTCACACCCAAGCTGTTCCTGGATCCAGGCAGCTCATCATCTGTGACATCTTTCACAGCTTTCTTCTGCCCTGGTGATTAAGCCCTTATCCTTCTGCCTTGCAGAACCTACCTCTGGTGGCCCTGCCATTGCTCTCCTTCACAGAGACAGTGTCTATCTCATGATCTTCCTGGCTTTTCCTGACTATTTCGTGTCCAGGCAAAGTCTGTCTGTTGGTTCCCTTTTCCATGGGAGGTGATGAGGGCTTCTTCTCTTTGCCTTTAGGCTCATTAAAACTTAATTGGCACATCTGCTGTCAAGGTATCTGTGCCCCCATCCATCAGTGATGTAGGATACTCTGTTGAAATTCCCCTCTCCTTGCAAAATTATCTTACTTCACTGCATCTTTTATGCAAAAAGTTCCCTTCTGAATGTGCTTCCCTCTCCAGCCTTTTCTGAGCATCTAGTGTACCTTTGGGACCTGCCATAGCTTTGTTTCTTTTAGATGCACATTAATCCATTGCATTAGTAATGCTTTATTAGCCAATTTGGTCAGTTTAACTTCTTGACAGCTTGCTTCAGGCACTTGTGTTTTCTTAACCCTCTCTCTGAAGATGAGATCCACATCCCATAGCTTCAGTTTTCATTCACAAGTCCACCTGAGGTGTAACTATCCAGGCTCCATCTCCAACCAGGGAGAAGAGATGTCTTTAAGAGACAGATCCCCCCGCTGCAAGACAGGAGTCAGACAGCTTCATCTCTCATGGGGTAAATCATCATTTCTGCTCACTGCTGGTTACCAGGAATTCCTCAGACACATTGCAAAATAGATGCAGCCCCCTTTAGAGCTAATCTAAAACCTTGCACTGTGGACTTGCCTTTTTGGATTAACCTGGGCAGATCTTGTGGAAACACAGGAACAGTGGTTGGGTCTCCAGGGGTGTTCAGACCACAGGTTGGGAGCTCAACTGTGGCAGCTCACTGGTGCTAGATATCTTAATTTTAGGTGTTTGCTGTTAAGTGAGATGAATCTGTCACTTTGGAAGGTGTGGAGAAATGTTTCCATCTTATTTCGTATTTAGAAAATAAAAAGGTATATAGCGAATGTTTAAAAACCAAGAATGCCAGTAATAACAGTAATTATAGGTGGGTGCAATTTTCCTTTATCTTTTAACTGAGGCTGCTAGGAAAATTCCTGCTGTGCTGATATTTGGCAGGGACACGATGCGAGTACCTGCTTGTCGCTGAAAAATGCTGTTGTATTTTTAATGACCATCAGCAGCACAACCTTGAGTTTTTATTTTTTATTTTTTATTTAAATGTCATCCTAAATGTAGCAGTTCCAGCCTCCTCTGCTGTGGTGTGTGGGTGTCTGAGCAGGGATGAATCAGAAAGCAGAAAGAATTGCTGGTGCTTTCTGTGACTCCCAAGTTTTCCTTGAGGGCTTCCTACCCAGGAATTAACTTGGGGGGTCCATGGGCTGTATTGCAGCATGGCAGCCCCTGCTCCCTCCTGCCTGTCCCCCCTCTGCTGATGCCTGATTAAGTTGTTTGATGTTGAATGGCTTTGCTAGGTTTCTCCACCAGGAGTTGGTGTTCCATGGGTTGTGCTTTCTGTTTATGGAAAAGAGATAAATAAATGAAAAAGGTAAAAAAATATGGTTTTCCAGCTCTCGTAGATGCAGCTTTTTCTCTGCCTGGAAGCTTTCCCCAGGCTTCACTTTGGGAGCTGAAACTTGGGCTTGGCATTGGCCAGGTGGTGATTTGCTGTTGCAAATGGAGCAAAGCCTCAGTTTTGAATCATGACTCAGTGAAACAAATCTCCTTTGCTTGTCTGAACCAATTCTAAGGGCACCAGTAAACCCAGTGGGACAAGGAGCAGCCAGAGTTTAAACCATGACATTGCAGTGGGAGTGATGCTCCCGTGATCCTGCATCTTCCCTTCCCTTTGGAGGAGCTGGGGGAGGCAGGGGGGATATTGAGGCTCATCAGCCAAGGAGCTTGTTGGAGAGCAATCCATCCCATCAGGGCATCCCACTCGGGGGTGCTCAGGGGCACGGGGGGAGCTGCTGGAAAGATTTTCTTGCTGGATCCACGCTGCCTCCCTCCTGGGTGACGGGAGGAACCGAGAGCTGGGGAACAGATGGCAGGGTTAAAATAGGAGAGAGCAACGTGGAGCTGCTGCTGGGAGGGAGAGGAGTGAAGTGCCTGTTCTCACACTTCACTTTGTGTCTCGTGGAGGAGCTGCAGAGTGCCTGTGCTCCACTGGCATTCCCAACAGGGACACGCCAGGCAAAGGCTTGCTGGTTTTTTTTTTTCTCTCCTGTTTTTCTTTTCAATATTATTAATGCTTGTCTTAAAGAAAAACCAGCTCAAATTAGCAAGCGAACAAATAAAGCAAGTAACAGCAAAAGGTTTTAGCCTCAGGCCACCTTTTAAGGTCTCAATATTGTTAGTGTGATGCTTTAGGCACTCACTGGCTGAAGGGAACTGGGAATGCTGGAGGGAATTGCTACTGGGGGGATTGGAAATGTTTAGTTTGGAGAAGGAGGCTGAGGGAAGATCTTCTTGCTCTGTACAGCTCCTTGAGAGGAGGTTGTAGGGAGGTGGGTGCTGGCCTCTTCTCTCAAGTGAACAATGGTGAGACCAGAGGAGATGGCCTGAAGTTGCACCAGGGAAGGTTTAGGCTTGATATTAAGAAGGATTTCTTTACTGAGAGAGCAGTCAGGGGCTGGAACGAGCTGCCCAGGGAGGTGGTGGAGTCAGCATCCCTGGAGCTGTTTAAAAACTGTGTAGATGAGGCACTTTGGGCCATGCTCTAGTGGGTGATACAGATGTTGATACATATATTTTATTTGGGGGGAGTGTTGGCAGCTGGATAGGTTGATCTTAGAGGTCTTCTCCAACTGTGACAGTTCTGTGATTCTCTGGAGAACATGAGCCAGAGTGTTAGGAGCCTGGTGGATAGCACTAGGACTTTCTTCCTCCCATTCTTCCAGACAGCTTTTTGCAGTGTTTTCATGGTACCTAGGTTATGTGAATTGGCTTTGTTGGAAGATTTGAGTAACTTTGCATGCTGTGAATGGTGCTCAGGCTGATGGGGCAGAGCTGGTGGGGATGTTTCCATGCCAAGCTGCCCTGATACAAGCTGCTGCTGCTGCAGAGGAGTCTCATTCATGGGTCCTGCAGCAGCAACAAAGGGCTTGGTAGGACCTTGGGTCTTCCTGCCTTTGCCCCCATCCTAGATTGGTTCCATTTTGGATCTGGGAGGCTGGAAAAGTGCAGAAAAAAGGAGTATGAGGAGAGGAGGAGCAGGAAAGCAGGAGCCCAGCATCTTTGGTGTGGCTGCCAGTGCTCCCAGGAGCTCTTCAGTTTCCCTGTCTATAAATCAGGGGGTGCTTTGAAGCCTTTGTGATGAAAAACACTGGATGAGCTCAAGGACATGGTATTAATTCTGCAATATTGTTCTTGTTCCTTGCCACGTTGTGATTTTTGAAAGGAAATCAACCCCATTTTTGTGGGCTGTGGCTAAAGTGGCATGGAAATGAATGAGCTCTGCCTGCACTTGGAGAGAATTGCTCAATTTTATATTAATCAGCCTCTGATGAAACAGACCCCATCCTTAGGCACCAGTATACATCTGACCTTATGGTAAAATAACAGGCTTTCAGAAAAACTTGGTGAGTATTTTGTAAGCATGGCACAAATAGATTGAATGTTGATTTATTCTTCAAAATAAAGCATAATTTTAGGTGATGGAGCAGCCAGGGGGTTGGAATTCCTGTGATGTCCTTCTCCGTGCACTGTGGAGCACTTGTCTCATACCTCCCTGGAAGGATCAGTCATTCAGCACGTGCTGGAAAAGAGATCAGGCAGTTACCTTGATGGTTGCTGGTGGAGGATGAGGCACCCAGTCCAACCCTTAAATCACAACAGGCTGACAGTGCCTCCTGAGAGGACTGCAGGGACCCATCCCTCACTGTCAGGAGAAGGGAGAAGATGGGATAACCTTGGCAGGACTCTTTTATACCTTTCCCTCCTCTGGCTCCATGCTGACAGGGTGATGGCCATAGCCCTTAGGATCAAAAATTTTTTTTATTTTTCGTCAGAAAATGGTTTGTGAGGCTTAGATTAAACTTGTGGAAGCTGATCTGGTATCTGAGGCTCTTGAGAGCTGCACCCCTCTTGAGAGCTACTTGCCCTGAGGTTGGTGGGAGCTTTGGTGTCCAACCCCTCCAAAGCCAACCAGGGGGCTACTGGCCATCAGCAATGATGTTCCTGTGGATGAGGGCCATGTTCTGGCACCAAAATAAAGCTCAGAGCTATGAAGTCAAGAGTAAGAAGAAGAGAGGAGCTCTGAGGTGTCCTCAGGAGCCTCACACATGCTGGGACAGCAGCAGTCCAGCCTGGTCTCACTTTGGGACTGTGTGTCACCTCCCATCTGGTTTCATGGCACCTTTTTTCTACAGACACAAAATTCTCTTGGGTTTGGTGGGGTTTTTTGACATGGATTCAGCAGAACAATTTGGCGTGGTTGATTGTGGCACCTAAGATTTTATTGTCCAGGGTTGGTACTCACTCTTCTACTCTTATCCAACCAGAGGTGAGGAACTGGAGAAGTTTTACTGCAACTTGACTCAGTCTTCCTGTTCACATCACTTCTCTCTGGACCACTCATGCTGGCTGTGGCAAAGTCCTTGGTTTGGATGACTTAAACAAGGACCCTGGTGGCTGGGGTGCTGGGTCCCAATTGTGGGTGCTTTCTGCACCCCGGCCAGGTGTCCTGCTGTGGCAAATTAGCTACTTCTGTATTTTTATTTAATTACTTTTCCAGCTTTACGTATAAATGTAATTATCCATCTGTTCTGCTACATGACAGCACTGCAGCTCATATGATTTTTTTTTAGATCCTGGTCCAAAGTGTGGGCTCAGGCAAGCTGGGTCTCCTCCCCTGGGGCCTCCTCCTGGTTCTTGACCCTGGCCATGCCTCCAGAAGTATCTCCACTGCTCTTCCAGCTCCAACCATTTGTGACTGCACAGGGCCAGAAGCTCATGCTGGGTGATTCCCACCTCCCTGGAATACCTGAGAGCAGAATTTTCCCTGGTTGAACCCGATGTCACCGTGTCCCCAGAGGCTGGGCTGTAATGGGATATTACAGCCTCCTGCTTTCAGCAGGGGTGTTGCAGAGCTCACAAGAAGCTCACCTATTTCCTGCTGGTGCCTGAGATGCATAGAGTTGGTCAATGCCCAGCCAGGGTTCCCCCAGCTTTTCCCAGGCAGTTTTCCACCCTATTTCTCCTTCTCTGGGGTGACTTACGCTCCCTTGGTGAAAGTATTGCATCATCCCATCAAAATCACAGAATGGCATCCTCAGCTCCAGCTTCTCCTCTGCTGTTCCCTTCTCCTCTTAGCAACAAATGCTCAATAACCTAATTGCTCATTAAAAACCACGCTGGCATCCGTGCAACCCTTTATGCCACATTGAGACAAGTTGCTCTCCCAGGGCAGCTGCTGCTCCCCCACTGCCACGGTGAGCGCCTGGCTTGGGAGAAAGTGAGAAGGCAGCATTGCATTGAAGTGGAGATTTTTATCTTCTCTGGGTTATGGTATTTGTTTTTTTTTTAATGTCTCTCCTATATTCTGTGCTTCTGAACATCTAACGCCTCTTTAATGCTTCACATCTTCCTTACAAAATTGTTGTATTGTGTTGCCTATTGAAACCTGGTTTCCTTTTGTCAGGTTTCCCCCTCCCTCGCCCCTGCTTTCTTCTTGCCTGTATTTTGATCGGCACAACTACTTAGGGCTCCATTTTTCTGGGTGGTTTTTAATCTCCTTAAGTCCCAGCTCTGAAAGCCTTTGTCTGTGATAAACTCAGGTTTGAGCTGGTGCTCAGAGAAGAGGTTTTCTAGGCCAGTTCTGCTGCATGCAGACCCCAGTGGGGGCTCTGGGGGTGTCCGTGCTTCATCCCTCCTTCTAACCCTGAATAATTGCAAGCAGCCTTGTTGGGCTTGGGGTTATTTTATTATTCCCGTGGACATCTCCTATTGTGCTTGCAAACGTCCTTTCCCATAGTGTGGGGCTGTGCAGTAATGGAAAGCCTGTGTGTTAAATATGTATTTTTGTAAGAGGTTCAGCTCAGTGTTCGCCAGCATCCTGCGGCAGAGCCGGGGGTGGGGGCTGCAGGATTGTTGGCCTTCAGTTGTCCCAGTTACCCTCCTCTGAAGAACAGAGTTAGGAAGGAGGTGTAGCCATAGGAATGGGTATTCTCCTCCTGTCTCCCTTGGACTGGTTTAATGCTTTTTCTTTTTTCTTTTCTTTTTCTTAAGCCTGCCATCTAAAATTCAATAGTGCAAGTATTAACGAGCTGCTCATCCTCCCTCTTTTTTCTGCCCTCATTCAGAGGCTCATATTTACAGCTCTAGTTTGGGCTGGAATTACTGAATCCCAGTCAAACCTGTAAATGCTGACATCATAATGATCAGCTTTATCTCTCTGTCTATTACTTGTCAGGTGATGTTAGTGTGAATATACTTAAAAGGGCTGCCAGAAATCCTCCAGATACAGAGGTCTCTGAAAAAATAATCGATCTGTTCATGGGTGACCCTGCTTGTATTGCTTCTGCTTTCCAGGCTGCACAGAAATGACTTTTTCCATCAGCTTTCAGATTCTTTCCCAGGTGTGATGGTTTGGGTGGCTCCAGAAGCCACCAAGGCCTGGAGCTGTAATGCCATTTTGAGGACACATCAGTCCCGGGCCACTCCACCACTGTGAGCAAAATGTCCTTTTCTTCCTTAACACATTTTGGAGTGGAAAAAAACCAGTGAAAACTGGGGAGGGGGACAGGAGGGCAAGGTGTGAGCCGTGCTGCATGGCAACCTGCTTCTGATGCTTAGGTTATAGCACAAGCTGAATAGCCTACAGTAATTTTTTTTGCCTTTTTCTCAGACTTTCAGACTGTGATCCCTGGCTTTGATTTCGAAGGCAGCATTGCAGCCTGCTGGTTCTGATGAGAGGAGAGACCCATTAATTCCTGTCTAGCCTGGTGATTATCATGCCTTCCTACCCTCACACCAGGGCTTTCATCAAAGCACCAGCTCCCCAGCCTCCCCTGACCCAGCTCTGTGGCCACCAGAGCCATGTGTGTGGCCATCACTTTAGTGGGACAAGAGAAATGTGGTGCTTAGCACCCTGGTCCTGCCAGGCACCCACATTTGAACCTCTTTTTGGGCTTTCTCTGCCAGGCTTCATTAGGATGCTTAGAGTAAGGCTCTGACCTTTTTTTTTTCCTAGCATCTCATGTAGTTTTTACAACAAGCAAGCCAAGAAATAAATATCATATGTGTGTCCTTGCCAGAGCAGTAGAGACAAGGGCATATGCCTGCCTGCCCTGTTCTGTGCTTCTGAGTCCCCAGGTCCCTCCGCACCACTTGGCTTTCCTTTTTTTTTTTTAATTTAAATCTAATTTTGCTGCCGTATTGCAAGTTCCCATCTAGCTCAGGAGCTGCTGTTGCCTCAGGGCCCTGTTGCTGCTTCTCACTCTGCCCACTCCCTTTGCATGTGCCAGCTGGAAAAACTTGGAGAAGTTTCTCCTGAATTCGTGCAAATGTGCTTGGGGTCATCCCAGGAGGAACAGGGTATGAATATCTTTTAATGGATACTACTCTTAAAAAATCCCTTCTTCAGCTGCTTCCATGTAATGAGTTTGCCAGTGGAAATGGCAGAGAAGCTTGAGCTGGATCTTCAGGAGCAACAGATGTGTCCCCTGTGGTGATGCTGCTCCTAAGCATGCCTAAAACAACATCCAGAGAGGAATGGGAGCCATCCCACAAGCAGGACCCAATGGTGAGGTGCAGGGGATCGCAAGCCACAGCACCTGGGGAGAGGTCTCTGATCCCAGCTCGAGCCCCCATCTCCTCCAGGAAGCCTTCATCCTGTTGGTGGGTCCTCTGCCTGGTCATCCCCATCCTAAGGTCTTGCTGCTTCCACAAAGAGCTTTAATAGAAGAAAGAAAAGGGAAAAAAAAAAAAAAAAGGAGGACCAAAGGGAGTCTCCTGACCTAGCAGCTTGTGGAAGGGTCCCACATCTGCCTTCACCTCTCAGCGAAGACCCATGTCTAGGGCACCACTTCATTTCAGGTTTACTGGGATATCACTGACTGCAGCACACCAGACCTTGGTTTTTATTACTTTTCTCCCCTCTCTGTGAGGGGAGCTGTTGAGGCTGGTGGAGTTTTGGCAAACAAGCCTTGCCTGGAATCATTCCTGACCTCTTGTGGGAAGTTGTAACTCAAACCACCATCAACCTGGACCAGCTTTGCTGCTCTTTGGGAACAGAATGAGAGATAAGTGGCTGTGGTGGACATGGACCCCCTGGCTGGGAGGCACCAGGAGCTCTGAGGTGTGGTGATGGTGAGGGGATGCAGTGTGGCTCTGCAGTCAGGGTGGCTCCTGCCAGGCTGTGTTTAGCACCCAGGGATCTCTCTTGGGAAGCTGCTTGAACCCGAGCACGGTGCCTCTGCTGAGTCCCTGTCACCTTGTGGCTGTTCCTCACCCAGGTTGGGCTCATCTGTTGAGCACATCCAGGTCTCTGCCATCACTGCAGTGTCAGGGAATGCTCTTTGTCCTAGGCTGTCCCTCTCCCAAGCCTCAGAATTTCATTTCAGTGGATTTCCTTGCTGGAGCCACCATTTCCTTCCCCATTAGCAGATTAGCACAGGTTGAATTTCCCATGTGAGCACTCCACAGGCCATCTCATTGTATTTATTTTGTTCCCTGAGCTTGACAGTGTAATTTGTACAGATCTGTGCTGAGTTTTCCAAAGCCTCAAATGAGCTTTTTTTTTTTTCTTGGTTAGTATGAAGCCTGGGCTATTGATGGTAGAGACATTAAACAACAGAAATACTGAGCAGCAAGCAGCACACCCAGCATCCAGGAGGGTTTGCTGCTAACCTCTAGAGGTGCTCCTTGGCAAAAACTCCATGGTTCAGAGATTTTAATTAGATCAAATCCTCCAGGTGGCCAGCCAAGCACTAAAAGGCATACCAATTTGTTCAGTTGCATCGTCCCTTGCTCTAAGAGGTTTTTATTATTTATTTTAGATGGATGTGATGAAAGAACTTGGATGTCCCAAACCTAATATTTTCCTTGAATGGACCTAAGTGGTGTAGCACAGTGCAGTCAGACTCAGAGAGGTGCCAGCCTGGAAACTTCTTCTGCCCTTTCTTTTGGTTTCCCTTGCCTGGTGTAACTTGCATGTGATGTTGGGTTGAGTTTTTGGATCAGATTATATATTTTCTGATTGCCAGCTCCTCCTTGGGCTCTGAAAATGCAGCTGTGGTTTCTTTGGCTTTTGTTTGTACCATTCTTGGAACCCCAGCATTGAAAGCTTGCCTGGCAGCCTGAGTGATGGTGTGCCAGGCTGAGCTGAACCCACACACCATGCCTTCCCCAGGAAAAGCCCAACCCAACTGTACACAAAGACTGAGACCCAAGTTGTCATCACTGGAAAAACAGCTGGAAAACAACAACCCTTCCCTTCCCCCTCCTGCCTGGTTTGCAGCAGAGCCTGGCATAGCAGGAGGGAGGAGGGGGCAGCTGAAGGCTTTGGGGTTGGTGTTCTCATGTGTTGCCCCCCTGCCTCATGCTCCAGAATCAGAGCCAAACCATCAGAGATGTCATCACTGCTCTGTCAGAAGAAGGGGCTGGCCACAGGGGTCATTTCCCAACAGGTTGAGGTGGAAAATAGCATCTTGTTGCTGCAGGAGGAGCAGCTCTGCTCTGCCTGTTGACACGGTGAGAGTGGAGGATAAAGACACCTTGGTACATGCATTGGGTCCTACCTGAACCCAAAGCACTAGCAGGAGCTGGTTTTGCTCCCAGGCATGCTGGGTCTGCAGGCACAACTGGTGGATCATGCCGAAAATCTCCTCTTGAAGCCTCTAGGTTATTTTTTTCTACTTTCTTCCCTGTCTGGGGCAGGTCACAGCTGTCCCCCTCCTTGGAAGGGGGCCTGCTGCAGCAGACAAGCGAAAACAGAGAGATCAGAGGTGGCTTTCAACACCCCTCTGCTTTTCTGCCTTGAGGTCAGCCTGGTAATTGCAGTGAGTGACCTGCACACCACATCTGCCATCTCTGAGCCCTGTTTGACTCCTGAGGGTGCAAGAAGCAAAGTCTAGCTTGAGCAGGGGAGGGTTGGAGACGTTACCCAGCCACAGCTGAGCTTTGTGTTTCTGGGCACGATGGGTTGAATTCAAAGCTGCTCCCACCCAAATCCATTTGTCTTCTGGTTTTTCTTCTTTCATGACCCTGTCTGCTTGTCTCTCTCATTTCTTGGATGATGCTTGGCACTGGCTGCTCCAGCAGGTTTCTGGGGGGCAGTGAGAGCTGTGGGTGTTTTGCTGCAGCAGGGAGGTGTGACCTTTGTCTGGCTGCAGTGCAATTGCTGCTTCAAAGGTGAGCAGAGGCTTCAGAGCAGCAGCGATTGCCCGGAGCACCAGAGACCCGGGCTCAGGGATGTAGACAGCCAGGACATTGTGCTCTCACTGCAAACCCCTGCCAAAGAGGAAGCCTGGAGCATTTAACCTCCTCACCACCTCCAAAGATGTATTAGAAGAGGGTTTGCAAAGTGCCCGTGTGGCTGAGGTGTCCCTGCTGGCACCCAGGGGCATCCAGACAGCCAAAGCTTGTCCTCTTCTGCCTGCATCTGGGGCAGCTGGTGACATCCAGACCTGATGTTTTAGCCCTGTTTTTGCAGACAGAGGAATGGGTTTAACCACTTATAGTCCTTGGAGCAAAAAGCACTGAATGCAGGAGGTGTGTGGGTGGTGAGACCAGGTGTAATGTGGGATTCAGAAGCTCTAGGCCAAGCAGGACCTTCCTCCAGGGGAGCTGTAGCACAGGAGCAATTAAAAATAAATCAGCACCTTAACAGGGAGTGAGGAGCAGGCCAGAGGGGGACAGTGAGAGCCAAAATTAAAGGGCTATTGTAAGGATGTGATGCAAAGCCAAGAGGGTTAAAGGCTGTGAGGGAAATGCTGCTTGCCAGGGGGTGGTGGGAAGGTCATGGCTGCACAGTGGGACTGTGTGGATGGCCCAACGTGCCCTTTCCCAGCCCTGCTGCCATGGCTTCAGGTTGCATCACCCATGTGCAGTGTTTGGGGTGACACCCAGGGCTTCACAGCTGCTCTGTACCTACCCCCTGGTGGGACTTGGTTGGGCTTTGCTCTGGGATCAGGCTGGGGGTGTCTGCTGCAGGGTCCATCCACTCTGACCCTCCTTTGATGTTGTCCCTACAGCAACCCCAAAGTGCAGATAGAAGCAATAGAGGGTGGTGCACTGCAGAAGCTCCTGGTGATTCTGGCCACCGAGCAACCCCTGGCTGTCAAGAAGAAGGTGAGCACGTTGGGAACACACATCTGGGCAAAGCTGTGTTGGTGCTGAACCTCGATGGGAGAGCTCCCATGGTGATGGGAGTGCAGGACACTGCTCTCTGTGCTCGGGGGGCTCAGGGTGCTGTCCCACCCCGGTGGGACTTGGCAGGGTCAGGCAGGGCAGCTCTGCCAGCCTGCAGGGGACAGGGTCCCTGGGCAGGCGTACCCATCAGAGGCTAACAAAGATGGGAGCTGACGTTTGGAAGCAGCTAATTGCTGGAGCCAGCCCCGTGTCCTGCCTTTGGCAGTGGCTTTGGAGCAAACCAAGCAGCGCCGAGAGCCCCCCAGACAAATGTGCAGTGCTGTCCGTCGGGATGAGGACTTCCTCCCTCCTCCTCCTCCTCCTCCTCCCACCTCGCCGTACTCCCTGGAGCATGAGATCTCATTACTCTGGCTCTAGCGTGATATGCCACCTCTGCAAAAGGGCCATCAGATCACCTGGTGGCTCCCAAAAACCCAGCCCCAGCAGTCAGTACCATGACCTCCTGTGGGCCCAGGGACTCCCAGCACTTACCTCCATCATGGTTGGACCTGGGGTGTGAACAGGCTCCATGAGCACGTTCCCCTTCAGTCCCCAGTAAGACCATAGTAAGACCACAGTCCACTCCAGTGGGTGAGAGGCTGGGGAACCCCTTTGCTTTCAGCACTGGTGGGAGGAGGCCCTGGCCAGAGAGCTGCACTGTGCTCTGAAATTCCTCCTTGGAGAGCCTGTGGCTCGATCCAGAACTTGGTTTAGGGGTGGGAAGGGACGGCCAGGCATGCAGCATGGCCTGAAGCCTTGGGTGGTGGGTATGGGTTCTTTCCAGTGAGCCTGTGTCCTGCTGGCAGCTGCTGGAGAGCAGCAAGAGGGATGAGCTCAGTGTTGTCAGCATTTACACCCAGTCTTAAGAGAACCTCCAAGGGTTGAATCCCCTTTCCCAGGAGTTCAGACACTTGTGATTTCCAGTTTCCATGCTCTCTATGGTCTCCTCCTGACCAGGATCCCCAGGACAGGTCAGTGCCCTAGCCCCTTCCCACTCAGGAAAGGCCAAAAGCTCTTTTCTTCCTGCACACACTCCCCCCGACCACTCTGTCCTATAGTTAAAAAAGGAGACAGAAACATCCTCTGATTTGAAAGGTGGAAAACAGAAATAAACTGGAATGGGGGAAGCTCAGCTGTCAGCTCAGATCTGTCCCAGGAGAGCTGAGGCTGTGCTCCACCTCGCTGGCTGGCAGTGCCCGTGGCAATGTCCCGGTCCCTGCTGGGGCAGAATCCTGCCCGGGGCAGCCTCAGCCTGTCCCCTCTGCCAGACACGGCCATCAAAAGCAGACAAGTGTAAAATCCACTCCTTGGCCCTTAATTGCCTCCTGGGTGGTCACCCTGGGCTGCTCCAGGCCCAGGAGGCAAGTGCAGGGTGTGCTGGTGGCTCTTGCTGGCTCTGTGTGATGCTGCTCCATGACAGACCCTGTTTTGGGGGTCCTGTCCTGTGGAACAAGTGTGGTCTTGGCTTCCAGCCATGTGGCTGCAAGGGAGAAGATGTTCCTCAGGTCTCCACATAATCTTGAGGAGATGGGGTCAGCTGAGGGGTGCTGGAGCCTGCTTTGCCCCATCCCTGGGTGGGCTCTGTACTGGTGGGTGGGAACTGGGAGGAGAAGTGAGAGCAATGGGTCCCTTCAGGTGCTGGCCACACTCTGGGTTATTGTTGTAGTGAACATGGTGGCAGCCCAGGTTGACATTTGGGTGGTAGTCACCCAGAGTTCAGGTAGCCTTGCAGTGTCAAGAGAAAAGGTGGTTCTGAGAGATGCCCCTCAGTGAGGACAGGTTTGAGTGCAGATGTTGGGGAACTCCTTATGGATTCATATGGAGCTGAGGAGCTGCAGCCAGGTGAGTTGGAGCATTTCTCTTGTCCCTGTGGGATGCTATGAAGGAAAGTGGTGTCTGTGGCCACCATGCTGATGGACCTCTCTCCCCACCAGGCTCTCTTTGCTCTCTCCTCCATGCTGAGGCACTTCCCCTACGCCCAGCAGCAGTTCCTCAAGCTAGGTGGCCTCCAGGTCCTCAGGAGCCTCTTCAGGCAGAAGGGGATGGACACCCTCCATGTCCGTGTGGTGACACTGCTCTACGACCTCATCATGGAGAAGGTGAGGAGCCAGGAGAGGGAAGGACAGGACCTGGCCAGGCCATCACCCCCCTGATGGGGTGAAGGGCCCATTGGTCACCCCTGAGGATGAGGGTGAGGAGGGGCCCATCCAGCATTGGTGCTGGTCTGTGCTGGTGGGATGGGTTCCCTCCAACCCATGGGCAGGTGGTACAGGAGACAAGTGCCCAGGAGAGACCAGAACAAGCATAAAACTTTATATTTCACTAACCCACCATTGCTGTTTCCACCTGAGGGTGTTTAAATAACAAACCAGCCAGGACAGGAGCAGGGACCCGAGGCATCGGGCCGAGTGTTTTATTTTCCGCTCCCTCTGTGCTGCTGTAAATGTCAGGTTAAACCCTGTCTGGCCTTGCCCCTTGCTTCCTGTTTAGTCTGTGTGTTGCTCCGACTCCAAAGAATGGAAATTAAATCCACTTTCACTCAGTTTGCAGCCAGTTTGCTCCCAGGATCCTTGGGTTTCAGGCGCCACAGAACCCTGGCTGCCATTTCAGACAGCTGTGATCCAGGAGACTTTGTCAAGGTGAAGATTCTTGTAGAGGGTCTGAGATCTCACCAGGTGCAGTCTCTGGGGGCTCCTCGCTGTTGTCCCTCTTTGTCCCCACCGTGTCCTGTAAATCAGTGGATGGCTGGAGCCCATTGCCACAGCAAGGGACAGGGCAAAGAAAAAGCTGAGGGTGCCCCTGTGGACTCCTGTGGACCCAGGGAGGGGTTGTCCCATTGTTTCTCCTGGTGGCTTCTGGGCACACTGGGCCCCCTGTCCCTTCCTTGGGCCTGGGGGAGACCTCTGAGATCCCCACCTCTTCTGCAGAGCAGGATGAAGCCAAGCAGTTGAGGTGGTGAAGGAGCTTGTCCAGCAGCACAAACCCAGAGACTTCACAGGTCTTCTGCTGAACTTCCTACCTCCTGAGGCCCCTTTCAGGCCTGTGTGATCCTGAGCCTCCCAGGCAAGAGTTTTCTAGGGTGGACAACCAACCCCTGTGGCCAACTTCAGGCACAGGCAAAGGGGAGCCAGGTCGCAACCTCATCTTAGTTTTCTGTTGAAAATCACCTTCCAATATCAGTTGCCTTGTGTTATGAGATGTGCCTCTTATTCTCCAGCCAGGTGTCACCTCCTGGGAGCTGTTACTGTCTGACAGGGATATTAATCCATGTTCCACCACTTCCTGCAGATGCTCCTTGAGAACTCACAGCACGGAGATCAAACGGAAGAGAAAATCCAGCAGTACCAGCAAGTGAAGCTCGTCCCTGCGGTGGTGGAGCAGGACTGGTGCGTGGTTGTTTCCAACCTGCTGGCCATGCCAGAGCATGACACTCGGGAGAAGGTCCTCAAGATGGTTGGTGTGCTGATGACCTTCTGCAAGGAGCGGTACCAGGAGGACCAGGCCCTCAGCACCACTCTCAGCATCCTGCGCAGCGAGTACGAGGAGCTGGCGGCAGAGGAGCAGCGGGAAGGAGACAGAGATGGTTATTTCAAGGAGCTCCTTGGCTCAGTGAATACCATCATTCAGGAATTAAGATGAAAACAGCTGTAGATGGAGTTCATTTCCAGCTAGCTCAGGGCAGCAGCGTGAGTGTTGATGGCACCAATGTAAATGCCCCTTTGAATAAATTGCTGGACCTAAATGAGCTCCCACCACTGGGCGAGTGTGCCACCAGCTTCGTTAGCTAAACACACGTGCTGGGGACATGTCATCTTGTGCATGGGGTGCTGCTGGAGAAAGGTATGTACCTGAGGGGGAATGAGGTAGAGCCTCATGTGGCCTCCAGCTGTGGTACCTTATGAGTGCTGTCAGTCCATCTGCAGGGGCTGTGGGGCTGGGCAGGGCTGAGGGGTGTGGGGCTGTCCTTGAGGAGCAGCTCTGCAGCACGAGGGAAACAGCGGTTCCTGCAGCTCTGATCTGCCCTGGTGATGACCCCGCTGTGCCTGGGATCTTCTTGATCTGTGTCATGCACCTTGGCACCCGGGCAGTGCCATTTGCCTGTGGCTTGTGTCATGCTCATATGTGGAAGACTGAGTATGGTTTCCTGAAAAACTTGGTTGGAGAGGTTCTGTGGAGGACTCTGCTCCAGCCTTTGCTCAGAGCAGGACTGTCCCCTGAAGGAGTTGGTGTGTCCGTGACCACCTCCAAGCCTCCTGCAGCCCCTCTTGCTTGGAGGTCAGTCCCAATGTGTTGGGGGTCAAACACTCACGGAAGCCCTGGTGGTACCACCATGGAGCTGCTGCTGATAGCACAGGGGCCAAGCTGTGATGGAACACTTTGCTGTACAAAGCCCTTCTGGATGCTAAAATATTTCTGTCGATTGCTTATAGTGTGGCAGTTGTCACTGTTAGAGTCGTGGGACTAATTATGAATATTGGTTTTCATTTTCCCTTTTCTTTCTGGGTTTTGATTCAGGCTGATTTGCTAGGATTAATAATTATGTTTCTTTTGGTTTTTTGGTTTTTTTTTTGTTTGGTTTGGGTTTTTTGTTTTAGTTTGGGTTTTGGTTGGTTTTTGTTTTTTTTTCTTTCTGAAATGCATTTCCCAGCCAGTCCTGCCAGGCTTTTGCTTGTAGGTTAAAAGCCAAAACTAAATCTCCGGGTGAGATTTGGCCAGGGTGAGCTTGGGAAGGGGCACAAAACCTGGATGCCCAGGGTGATGCTGTGGGGACATGGGGCATAGGTTTCCTCTGCCCTGCCTGGCCTCCTCTCCATGTCACAGATGGATTGCTAGGCCACTCTCCATCATCTTCAGTAAGTCATGGGTAACAGGAGAGGTGCCTGAGGACTGGAGGATAGCAAATGTCACTCCAGTCTACAAAAAGGGCAAGAAGGAGGACCCGGGTAACTATAGCCCGGTCAGCCTCACCTCCATCCCTGGAAAGGTGATGGAACAACTTGTTCTTGTCACTATCTCCAGGCATATCAAGGACATGGGAGTCATCAAGAGCAGTCAGCATGGTTTTATCAAGGGTAAATCATGTTTGACTAACCTCATAGCCTTCTATGAGGAAATTACTAGGTGGATAGATGATGGTAGAGCGGTAGATGTGGTTTATCTTGATTTCAGTAAAGCATTTGACACCGTCTCTCACAGCATCCTTGTAGATAAGTTGATCAAGTATGGGTTTGGTGATCAGGTAGTGAGGTGGATCAGGAACTGGTTGAAAGGAAGGAGTCAGAGAGTTGTAGTCAATGGGGCAGAATCTGGTTGGAGGTGTGTGACCAGTGGAGTCCCTCAGGGGTCGGTGCTGGGACCGGTGTTGTTCAATATCTTCATCAACGACTTGGATGAGGGGATAGAATGTACCCTCAGCAAGTTTGCTGATGACACTAAGCTGGGAGGAGTGGCTGACACACCAGAAGGCTGTGCTGCCATTCAGAGAGACTTAGACAGGCTGGAGAGTTGGGCAGAGAGAAACATGATGAAATTCAACAAGGGGAAGTGTAGAGTTTTGCATTTGGGGAAGAACAAGATGTCCCAGTATAGGCTGGGGGCTGACCTGCTGGGGAGCAGTGTAGGTGAAAGAGACCTGGGGGTCCTGGTTGACAAGAAGATGACCATGAGCCAGCAATGTGCCCTTGTGGCCAAGAAGGCCAATGGCATCCTGGGGTGCATTAGAAAGGGGGTGGTTAGTAGGTCAAGAGAGGTTCTCCTCCCCCTCTATTCTGCATTGGTGAGGCCGCACCTGGAGTATTGTGTCCAGTTCTGGGCCCCTCAGTTCAAGAAGGACAGGGAAGTGCTTGAAAGAGTCCAGCGCAGAGCTACTAAGATGATTAAGGGAGTGGAACATCTCCCTTATGAGGAAAGGCTGAGGGAGCTGGGTCTCTTTAGTTTGGAGAAAAGGAGACTGAGGGGTGAGCTCATCAATGTTTTCAAATATGTAAGGGGTGAGTGTCAGGGAGATGGAGTTAGGCTTTTCTCAGTAGTGACCAGTGATAGGACAAGGGGTAATGGGTGTAAATTGGAGCACAGGAGGTTCAAGTTGAATATCTGGAAAAATTTTTTTCCTGTAAGGGTGACAGAGCCCTGGAACAGGCTGCCCAGGGGGGTCGTGGAGTCTCCTTCACTGGAGACATTCCAAACCCGCCTGGACACGTTCCTATGTGATGTACTCTAGGTGGCCCTGCTCTGGCAGGGGGGGTTGGACTAGATGATCTTTCGAGGTCCCTTCCAACCCCTAGGATTCTGTGATTCTGTGATTCTGTGATTGGGTAATCCAGGGAAGGTTTAACACCCAGTTAAGGGCTGACCAACCCTCTCTCTTCACCCCCTACAGTCCAACCCATGCTCCCTAACACTGCAAGTCTTAAAAATGCAGTTTTTGAGCAGCATCACACTATCTTGGGTGTGGGTGCTGTGGGTGCCCTTGGACTACACCATTTTTGGCAGTTCCTTGGGGACGCTTGTGGTGGCAAAGACTCTGAGGTCCTCAGGTACCACTGATGGTCAGAGACCTCTGTATCCAGCAGCCATGTCCAAATCCCACCTTCTCCTTTCCCAAAGGGCTCCAGGCTCAGTGCCAGGGCATACGGAGACCCTGGGCACTATGCATCTCTGTGACCCAGGGGAGAGGAGGTGGGATACAGCATTTCATCCTTGATTTTGGAGAAACCAGGATCCCCTCATCCTCCCCACCTCCATGGTGGGGGTAAGGCATTAAGCAGTATTCTGGGCCAGCATTGTCCACATGCCTGGCCAAACAGCAGCATTATTGCCCCTTGCACCCCTGAGAGCACTGGGGGTGCCCATCCTTTCCCCCAAGGCCACCCCCTGCCCAGGGCTGGTCTCTGAGCTGGGTGAGGTGACAGGAGAGAGCTGCATGGAAAAGTTATTCCTTAAACGGCGTTAAACCTCGGCACGAAGCCTCCGCAGGCAATTAAAGCAGCATAAATTCAACGTGGGCTTGATTCACCACTGAATTGAATTAAGAGCACTTTAAATTTGGAGTAAGATGATCTCCTGGGGATTTAATGTGGTTTCACTAATACACTTCAGAAGATAACACAGGTTCATCTTCCTGAGCATCCTTGTGCAGCCAGGTCCTTGCTCCCAGGGTGGGCAGGGGGGCTCCTGGGCTCAGGCACAGCCTCACAGGGTGCTGCCATCCCACAGATGTGCAAAAAAACCCCAAGCCCTTCCTGTTCACTATTTTAGTGTGTTTTGGGAGCAGCTGTGCCCTGCTTGACCCATACCCACTCTCATGGGCAGCAAGGTGCTGCAGCCCCTCCCTGCCCAAAGCCACCATGGTCCCCTCTGTCCCCAGAGGCCAGTGGTTTTGTTTCCTGTTCAACAGTGAAGGAGAAGGGGCTGAGAGGCTCCTCTCCTCAGCACCAGCCCTTCCCCAGAGCTTAATTACACCCATCAGTAATTATTGCAGTTCTTTTCAATTGGCACATAAATGAAGTTACAGCTTCTCTCACGTCCAGACCCCGCTGGCTGTGCAGGGCTGCCCCGAGGTGTCTCTGCTGGCTCCACACGGGAGGTTTTGATTAAGACTCAAATTATCCAGTGCATTGGGACCAGAATATTTCTGTTTGAAACCACTGAGCTGCCCACTCACAGCTGGCAGGGGCTCTGGGGGGCACAGGAGAGGGGGCTGGGGAGGGATAGTGGTGGCATCACCGTGTCGTGGCAGCCAGCTTCATGCACTGCAGGAAGGATGTGCTGCCCCTAAGAGTGATGTGGGGGATGCTCAGCATCCCATCAGGGGTTTGGGATGCTCGGTGTTCTCTGGTGGGTGCAGGCACAGTAAGCTGCTGGGAGGAGTGGGGAGGTTCAGCTCTAGCAAAGGGGTTTGCTGGAGAGCAGGAGCAAACGAGCTACACCAAGGAACACTGGGGCACCCCAGATTAACCAGCAGAAGGAGTTGCTTTCCAGCTTATTTCTTTCTTAGCCCTCTAACGTGTCACTCAGTGGAGTGTGTGGCACCGTAGCTCAATAATCACAAAGCACTGCATGCAGCAACCATTCTCATCAGAGCCATTGCTCATCAGTGTGTGCCTCAGATGGGATCACAGGAGCATCCCCCGGGCTCCTTTGCCTCCCTGGGATGCTCAGATGGCTGCTACTTTCAGGCTTGGCCAGGCATTTAAGGGCCTTTGCTGTGCTTTCACCTCCAGCTCTGCAGATACTTGTGGCCCACGGATGTGTGTGCCCACCCAGCATGGGGAAGGGGCTGGGGGCTTCAGTGGAGCTGTGGGAGGGGGGGATGAGCTGGGAGCTGCAGCTCTGGGCTGGGACACAGAATCACTGAATGGTTTCGGTGGGAAGGGGCCTTGAAGAACATCAGGTTCCAACCCACCTCCCACCAGCCCAGGGTGCTCCAACCTTCAACACTGCCAGGGATGGGGCAGCCACAGCTTCTGGGAGCAACCTGGGCACCCAGGGGCTCAACACACTCACCCCAAAGACTTTCTCCCTCACATCTCCTCTCCATCTCCCCTCTTGTGGCTTGAAATCCTCCCCCCTCATCCTATCCCTCCAGGCCTGTATCCAAAATCCTTCCCCAGGTTTCCTGGAGCCCCACATCCATGCACTGGAGCCTGTTGGAGACTCCTGAGGAAGTCTTTAGTGAGGAGTTGGGTGAGTGTCTCATTTAGGAGGGCACCTTCAGAGAACCAAGTATCTTCTTCAGCTCCTGGTGCAGCCTTGGACTGGGTGCACATCTCTGCTTGGCACATCCTCTGGGAGAGCAGCAACATCTCAGGCTTGTGGTCTCCATTGCTAACTGGGAGGTGAAAGCAGACTGGGATGCTCCATCTCCTCAGTGGTGTCCTTGCCTGAGCTGGTGCCCTGGTGTGCCATTGAGCATCCTCCATGGGATGCATCACCAGGGTGGGATGGCTGTTCCTGAGGTCTTGGTGCACGGAAGGCATGGTGTGCCCTGGGACACTGCTTCTGGCTCCCATTCTTCACCCTTCCTTCTCCTTCCCTGAGGTCTTTCATCTCAGCTCTTTCATTCTGGCTCAGTGGGAGCACCCAAATCTGCACTGGAGGTAACTGAAAGCCACATCAAAGGTGGGGATGGGGAGCTCAAGGCAGCACACTGCTGTTTCATCATCCCACCAGACAGAGATACACTCACTTAAATCCCTTGTTGTTTTATTTTCAAGCCTGTCTTGGAGCTGAAAATGTCATTGGAGGTGATTGGGCACAATCCCACCTGGTGGTCCAGCTGAAGAGCTTCTTTCAGCACCTTCATCTCCTGGGCTCTGTGATCAGATCAGTGCCACAGCTCAAAGTTCATTGTTGAGCCACCAAAACCATCCTGCAGGATGGCCAGACCAAGTGCCAGCAGCTCTGGTCCCCACACAAGGCTCCCTTCCATGGGCAGGATGAGTGGCTTTCCCACCACATGCAACCAGCTCCATCCAGGAATCCTCAGCAGGCTCTTGCCATCAAACTACCCTTTTTTTTTTGTTCCTACAGCCATGTTCCTACAGGTCTAAACTCAGAGCCCCTTTAGGTTTTGGCTCGGTGTTCACAGCCATAAAGCTCAGCTCTGGAATGTTCCCCCTGGCAGAGGTGATTTCTGAGTGCTGGGGAGATGATTTCTCCGAGCAAGTGCCCCAAAGCCTCCTGCAGACCACATCAGAGCTGGCTTTGGTGCTGAGCAACATCTTTAAGAAAGGGCAGAATATCACATTGTCCATACAGTGACCTGGACAGAGCAGGGCTCAGACAAAAAGGCTAATTATCACTTTGGCTAATTGACAACACAGCTTCCTCTGCTGGGTTCATTGCTGGTGGTGGGAGGAAGCCCAGCATCCAGGAGGGACTCTGCATCCAGCTGCAAGTGCAAGGAAGGACCTATAAACACCAACCCTTGCTCATCCCTTGCTTTGTTTTTCCTGACATTTTTTCTCCACAGCCAAATGTGTTTTATCCTTGGGACCTGGGAAGATTTCCCTTCCTGAGGTCCCACTGCAAGCAGCCTGTGCCAGAGGTGGCCCTCATGGAGGGTGACAAGCTGGTGGGTCTCTGCCTGGCAGGGAAATTCCTTGTTTGACCTGGGGGCAAACTGTGGACCAGGAGCTGGTGACTCCTCCAGCACACAGCACAGAGTGACTTTTCTGCCAGCATGTCCAGGACAGGGTCCACTTTCAGCATCTTCTGGTTGTTTCCTTCCTCTCAGGCAGGGGCCCATCTCCTTCACCATGGCAGGGACTGGGAGAGCAGGTAGACAGCACAGATCTATTTAAAAGCATTTAAAGCAAAGTCCCAAACTATCCATTTCCTTCAGCAGGCTGGTTGGAAGAGCTCCAGCTGGGCCATTAGCTCAGGTAAGTTCCTCACTATCCAGCCATGTCACCTTTCTGCCTCATAAAAAGAAATACATTAAAATTCCATAATACATTAAAAGTCTGTATTTACTCCTGAAATTGGCTTCAGCAGCACTGAGTATCCCTGGAGTGATGAGTTTCACTCCACACACCCAGCCTCTTCCTATGAAAAAAAGCTTGGTTTAAATTAAGAAAAAAACCAAATCAGCAGGAGTTTGGCTGTGCTGTTAACTCCTGTGAGGACACCTCCCCCAGCCCAGGGGGCTCCAAGCCCCATCCAACCTTCAACACTGCCAGGGATGGGGCAGCCACAGCTTCTGGGGGCAACCTGGGCACCCAGGGGCTCAGCACCCTCACCCCAAACAATTTCTCCCTCCCATCTCCTCTCCATCTCCCCTCTTGCAGCTGCAAACCCTTCCCCCTCATCCCATCCCTCCAGGCCCTTGTCCCCAGTCCCTCCCCAGCTTTCCTGGAGCCCCTTCAGGCACTGGAAGGTGCTCTGAGGTCTCCCCATTGCAGCCTTCTCTTCTCCAGCCTCAACACCCCCAACTCTCAGCCTGGCTCCAGAGCTGCTCCAGCCCCTGGATCATCTTTGTTGGACTCCAAGAGCTCTGTGTCCTTGTGGTGGGGACCCCAGAGCTGGACCCAGCACCGCAGGGGGGTCTGAGCAGAGGGGACAATCCCCTCCCTGGCTCTGCTGGTCACGCTGCTGGAGATTCAGCCCAGGACAGGACTGGTTTCTGGGCTGGCAGCACCTGTTTCTGGGTCATGTTGAGCTTCTCCTCACACAGCACCCCCAAGTCCTTCTCCTCAGAGCTGCTCTCAATCTTTTCTCTGCCATTTTTCTGCCAATTCTGACTACTTCCACAGTCCCTGAAGTTCTGCAAGGCTCTCACATCACCCATGATCAGGTTTTGCCTGGGATAGACCCCCCCTGGGGCTGCAGCATGGTGGGTATGAGGCATCTTGGTGCCATTTGCTCCCAGCTGTGCTCTGGGTTGGGGACTGGTGGCTCAGAGCTGCAGGGATTTCCAGCAGGGGTGGTGTCCCCAAGCCTGGCATGGCCTCAGCACCCTTGAAACAAGCTGTGGAGATCTTCCAGGAAGCCTAAGAGATGCTGATGGGCTCAGCCAGATGGAGATCTGATAAAGGTGTGGGATCAGGCTGATAAAGCCCCAAATTAACTGTAGCAGAAGATAACAATTGGTCACCCAAGAGCCTAGTGCAGGGAAGAAATAATCTTCTTAGGAGGTGAGGGTAACTATTGTGGCAGGTTCCTGAAAGCAGCCAGAGATCCAAGGGAGAATCCCTCTGGTGGGGCTTCCTCTGGCTGGGAAGAGAGGTGGCCACAGAGTCCCCTCCTGACCTGCCTGGCTCCTGCCCCACTGTGCCCACAGCAGAGGGAAAAGCAAGAGCTTGGTCCAGGTCCAGGTTCCCATCCTGGCCGTGTCCCTGTGGTGTGGACGTGTCCCCGTGGGGTGTCTGTGTCCCCGTGGGGCAGGAGGAGCTGCCCGGGGCTGGCAGGGAGGTGGCTCAGCTCATGGGAGGGGACACTTGCAGCCAAGCGAGGAGGTGGCAGCTCCTGGAGCTGTTGGGGTGGAAGTGAGGGCAGGAGATGGGAGCAGCCTGGAGGGGAAAATACCAAGTTATTTGCTGCTGGCGCCAGGGAAAAGAAAGTTTCCCTGCATGCTAAAACAAATCAGATGTTCAGGGGTCCTTCACATCCAGACTTTCACCTCAATTTCACGGGCAGTCTGTGGGCTGCAGAGCAAAAACCCTCACGGGGTGCAGATGGGCCCTTGGCTGGATGAGGTCCCAGCAGAGCCTCCCCTCCCCTCCCCATCCAGTTGGACACTTGTTGTAATCCTTCAGGTTTGTTTTCATTTTCTTGATTTTTTTTTTTTTTCTCCAAAACCAGGTGGGTTTGAGCCTCTGGACTGGGGCAGGGCCCGGAGGTGCCTCTGCTCTTCTCCCTCCATTCAGTCTCTTATTGAGTTGTCTCTGGTGCTGTTCACAGCAAAACCACTCCGGGCATATCAAGGATTCTCCGTGCAAAACTGATAAGCTGAAGCCTCATTATTATCCCTCCAAGTGATTATCTTTCCTTGATGAAGTCTCATATTTGCTCAGTTTCAGATGGAATCCTTCCCCTTTTTTCAATTTGAGCCTTAATTTTGTTTCTTGACTCCTGGTTACAGTGCAAGATATCACAAACACTCCCGGCCTCGGCTGGCTCTGATTTGTATTGTTAAGAATCATTTACTTGCAATTAAAATGAGCCTTTTGGGCTTTTGCAAACAAGCTGGATTAGCTAACACTGAAACATTTGCTTTCCATAAACAGCAATTTCAGGCTAAGAAACCGTCTGGGAGGGGATCAACCAGCCAGAGCCACCCCTGGCAGAGGACAACCAGAAGGAAGATTTCCCCAAAATTCCCCCTAAATCCTCTCACTTGTAGCATCCTCACCCTCAGGGGAACCCTCCTGGAGGGGTGCTGAGTACATAACTGGGTTTTACTCTGGAGATCCCTGGCCCAGAGGGGCACCCAGCACCCCCATCTCCCACCCTGGGGAGCCCTTGGAGTGATGGGTCCTCCTTGCACCCCTTGGGGCTTGTCCCCATTGCCCAGGAGTCCCAGAGATGGTCTGGAAGAGTCTCTGTGCATATCCTGGGGAATTTGGGATCCTTCACGTGGCTGTAGATGTCACCTAGCAGCTTGTCCTTTATAGTTAATAAAATTAACTATGTTAACATGTAATTGGCAAAACTGTAAAATGTAATTGGCAAACCCTCCTGCTCTTGGCTCCTCTTTTACAGCTCCTCCCAGCCCAGAGCCCAAACCCACCCCGGACACAGGAAGAGATCATTCCAACAACCCTCTGAAAACACTGACCTGGGCCAGTCCTGAAGAGTTAGAATGCAAACACCCCAAATCCCAGCAGGGAGATGCAGCACCCCTGGGAATTTCGGAGTTTCTGAGGAGCAGAGGTGGGCTGGAGGACATGCTGGGTGGAACCCAAGGGGCTCAGCTGGTGGTGAGATGCCAGAGCTCAACCACTTGGAGAGCAACCAAGAATTATGGTTTGGGTTGGAAGAAACTTTAAAGATCATCCACCCCCTGCCATGCTCAGGGACACCTCCCCCAGCCCAGGAGGCTCCAAGCCCCATCCAACCTTCAACACTGCCAGGAATGGGGCAGCCACAGCTTCTGGGGGCAACCTGGGCACCCAGGGGCTCAGCACCCTCACACCAAACAATTCCTCCCTGATGTTCAACCTCAAGCTCCCTTCTTGCAGTTGAGAGCCACACGACCTCATCCCATCCCTCCAGGCCCTTGTCCCAAGTCCCTCCCCAGCTTTGCTGGAGCCCCTTCAGGCACTGGGAGGGGCTCCAAGGTCTCCCTGGAGTCTAGAAAGTTCTTCAAACCCATTGAGTGTGAATATAGCAGAAAGCCAAGGCTGGGCTCTGCAAAAATCTCCAGCCATGCTTTTAACTAGAGATAAACCACAGTGGTGGAGTCTGATGTGCCAACTTTTGTAAAAGCCAGAGGGATTTTGTGGTGCTGGTGTGTGGGGGGACAGGGGGTCACCCCCAGGAGTGGGGCAGATTTTAGGGGGCTGAGGAAGGACTCCTCCCCTCCTTTGGGGGGATGCAGGTGCCCTCGGCAATAAAATAATACTGAAAGTCTGGATGGATCCCTGCCTGCCATGGTACAGTAGCCGAGGGATTTACACTCCTCATTTTCAGTGTAAGGGAAGTTGGGCATTTTAGGGCTTTTTGTTTGTTTTTTGGAAATGGAATGTACTAAAAGTGAAATGTGAAGCTGCAGTTTTTCACAGCTTTGCAGCTGAAGCAGCTCACAGCTCTTTGTGGTTTTAAGGTGAGATGTTCCCACCTTGGCCACAGGGCTGGGCTGGGCTCTGCAAACCTCTCCCGGGGGTGGGGGGTGTGGTGTTCTCTTTTTATGCACCCAGAAGAGTTTTGTTGCCTTTAACCACATCACTTTCTGTTTGTTTCAATAAATTGCTTTTTGCATGGAGGTTGGGATCTCCAAGCTTTGCCAGGCAGATTGGCTCCTGGCCTCACCACCCAGGGGCTCATTGCTGCCTGCCAGAGCCCAGCCATGGTGCAGAGGTGCAGCAGAGGACGTGTGGCTGCAGTCACCTCCAGGCATGGACTTTGCTGGAAAAATATCACATCTATGGGATGAACAGAGACCTCCTCATCCCCAGCCTAGAGCTGCTGGCCTGCATGTGCTGAGAGAAAATCCACAGAATGCATTTGTTGAGTGGCTGCCCAGCAGTAGGCAGAGGTTACAAAAAGGAAGAGGTTTCTCCCAGGAGGAGGAGGAGGATTGCCCCCAGGTGCTGGTCACCCACAGCTGCTGTTCATTCACCACATCACATCTGAAAGGACCAAACACAGCTGCCCCTTGTCGAGGGGGAGGGGACGGTCATTGTCCCCAGATGTTGGCTGTGATGAGCCCCCCCTGCACATGCTCATTTCCATATACAGAATTACAGAGAGGGAGCAGCCAGTTGGGAGTACAGACCCAGTGTGGAGTGGGGACCCCCCCATCCTTCTTGCCTGGCCCAGTCCATGCCAGCAGCCAGCCATGCTGTGCTGCCCCCAGGGAGATGGTGATGCAGGGTGCTGTCTCTGTCCTTGTCCCTGTCCTTCTCCTTGTCCTCCCTCCTTTCCCGGGTGCTGTAAGGTCCCTGAGCCCCTCGCAGCTCGGTGTGACTGGGCAGATGGGATGGGAGCTGAAGGATCCAGCAGGATTTGCCCAAGCTGTGCAGACAAGGTGAGTACCTCAGCAAGTGCTGGCTCCAGCTGAGCTCTGGTGGCTCCTTTTGAAGCTTGTTTGTTTGGTGCTCTGGTAGCAGGATGGAAACCTCTCAACTTGTGTCAAAAGTGTTTATGTCTGCTCTAATTAAGAAGCCTGAGGATGCTGCAAAGCTGCTGCGAGGTATCGGTGCTGTTCTGCCTCCAGGCTGCTGGGCTGGAAGGAAGCCCAGCAGAAAAGGACTGACTTGGAGGAAAAGTAAATCATCTCCTGGTCACTGCCACGAGGATGAGCCAGGCGAGGATGCTGGCAAAGCAGTTCCTCTGCAGGCTGCTCAGCCCTGCTGGGGCAGCAGCATTGGGGATGGGAGTCTGGCTGAGCTGAGATGCTCCATGCTTTGGGTTTCTGCTTTGTTTTGCTGGGAGATCTGACTGTTGTGGCTTCCCACAGCATTGATTTGTGGCTCCTGGTTCAGGACGTTCCCCCTGGTGGAGAGCCTGCTCTAGGGAGGAGGGCACATAGACCCCAGAGCCAGGAGGACTCCCTGGATGTCAGTGTGGAGCTGAGCTCTGCTACCCAACAACATGACCTCGGGTGCATTCCCACCCTGTGTCTGTCCCTCAAGTGGTGCAAAGAGATGGATGCTGTTTTTTAAACAGGTTTATTTTTTTTTGTTTGTTTTTTTTGTTAATAATATAAAATGAACCAAAAAATCATTAAATAACAAGTCAGTGGGAAAGCCCTGCCAGGCAGCTGCTCACTCCCTGTCTGTGCCAGACCAGCAGCCTTGCAGAGGCAGTTGTGAATCCTTTGTGCAGGATTTTATGTTCTTTTTCTCTCAGTTTGGACCCGCTCTCAGATGAGAAGGTTGTGGCCTTGGCTAAGAGCTCCCCCTCCAGTGTGACAGCTCTGGGGGGCTGGGGGGGCACTTGGGGGTCAACAGCATCCATAGCTGAGGGGCTGAAGGTTTCTAAAGCATTGGAGCTTTGCTCTCAGTGAACATTAATGAAGCTTTTCTTTGCCTGAGTTTCTCTAATCCCTTCTGAGCTCAATGATGGGCTTTGGCTTCCAGAGGCTGTGAAATCCCCAGTTTAGCAGAACTTGGTCCTTCCATGGGTTTGGCTGCTTGAGTGGGAAGGGGAAGGTTTTCCACCAGAGGGTCTGACACCATGACTGGCTTGGGAAACTTTTCATTAACTTCAGGCTCCTAAAGAGGCAATTTACTTTTATACTTTACATTAAAAGCTCTTGGAACACTTTAGAAGCTTGTATTAATTGCCTGATTTTTTGCTGGTATATTAAGAAAAAAAAAAGTCACTTTAAAAAAATTCTCAAAGCGTTGAAATGGCTGCATGGCAAGAGGGACATGATGGCTGTGGCTGGGTGGTGGCTCTTGCCCTGGTCACCTGGGAGGTGGGGATTGAGGGGCTTTCAACCATCCTGAATCCACTTGACTCCCTGTAAGGCAGCACCCTGGGCTGGTGTGAACACTGAAGCCTTAGGAAGAGGCTAACATGCTGTCTTGGCGGGCTGGGTCACTGTCAAGAGGAAGCTTTTCCCTCCTCAAGACCTCTGAGCAGGACACCAATTCCTCCAGGTTATCAGCCCTGGCTTCCCTTCCTCTGGTTGTATATGGTATTTATTTGGTGACTGGATAGTTTGAACCTATGGAGTTATTAATTATGACCTTAATCTGATCGTTGCTTTGTTCCATTTTTAATTAGCTCAGTGAAACTGAAGTCATTTAACTTGGTAATGTACTTGCTTAAGTGCACATCTGATTGCAGGTCCTTTTTATATCCATCAGAAGCACTTGGGACTGGCTCACTCAATCAGACTGCAGCCTGGGGCATGAACTCTGAGCAAACCTGAAGGAATGTTAAGTTTACAAGCAGGCTGCTCCACTCCTGAATGACTAAGTAATCTCATCCGTGTTACAGCTGGCAGCAGGAACCAGGGCGTGGATGAAACAGTGGTGCCAGGCAGTGAGGGAGAAAATGGGAATTTAAACCCCAGAAACTGGGCAATCAAGAACTGGCTCTTTTGTGACCAGCACAAGGGACTGTTTCATCTGGACAGGAGGTTTTGAAGAGCACAAACCCAGGTGTTTGAGTGGGCATTTTCCTGCTCTTCTGAGCAGAGGGAGCTCTGTCTGTGCACATTCCTGTGGCTGTGGGTCAGTGGAGGTTTGGAAGCAGATGGATGGTCTGGAGTTATCAGCTCTCTGTGATTTTAATGATGCTCATGGGAAGCTTTCATCCAAGTGTCTTAGAAGGAAACTGAGGCTGCTAGCAGAGGGCATGGGGCTGGGGAGTCCCAACTGCATCTTGGACCCGCCAGCATTAAACCAGCCTCAACTGCCTGGGCAGCTGGGCAGCAGTTGCTCTGGTTTTATAGCCTTTAATGCTGATACCTAACAACTCATTTATGGTTCCAGGGCTGAGATTTCCCTGATCTGGGCTCCTGCTTCATTCTCAGATCTTTTGGGTTAGAGGAGGCAAATAATTCTCTTTGGTTTCCCCATCTGTAAGGAGAGGGTAATGATGCTGGCGGCCACTGCTGAGCCCTTTGAGAGCTGGGGATTTCAAGTGCCCTCCCTGGGAGGGCTTTACAACTGCTTTTCCCAACTTTTAGACTTGTATGGAGTTTCAGATGGCTTCTTGGAATGTAAGGAGGCTGTTAAGGGCTCTGCCTGCCTTAAAAAATCCCTGCTGCTGCTGGTCTGCAGCACCAAGTGCCTGTTGGATCCTGCCCCAGGGCCATGTCCATGCCTGGTGGTGGCTGCTGAGCAGATCCAGCTACGATGTCTCAGAGGAGATGCTGGAAGTGAACCTGTGGGAGTTCTACACCAAGCATCAGCACCACAAAGTGGCAGTAGTTTAACAAAAAGTCACATTTTTGCCCCTTCCCTCCCCTCCTGATTGCCTTGCTGGCACTGGTGTGAGTGCTTGTGCTGGGCTGTGGCTGAGCTGCAGCAGAGGACTGCAGGAAGCCAAGAGCAGAGCCTATGCAGGTTCACTGAAAACCACGTTTTAATCCCACCTAAAGTGGGCAGAGGCTCTGGGATGGTTTGGCACGAGAGTCCTGATGAAACAGAGCCACTTCCCCACAGTGTCTGGTACTTTCTCCCTCTTCATTGCCTAATTCACAGCAGGGCAGCTCCACAGCCATCCTCTTGGGATTGAATTCAAGCACAACTGCATTTAATCACCTGTCTCATTAATCCCTAATATTGTGCACACCAGCCTTGCTAACAGAGCTGTGCAGGGAGGCTGGGCTGAGGTGGGAAGGAATGAAACAGCTTTGTCCTTACAGAAAACCAGTTCCTCACCTGCCAAAAGCTGTAACCCTGCTGGTTTCACTGGAGGATGTGAGGCCCAAAATCTCCCGGGTGCTGTGCTGCAGAAGGATGGGTGCTGCTGAGTTGGAGCACAATAATGCTCCCCAGGGACAGAGTGATGCTTGTCTGGGAGCTGGATCAAAAAAGGGCTACGTGCTGGTCTCTGCACCAGGGACATCCTGATAGGGCACGGTTGTCCCTAAGGCCTGGGAGCTGGTGGCACAGGTAATGGTCACCTCCTCCAGGTTGCCCAGGGGGAGTGTTCCCTTTGTATTTTTTCTGGGAAATGAATGCAGGTGGCAGGACCAGTCCCCACTTGCTGCAGGGCAGGGGGTGTCCCCAGGGAAGGATGGGGCTGTGGGGGATACCCATGGGATTGCCATGGGTACAGGAACTTTCCTCTTCATCCTTGTGGTTTGTAACCACTGCTCAGGGGGGGAGCTGGTGGTTCTCCTGGCCTGAACTGACCAAGTGAAGATACTTAATTTGGCTTCAGACCATCGTTCCCCCCATGCCACTGCCCATCCATGAGCACTAGGCAGAGACAGTGAGGAACTAGGAAGGAAACGAGACTTTGTACAGCCAGAATTCTGAATTGTTGCTCAGCAGCCACACCAAATCCTCCCAGTCCCTGTCCAGCAGCTGCTTGCTGTCTTTCTGTCACCTGATTTCTCATCTTGTTCTCCCTTTTATCTCCTCTTGTCCTCATGCCATGTGTCACCTCAGATTATGGTCTCCTCCTTGGCTGGGCAGAGACCCACGATGGGGCCTGGGTAAGTGGCAGCTCAGTCTGGGGCAGGCAGTCCTCTTCTGCAGCAATTCCCTCAGGTTGCCTCCCTAAAAGCTGTTAAATCTCCAAAGCATCCCTGGGTCTACAAAACCTGTCCTTTCTCCCTGTTCTGCTAGGAGAAGCCTGTACTTAAGGATCCACCCACATAATTGGTCAGAATTAGCACCCAGGTGTGAAAGCAACAATTGGCACAGCTCAGGGTTGCCATAATTTGGGGGTTTGACCATGCCCTTGTGTGACCTGGCTGTGCTTTGGGTTGCTTCTATCCTGCTTTGGGGCACAGCTCCTTCCTCCTTCTTCCTCCTGACCCCATCCAGATCTGGTTACTCTTGGGTGCTGTGCAAGCAGTGGGTGATGGGGACCAACATGCTCTGCTCCAGCAGGACAAATGAGATGCTTTGTTGTTGGCTTTTTTTTTTTTTTTTTTTTTTTTCTTTTTTTTTTTCTCTCTCTCTCTCCAGCATTTCATCTATAAGTAATAGAGCATTTTAAAACTCCATTTCTCCCCCAAGGCTCTAGAGGAAAGGGTTTGGATCTGATATACACATATATTTTTAAGGAGAGATTGATTTGTGCTGCTCCTGCCCAGCTGCATTCAGTCACCTCAGGAAGGTTCAGCCTGCTCCTGGAAAGAGGAGGAGTTGGTGGCTCCTGAGCAGCCCTGCTGTGCTCCCTGTTCTTGGGGACACACAGTGCTGTCTCAGTCCTGGCAGTGGCACCTGGGAGACCTCCTGCTTTTCACTGCCTCTCCCTGGTGTTGCTATCTGAAAACAACAGTAGTGGAAGGTTTGTATTAGTTTTATTTTTCTTTAATTCAGCCTTTTCAGTGATGTTACAGTTGCTTAAGTGGAGCTTTCCCTGAACTGTGGTAAACCACGTGCAGCCAGTTGAATTAGTGCTGTTTTCTTGCTGCCCTCCAACAATTGCTGCCATCACTCATTTTCCCCAAGTGGGTACAGTGTGATCCCTCCCCCAGCCCTCAGCTCTTCCGTTCTTTCCATGCTCTGGGTGGCACCAGGACCTGTCCAAATCCCTGGTCATCACCCCCTGTTCCTTGGGGTGATTTGAAGTGCCTGCAGTGCCCTTGCCACAGCAATGCCACCTGAGGGTCCTGCCAGCAAGCTGGTAGCCAGAAAAATGCTAAAGGTGCTAATACCTTCCTGGAAGGATCAGAAATATTAAAATACCAGGTTTATGTTATTATTTTTTCCTTAATCTAATGCAGCTTTGTGCATGAGATGGGTGCTTTATTTGGGACCTTGTGCCCTGAGAGCTGGATTTGAGGGCTGGGGCAAGTCTGTCCATTCTACCCACACTTTAAAGACATATAACTAACCCAAGGTAGCTCCTCATCCCCAAACTGAATTGTCCTCCATTTGCTCAACCCATTGAACAAAGTGGGTTGAGATAAGTAGGATAAGAGCAGGAGAAGAAACACACATGTCCTTAAATCAGAAGTCCAGTGGCAACTGCACACAGGCTGGATGTGTTACTGAGCCCTGAGCTTTTCATTTCTACCTCTGTGTCAAGTGTGCAGAACCACATCCTATGGAGTAACCAAGTTTCTGGAATGATCACTCAGAAGCACAGGAAACCCCAAGGAACACCACATAGGAGCCATCACTGAGCCCAGCAGGATGCTTCATAACTCAGTCACCTTTTCCTCCCTTTCTGAAGAAACAGCAAAGATCAGCAGAAAGAACTGCTGGATGTGATGCTCATCCCCTGGCTACCATTCCACAGGAGGTGGGAAGCCCTGCTAATTTTTCTCCTGGTTAAAAAGCATCCTGGTCAAAAGATCGATTCAAGACTTGTTAGAAAGTGCTGCCCAAAATTTCCCTCACCCCAGGGTACAGACACAGAGTGTGGCTGCTCACCTGTGTGGACAAGCTCAAAGATGGGGAGGAAATGTGATTATTTTTCCTCCCCAATGACTTTCCTCCCAGTAATCTTAGCTGCCTTTTGTAATGGCAGCAGGAACTGCATCCTCAGACAAAACCTGCTTTCCAAGTCATGATGTCCCTTTTTAGAATAAATCCTGCCAACTCCCAGAAGTGATGGCTCACAAACAATCAGCAAGAGGACAACAAGAATGCTCTTCGAGGTGCTGCACAGAATATATCATCCACTGTACAGCAACAAATCAAATTTAGGGAGAAAGAATTTGGAAACAAATTACTGGCAAGGTATTTCAGGCTGACAGCAATTTGGAGCAGCTTAGGTCTGTCTGGTAAGAACTGTATTCCTTTTATTTCCCTGTCAATAACAGCTACCTTATCAAATTGGTTCCTCATTGATAATTCTCTTGTCTGGAACAGGCACTCCAGAGTACACTTAAGTTGATCACTCTCTCTTTGATCACATTTTGGTAGTGATGCTTTTCACCTTGATGACAGAATTGCTCCCTTCGGATGAAGTTTTGATGCCTAAAAATCCACGGTGGCTGTGAGATATCCAGCCTGGTACAGTGCTGGTGGTGTGGTCCTGAGCCTGGGATAGGAATTTGGGGCAGAAGCTGTGGGGGGATGAGAGGACATCTCCTCTTTGTGTATCTGGAGGAGTGATGTGGAGCTTCGTATGTGTGAGTTAGCAGGAGCACAGAGGGAGGGGAACATCAGCTGTGGTGCAAACCCCAGGATCTGTGTGTGGAGCAGCCCTGTCCTTGCTCTGGGTTAATGGAGCAGGAGGAGCTCTAGTGTGATGTGGCCAAGAAAGACGCAGGGTAGAGGTGGAAATCTGGAGTGAACCCACTGTGCACACACGAGCTCTGCACTTCTCCAGTTCCTCCCTGGCACAGCTCTGAGGGCTCAGCTTGTGCTGAATGTGTTAAATCAGGGGGAGGTCATTTATGTCCCTGAGTAAGCACATGAGAAAGGTGGTGGGGGTAGAGGGGAATGCAGCAGTGCTGACATGCTCCGAGCAGGAGGGACATAAAAAGAATGTGCTAGTCTGTAATTTGCCTGCAATTTCTCCTTGGGAAGCAATGAAAGTTTATAACTAGCCATGGCAGTGCCTGTGCATCTCTTCCAGAAAGTGGCAGCTAAAAATAGGGTGGAATTGCACTAAGAGAGAATTTTGACATTCCTTTGAGAACTTGTTGCTGCCAAGTGCTCCAAGCCTGTTTTGACTGAGGGATGCCAGTAAGAGGGATGTCAGCTGTGGCTGACAGTTGTTTTGGCCACCCTTGGTTAGCACAGGCCAGGCCTTGCTCGTTGGCAGAAATCAGTCTGTGCTGAGAGGATTCAGCTGAGCAGGGCAATTCAACCAATTTAATCTTTTGAAATGGAAACAAAAGAGATTTGTGCAGTTTAGCAAAGCCTGAGCTCTGCTCGGGGGTGGTGTCAGCCTTGGGACAGTAGGGCTGTCTCCACTTCATGTTCTCAGTTGTCCCACTTGGTCCTTGGGGCCAGCTTTTACCTTGCTGAAGCCTCGTGATGCTGCTGAGCTTCCAGGTGCTGAGTGCAGGGTCAGGTGCTGCCTGCCTGGGGTTTGTTTCCTCCACTGGCTTCTGCTTTATGTCCAGCATTTGGGAATAACTTCCTCATCAGGAGGCAGGAAAGCCTTGAGCTGATGATGGTTTAAATTTGTAGCTTAAGTTGTGGTCCTTTAACACCCTAAATTAAAATCACCCAGGACTTGTTTTTGCACTGCATCCCCCCTGGACAAGGAAAGCAATCTGTGGTGCCTATTTATTCAAGCAGTGCCTTAGAAACTAAAATCTTATTGTCTGTTCTCCATGGATATGAAATACTCAGTGATGTAACAGAGGCTCCATTTAAAATTAAGCATTTTTTCCCCAGTGCCCTTGGCTAAGCTTTCCTTCCCTGCACAGTCCCACCTCTCCGGGTGGAACCACATTTCAGTGGTGCTGTACACCCTTGGTCTTCACAGCATTTTAGGATCTTTCCTAAATGCCACAGAAATCTAAAACCTTATTAATAAAAGGCTGAAATGGATGCAGTGTGTGGAGGTCAGTGACTCATGCAGTGGGATTCTCAGGCTCCTGCTATGCACTGCCTCGGGGTGCTTCTTTTGAATGTTCCTTTCTCTGGAGCTGTGGCAGATAATTTCACCAGGGCTGTGTGAATCACAGGTGAATGCAAAATACTCGGGGTCCCAAGCTGGCAGAGCAGCAGCCGGGGAACCCACCCATGCTGAGCCTTTTGGGACAGCATCGTTGCTCCTTGGTGTGACCTCTGGCTGTTGTTTTCAGGCTCTGTGTGTAGGGATGCTGCTCAGTGCCTGTGGTCATGCTGGTGTCATTGATTGCTTCTGGGCTGCTCTTTCCAAAGGCTCCCGGAACACTTGGCAATGGAGGAAGAGACAGCATTTTGGTTTGGATCCAGTGGGTTCTTGAGCATAAAGAGGCACGTGTTTCTAGGGGCCAGAGGTGGCAAACACAGTGCTGGTCAACTCTGGAGCAGTGAGGGCCTGAGGCTGCAGCTCTGGCCCAGCTGGTGCCATCCTCATGCTGCAGCACTGGTCAGGGCAGCACAATCTGATCCTGGGGCTGCCAGTGGTGCCAGAAGGAGCCCTGGTGTAGCTGCAGATGTGTTGGTAAATCCATTCTCCCCCTGATGGAGGTTCTTGTAATCAAGGTGGGAGTTTTAGTTACTCTGCTGTGACAGTCAGCTTGGCTGCTGTAGCTCCAGTCCCACCAGAAACACCATGTACATGGTTTCCACCCTACAAGCACATCCTGAGGTGTGGGTGGCCCCGAGACATTGGGATTTGCTCCCTGCCCGTGTGGATGTTAATTTCTAACTGGATCGTGAGGGACAATCTAACTTCTTTATACAGGAGGGTAATGGTGATGCCTCCCAGCTGCATGAGGACCTTGAGCCCAATCCTGAGGAGTCCCTAGGACTTGATGCCATAGTGTGCATGAGATGATGTGTGTACCAGACACACATTTTTGTCCCTTTGCTATGTTGCTGGCTTCATCAGAGCCACCAGACTACAGAGGATGCTGCATTTTGGGGTAAACCCCACGGTGAAGCTGACCCAGCTGGCAGGGCAGGGACGGGCACCTCTCAGAGACAGCAGAGGTGAGGATGCTGTGCTGTGCCTGCTGCTCTGCAGGAGCACAGCTGGTGGCACAGCACGGCTGCCCCGAGGCTGTCCCCGCTGCACAGTGTGACATCAGCTTGCAGACAGCCTCAGCCCTCCGGTATTTGGACCCTAAGAGTCTTCTAAGTCTTTTATCTTTAGTTTTTCTGCTTTCTGTTGGCTGCCTGCCTGCCTCCCCGTTCAGCTTCTCTTGCTGCAGCTTCCTCCGGTCCTTACACCACTCTACATCTCCCCTTGTCTCATTCCTTAGGTCCTTCCTTCTCTCCTGCCCTTTTAATTCCCCCGTTACCATCTCCCACCCCGGCAGCTCTGCCTTTGCCGCTCCCCACTTGTCGCAAACAGCACAGCCAAACCTTAGGAGATGGCACAGATGAAGCACGGGTTTTGGAACGGGCACCAACAGATGCAGGGAGGGGGTGCTGGATCCCGGCGATGTTGTCACCAAGTCCCAGCTGTGTAACCGGGACCCTGTGCACACCGGGACTGGCAGGCAGGGGAGTCCCACCGGGTGCTACATGAACAAGACCCTTCCTTGCTTGGCACACACCTCCCCCAGGGCTTGGCAGCGAAGGGGCCGTGTTCCTGCTGGGACAGCCCCCCCGCCCCGGTGTTTTAAGGTGGCGGCATCAGGGGTGTCCTGGTGCGGACATGGGGACAGCCACCAGCCACCTCCTGCTCCTCTGTGTGCTGCAGCTCGAGTTGCCCCAAGCGAGGGGAGGCAGAACGTGTTTGGTTGTTTGTTTGTTTGTTTGTTTCCTGCATCCGACAGCCCCCCCGGGGCATCGCTGGGCCCGCCTCCGCCTCCTCTCCCCTGCCTCACGTTCGGTTTCCACCGAGAGAAAAGGGGCGATAGGAACTTGTAAAAAGAAAGTGGATTACAGAGCCGCAAACACAGTTAAAAGGGAGATTCGGGGTCAAGCAGAAGAGTTCGAGCTCATTTCAGGAAATGGATTGGGTTTCAAGCTGCCGGCACAGCCTGGTGCTGTCTTAATGGCACTGTCTGGGAGGTGTTAGCTATTGTTCTGGGTGCCTGTCTAAACAACACCCTGCGTTTTAGTCTCCTTGTCAGAGCCTGCCACCGTGTTCCAGAGAGAGCTGTTAATTAGGAGACAAAGTCCAATCTCGACTTAGCTGGCTCTGCTTTTACATAATTCTATTTTTTGTTTGCTCAGTCTTTTAACTCGCTCCATGAACCAACAGAGCTGCCAGCTGATCTACTTTTTGCTTTGCTTTTCAGTGGTGTGGTGCAGAGCATGTGATCCTCTGCAACTCCAGGCCTTCTGCCTTTCAGTTTGTAGTTTTAAAAGGGTTTAAAAAAAAAAAAAAAAATTCTGACATTTTGTCCTGAAAGGATGTGAGATGTGCAAAACTGCTGAATGTGGAAGCCACCACAGGAGGCTGAGAAATGATATTAAAAGGAGTAATGAAAGAAAGCAAGCTATTGAAGTGTAAACTCAATTTTACTGAGGGTATGCTACAGATCAGAAATGAGTAGTTTGAATCCCTGGTGCAACTGACACCAAAATATTAATGGTTTGGTACAAGCAGGAAATAAAAAGAGCTTTAAAAAATTGTTCTCTGTGTTTGCAGAGGCGACACTGTTTGTTAAGGCACTGAAGACCATATGTTATTTTAATAAAGGGTATCTCAGTCAGTTCTGTAATTACTGATGTCAGTTGCTGTCAATTAACTTCACTCCCTGACAAGGTTGGACTCTTGATCCCTGTTTTCGTTTCGGATTGTAAAACAATGCTACTCTTTATTTTCCTTGTCTCTGATCCCTTTCTTGGATTAAACCTGCAGGAAGGAAAAATGCAATCTAAATCACTGCAGGACACAGTCTGCCTTCCTGCAGGGAGGGCCTGTAGGATTATGGCAAAAGTAGGAGACACGGCCCTGCTAATGCCACTGAACCAGGACCTGGTGGGAAGTCAGAGTCCTGATCCATGCTGTGCCTTCGCTGTCACACTGACCTCGGGGCTGGTTGCCTCCTTTGGCTAAATTGTGTACCTTGAATGAACCCACCTCCCAGGTGAGCTGCCCAGTCTCTCTCTATTTTTGTTTAATATGAAAGGATGGAATGAGTCAGTGCAGCTCTCTCCAAAGGGGGTGGCAAATGGGTTGTGAAATGTGTTAAATTTATTAAATTGTTTTTACAGTCCAGGACAAGCCTAAGTTCTGTGGAGACATCTGTATTGAAAACCATCTCAAAACACCCCCTGAGAAATCCCAGAGTGATCTGTTGTTGTGTAAGGGTGGTCCCCTCACACGAGATGCTTACTGAGACTTTTCAAAGAAACCTCTGGAAGAGGAGACTCCTGAAGGCACCTCTCCCCATCTGCAAACCCACCACAGGGGACTTGTCCCATTAAACTCCCTCTCTGCTGTCAGGAGTTCTGGTGACCTCCCTGCTCGTACCTCAGGCAGTTTCCAGGCCCCTTCTCCCCTGCAGGATTGGTGCTAGAATCCCAGACTGGTTTGTGTTGAAAGGACATCAAACACCATCTTGTTCCACCACCCCTGCCATGGGGGAGTTGCTGTCCTGGGGGTGTGCAAAAAACAGGTGAATGTGGTGCATCAGGAGATGATTTAGTGGTTATGATGGTGCGGGACTGGTGGTTGGACTTGATGATCACAAAGATCCTTTTCAGCCACGATGATTCTGTGATCTTCCACCAGCCCAGGTTGCTCCAGGCCCTTGACATAAACCCAAGACTTTTCCTCAGAGCAAAAGCTCTCCAGAAGGTCAATACCCTCCAGGTTCTCCAAACAAAACCCCAGGGGGAAGCCACCTGGAACTTCTCCCCCTCCTTCAAGCCCACCACTGCCTCCCTCTTGCTCCACAGTTGGGTTTGGGATTTTTTTGGTTTTTTGGGGTGGTTTTTTTGTTTGTTTTTGGTTTTTGTTTTGTTTTGTTTTTTGCCTCCTGCGCTACCTCAGGTAAAACCGGGTTGAGATCTTAGTACTGGTTCGACGACACGTCCCAAAAGAGTGCTCAGCCCGGCTGAGAGCTGCGACACTCTGGCGCGGGGCCAGTGCGGTGCTGGTTCGGGGCTGTGCGGTGCTGTGTTGTGCAGTGTCGGTGCCGGTTCGGGGCTGTTCGGGGCCGTGCGGTATCGGTGCCGGTTCGGGGCTGTTCGGGGCCGTTCGGGGCCGTGCGGTACTGGTACCGGTACCGGTTCGGGGCTGTGCGGTACCGGTGTCACCTGCCGGCGGGCGGTGCCGGGAAGGGCGCGGGGGCGGCGCGGCGGGCGGTGCCGGGAAGAGCGTCCGGGCCGGGCCGGTGCGCTCGGGGTGGGGAGGTGCCCGGAAGAGCCGATTCCCCCATCGGGAGGGCCGGGAGCGGGCAGACAAAGCGGCGGCGGCGGCGGAGCGGCGATCCCCGAGCTGATCCGATCCCCTGCTCCCGGTAAAGTTTCTCCGAGGGAAGGGGCTCTGGGTTGCGGCACCGCCCTTCTGGTTTTGCCTACTTGGAAACTTTTGCGCGCTGAATGCGGGCTGGGCCCTGCCGGCCGCTCGGCTTCCGTGCGAGGCGGAGGGGGAGCGGGGCGGTGCGGGGCGGTGCGGTGCGGGGCGGCGGGATGGAGCGGAGCGGGCGTGGGGCGTGGGCCCGGGCCGGCCGCGCTGTGAGGCCGCGTTGGGCCAGGCCGGTGTGGGGCGGCGGTGGGGCGGGACGTGCCGGGGGTGGGGGGGAAGGATGGAAGCTGCCGGGGGGTGGGAGCCGGGTGAGGTTTGGGTTTCTTGATGTTATTTTTTCGGAGCGAAAGCGGCGGAGGGGCGCGGCTGCCGAAGTTTCGGTGGGAGCGGGGCTGTGCCAGAGGCTCCTCCCCGCGCAGCCGGGCTGGGCCCGGGCCCGGAGTTGCGGGTCCGGCTCTGGTGTTCTCCTTCCGATGCTCCCCCGAGGTTCCCGTGGTGTCAGCTGGGGGAGGACCCTGATTCTGCCCCGAGTTGGTGTTTCGGGATCGGTGTACAAACCCGCGTCGCCGGGAACACCCCTCCCTCTCTTCCTCCCTCTCTTCTCTCCTTCGCTTGGCTCTGCCACGTTTCTGAAGCCCCCTCGGAGCTGCCTGTGTGCACTGAGCCGTGTGCTGGACACAAGTTCCCTTCGACTTTCTTACAGCCGAAAAGCAGGGAGAGCGTTGTCAGCCCCCAGCCCCGGGGGCACCGGGCGGGCTGTCCCAGCTGCTTCCCATTCGCGTTGCTCCAGCGCACCTGAAACCTTGGCTCAGAGTTTGCAGGAAAGGCTGTGGCGCTTAAGGTTTAGTTGCAGAGTTGGAGATGAGGCCTGCCCTGCCCTTGGCCTGCCCTGCTCCGCAGGCGATGGGTGTTTCCCGGCCGGGGGGATCGATCCCTCCCTCCCTCGCCCAGGCGGGGTGCAGCCTCCATCCCCGGCTCCTCCTTCTTTCCATTATGACTCAAAGCATGTCTGGGTTATCAGCCTGGGAACTTTTTGCGGGCCCCCTTCCTCCCTTCCCCCTTTTTTTTTCTTATTTTATTTTTTCCCCTTTGTCTTTTTATTTTTTTATTTATTTATTTTTCCCCGAGGTTTTTTTGAGCGATTTGTTTCCTAAGCTCTTCCTGGAGCACGAGGAGTCTGGGGAAGCGGAGGAGGGGGGAGAGGCTTCAGACTTCTGCCGATGCACATCCTCAGTCCTGCTGGCTTGGAGAGGCTCTGGGGTTTTGTTTCAGCTCCTGGGTTGGTTTGCAGCCAGGTTGGTTTCAAATGGAGGTGAAAGCACAGATTGCGTTACAATATTTGTGGTCTTTTAGTACCCCTGGGTCTGACTTGGTGCTAAGGTCAGGTCAAGTCTTTAGTTGGACTTTCTTCTGTCTGCTGATTCAAACTTTGTATCAATAAAGAGCACAACTTTATGCTGAGTCACTAATTGCTTTTGTTTACAGTGAAACAGTTTTTAAAACAAGGAAAACTTTTCTCAGGAGAAAAACAAATATTTAGGTTTTGTTTTGAAAACGGCTTTGCCCCAACCTTTTCCATAATAAACAGCATGCCCTCATCCTTTGTTTCTTTTTTTTGCCCAGTCAGCTCTAATAATAGGGCTCTGCATCAGAGATTAAAAGTTTATGCCAGGTGGCCGGGGGGAGCACAGAGGGCAGAGATTACAAAGCCTCCACAAAATGTGAGTGTAAATATATACCTCACAACAGGCTTTTTTGTTGGGGTTTTTTTTTGGTTTTTTTCCCCAGGGTTTGTGAAACATCAGGGTTTCTGTGCTGGCATGTGTAATGGCAGCCATTAATGTGCAGCTTCTTTGTAGGGCTTCTGTTGGGCTGATAAAGTTACCTGGAAGATGTAATAGGGAAGTAATTTATGCTTTGTTTTGGTTTGTTTGGTTTTTGGTTTTTTTTTCCAGCATGAATATCTTCCTTCTGCAGCTGTAGGATTGAGCAACTGATCTTGCAAAGGAATCCATGTTAGTAGAGATGTTGATGAGCTGGGAATATACTTCAGTGCCCTGCCTTGGAATTCTAGTTGCTGTTACTGTTTGATTTCTAAATTACCCTTTTTATGCAGAGAAGCTCACAAAAATATTTAGGGGCAGTCTGTTCAGGTGGCCAGTGGGGTTAGTCCAGAATGAGGACCTATGTGGCAGTGATATTTCTGCTAAAGGACTTGGTGTATTCAGGTTTGCTGGAATGTCTTGGCTTTAACGGGCTCTGAAGGAAACAGAATGAATAAAAAGAGAACTGAGCATTGTTTTATTAGGACAGTGCCATATTGAGACAGCCATCCAGCCTGGTGATGAATGCCTGTTGTTTTCTGCCATTGTGCCTGCACTGGAAAACACTCCAGTTCTTGTGCTGCAGATCTTTAATGTATATAACCTTGAGGATTTAGATCCTTTACTACTCTGGGAATTCACACTAATTTAGTTTTATAGCTAATCTGGAATAGCTCCATTGAGTGAGTTTTATAGCTCAGGCGTTGGTTAAACAGCATTGCAGCTTTAGAGAAAGTGCAGATGTTTGATAATGACTACTTTTAACTCCAGACTATTTTAATCCAGTGTATGAGACTTAAAATAGAGCCTACCCACAAAATCGTATTCCAGCAGCCTTACTGGAGGGGCTGTGCTGCAGAAGATGAGTGTTGAGAATGCCCTGCTGTGCCATGAAGCAGAACTGGGTACAAATAGATTTATTGAGGTAAAGGGATGGCAGGAGGGATGCAGTCACTGCAGCTGGAAGTGGGACTTTTCTCCCTGAACGAGCAAGACTTGTTATCTTCCCGTCAGGGTGAGAATAGGTGTTAACTCCAGTTTCTGGTGAGCAGTGCCTTAGTTTTGACTCTTCGATTGGCAAATGTGATACTTAAATATGATTCATAATTTATCCCTGACTGTTGTGTTTAAAAAACCAGCTACCTTTTTTCTAGGCATGGTTACAGATTTTTTGCTGATCCCAGGTGTGCTACAGAAAACATCTGCTGGTCCCTTGGCATCTGTTAATAAATGGTTGTGGTGGAATCAGTGAGGAGTAACATTTTTTTCCCTGTGCTTTATAATAAAGTGATAGACATTATTAAATATGCAGATCTAAACCAGCACAGTTTGCAAAGGGAAGTTTTCCCCTAATGTATTGAAATTCCCTTCTCTCACAACTTTTGTCTAATTTACAAGGCAGCTACTTGATTAATCATTTAGACTCTTGAGAATCTCTTTTGAAAGACTTCAGGTTCAGGCACCTAGGGATGGGAAGAGTCAGTTTGAGGCCAGCTCTAGATGAAGGGGTGTTACCAAGGTGGAGGGTAAACTGGTACTGAGAACACAAAACCAGTCTGGATTCCAGTTGGTTCCCCAGTAGATCTTTTTTAATACCTTGAATGGCAGGAGGAGATAGGAGTGCTGATGTACACTGCAGTCTTGGAGTGAGCTGCACTCCTGCAGTGTTCCCAAGACAGTGAGGGAGTAGAGAGCCAAGAAGCTGGGAACTTGCAGGATTTCACTGCTGATGAGACACAGCCTAGGCTCACAATATGGATTTTTTTCCAACCAACACCAAGTTTTCTAGCTATTTGTGCCCCTTGTGGAACAGGTATGTGTTTAGCTGTCTGTGCTTAAGAGGAGTTTCTGTATAGGGCTGATGTTGAGGGGCAAACAAGATGTTTGTGGAAATTAAGAGTAGAATGTGGTGTAAGCCATTAGTGCAGCCTGTTCTGGAGTAGCCTTCAACAGCTGCTGTAACAAAAACCTGAAACTAGTGGGCTTGTGGATAAGTGAAGAAGGATCAAGACAATTAAGGTGTTGGGTTTTTGGTGTGGTTATTTTTTGTTTGGTTTTTTTAATGGAGATTAACTGAAGTAAAGGAGGAGAGAGTGTAGCCTAGACCCTCCTGGCCTTGTTCAGCACAGGATCAAGGGGGTATGTAGGTAAACACTAAATTTGCTTCTTTTCAGTTGATGAGAAGTCAGTAAGAATTACTGCTATCAGGAACATGTTGCCTTGATTGCAGGTGTGGTTTCCTCCCCCCCCTCTACCTTCCATGGCCTTTCCTACCCTTCCCAAGGGTTTAGAGTGGTTTTGTTCACTTCTTTTCTCTGGGTACTTTTACAGATGATATCTATGTAGCTCCAAAGGGAGGAATTCTTCTTTTCCCCCTCTTTCCATGTTTATTTCTGGGTGATACAAGCTCGGTCCAGATGATCCACTTAAATAACAGGTCTGCACGAGGGCTGTGTTAGCCACGTAGCTTTATATAACCAAAAAGATCAGTTTAATTTTTCATCTGAACAAGGCTGTGCCACGTGCCTATAAAATGGTGTTTAACCTGCATACCACTGAGCAGGCCAGTGTCACTTGAGACCCTCAGCTGAAGCTGTGGATGGGTGTTGGTATTAATTGAGAGGAATAAGAAATTCAGTACCAGTGTTGTTGCGTAGCAGAGGGCAGAACCAGTGGAATGCTGAGATGGAGGTGGGTATTCCTCTGTGTAAACACACCTGATCAAGGTGTACAACCTGCCTGTGCTCTACCTGCTTTCTTACAAGTGTGTCCTTGTAGAACTAATTCCCTTTAACATGACTTAGGGACCTGGTGCATCTCATTACCTGCTCTCGAAGAGCTGCCCAGGAGTTTGGGTAATTCATGACGGGCTGTGGGCATGGATGTAAGTGACAAGTCTTGTATAAACCTCAAGTACAATTTAACATAAAGTTAATTTCTGCCAGTACCTGATGTCCAGATGTTTCAGAGTCTGAGCAGATTAAAACCTACATTATTTATTCATTTAAGGGGTGAGAACAATGTTGAACAATGAACTGGAAGATGTGCATGAGGGGACTTGATGTGATCTGGTTACTATAGCTCCTGCCTCCAGGACCCTCCACATGAGGTTTTGGGTCTAACCCTTGTCTGAGTCTCTAAATTACAAGCCTGGCCTTGGCCCAGCTGCCTGTTAACACCACCAGAAGGAAGGAATAAGATGGGAACTTGGTGTCATTTCCATTCCCACTGCTTGTCACCTTTTTCAGTGATATCCTCTGACTCCTTTGATGCCTTTGAGGGGTGTGGGATGCTCTTGGGCAGCATCTTTTTGTCCCCCCGTAGTTCCCTGTTCATAATTTTAACTCTTGCCACCTTTCTTTATACAGACCTCTACAATCACTTGGCTTCCCTTCCCTATATCCCTCCCCATCTTTTTCTTGGGTGGTGGCAAAACCATCCCTGAAAGGGAAAGCTCCTCTGCAGGACCCTCTGTCCCTTCATGGTATTCAGTGGTTTCATTTCTTTCAATTTAAAACCTGCTTTAGAGCTGAAAGGCATCACACAAGCTACAAGTAAAATCAAAGATGGGATGTATTTTTTGAGAGAGTAAGGAGCAAGGATCTGGTTTGGCTGCATGAAGAGCTCTGGAGTTGTTTGAATTCCTCTACAAAGCATGGCTTTGTAGTTACTGCCACTTCCACTTTTTGGAAGATGTGTTTAATTACAAGCTGCCATTACAGCTGGAAATGTGTTTCCTGACTAACATTAAACAATGTATCCTGACAGCTGGGATGTGGGGAAGGCTTCTGGAAAAGGGAGCATATCCCTTGTTTGTTACTCCACAGCACTTCCACTGCTGGTGGAGTCCTCTGATTCTGTACTGTGAGGAATGCAATAGGATTGTGTGGGTGGTTTTTTCCCCCTTTGGGAATTAGGGAGGAAAAATAATGATATGAGATGCAATAAACTGTAACAAAAATAAATAAATACAAATCCAGAAGGTTTATTTGTACTGAAACAGAGTAATGAAAATCAGTTGTGCAGGGTTAAAAGCTTATAACCTGAAGCCAAAAAAAAATGAATGTCAATTTCTGGTGTGTATGCATCAGTGCTTCAGCACCAGGTATGTTCTGCTGTTTTATGTAGTTTGCAGGAATTGGTTAAGACAATTGGCTTGTGTTTGACAGAGTATTTTCAGAGGAAAAAGTCAGTGGTTACCAGTGAAAGGCGCAGTGATCAGCAGAACCAGAGGCAAAGCACTGGTGCAAAGCCAATTGAACAGGATTTCCTAGCTCATCTGTTTTTTCTTGGTAGCTTTGTCTTGTTTCCTGTTCCTGGGGGTGAGGAGAAGGGGTGGAGAGAGAAAATATGTCTTTAATCAGGTTTAATTTGGTTTCCACTCAGTAAATGGCTGTGGTACTAGCTTAAAATGTTTTTTCTTCCAGCAAGACCAGCCAAGCAATGACTCCTTCCTCTCAGACCCTCTGGTTCCTTCCTGCTGCTTTTATGAAATGTGGGTGGGTCAATGACTTATTTTCCTTTTTTTTTTTTTTTTTTTTTCTTTTTTCCCAAGCAAAAGTTGCTTTCAGTGGCCATCCATCCATATGCTCAGGCAGTGACTCAAAATGATTCCTGTCCAAGCTGATCCTTGTTAGCTCTTGGTTCTTGCTCACCACTGCAGGTCCTTAGCAAGTTTGTACTTGACAGGAGGTGGTTATGGCTTTGCAGGTAACTCTGGTATTTATCCAAAAAGTGGCTGCTCCAGTGTGTGTTTTCTGTTTCTCTCTTTGCAAGTTTTCATCAGGCTGTGCCCTCTGCTTCCCAGTGTCTGCAGCCTTCTTGCCAGGCTGTGGGGAGGGGAGATGGTGTGTACTAGAGCATCCTCCTACCTTACATGACCTGCCAGGTAATTGCAGTCATTTAAAAGGTGCTTCACTCATCCAAGCAAGGTTTGTGCGTTGCATTCATGTTTGCTCTTCTTCCTAGGGTTTGTTTTTGTGTGTTTTTCCCTCCTTAACTCGCAGCATGTGTTGGTGGAGCTGCAAGTTGAGAGGTGCCACGGGGCATGCAGTGATGGTGCAGTTTTCTGGGTGAGAATAATGCTTTGTTTCTGGCTGAAAGATGTTGAAGGTTGCCATGAGCATAAAATTAAGTTCTTGGCCTTATCCCTTGTGTGTTTGTTATTTCCTCTTTCTTTAAAAAATAAGTGCTTTGTAATTTTTCAGTACAACTGATGGAGTGTTCCTGAATCAAAGTGAAGGACTGGAAAAGGAATTGGAAATGACTTTCTCTAGAAAAACTTGAAATATTTTAGTTGGAAGATTCTTTACTCCCATATTCCTTGCTTCGGTGGGTGCTTCCTTTTGGTAGCTTTTGCAGGTGTAGAAAGCTATGGAAAACTTTTTTCCCTCTTCCAACTCTGAATTTTTGTTCCATAGTCTTTAGTTGCCACTATGCTGAGCATGCACTTGTGAAACAATGTGGTACTTGGTCCCTGGTAATTCGAGGGTATCCATTTCCTCCATGTTTTAAGCAAATTGTGTCTTATCAAACCTCTAATTACAGGATTCTGATTTTTTTTTCAGAACGTGTCAGTTCAAACAACTCCAGTGTTTGTGTCCTCCTGACTGTTTTTAAAATTGTTAATGAAGCCTAGATTTAGAAGATGTGGTCAGCTAAAAGCCCTGAAGGGTATTGCATAACAGCTTATCAATTGAGGGATGAAAATGTGGCTTGAGTGGGCCCAGATTCTGGCTGTTTCTGACTCTGTAGTTTAAATGGCACGTTTTATTGCAGATGGAGTGCTGAAGAAGATCAGAACAGAAATACCCAGGTTCTTTCCCTTTTATTGCCAGCCATCACTGAGGTTTTTGTGCAAGCTAAGCAAGAATTGCTTTTGCAGCACTGTGCCAGCTGATGAAGTGGTCTAATTTGTAAGAAACTTTCTTATTTGAGGAATGCTTGTGGCAAAAATTAATTTGTTAAAAGGTTGTCCCTTTGTTGCATTCCTTGCTCCCTTAAGAGTGGTAATTGGAAGCTGTGGTGGTGTAGTTTGGGGTTTGAGGAGCTCTAGCCACAGCCTAGTTATTATATCTTCACTGACTCTGTGTCTCTAGGGTCTGGAATGCACACTGTGGTTCTGGGAGAGGCAGCATGCTGCTCTTCTGTTCTTTCCTAAGGATTTTGGGGCAAATTTACAGTATTTTTTTCCTGCCTCGTGGGTGGGAAGAGACACTGTGGGGTTGGGAGGGCTTTCAGGAGCTGAATCAAAGTGGTCCAGCAGATGCAGAAGTCTCAGCTGGTCTGACCCCTTCTCTCCAGGCTGTGTCCCCTGGGCTTGTTGGAAAGAGGTGTCCATGTAGGCTGGAATGGGAGATCCCTGGCTGAAAGGACTGGGTTGGGAGCTGGAAGTTATCATTGCTCCTTTCAGTGCTGATCCAAAGAGCAGGCAGCTAAAATACAGTAGTTAAAAATCTAGTGATTGGTTGGTCTGATTTTGGAAGTTACCTTTCATGGTGTTAGCATTGCTGGTATTCAGCATAAGTACTCAAGTTTATTGTGAAGCCAGAACAAGGGGATATTTATTAAGTTATAGCTGCTGCTCAGAATGCAGCCTTTTCCCTTCCCAAATTTAATGTTTTGCAGCTAAAATGTTAAAATTATTCTTGGTTACTTAGCAAATTCTCTGCTTTTGTTTGGGATTTTTTTGTTTTTTATTAAAAAGTAGTCAGTAATGAGTGTTGTAATTGGCTTAATACCCCAACAGATTTCTTCATGTGGTTGGAATCATGCTTGAGTTGTGAAAACTGCTCAGAAATAAGTTAGAATCTTCTTAGGACGTTCTGCTTTCAGGTGATGGTGTGTGGCATGGGGTGGGTTCTGGTGACAGGAAAAGGTGACAGGTTCTGTATGGCACACTGCTGGCTCAGTGCCAAGGCAGCAGGCAGGAGGGAACAGCCATGTCGAAGAGAAAACAGAATTCTAAACTTAAATGATATTCTTAGGGACACCATATTAGGCTGGATCTCGTCAGTCAGTAGCAAGGTCTAAATATTTGCTAAAGGAACAGAAAAGTAGAGAAGCATTTGGTTGTTACTGGCTGTGCAAGGCCTCCTGGTGCCTCTCTGTAGCCTTCTTCACAGGAGCAGCAGCAAAAAGTAGGAGAACAGATAATGAGAGCTGGATCTGGAATGAGACTGGTGAGAAACAGGCTTACCTGGACTGGAATGTCTTCTTTTTCCATGGCTGGTTATTCCAGTCTGTGGAAGAAATGTGTAGCAGAGCTGAATGCACCCAAATGGCAGAAGTGTTCTGATAATATCAGAAGTGTTCTGATAATAAAAGGATGTGTTTGATGCAACATCTGAGTTTGTATTCATGTTTTAGATTGTGAAATTCTAGTAGCAAGGATTTCATTACACTTGTGGTGAAAGTTGTGGTAGCTGAGCAGGTGAAATTTGATGCAGAAGGTGAAGTTAGAAGAGGATGACTATCTGGTTTTAGTTATGTGTACTTGGTGTTCAAAAAACCATCTTAAACCCACCTAAACCCTCCTTGAAAAGCATTGTGTGTACCAAACATCCTGCCCAGCCCTGGGAGGAGCAGTGCTTTAAGTGTGGACTGGGCCAGGCAAATGCATTTGGAGGCTGCAAAGGGAAAGAATTAAACATTTAAAAAAAATACTCTTAGCCATTAAAGCCAGTTGTGAACTGTCAGTGGGGCCTGATGAAACCCATGCATGTGAGGTGAGATTAATAGGAAGTCTGCCTTAATCTTGTTCAGACCAGAAGTTTTCAGAAGATGTTAAGGGCATGTGTTACATACCCAGGTTCCCACTTTATCTGCTCTGTCTTGTCCTTCACCTCCAGCAGGGGTAAAGGATCCCCACTGGTTATCAGATGGATTAGGCACTCTAGCTAGCAAGCCAAACAAAACCAAAGGATTCCCTTGGGAGCAGGGAAGCTGTTTCATTTTCTAGCTGGAAGATGAAGCTGGGTCATTATGTTATAAATCCCACCAAGTTCCATCATGACGTGGATGATGGAATGAGGGGTATTCTCATTACGTTGCACAGAATATCCAAAGGCAGCCTGCAAGTGTGGTGGGGGACAGGGCTATGATTCAAACTGACTGTGACTACTTCAATAAAAATCAGAGAAATAAATAAGCTGCACAATAATGCAGTAAAGTCCACATCACTGTGCCTGGACACAACCAGCTGCACCAAACGGGGTGCAACTAGGTGGGTAGCAGAAAGGGAGTTAAAATAGAGACTCCTCCCAGGAGGAGGATATTCCTGGTTTTTATTCCTGTATTTTTTTTTCTTCTTTTTTTTTTTTTTTTTATCACTTAATTCTCAAATTCTGTGTGTGTTCTGTTGTGCTTGGCCCAGGTTATCTCCCCACTGTGTTGGTGAGACCCCTGTTTGAACACCTGACAAGAACCAAGAGAACAATGCTGAGCGTGGTAAAAAGCTTTTGGAAATCATCCTGTCAGGGTGGTTGACATTTGAAGGCTGATGAAGCTGGCATGTAAAAGACTCTTCAGGTAATGTGAGGTGGTAGTTCTTGGGTTGCAGCACAGGAGATGAGCGGGTAGATATTCTGCTGTGGAACCAATAGAGATTTGCCCTGGTTCAGAGGTCAGGAGGCTGCAGGACCTCTTGGTACAGAGCAAGGTTGAACGTACAAGTTCAGTAGTGCCTGGGAGACAGCCAGGCTGCTGGTGGGAGTGAGCCTGGAAAAACAGGACCATCAGCACTAGGCCCTAGTGTGATCCTGTTGGTGTGCAGAGCTCCTTCATGGGCTTTTTGAAAAGCTTTCAGGACACTTCTGTGAAGAAGCCACAGAGCTACATTTCTGAGGTTCCTGAAGTCTAGAAATCATTTGCATGCCTGTATGCTGGAGGTAGGTATCTCAGGTTATTCTTGAAACCTTGGCTTACCAGTTTGGGAAAGTACTGTGACCTTTAGTTGTGGCTTTTGGCAAGAGCACTGCAGATGGATCCCCTTCAGTGCAGTCACACACGTGCTGTGGTGGGGAAATGCAGCCCCAGCAGCTCAGTGCATCAGCTCAGGTCTGCCCAGCAGGGCTGGGACCTGCCCTGGGGTGCTGCTCAGGGCAGAGCTCATCTCAGTCCTGCTGCAGCCCCACCTCCTCCTGTCAGGAAGCTGTAAGGTCATTTTTGTAGCCACTGGCTTGCTCTGAGACCCTTTTAGCCCCCTGAGGTGGCTCCACTGCATCAGGGGTGTTGCCAGTGTGAGTGCCGGTTTTGGGAAGGTGATGTAGGGCAAGGAGGTGTAGGATTCTGGCAGGGCTTGCTCAAAGTAGGGTAAAGGAAGCCTTTTCTTCAGCTTTAGTGGTGAGGCCTCCATTGAAGTTAGATGGCCTGGGATGGCTCTGCTTGCAGAGCTGCTTGTTGGCTGGAAATCGTGAAGTTTCTGGATGCAGCAGGGAAACTGGAAGTGGCTTCTTCAAACTCCTTTCCCCACCCTTGTGTCTTTGCGAGTCCAGTTAACCCCAGTAGGTCAGAAATGTTCAAGGTCACTCTTGAGCCATCTGTGACAGCAGTGAGCACCATCATGACTGCTGTAATAACCTGAAGGCTTTTGGAGTCCAGCTTTGGCCCCTGTTTCCACGGGAAGGGCTTTGCCAGCAGTGCCAGCTGACACAGCCATCTCCTCTCAGCCGAAGCTGTGGTGGCAGGGTGAACCAGATGGGGATCTCAGCCCACCCTGCAAAAATGGATTGCTTCCCCTCCAGCCAAATCAGTTCTTCCCCATCTGGTTAATCGCTCAGCCGTGGGGAAAGCTGTGCCAGTACAGAGGGGGTGTGATGTGAAGATGGGCATGAGTTCCTAGAGGGATGTGGGAGGATGAAAATTGGTTTTTTAAAGCAGGTTTCCTGCTGCTTATGAAACCACAGGCTGGGCAACCACAACTTCTCCTGCAGTGGTCTCTTTCTATATATTCCAGTGCTTTACTCTCTTCTGCTATGTGGTCTGCTTTGCCCTTGAAATTCCTGCTTAGGATGCTGCTGTATGTCCTGTGTGTGGTAGGTCTGTGGCAGGAGGACCTGCTTCTGTATCAGCTGGCTCATCCCAGCTCTCTGAAGCCAAGCTGGGGTCAGATCCATCTTCTAGAGGATGTCTGTTCTCTGTATGAGCTGTTAGAGTGATTGCAGGTTCCATGGGAATGGTTCTGTGCTCTCCAAAAGCCAACAATTAAGCACTTTGTTATGGTATCCTCCAACTTGGTTTACTACCCTTACCATATGGAAATTTAATGAAGCAAAAACTCAAGCAGTCACGAGAGCAAGACAGGTTTTGGAGAATTAGAGCTTTCCCCTGGCGGTTCAGCCCTGCCTTTATGTGGCTCTGGCAGTTGGTTTTTGATCCCCTAAATGCCCCCTTCTCCCCTCATTCACACAGACACACACATTTGGAAGCTATAGCCTGGTCCTGTGTTCTTCACAAATATTTAACTGAATAAAAATATTTACTGTGAGGCACCAGATCTCTCCAAGTCAGTGCTGCCAACCAGGGTGTTTGATGTCAGCTTGGGCTTCCGAGAGAAATTTCAATGAAGTTTGTACTAAGTGGTTTTATAGACCATTGCTTTTGGCCAATTTGTGAGTTATCACACTAAGGTGTTTTCAGATGCATTGCCTTTATTTTCCTACTAATACAATTAATGTGTCTTCCCCCAGTTACCTTGTCCTGCATGTTGTTTCTGCGAGAGGCATAATGGCATTAAGGATATAGAAACAGCTTTTACTTAGAAACATAATGGGCTTTCCAGACCTCTGGATATGTTTCTCAGAAACCATAAAGGCTTTTGACGTATGTTTTATTTTCCTGGCTCCTTTATATAGGGAGCATTCACACCAAGCTCAATAGGAAGGAAGAAAACAGTGAAATTCCTTGTGGAGGATAGGATGTCACTGGGGAGTGAAGGGCATTTCCCAGCTTGCCCTGAGCCAGTGTTGGGGCCGTGGCACAAGCTGGTACAAAGCTGGACCAGCAAACAAAACTACAGAGGGGTGGTTGGGAGAGAAGGTCAGTGAGTTCATGGGGTGCAGTGCTGAGTGTCAGAAGTTGGGTGAGGAAGAGGAGGTGGTGAGCATCCTCCACCCTCCCACTGTCCTCTCACGGGGCCTCTGGAGCTGATCCCTGGTGTTCCTTCTGCTGCAGGAGCTGGGACCCTCCAAGAGTTTTGATTTTAAACCATCAGAAGTGTGTGCTAGTATGCATCGACCATGTCCTAGTGGGTTTTTGGTTTTTTTGTTTGTTTTTTTGGCTTTTAAAGTTTTCTTTCTCTCCAGCAGTGTGGGCATTTGGAGCGTGGGTGTGAGCAGAAAGCTCAGCACAGGTTAGGTGAATATTCCTGCTTTGCACCTTGCAGAGTTGTACTTCAGGCTATGACAGTGTGTAGGCTTTCCAAGGCAAAGCTGTCCTCTCAGAAGTGTAGTGAGTACTTAATCTATTGTCTGGTGTCCAGGAGGGGTGAGAAAGTGGATGTAAAGCCTCAGGAGCAGCCTGCCATGAAGGTGCTGCTGGCTGAGGCTGGGACACGATGCCCTGACTGATTTATGCCCTCTCTGTGCCCGAGAGGTTTTATTCTTAGTGAGAACCAAGCAGCCACGTCTGTGTTTAACTGTCAGTGGTGATACGAAACAGTTATTGGGATGTGTCGTAAACATCAGTGGTTACCAAAATTAGTACCTTGCCTCCTGCTTTGGAAAAATAATGGGATGTTTCTCTTGTCTGGCAGCTCGGGGACATCTGGTGCTGTCAGAGCAATCTGGCTGCTGAGATGGTATGCAGACAGTGCTCTGTCCACAGGAAGATTAAAAATATCAGCTAATAAGCTGTTGTTGTTTTAAAACTTCTGTAGTAGGTGCTTAGGAAAAGAGGTAGAATGTATTTTTCTTCCGGTCTTCTTAAAAAAAGTATAAAGGTATAAACAAGGAATTAGTCTGCTCTTGAATTTTGAGGGCAACCCAGAGGAGGAAGAGCTGGCATTTGCTAAGTCTGAAGTGGTATGGACTGGTTTTATGGACCTGTAAATACTTTAAATCCATTTCTTTACAGAAATGCTGGTTCTGTACAGAATAAGAAATCAATAAGCAGCATCACATTTTTAATCTGCTGATTCATTGTAATTATTTTAATTTTTTAATATTTTTTTTTAAATCCTACTTTCAAAGGCAGAGCTATTCTAGTGGTTTCAGCAAATGTTTCCCATAATCAGATTTGCTGTTGCACTGGGCTGTGGATATTAAACTGCAAAGGGAAGGAAAGGCTCAGTGACAGCTGTTAACAGCTCTCTTAATGCAAATCTGCTTTTTCCCACCTATGTAGACGTTAAGGGGAAGTGTAGGAGATATGTAAGCTGTTAAATCTGAACCAACTGTATTTTCTGGCTTTGATGCTTAGATTCACTATTTTACCTTTGTAATTCCAAAAGGTGAATTGGATGAACAGGTAGGGTGAAAGAAATGGAGTTAGAACCTGGCTCCTGGTTTGACAGAGCATTTGGATCTGAGAAATCTGGCAGCTTTCTGATGTTGAAGTCAAAATGTCCCCTTCTGCTCCCCCAGAACCTTGGGCTGTGTCTCAGTGCTGGGGTGGGAGCTCGGGACAGCAGAACTGGGAAGGGGTTATTTGTTTGCCCCCATTCCCTGTGAGGTCCTTTTTCATTGTTTGGGGACCACTGATCATTGACCAAACATTTTCTAGCTTGTAATTGTTCTAGTTACATATTGTGGCTTTTGAATAGATTTTTGGTGTGGTTTTGTTTGTTTGTTTTTATTTTCCAACCAAAACATAGAGGTAGCAGCTGTGTGTTACAACAATTCTTCAAAATGTCACCAGCTGAACCAAAAGTGATGTTTTCAGAGACAGTGTAACCTTGACTTACACGATGCTGTGTGTTTAACAGCCCCTGGTTTAATTTCTCTTTAAAGTGTATTTCAGGAGCATCAATCAAAAAAACTTAAATGCATTCATATAACTTTTTTCTTCTTCTAGAAATGACTGCTGTTACTGCAGGTGTTAACTTCAAATGGGACCCCAAAAGCTTGGAGATAAGAACACTGGCGGTTGAAAGACTACTTGAGCCTCTTGTTACACAGGTAGGAAAAAAAGGGAACAACCAAACAAAAAGCCTTCATAAGGATGATTACTTGTTTTGATGTATTGTTGCAATTAAATAACTTTCAGAGATCAAATTCCAGAAGTAAAAGCACTATAAAACTAAAGATGGGAAAATGTGTGTATGTTAATTTAGTGTGGAACTGAACTCCTGGGCAAGAGCCTGGAAAGGTTGTGATTCTTCTGCACCTAATAAGACACAGAATTTCAATTAGAAGTGCAGAAACACCTGTTAGTAACTAATATCCCATCACTGCTGTGGTTTTCCTCACCTGTATTTTGGGTTAGACCCTCTTATTTGTTGATTTTTTAAAAACCTGTTCTATGTGTCATTTTGAAACTGGTATTTGAGAGCAACAGAAGTTCCTTGTGAGGAAATGATTAGTGCTTGCTAGAGGTAGTACCTTAAATGTTTAGAGTTCCCTTTGGAAGGAGGTTTGTGGAAATAGTGAAATGTGTGTTGGGGGATGTTTGCATCCTGTCTAGAGCTGCCTTGTGTTGTAAGTATGTCACTGACCTCTAACAGAGTTCTACTCCAGAAGTTTTTACTGTTTCAGTAGATCTTTTGCAAGAGATGTGCTTGTCTTCTGATTTCTGTCTGTGCTTTATGCTGGATTTGTGAATGAAACCTTATTTCTGCATGGTGTACATTGCTCACTGAAGTGCACTGAAAACTATAGGGAAGCCAAAGTCTTGTAAATGTAAACTATGCAGATTGGGCATTGTGAAGATGGGTGGAAGAGACTTTCTAGCAGGTCTGGAAGAGAATGTCCACTGGAGGCTGTTAACTCATCTTCTTTAGCATTCTTTTCCTGAAATAAGAACTTTTTAAAGTTCTTAAAGGTGGGATGCACCTTTTGATAGACCCCAGCTGCAGTGATCAAGTTCTGTTTCCAGAATTAACATCCCTTTAGTGGCCAGGCTGCTGTTTGTATCTTCTGTTTGTTCCTTCCAGATACTCAGCTGGGCAGTTGGATGATCTGCTCTATAGCCTTTTAGAAATTGTCCTAATTTGGCAACCTTAACCCAGCCAACTTGTTACAGACCTTTTTGTCCAAGTTCAGTGTCTGTAACTTACTCTTCAATTAGCACAATAGTCTGTGCTGGCAATCCCAAATTTTGTGCATAATGTGACTGGGGAAGTACAGAGAGGAAAGCAGTGTGAGCTGCCTTGGTGCAACCTGTTCTTTATTTGCAGTATGTGATGAGCTGAGACTGCCCAGTACAAATGCTCCCCACTAACCAGCAGTGATAATGCCACCTGATGGCTTTCCCCCCTCTGAATCAACCTCCTGAGAAGGTGGATTCAGCTCTGAGTACCTTTGTGTCAGCAGTCCTTGGGCTTTCCAAAGCAGTTAATTCTTTTACTGTTTTAATTTAATGTCCCTCTGAAGTAGCTTTGTATGCATTTTCCTAGACTTCACAAAAAAAGTGTAAATGGGAAAGAGTGAGTGGATTTTGCTGCTTCTCCCTGTGTTTGCTTGTTTGGGGTCTTTCATGCTTGGAGAGCTATCCCAAACTAAGCATCCCCAACTTGGCTTCTTTTTAGGTGTTGCCTAATACCTCTCTCCTGTTACTGAGACTGTAGTTTATCACAAACTTATCACAAAAACAGTTCTTAAAATCAGATTTTCAGGCCTGCTGCTGCTAAGAAAAATCTCTAAGCAGTTTAGTTGAATTTATAATGCACATCTAAGGAATCAAAAAGCATGGTGGTGTTTAAAGAGACATGAAAAACACTTGTTTGTGAGTTTACCCTTTGGAGCTGGCAGTGCTGTCTAGAAAAAATACACATGGCCTTGCTGTCAAATTGATAAACTTCTAATTTGTTTCATGTTTTCTTGTTTTTTCCCCTCCATCTATGGCTTCAGGTAACAACACTGGTTAACACCAGCAACAAGGGCCCCTCTAATAAAAAGCGAGGGCGTTCTAAAAAGGCTCATGTTCTGGCTGCTTCTGTTGAACAAGCAACAGAGAATTTCTTGGAGAAAGGAGACAAAATTGCAAAGGAAAGCCAGTTCCTGAAAGAGGAGCTGGTAGCAGCTGTGGAAGATGTTCGTAAGCAAGGTAAGAGCTGTTGCCTGATAGCTTGTCACACTGTTTTTTCAGAGTGAGCAGAATGGTTTCCATTTCCTTTTTGCTCTTATTTCTGGTAACTCTGCACCTCTCCACTCAGATTCTCATCTTGTCTCGTTGGCTTCCTCGAGGAGCAGTGTGAACTGGGCAGATCTGGAAATGGGATGTCCCAGGGAGAGGTTGGGAAGAGAAGAAAGGCTGGGTCTGGAATAGCATTTAAAACTCAGCTTAGGCTAAAAAGTGAATTCCACCCCCCACCTATAAATATTGTGGAACTGCATCTCAAGTCTGTCAATAACTTCCCCAATATTTGAATTTAGACAAAGCACCATTGTGGGAGGAAGAGCTGAGCACTGACTTGGCAGAGTTGGGTGTCTTGAATATGCAAAATGTAAACAGAAACAAACGGAATGTGAGGACCTTGATTAAATATTCCGGGTTTCTTCCCCCACATCTAGGGTTGTTTTTTATAACTTTCTTCTTTACTTTCTTAGAGAAGACCTACAAGAAAAACCTATGGAGCTGACTTACTCTAAAATATGTGCTAGTAAATACTGCTGCTCATAAATCATTTATCATTCTTCCAGTCATGAGCCTTTTCTTTGCTTCAGTGAAACTCAGTCATCTGGTATTAATGGTGGCGGCTGCTGCTGCAAAAAAAGGAAAACTCATTAGCATTAATTACTTGTTTGTAGCTGAAGTTGCCCAGTGATGAAATATTGGTTGAAAACGGTTCTAAGTTCTGGGTGAGCCTGGTTGACAGACCAAAGAAAGATCAACATAAGAAGGCTGCAATAGAAGGAGCTAATTGAGTTGGCTTAATTTAACAACAACAAACAACAGCAAAAGAGAACCCTTTGTCATGAGGCTTTTAATTCCTGGTGCTTGCTTGATTGCAGCTCAGAATTGAGAGGCAGAGCTCATCTCTGAGTACCTTCAAATGACTCTGAGTGGTATTAGTGAGGGAGCTGCACTTGGTCCTTGGGACTGGGGAGTTCCATTAGCTGAATTTGTTGTTGTTGTGTTAGAGTGAGAAGCTGCCAGGAAGGAGAGAGTGATAGAAAAGCCTTCAGGATGACCCTTTCACTTGTTTCTTGGCCCCTGCTTCAGTTTGGGACTCCATGTAGGCTTGGTGTCAAAACCTCCCTGACTCTGCTTGACAGGGGAGGTGGAGTTCATAGCCGAGAGGTGCTGGAGTGAAATAACTTCCTACCTTAATGCCATTTCACTTCTTCCTCCCTTTTAGCTCTTTGCAGCTTGTGTGAAAACTGCTGCACAAGGAGGAGATGGTTAGACTGGAGTGATTTCCCTGCTTACAGCCAGTGCCTGCTGCTGTTTGTGAGGATGCTGAGGCAGCACGGCCAGTGATAAAAGCCTGTGCCCCATCCTGGTGCCAGTGGTCACGTTTAGCACAGCAGCATTTTGAAAGGAAATTAAAAACCCAAACAAACCTTTGAGGAAATTAGAAGCAAATGGTGAAAAATGAGATCCAGCCAAAGGAAGCTTTATTGCTGCTAATGCCTGAGAGGACTGAAGGTCTCAGTAGTGCTAACAACTAGGGAGGTGCTAACAACTAGGGAGTAGTGCTAACAACAGCAGGGAGGTAGAAAACCTCAACCTACGTGTGTAGATACAGTCCATGCCCTTCAGAAGTGTTTCCAGGTTTGTGGTGGACCAGTTGAACTGATGAACTGGAGAAATTAGGGGAATGTATGACCAAGCCTGGGGGTGTGCTCAGTAAAACATCCAGGTCTTGGTGTCTGTCTCTTCCTCTTTCAGGGAGGGCAGAACTGGAGGGGAGCATCTGGGTGCCTTGGTCAGCACTAGGGTGATAGTGAACTGGCAGCATCTGTGTGTCTGATGGCAGCAGTGGGATTATAGATGGATAGCACAATTTATCTTCAGCAGAAGGCAGGAAAATAGAATTAATAATGCCTCTATTTAGAGTAGGGAGCAGTTTGGTTACCATAATAAAAAAAGATGAATGAATGTAGACAGAGGTTATGAAGATGATTAGGACAATAGATAACTTGTCTCATCAGAGAAAATTAAATTTTTTTTTTTTTTTAGCCTAGCAAGAAGATTGAGAGGGTACATGATTTTAGTGAGCACGCTTGTTCATAAAATCCCATTTGTTGGGGGTAAAAACAAAGACGAGAAAAGAGCTATTTAGAGTGAATGATGGTATGGCTACATACTAAATCAGTATAAGTGGGTCTTCAAAGTCTTCCTGTTTTTTTTTCCAGTGGAAGAATAAAATGCAACTTGCTTTAACTATTAAGCAAGATGGTGAAAATATCCTAAAGTAAGATTCCTGCCCCTTCAAAACTTTGGACTTTTGACTTCTTTCGAAGTAGCGAAACTTCTTCAAATAAAACTCTTAACAGAATAGTGGAGGCAAAGAACCAAAATTTTTTTGAGTAAAGATCCTGCTGTGGTTATAGGGAAGACTTAGTAGTGGGAAATGTCTTATGTGGACATCTTTTGTGTCTAATTTGTTACATTAATTTCTGCCATTCCACTTTTCCTGGGTAATATTGTCTTGCCCAGTCTTACCCATCCACTGTAGGTTCTGTGTAGGGTTTTACTTTCTTGTGAAGCTTTGAAGACTGCTCTGAGATTGAGATGGTCAGCTCTTCTGCTGGTTCTGGGAGGGCTTTTGGAACTGAATCACTTTCTTACCAAGGTGCTTGGCACTGAGACAGGTTGCAAAGTCTGAACCATAGTTCACTGCCTCTGTCTGTATGCTAGCGTGTGGATCCAGGGTATTGGTGCTCCTAGTGTCATCTTTCTTGCTATGGTAATTTTACATAAAGGACCAAAAATTAAAGCTTAAATTAAAAAGCTTAAGTCTGTGCAACAGGGTTTGAGGTGAGGGAAGGGATGAATGATCTGGTAAATACTGCACTTTGATCATGTCTTGTGGCTGCAATTGCAGGGTAGTGAGGCTACTGATTCAGTGCAGAGTCTTTCTGCCCTGTGTTTCAGAGTGAAGCTTTCCCCAAAACGGAGCAGTGAGGCAGATTATGAAAGGGTAAAATGTTTTTTCAGCTGTACTTCACACAAGATGTGTGGTTTAAGGATTTCCAAGGAACAGGAGCAGGCCACTTGCAGAATAACTTGAAGCTAAACACCAAATTCTTCCTGGAAAACTCAACTTTAAAATTATGTTGTGACCAGCTAGCTTAATTCCTTGGAAAGGTGCAAAGAGTTCTCAGTTGTCTTCCTTCAATAAAAATGTTTCAGGAATGTACCACTTGTATTAGAAGTAATCTTCCAGCCAAGGACTCAAGATCTCTGACAAGCCATAACATGAAGGAGCTCTGAACCTGCTCTTAGCAAGCTTGGCAGTATTCAGATTTAGTTGAAGACAAGAGTAAGGACTCAACAAAAGCTTTGATAGCCAGAAATGCCAGCTCTCGTGTTGATATGGCAAAAAGGAGATACAGGGTTATGCCCTGTACAGTAGAAAGCAAGGGCAGCCAGTTGTGACCCTCCTGGTGGATGCTGGAGGTGGCATCAGTGGTAAGATAGAACTTCATTGTCCAGAAGAGCAGAGTCTTGAAACTCTTGGTTGCATTTGGTGGGGAATGAGCAGCCTCCAGGGCTCTGTGAGCAGTGGGTTATGGTGGAGCTATGGCCTGGTGGCATTCTTAGTGTTCCTAATACTGCTGGCAAGGGCTGGAGACTGGCTTTGAACTGGAAGGTGCTGAAGGGTACAGGGTGATGTGTGGACATGAATTTCAGGCTTCAGGAATAAAAAACCATGAGTGCCTGTGTGTGTCCTAGGTCTGCCTTGCCTTGCTTGTCTCCTCTGCTGCTTCCCCATTCTGTCAGTGCTGGTACAAAGCAAGTCCTCTCCATCATGGTCATCATGTGCTGTGCTGCTGAGGAGGATTAATAGTGGTGTCTGGAAGTGCTGTCAGACCCTGTGGGCATGGTGGGAATGAGACGAGAAAATGGTAATTTTCTTTTGATGGACTCAAATCTTACTATTTCTGAAATAGGCTTTGTTCAATTAGATTTAATTGAATTCTTAGTGCTTTATAGACAAGATCATAGTGTGGCTACCACTGCCTCTTTTTTCTTGACTCTATTTTATTATCATTCCCTTGTAATATCTAGTGAAAATCTACAGTTATATTGGAAAAGCAGATTACTCATATAAGAATTCTTACCAGCTGTATAATCTGAGTCTCACAGTCTTGACTCTTCTGCAGTGTTTTTCTTTTAACTCTTGAAATCCTGCTTCCAAACTTCCTGTGCTATCTCTGGTTCAGAATTGAAAAGGAGGTTAGGCTGGATCCAGTTTCAACATGCCCATATGATGCAGGAACCTTCCTCCTTAGGCCAGGGTAGATTTCCTTCTTACCCTTTGAATCTGACTAAAGTTACTACCCCCATGCTGCTTTTTCTTTGTCAAAGAAGCCTGAAAGCCAGCTTTTGTTAATTTACAAAGGGGAAAAAGGTACATGCAACAGCTTTAAATCTAATCTTCATTTAATTCTGGGAAGCTGGTTGTCTTCTGACACTCTTGACAAGCTGTTTGAAACTCTCTAAATATTTTAAAGTCTCCTTAAAATAAAAAAAGAATAGCATTTTATTTCAGGACTGGCTTGTAAGGTTGTAATTTTAAGAGATGGGTAGGGAATAACTTTGGTTTTTAACCTTATTAGCAATTTCTGAGATTCAGGTTAAGTGAATTGTCACCCCTCTAAGTTGTTTTAACTAGGAAATAAATGAAAACAAAACTTCTCTTTTTTAGGAGTTGGAAAAATGGGCATTTTACGTATAAATAAAGAAGAGAAGAAATATTTTTAGTGATGCTTGGTTCTGGCATATATCCTTAACTCTGAGAGTGTTAATAATTTCATACTTATGGTGGTGACATTAATTTCACTATTATTAGCTTCTTCCAGAACTGTGGCAGGTTGCAGCTTTTTAGCACTGGAGCTGCATCGTATTTCACCCGTCTGAAACTCTCAGGCTCTTAACATGTGTTAAAATAATGAGTTGTGTTCCTCAAAGTTGGGTAAGGGATAGCTTTAGATTTATATTTATAGCTGGTCTCTATTTGGACAGAAGCTTTTTTCATCTGTCACAGTACTGAAGTAGCATATTTTTTATCTTAAAACGTTGTATGCCACTCTTTGTCATATTATTTAAGATGATGGAAGGGTATTGCACAGGAGGGAGCATTTGAACAAAATTGAGTGTCTCCATGTAGCTGCTTGGACAGGCTGGCAGCTGCCTTGGGGCTGGATATAGCTCTGAAGGTGTGAGTGCTGGGGTGCTGGAAACTCTGCCAGGGCAAGATGTTGGTTGCTTAATGGAAGTATGTGGATGGTTCACACCAGGCTCTCCCATTATAGGCATTTTTGAGTAGTTAAAATAGAAAAATTTCTTCTGCTGGGGATATGCTGAGCTGATTTCCATTGGCAGGATGATGCCACTGCATTATCTTGAGATCTTGATGCCAGTCTTAGCCAGCCTCATGTAGTGGTGGGCTCGATGATGGGAGCCTCTGTCAGCTTTCACTTTTACTTCTTACCCAAGATGTGCTATTTTTTGTTTTGGCATTTGACCATATGGACCCTTTTTCATACAGATTTGGGAAGCCTCTGACACAGCAGTCGGTTATAACAGTTTGCCTGCTTTCTGGTCATCTCCAGCTGCCTGCAAATCCTTGGCCTTAAGTATCTAGCATTTTCTAAACTAAATCCTAGCTGTTCACCAAATGGTTCTGAAATGCAAAGAGATCCAAAAATAATACTGCAGATTCCAAACCTTGGTGCTCTGTGGGAACTGTGGGACTGGAAGCAAACTGCTGCCCCAGAAAGCAGGAGAAGAAACCCAAAATTTACTTTTTTGACTATATGAAGACATTACTTTTATGCTTTCCGAATGCCTTCTGGAGCAATTTCTTTGTCTCTGTAAAGTGGCCGTTGCTTTTCATATTAACCAATAACATTGCTACCATCTGAAACCCAAATTCTTTCCTCCTGCACCAGATGCAGACCCACAGGCTATGAAACACTGGAGAGCTGTACTGAGCAGTGCCTTGCTTTGAATGCAAACCAGGGCATATCCAGCCAGGTCATTGCTCTGAGTTGTTTACAGTCCCATGAGCTGTGGCGTTTCCTTGTGTGTTTACAGTACTTTCTGCTTAACTCCTACACGCACACAAATCAAAGCTTCTGCTTCAGCTTTGAAATCATTTGGAGCTTATGAAATAACTGCAGTCTTGCATGTGATAGTGAAGACGTGCTGAATTAGCCTCTCCAGGGGATTATGGTGTGTTAGAACACCTGTATGGTTGGAATTAAGGACCAAAAGGGTATTTTTCAGCACAGGCCCCTCACAACCCTGATACTACGTGCTCACCATACCTCGAGGCAGCTACGTGCAATCTTAATTCACAGAATCCTAGACAGGCTCAGGTTGGAAGGGACCTAAGAGATCATCTACTCCAACCTCCATGGACAGGGACCATCCAACCTCTCATCTAGACAAGGTTCCTCAAGGCCTCATCCAGCTTGGCCTTGAACTCTTCGAGGGAAGGGGCATCCACAGATCTGATCCAGAGCCTCTCCACCCCTGTACCACAGCAGTTGCTGGCTGTACGTCAGCAAACGTGTTTTGGTTTTCAAGACTTAGATTGCCTTGCTCAGGAACCCCCTTCTGGCCCCTTAAAGACCCCGGTGTGGTGTTGAGGTCAGACATCTCCTCCCCTGTGCAGGTGACCTGATGAAGAGCGCGTCGGGGGAGTTTGCGGATGACCCCTGCTCCTCGGTCAAGCGAGGGAACATGGTGCGTGCGGCGCGGGCTCTGCTCTCTGCTGTCACCCGCCTGCTGATCCTGGCTGACATGGCAGATGTCTACAAGCTGCTTGTTCAACTCAAAGTCGTAAGTGTAGCTCTTGTGCTGTGGTTCACTGTGCCCTGCCTGGCCGACTGGGTGTGCTTTGTTTGGTGGATCTGTACTGAACAACCCCCCGTGTGCACTGTCAGCAGCTTGTTCTGGAGCCAGGAGGCTTTTAGGGTTTTTCCTCTGAGCTAAATGTGTGCAAGTGGATGTTTTGTCACTTGTTTTTTATGCTCGTAGTGAACAGCTTTTGACATTGTGTTGCACTTCATTCTGGACTTTTGGTGTTGAAACTAGATGCACAATGGTTTCCAACTGCAGGTGGTAACCAGCTTTTTTCGTCTTAAATAATTTGGCTTTCTTCTAACCACTACTCCCTCGTAGCTACTGGGGATGAGTAGCTCCAGTAGTATTAACTAAAACGAATGTGGAATATCTGAGTAAGCCTTTTCATCCAACAAGCACGAAGGTGGGTGGTTTGTACAGAATGAGAAATGAGATTGGATAATGGGCCTGCTTTTGCAGAAGGGCTTTGAGAAATCTCCTCGTGCCCTTTGACAGCCACTGCTGAAGCCCTGTCGGGGCCCTGGGCTCCTTCATACTCTTTCCAAAGTGCATACTTGGCCATCTGTGGTAGCTAGGGACTATAAAGTGGTAGCTAAACCTTGAGTACTATCAGCCTTTAAAGTGTCACTCTGCACGAAATAAAAGGGGGCAGAGGAAGATTGCTTTCTCTGTCAGCTGTGAGTTACATTCCGAGTTACTTCTGTAACTGTGAACTGGTTTACTTGGAAAAATACATGTGAATGTATGTGATTTTAGGTGGAAGAAGGTATCTTGAAACTAAGAAATGCTGGCACGGAGCAGGATTTGGGTATCCAGTACAAAGCCCTCAAACCAGAAGTGGACAAGCTTAACATTATGGCAGCCAAAAGACAACAGGTATAGTGATTGCAGTTCTTTCTTCTGGGTATTATTTTTTTCTTTTACAAAATAAGAAAATTAGGCAGCCTTGCTGCTTTTGCATTAGCAGCAATGGGTCCTGTCCTTCTTTTACCTTTGGTTTTGTTTTTGTTGTTGCTGAATACTTTGTGTTGTAGTCCCACTGCGGTTAGGAAATTGGAGCTTGCCTGGTAAGCAGGAAGTCTGCTCAGCTGTAGTGTACTGCTTCTGGCAGAATTTGTTCTAGTAGCATTTGGTTATGTTAATGCTTTTGTACCTTAATGAAAAGCTGCTTCCCAAGACTTGTACTTCCCACTTTGAGGGCAGTGTGCAGGTGTGGGTAAGGAAAGAGAAGACAGATGTGACCCAGGAGCCTGGTGCACTCACCACTTTGTGGTTTGTACAGATGTGCATTTAAACAAGGAGCAAAATTCAGAGCTGGGCACAGAACTTGGCTCTTGCCAAGGAAGTGAGTGGCTGCACTGAAATGCCCATCGAGAAGGGGTTTAAAACCCCCTTTGTTACCTGTATGCTCTCTTTTCGGATAGCTTGTGCTTAACCTTAAATTGTGTGTAAAATTTGTTTTGTTCAACAGTGTTGTGACTCATTGTGTAGGTAAGTTCTCAAAAGAAAGCAGAGGTGTGGGTACTCCCATTTATCAGAAATAGCAAAATTCCTGCAGAGCTTTTTTTTTTTGTTTATTCTGCTTATATGTAGAAAACAGAGCTGCTGCTTAAGCACCTCTGGTACGGCTTAGGGTTGGGGTGTTTTTTTTTTGGCACAGATTAATCTTTGAAAATAAACTGGGTATACATTCTGAAGTGAATTGTCCATTGGTTATGTATCTAAAATCTGATTGCAGTAAATGGGAGTAGAGCTGTGATGGCAATGCAATAAATGTTCTTAAACTGCTTTGTGATGGATTGTTCCACGCTATGGGAAGTGGTTGTACTAGATCTGTAAATCTGAAAGCCTGCTTGCAGTGCCCTCCCTGCTTAGTGTGATTCTTGCAGGGGTCACATATTACCCATTCATTTTGAAGAGTCTGTCAGATTTATTTTTTTCCTTTTCTCAATAAGGCAGTCCTCTTCTTCATTCATTGGATTTAAGAGATGACTTTAAAATTAGGATACTGCTAATAAGAGCATTCATTATTCCTTTTATAAACTTACTGCTCATGCTGGACTTGGAAGCTTTATCATAGTGCTTCTATTCCAAAACAGAGGTGATGATGCTTTAGAGAATTGCAGCAGTTAGTGTTTGGGTAAAAACATATGGACCTGATTGCTGATGTTAAATTAGTAGTAATTACAGTCTTTGGAATAATTCTGTCTCATGGGAGATGAACAAGAAGTTGAATTAGGTGATATACTTGTTGTTCTAAAATTAAGTACCCAAGGTGTCTTGAGGAGAGTAAACTCCATCTTCTAGGTGTGATTGAAAAAACATTCTGATTGTGAGTCTCAGAGTTCAAATTAAAAGAGAATTTGCTTCCCATGTGCAAGTGCAAGACAGGATTGCAGGGGAAGCCTTTGGCTCATTTGATAGTATAAAAGTGATTTTGGTTCTTAGGTTATCTAAAAATGCAAGATGTTCTGTTTTGAGAGCTTAGGCTTAGTTGTGATTCTTTAGATGTAATGTAAACTGGAAGGAGTGGGGAGAAAAGTGTGCTGGCAACTTGTGTCCTCCTGATTTACAGCTCTTGCTGGATTTCAGAATTCTGGTCCTCTGTTGTGGAGAAGAGCAAAAATCCCACCTCAGATTAGGAATTGCAAAGGTCTGAATTGCCCTCGATTACTTTTTCTTTTGTCTTTATGAAGCTGCTGTGCTTTGCAATTAGTTGAGCCCTTAAGAACAGGGATAATCAGAAGGTAGATCTGGCACCTGCCCATCTTCTGGAGCTGCAGGGAGGCAGAGGGTGCTAAATATGGGGAATGTTTTCAAATCACCTTTTTTTTTTTTTTTTTTTCTTTTTTTCCCCTAATAGGAATTGAAAGATGTGGGTCACCGTGATCAGATGGCAGCAGCCAGGGGAATTCTGCAGAAGAATGTGCCCATTCTTTACACAGCATCCCAGGCCTGTCTGCAGCACCCTGATGTTGCTGCTTACAAAGCCAACAGGGACTTGATCTACAAACAGCTTCAGCAGGCGGTCACGGGCATCTCAAATGCAGCTCAAGCAACTGCATCAGATGATGCTGCTCAGCAGCAGGGTGGAGGTGGAGAGCTGGCTTATGCTCTGAACAACTTTGATGTAAGTTTTACATTAAAAAACAAAAACAAAACCAAAAAAAATCTGGTAACTCCAACTCTCCTGCTCATTCACCTTATTTACTAGCAACAGCTTACTTTTATTTAGATTGCCTGAAAGATCATTTTCTGCTGAAATGCAGCAGGTCCCAGGTGAAGCAGGCTTTTGTTTTTTAAAAAGTCTTTTTCCAAACTGGGACTGGTGGAATATAGAACTTTCTATATGTGCCGTCCTTGGTGATTGAAGGCTGTCAAGTTGAAGTAGCTCTGAAGCAGCAGTTACCCTACTGCTGTGTTAGATGTAAGCCCTTGGTTTATTTGAAATTGATCTATTTCATAATATATTTATGTAATGTGTTCTTGTAGGTGACAGAAATGACTTATTAAAAGTGAATAATGTATTTGGAATTGCCTAAACTACCTACTGAGAGCAACACAAAGTGGGAAGTTTAATATGATCTTTGGTTCGGAATGAAGTAATTTCACACCGATGTGTTGTACTGATCTGTCCTGTTCTTTATCTCGCATGCAGCGAGTTGCTGAGGATAGCCATGCATTTTTACTGAGAACACTTTCCTTTTGAAGTCAGTATTCTGTGTCTACCACTGATTCAGCCTCTGAATTTTAAACACCTTGGCACTAACTTGCCTCTAAAACTTCATTTAATATTGCAAAGCTTTCACTTAAAAAGTGTTTAATGCTTTCATTTTTGCCTGATGTTGCTCACCTTTTCCTTTTGCTCTTGCCACTCTCACTCCTCCCCTACATTACTTCCTCTGCCATGTTTCTTTTACCAGGATAAAGTGCTGTTTGAGTTCTCCCTGTGCCCAGTGCGAAGCCTTTCTGTGATGTCATGGTTGTCTTGATCTTTTCTGACTATCATTTGAGTTTGAAGTCTGCTTTTCCTAAATTCCATCGGTTTTATGTTCAGCTACCTAAGTCTTAGGGCTCAGGGTAGCACCCAAGGGACAGCAGGTTTGAGCAGGTGCCTGTGGGAGGGGAAGGCAGGTCCTGTAACAGCACAGTGTTAAGGACTGACTTGGGAACATAGAATTGAAGAAGCCACTCAGTTCAGGTTCATAGGTTGGCTAACCTAGCTCAAACCATTTAATGTGGCTTCTGATATGTGGCTGCATTTTACTATATGAACTCTCTAATATGTGGCAGGAGATTTATTTTTTTTTTTTAGTGTTGCAGTTCACATGCAGCTTTTGAACTTTTAGTTCTGCTTTGTGAGGCTCTCTAATAGCAGCAGGGCTTGTTCAGCAGGCCAGCTTCAGTGCTACAGCTTTGTCATCTCACTCCTGCCAAAGGAGACTGACGAAACAAATGTGCTCAGGTTCCCAGCAGATGTTATCCCTGCTCTTCATTTCCTGCTAACGCTTGAGTATTATTGCACTCTTGTAATAGAGGCTTTGCACACACGTGCCCCCAGGTACTCCAGTGCTTTTACTGTGGTGGTAAAATATTAAATGGCTATCAGAAGATAACAAGATAATGATTATTGCTCATCATCATCAGCTGGGGAGCTGTAGCACACTACCATTGTATTACCTGCACAGCTAAAAAATTCAGGAAAAAGGTGGAGTTTGTTGGAGAGCACATGCCATTTTCTAATCCTTCTGTGAAGGCTTGTGTGGTGACTCCATGACAAAAGGTGATGGCTGGGGAGAGGAGTAGCAGTGGTTGCAATGTTGCTGTTGAAGTTAGCTGGCATATTTCAAAAAACTTTGGGTTTATTTTTTTTATAGAGTTGGCAACAATTTCCCCTCCAATCCCTACAGTGGGAAGAAAACCTACCTAAATCATAAACAAACCACCAAACCTTGAAATGGCAGGACAATTTTTCCTTAATAAATTGCAAGCCTGTTTTAAATAAACCACCTGGAAGTACTCCCAAGGTGGGCAGTAAATACTGCACTGCTGCTTGGACCACCTCTGCTGGTGGACTTCTGTGGGTGGTAGCATTGGCCCCTTGATGCTAAAAGAGATGCATCAGTACTGCTGTTTCAGCCTGAAGTTTCTCTGAATGAGCTGTCCTTACTAATACTCTGTTAAGATAAACCTGTGATAGTTTTCTGCCATGAACAAATTGATTTCTGTGCTGTTTTGAAACATTTGTGTTGATGTTTTGCTTTGAGAATTTCTGAGAATTTGTATTTACCTGCATAAGGGTGAAGAGAAGGAAGAGTGGATAAATTAGGCCAACAGAGCACTACATATAGGGCTGATTTTTGGATGTTTGTTTTCCTTGGGTATTTGTTCATGACAGGATAATTGCATCTGACAAGTTAACTAATGAAGGCACGTCCGGATTGATGTGTAGTTAGGAAGAGTTCTGTGCTTTCAACTTCATTTGTGTTGGCACGTTTGATTTTTGCCATTCAAGTAACGAGGCTTCCTGTGGCCAAGTTGTGTTGAGCTGTCAGAGCAGCACAAGAAATGACTAGCAATGTACTCTGCTGGGGAACCTTTTAGTAATTCTACAAAACCAGTCATGAAACCGATCCTTGGTGCCAGGCACTGGGTGGTGTTTGTCTGCTCTCCCTGACCGGGAGCTCGCTGGAAACCTTGGCTGTCCTGATGACTGAACAGGAACTTGCTGCTCGGTCTGATTACTGATTTCTTTTCCTAGAAACAAATTATTGTGGATCCATCGACCTTCAGTGAGGAACGTTTTAGGCCTTCCCTGGAAGAGCGCCTGGAGAGCATCATTAGTGGAGCAGCCCTGATGGCTGATTCATCCTGCACACGTGATGACCGACGGGAGCGGATCGTGGCTGAGTGTAATGCGGTGCGACAGGCCTTGCAGGATCTGCTTTCAGAATACATGGGCAATGTGAGTATCTTCTGTTCTCTTTGCTTAGTTTGTGCTGGTTTTAACTCTGTGTGGTTGCCTAAAACTGGGGAGTTGAAGCTCTGCATCTCGAAGCTGGTTTGTTCTCTTCCCAAAGGGAATGTGAGCAGTAACTAGCAGTCCTGAAAGGGCTGTCAGGAAGCAGGTTCAAACACATTTAAGTCAACAACAATACCTCAAATTGATTTCTAGTCTTCCAAGCAACTATCATCATAAATTTTTAACCTTTTGGCACTTTCTTTACTTCATGACTGTTGATGTTGGTTTGCATAGAAATTCAGTAGATTGAGTCTGTTTTTCAGCCTCAGTTTGCACAAGGTAACTTGGCTTATAGATAAAACAATGTTTCTGTTGAAGCTTGAAAACTTGAATTGTGTCATCTCTTTAGCTGGAGGCATAGATTCTCAGAATCAAGATAACTGCTGTTGCTATTTAGTTTGAGTAGAGGTGATGCACAAAGTTAAGTATTTGGTAAGAAATCCTGAGAACAATTTGGTATAGTTGTTGGACTCTAAGCATTTTTTTCCAGTGTTTAAGCATTTAATGTGCCCACAGGATTTGAGTGTTCTTCTGGTTGGACTAAGTGTCATGTTGTGTGGATGAGCTTCTGTGTTTGAGGGCATCAGGTGTGATGTTGGACTTCCCTCCATTGCCTCTGTGTTCTTAACCTGGTGGGTTTTAATCTTAATACCTCTTGCTGCAATGGAGATGAGGTTGGATTATCATAAGATTTAGACTGTCTTTAAGCTTAGATGCAGTTAGATTTGATTTCAGAAATTAAGTTGCAGAAGCAGCAAGAGCTTCAGCAGCCTGTGTCTCTCATAGCACCGTGGCAAGAACACTTGGCTGAAGCCATTTTAATGGGGTGTGGTGAAGACTCAAGCTTTTGAGCATGTTTGAAGTGAAACTTTGTTCAGAGAGACCTTTATTTTTCTTTTAGACAGTAGAATTTATGTACCTTACCTGCAGATCTATTGGCAAATACAGTGTCAGCATGGACTAAGCCTGGTCCAAAGGCTGCCATGTGCAGATGAGGGTGGTGTAATTCTGAGAACAGATGCAGTGTATGGCAGGGAGAAAGTGAAGCAAGGCTTGCTTTTTATTGAAGACAAGGCCAAAGTAATTGAACAAAACTGAAAGCCAAGCCTTCTGTAGCCTGCAGGCTAAGGTAGGTACTTCATGTAGTCTGTCTTAATTGCTTGTGAAAGTGGCTTGAGCTCAGCATTGACATTATATAGAACTTAAGCCTGCAAGCAAGCTGCTAAGTTGTGCCATTTAAAATTCCTTTCAGAGCAGGGTGTTTTATTAGTATATGATGTATCTATAATAATCCCTCCAACAAATGTGCTGCTGGATTGGCAGAAGCCCTATCAACACGATTCAGAATAAACCATCTACCAAATGCTAGTTAGAAATGTGGAAGAGGTAAATGCTCAGTCTTGCATGGAGGAGTTGGTGGCATTTCTCTCATTGAAAGTTGGTCAATACCTGTGTGAGATTGCAGAGCTTTGACTTTCTTTTGCAGAAATGCCTATCCTCCTCCACAGCTCTGCACTGTTGTCTCTGATATGCAAGTTAAAGTAATGATGCTGAGAGGGAAAGAATGTATTCCCTCTGTTATCTCTTTTAACACATTGTGAAATTAGTGAAGCGTACTGAATTTTTTAAAGTCACTGCTATGTTATGATTGTAGACAGTGTAGTTGGGAAATGAGATTAGAAATTCAGTGAAATGGAGTGGAAAAAGCAATTGATAAATTATGGTGAAAATGTGGGATGGTGTGTAAAAATCCATACTGAGGGCAGAGAAAAATCCCTCAGTGATTAAGCTGAAGAGTGAAAAATTGTTGGGAATCCAAACAGTGAAAAATGTTTGATACATCTATGGGAAGAGTGGGGAAGTGCTGACTTAGAGTGGTGGTAGAGGAAGTGTCATGTCATGTATGGTACACCCACCGCTACAGTACCCAGCCCTCTCCTCTTGTGCTTTTCTCCAGTGTCCCTTTGAAGAAAGAAATGAATCAAACATGAAATCTGTTAATTGCACAGCACTTGCAGCACATCGTAAATCTCAGTGCTAAAATAAGAGGTATTTATTGTCCAAGTGTAAAAATTCAGACACAAGATTGGATGAGAAGTACACTGGAAAGGTTCAACCAGGGGAATGTCTTCAGGCAGATTTCCCTTTTGGGTTTAAATGACTTCTGGCTTAGTGAATTCCTCTAGCTTTGAGGTTTTCCTGCAGACCTCTGGCAATAAAAAGGCTGTTTCCTTGTTAGTTTATAACTCAAAAGTTTAGTGGTTTTGACCCATACTCTAACTGTCCCCAAGGGTCTGTAAGTCTGCAAGCTTTGTGGGCTGTGCGATGAGGTGTGGTAGAAGTCTCTATCTTTCAAGGTATATTGGGGGATACTTTGGGTAGGCAGAACAAGTGCTGTCAGTCTGCAGCTCAGATACTTCCAGATCTGGCATTGCTGACTGCATTAAATGGCTCTTTGTCGACTTTTTCCCAGAGAAGCTGAATAATTTTCCTCTGAACCCTTATAAATGTGAAGCATCCATGATCTTTGTTAGCAAGAAGTTCTGTGTGAAGAAATATCTTTTATTTAGAAGCAGAGGAACCTGCTGCCTGTTCTGTTGGATGTTCCCTCCATGTCATTAGGGAAATGACCTTGAGCAGTGACTCCTTGCTCATCCATTTCTGCGCCACTTCAGAGCAATATCATTTAGGAGACTTCAGTCTCACCTTCCCCAGAATCAAGTGTCCTGGTTTTGTTAGGTGCTAGTCATAAGCAAGATACTCAACACCACCTCACACTTTGTTTGTCCCTCATTGTCAAGCAGCATGGTGGGTTGGGGTGGCATTTATTGAGGGAATTGGGACTCCATGCCTGTTCTTATCTGCATTGCACAGGAGTTTGCGCCAGCTGACTTGAGGCTGCTCCTGTGGACTGGGTGCCTGTTAGTGTTTGGTGTTTTGTGTCTGCTTGTTCAGGTTTACCCAGAGACTCCAGCCCATGTGGCCCAAGAACACCCTGAGCTGAGAATCATTGTGTAAAGCAGCAGTGATGGGGAGAGGAGTTTCAAAAGAGCACTTCTGGTCTGAGCTGAAATACTAACGTAGACACATTCTGTGATCTCCTGTGCTTTGGGTCTTTAGATTCCCTTTGAGACTGTGACCAGAGCCGCATCTGCTCTTCAGGATTCAGACAGTGTCATGGTGTCTTCTGGTTTTGTGTTCTAGTCCTGTGCAAAAGATGCTTAACACTTGATTTGCTTTCTGGTAGCAGCTGAGTACTGAGGTGGGATCTTGATGAACCAGCTGCCAACAAGAGGAGTCTGTTTCTCTGGATATTAAGTTAGATGATCTTCCCCTTGTGCATCACTCACTACCTGTCCCTTGAACTTCACCTGTCATTTTGTTACCCAGCCTTTTGGTTTAGAAGCCACATTCCTTAAAACATCAACTGCTCACCCCTTAATTAAGCATCTGATTCCTTAGCTTTTTCCCTTTATCTTCTACCTCACCTAGGGGGAGCTGGTCTCCATTATGGTTTTTGCTCTCATCTCAAATCCAACCAAAAATAGTTTTTCTTTTTAAACTTGCATTGTAGACCCTTCCTGCATTGGAGTAGCAAACATGAATGTCTGTGTGCATTTGGTTTTCATTACTTGGAGTAAGGTTGATTCTTGCTGCAACTGCTGAGTGTCAGAGCAAGAGTAGGAAGGCCTAAAAAAATTGCGATTCTGATTCTGACTAGTGTTATAAAAGGGAAGTAGTCCAAGGTCTTGGATTTGGGATCAGTTCCCTAGAATGGGGTGCAATAAACTCACCACATCAGACAGCTAAGTTTGTCATGGAACTAGTTGATGGCAAGATGCAGATCGTTGTGTGATCTGTTGCAGTCAGGCATTCTTGGTGTGTATTTATTAATTAAATGAAAACATTTCAAAGTATGCTTGAGTTCAGTTGGACATGGATTTTGGAGGAAGAGGACAAAAAGTTTCCTCTTGAATGGTGTTTGAGATTATTGCTACACTGATGAAGAAGTAAGAAAGCTGGGATCCTGAGTGCTCCAATATAACAGAATGCACCAGAAACAGTGTTTTGTGTCTGACTCCTTAATCTCATGTGGGTAGATTTTGGTTGCAGTTTGCTGCAAATAAAACTGATGAAGCAGAGTAATTTTTTTACACTCCTACCAGTTTATCCCAGTGTTTTCCTGACAGCTGGTGGGATACCTCTCCCGGTGCAGAGAGCAGGTACAGTTCTTCTCACCATCTCTGCTTTGCTGCACAGTCCTAGTCAGCTCTGCCTCAAATTTACACGTGTAGTTTTCATTGCAGTTGTGTGATCTAAAATGCTTAAAGTGAATGCATAAAAAAGGAACTGAAATATTTCTGAGAAGCTGGTATGTAGAATGGAGAGGTAGCAATGTATGTCTACAGAAACAAAATCCACTGACTTTGAAGTCTTGACAGGGTATGTGCTTTGTGCTGTAACTCTCCTTGGGTTAGTGAAGAACTTGGGCATCTGGCCTTGATTTCAGTGGCTGTGCTGAAGGTGGCAAACACAGGAGATGGTGGAGTTTGAGGCTGGAGTTCTGGAGCTGGGGTTTAGCAGCCCATCAGCTGGAAGCTCAACCAGAAGTTTCCAGTTTGCTCTCTGACTGTGTTGAACTTGCAGAAGACATCAGTTACCTGATTGTCATGTAAGAAATAAACACTTCCTTCAGCTTTGGACAGTCCATTTTTATTGCTTGGTACAAGTGCCCTGAGGGGTGGGGACAGTTGGGCTGCTTTCCATGAGCTCTGTTTTGGAGCCATTCAGCAGTGGTGATCAGAGGTGTCCAGTTCTATTTAATATGCACAGAAATGTGCAGAGAGCTCTCATTTTAAGTCTATTCCCTACCCCATCAATTTCTAATGCATATAGTTAGGTTTTTTTAGTTTGGTTTGGTTTGTTTTTTACACACACCAGTAACTCAGACATGTACTAGCATAACCTTGGTCAGAAACTCCAGTTTGGCTGTTGTGGGATGTGAACCCAGAGCCCCATTGTGTATAACGTGCTCTTGTACAATAAAATCCCTTGTTACTACATTTGGAAATGATAAATCATGTTACATAAAGTAGCTTGACAGGTCCTATTTCAATGGGAATTTTAATGCTTTCATATTAACATTCTGACTGTGTCCTTTACTGTCTGGATTGCATTAGAGGGGCTTGGCAGCAAATGGAGAAAAACCATTTGGGGCTGGTTTTGGAGCAGGCATTCCAGGCACAGATTATTTCAGCTGATTTTAAATTTTTTTTCTAGTTTGGCCTCAAGTAGTTGAGTACCATAGCAGGGTGTATTTGGGGGTGGGGATTATATTCCTTTTAATAGAAACCAGGTTAAAATCTAACAATTGCATAGCACTTGAAGGTAAGTGAAGTGGTAGCACCTCAGGCTGCTGCACTGTCTCAGAGGAACTCTTGCATTCTGGCTGCTGGGACTTGGCTCTCAGCAGATCTGAAGTAGGTCTCAACACTTTTGGTTTTAAATATGGAGGTTGCATCACTTGCTAAATGCTTGTTTTGAATCTCATTTCTGGTTTTAGGGCCCTTACACAAATTTACTGCTCCAAACAGGTACTGTTTTCTCAATCTTAACTGCACTATTTTGGTTTTCTTTCCTAAGCTTCCTTGAGCAATCTCTGGTGCTTAAATTTTAAGCATCTCTGATGCTTAAAAATGAATGGGCAAGAAAGCACCAAGCTTATCTATTCAATATCTTTTTGAATAAATAATATTGTCTTTACAACCAGCAGTGAAGGGTATTTCTACTCCTGACACTCTTCTGATTTACAGAATGGAGAAATGTTTTCATTCTGAATTTGCTTATTAATTATGCTGAGCCACAGCTGTGTGTTCCCATCAAAGATCCAAGCCTGGGAAGAGACATGTGTGAATTTTTACATAAAATTTATTTAAATCAAGCACCTATATATTTGAAAGGGGTCTTGAGCTGTCCTTTTCATGAAAGCAACTGTTTCTGTGGGAAGAGACTGAATTAAAATGGCAGCCTGCTCCATATTTATGATAAAGAATGCTGATAAAAATTCTGCCTTGAGATAATCTACACTTTCTTTTTTAATATTGTTTCTGTCAGTTTAAGACGCTTGAATGCTGCCATGATGGACGTGGTTTGAAAGCCTGGATGGATTTTCCTGTCATGGACTTTGCTGTTCAGTAAAGAGAGCTATGCTGGGCACTCATTTCCATAGACATTATCATTTTGACAAAGATGCTGCTTTTAAAAACAAAACATTTCCGAAGTGATACGCTTTTTAAGCTGGATGCTTACAGGCTGACACAGAGTAAATAATTCAGCTTACTTGGATTGAAGCCTGGTGAAGTTGAGGAGAATTTCACACTGCATCAGTTGGGGTATTTTCAGGCCACAGAAACAAGCTTCCATGTTGCTTTCCCAGCATCATCTTGGTTTGGGACTTAGCACAGGGTGTGTTTTCAGAAGACATTCTGGGAACATTTATTTCTTAGCCAGTAATACAAAGGTAAGCTGAGATAAATGGAAGGTGGCTTATGAGAAGCTGTATTGGCCCTGTGAGCTATGGGGTTTAAAGCTCTCGAGAGCTCCCTGTCACCTCAGCAGTTACTCAGAGCTCATCCTGACCTGCACGTACAAGTGCTGCTTCAGAGAGCCCAAACAAGTGCTGAGATGAGGGTGCTCAGCCTCAGAGGGGAGGCAAGGACAGCACAACCTGGGCAGCCCTTGGGACGTTTGTCATGGCTGGTGGTAAAACACCAGTGTCACTCTCTGCTGACTCAACCAAGTCACTTAAGCACAGTTTGAATGCCCTGAATACATTTCCAGGCTGAAGGCAGCCCTTGTGCTATGCAGTGAAGATTAATTTCTTTAAGAAACAGATGGCTGGCTTAATGCCCATGTACAGAAACCCAACAAAGCCCAGCTCACACCTGAAGTCTTGTTCCAGCATTAACTTAACAGTCTATTGAAATCTTCAATTGTTGCTTTACCCCATCCACTACCTTGCTTGTTTGGCACAAAATTGCTAGTAATAACTCTTAAATTGAATAGATTTGACAGTAGCTGGGACTTGGTTGCTGCTGTCTCCGGCAGCAGTCCTCACCCTTGCAGTCTTCCCATGCTTTTCAGTATTTTTGTTGTAGGCTCTTCATATATGACAGAGAGGGAAGGTTGCTGCAGTCACTTTATGGAATCCCAGACTGGTTTGGGTTGGAAAGGACCTTCAAAATGATTGAGTTCCAACCCCCTGCTGTGGGCAGGAGCACCTCCCACCAGACCATATTGCTCTAAGCCCCATCCAACATGTCCTTCAACCCTGCAGGAGATGGGGCAGCCACAACATAGGCTCCTTACACCACCTGTGTGCAGCAGAACTGAAGTCTCATGCTGTCTCCAAATGAGAATTTAGTCCTGAAGATACCTTGTGTGGCTTCCATCCTACCTCATCCCTCTTTTCCTCCCTTAGGGTCTGTATTGATGAAACAGCTTTTTTCTTTTCTTGTTAGATATATACTGTCTCCAGGGTCAACACATATCTGGTATCTTCTAATATTACATTATAATCCAGACCTTTCTTAATCTAATGTTGATCAACTGTTGGAAGGAAGATCTGAAATAATGAGCTATGCACTTATTTGTGATGTGATGGATGGCATTTAGCAGCATTTATCTTTTGAGCTGTAAACCATTTTATATAAATATGCTATAATGCTCTGTATGGGTTCTGCTTCAACATTTTGTGTTTTGTAACTTAATTCATTTGAATCCCACTGTTTTGTAGGAAAATATTTGAACTCGGTTTGCGTGCATAAGATTATCTATTTAGTCACTCCTAATGAAGCTCCTCTTGGTAATAACTTGGGAAAATTGAGGAGTGTGGATGGAACAGAGCATGTAGGTTTGCACAGTGACTGCTGATCTGAGGATAAACAGTATTGTAGCCTCCAGCAGGATCATGCTCTCAGTGTGCAGAAGCATTACACACACAACTGGGCTTTTGAGTTCCTCTGGTTGGAGGGAAGGAATGATGGAATTATTACAAAGTTGGGATGCTACAATTCTTGCGTTACAAGAAAATACTTGGGTCTCAAGTCCTGGGCTTCCCCTTCTCTGCTTCAGTCTCGCTCTAGAACAAAGTCTGGATTAAATTCCTATCGTTCTACAGGATGAAAATCAGAAGATGGTGAAGTGGGAGTATGAGGACAGTTACTGTGCACACATAGCTCTCTGCTGTGGTCTGATGAGGCTAATATCCTCTCCTGTTCTGGTGATATGCAAAAACCTCTTTGTGATTTATTTGCTTTCTAATATCTCTCTGCCTTTTTTATCGATCCCAACACAAGCAACAGAAGTGTTTCTTGACAGGAACTCAAGAGTTCCTATTCTAGATGTGGTGCTTAACATCTAGACCCTGCTCCTTGTTTCACCTGTTTTATCCTGTGTAGGAAAAACTGGTGCTCTGTAATTCTCATCTTGTGTCCTGGATCTTTAGACCTACTTTGTCCCAGAAAGTCGACTGAATCAATACAGAATAATTAGTGTTTGTGGCTTATCCAAGTAGTGGCAGCCCTCCTGAATGTAAATAGAGGCGGAAGGGTGACTTAATCCCTCTCATGTCTGAGGAAAGGATGAGGGTTAAGCTTTATCTTGGAAAACTGTTGAAATAGAGGAGAGAATTTTGGCTTCCTTCAGGTCTGCACAGAGACGCGTTTCTTCAGCAGGAGGGATGGGAGCTGGAGGCAAACGGGCAGAGGAGAAACAGCAGAGACAACTTGCATATGCCAGGGTTAAAAATCTTCTGCTCGGAGCTATTTGAAAAGACTGACTTCATGACATAATTCAGCAAATTAATCTTGCTGAACTGGCACTGTACAAGAGGTGTTTCTTTACAATACCAGCAACAAACCTAGAGGCTCTCGGGCCAAGAACTTCCTAGCAAAGGTGTGCTGAAAGATGCATTTTTCTCAGCACAATTTAAAAGGAAGTTTTCCCTGGGCATCAGGCCATAAGGGGAAAATCAGGGCATTTGCAGAATGAGCAGCAGTCAGTGAAAAGGCAAAGTCACTTGGTTCTGAGCTGGCTCTCACAAATAACTATGCCTTTCATAAATTGAGTGTATTTTTCTTTAATGTCTGTATGTTTCGGATTGAATGCAAACGTTGTGTGATGTGCAGCCATTTGTGGATTATTGACTCATTCTGCATGTATGTTAACCTCTGACTGCCAAGAAAAAAGGTTTTTGCTGTTCGTTGGGTGCTGTACTGCTGCCATATGTGGCCAGGAAGAAAAAAAAAAAGCTGCTTAGCTCAGAATCTCTTCTGTGTGCCTGAGGTGCTGTCATCTGTGTTTTACTGAATGTGATAACTTGAATTGACATTATCAGTTACTTTATGAAACCTGAGGAAAGAACTTGGAAAATGAAGCCTGGTAGCTATTAAAAAAAGAAACAAACAAAAAACCCCTCTGAAAACAACTGGTTTTTGGTTTAGAAACTGTGTGATTTTGTAGGTATGGTATCTTGAGGGCTTAGTATCTCTGTGGAGCAAGGGAAACATGGATGATGCAGAAGTTTGCAGCGTGCTAAATGGAGAGAGGTAGGGCACAGAAATACACATATAATACTAAGGAAATGGTAAGAGATGCTGAAGGATCTTCCCATAACCTTTTTGAAGCATCCCTCATGTGCTTGAAATTGCTTGTAATTTGAAGTTTCTTTTCTTTCCTCTTGCCTGTCACCATTTGTATTGCCAGGTTTCAGGCTCATTACAGTTGTTAATTAGCAGCACTGGTATATGATGCTGTTAAACAATTCTGTTTTCTGAGCAGGAAGATAACCTGGGGATGTGTTTGCAGCACACAGAGTCAGTCAGGTATCTAGTGCTGGAAGGTCTAGTTGGATGTTTCTCCTTTTCAGTCCTCCCAAGCAGCTGAATTACAGCTGTGTCAGTGGTAGCCCAAATCAAACACCTCCATTTATGTGCTGGCCCACCTGTTTTACCCTACTACTGTGCATTGCTTTTAAATATGCACTGATTTTACTTGACACACCTTAACCTCAGCAATTAATGCTGCTTGTGTAGAGGTTGAGCCACTGGCTACATTATAGGTGCCCAGGTGTCTCCTGTTGCTTCAGTTTCATGTCTTTTTTTTCCCAAGGGTTCATGTGGCTATCTTTCTCCACCCCAGTCAGCCTCTTGGACTAGGTAGGGAAAAACTGGTAACGTGGAGCTTGATTGCTCTTTCCTGCTCTGCCTTTAAACATCTCCTTTGAGGACTATCTTTATTGAGTCATTTCGGGGGAAGAAGGTGACATGAGAGCTCTGATGTCAAGTACAAAATAGGACTGCAGCTATATCATTTGATACTGTTCCCCTTAAATGCCAAATTGTGAATTTCCTCAGAGGAAGAATGAGTTTTTGGGCACCTCTCCAGGAGTCAAAGAATCCCAATTCTAGAGGTCAGTGGACTGAGAAAAGCCAAGAAAATGAGAAGCTAATGCAGAAATAACTGAAATGCTGAAAAAAAGAACAAAGGTAAAAGCCCTTCTGTCTTGCACATGAGCAGCTGACCCTTTTGGAGCTAATGGCTTACAGAGATGGTCAAATCTTGTAATTGAAGAAGGCAGGGTCTTGACAAATTTAAAAGGTGACGTTCTGATGGTGGCAGAGCTGGTTTGAAGCAGGGTGGGCTTTTTTGTAGATGAAGGGAAGATTGCTTGCCCTGGGTATGGTGGTCTTCTGCTCATCTCCCACCTCTCTTGTCCTGCACAGCTTTTCTCACCCCAAAAGGCTGCAGTGAATGAGGAGATCCTCAGAGGAGGGGTGTGTATGTAGAGAAAAAGGTGGTAGTTGAGCAGCACATCTTCCTGCCCTGATATCCCCCCAGACACTGCCATGAAGACTCAGAGAATGTAAAACTGGCTTTTTGGTGATGAGTGCTGAAATCTCCAACTTTCTGTAAATATTTATCCTCAAGCAGTTTTGTAGTGCTGTGGAAACATCTCCCTCTGCCCCAGCACTCCTTCAGCCCCTCCAGCTTTCCCCCTGCTCCCCCAAAACAATTTAAAATAAGTCACGGATACATTCAGCTGGAGTTCAGGAAATGCTTTTGAAAGGCCAGGACTTTATCAAGAGCACAGGGAGCCTGGATGTATTTCTGGTGTCATTTCCAGTAGATGGATTAATTTATTTTATGCATTTTGGAAACTTGCTCTGTGACTTTGGTTATATTACCTGCTGCTGGAGCAGAGCCTCTGTAAAGGGAAAGGTGCTTTCAGGACTAGACTGCAGTGAAGTGTGTATTCAGTTAAAGCTTACTTCTGGGTGTAAAACTGAATTTCGCCAGCTGGGTTTTTCAGATCACTTGTCAGCTTAAGTACATTCAATTTCCCTGTTTTTCCATGCCAGATTGTACAGTTCTGTACATTAATTCTGTTTATTTTGAATAGCGGCTGCTTTATCATCTATCTAATGCTAATTTAAGTAATCTATCTAATGATTTCTTTACAAGTACAGGCTGATACAATAAAAATGCAATATACCTCTGCATCCCCTTGCTCTTTGCTTTGCTTTACTGCCTTTTTCTGAGCGCTTTGGTGTAGGGGCTGCTGCCTTCCTGCTCCACCTCAGATGTGCTGACTCTTCCTAAATGCTTTATTTCCTTTGACATTAATTTTCTTGGAAGAAGGGCAGCCACTTTGTATGTATCAGGTTTGTGCTGGAATTTCAAATACTTTAATGCATTCCCAAGCTCTGCAAGGGTGGCCGGCTAATTAGTTAGCTCAGTAAATAATGGCTGGATGGTGTCTGTGCAGGATGAAGTTATGTGTACCAAGCCCTGCACGGGTCCTTGGGGAGTCCCTTGCTGTGGGTAAATGGAGGTGGTGGCAATAAGGCTGCTGGCTTGTTCTAATGGTGGTGCCAACCTTGGGGTCAGTGCCTTTTGGCAAGCAATTTTATTTTCTGATGGAGGCAAGTGAAGTTACCCAGGTGCACACTTGGGAGGGAGAGGAGATACTTCTGGATTTTGGTGCTGGTAAGGCTGGAGGTGCTCAGTGTCTGGTCCCTCAGGTGTTGTCAGCTTTTGATGCTGTTTCCAGGTTTGTTTTGGTTTTTTGCTTCCTGTGAAAGGCAACTTCTTATCTGGTTTTCTGTTGCTATACTGCAGGTTAAGGCTGCTGAAACCCTTCCTACAGGAAATACATACAAAATCTGTCACAAACTAAAGCTATTCATATTTCTAATAATGAATAAAAGCTACATTAATTCTAGCTTTGAATGTCTTATGACTGTATTGGTAGGACTGTTTTATTATCTGTTTGTCTGAGCTGACTTGCCAGGAGTTAGGTGGCTGTATTCCCAGATTTATAATGCATTTTCTTCCTCTTGGAAAGGGCATATGCTGTCTTGGCTCACTCTTTTTAATTTGAGTTTTGCAGGGGTCTGTGTTGTTCCAGTTTTAGTTCTATTTCTAAAGCCTTCACATGCATGTAAAATATAAAACCCAAAAATATTTCAAGGCTATTGCAGGTGGAAATATGAGCCTGCTTTTTGTGTTTCTGGATATATCTTTTAGTTCATGTAATTTGCAAACGAAAAACTTGAGGTTTTTCTTCTGATTTGGCTTCGAATTCAGATCAAAGGGAATAACCAAGCCTGCAGAGTCAGCTTGGGATCACTCCCCAGCCCTGTCAGCTGTCTTGTGCCTCCTGCAGAAGCATTTTGTCCCTCTGATTTGGTATTCCAAGACATTCCTCCATCCATCCTGCTACTCCCATCTCCTCAGCCATACTGAAAGTGAGATGAATTGACCTGTAGCCAAGCTTAACCAGTCAGCATTCCACAGAATCACTCCTGAGGAAGCAGCTGTAAGTATTGACAATTGTGCTGCCCTCCTGCAGCCCCTCGGGTGTCATTCAGCAGCAGCCTGGATTAGGCCTCCCCTGTCTGCACCACACCCGGGGGGACACAGTGTGGTTTTCACCTGCATGAGGAAACACCCTGGGTTTCTAAGGGAGCTGTTAACAGCAATTCTGAGACACCTCTGGGCTCTGCTCAGACCCAGGTCCATGAGACCACGGGGGCTTTTGGTGCTGCATGGTGCCCACACACTGCTTCTCCATCACATGGGGTTTTATTTATCTGCTGGGTTGGGAAAGGAGCTGGGGCTTGGGGCTGTGGGCTGGGCTGGTCCAGGAAGAGACCCCTGTGTTGCTGGGTCCTGAGCCCCAGCTCCAGCACCCTGCCTGCTTATAGCAGGGAGGGGAGGGAGGAGGAATACAGCTGGTAACCTGGAGGAGTTGGGTGCCAGACCCACTGCATTTACACCTGCAGATGTGTAGTGCAGAGCCTGCCACTCCTCTGCCTCCCTTTGCTGCCTCGCTGTGAGCTGGACACTGATGGAGGTCTGTGGGGAGGATGAGTGCTGCTTGGAGGGTGAGGGGGACCTGGCAGGTCACCAGGGGCAGGTCAGAGCCCTTCAGCCTGGCTCTCAGAGCTCAACTAGAAAGGCACAAGAACATACCTCTCACTTTTTGCAAAAGATTTCAGGCATGTTTGTTTTGTTAGTGCTGGGTCTAACTTTGCCCCAGCCTCATGGATTTGTGCTCCTCAGAAAAAGATGGATGTTGTTGTAGGGTGATGTTCTTGGCACCCTGACACTGTTCTATCATTGCTTATCAGTGTAATAGATTTGTTTGTTTGTTTTTTTGCCTTTGTGGTGGTGATGTGTTGCAAAGGTGTAGAACCTGGGTGCTTTGTGTCATAAAACCTACGCTGTTAGCTTCTTTAGATATAAGAACAGACTTAAACAGTACATGGATAGCTCCAGTACCTTGGAGTGGTACAAAAGGAAGTACAAAATATTTGAGGATCTGTTGTTTTCCAGACCAGACAGACACCTCTTCTCTTTGCTTCCCTTCTTCCTCCGTATCACAGGTGAAAAAAACAAAAAATTAAATTACTTTGTTCTGCTACAATACCACTCTTTCCCCTCAAGAAACAACACATTGATAGCACCAGACAGCAATTCTAAAGGTTTGATTTCACCATTGCTTAGAAGAGGTCCTGCTCAGTTACTGTTGCCTGTGAAGGTATTTGAATGAAATTGGGAGTTACCCCTCGGGTTGTGTGGGTGGATATCCAGGTTAGTTAGTAACTGGGCTCCTGCATGTGCTGCTGATGAAATTAATCACTTTCTATTGTCTAAATTCGATTGTACTTAGGATGTGAACTGCTTACAAACCAGGCCCAGCACCTGCTAACCAGCCCCAGTGTTTTCCTCTGCTCCCATCACTGCCCTGCAGTGGGAATTCTGGAGTGAGCTGCAGGGATTAGGACTGGGTTTGGGCAGTCCTGACAGTTTTGGTCAGCTGCCATTAAAGCTAAAAGATGTTATGAAATTTGGAAGAAGACTAACTTGTATGTTCTCCTTCCTGATACTCCTTTTTTGGTAGGGAACAGACTCTGCAAGAGTGATGCTGCAAATTACAGCTCTCATATGAGGAAAAAGACTTCTGGAAGAGCTTTATATATATATATATATATATATATATATAGAGAGAGAGAGAGAGAGAGACTGGAAATATGTTACTAATTTGAAATACCTGTTTCAAAGGCAGTGTAGTGCTTTTGATAACATACTGGTAAAACAGGCATTTCCTGATGATAACTGCATTAAAACCCCCCACAAAACAAAACCATTTGTCAATGGGCTGTGTAATAGTCTTGGTAGAAGCTGGTTTAATAATCACAAAGTTAGTCCTCTTTTCTGCTCAAATTGGATATATTGGTTTGGTTTTTTGCTTTTTTTTCTGGCTTAGATCACTAAAACATGTTTTTGTTCTTTATTGTATTTTGCACCTTGTGTCTGTGAGCAATCTGCATCAAATATGTGGACTTGTCATTTAGTTCTAATCCTGTCAGTTTTTTGGAATGTTCCTCTTGCATAAGAAAATGTGGGAAACAGCATATAATAATTATTAAAAATATAAACAAAACAAAACCAGGATGAAAGGCTCTCTTTGTACAGAGAATCCCATCTGCAGAGGGCGAAATCCTTCTTGAAACTGCATTTTAGAAGTTTTTCTGCCTTCCAGAGGTGATTTTCCCCATTTGTGGGGTTTTCTTGAGATTTAATTTTGATTTTTAAATATTGCTTTCAGTTAGAACCCAGGATCACAGACTGCATACATTTCATATTGTGTCAGGTGAATTTACTGTGTCACATCTGTTGTTATTTTTTTAATTCATTGCAACTGTGTGCATAAATAATGCTTTGGAGGAATGGGGTGGCAGGGTTGTTTTGTTATTTACATAACCTCATATTTTTGGAGTGGTTTTCTTGTGTTTTGATGGCTCCCAGTGGGTGTCTGATGGTCAGTGAGTACAGACTAAATTATGTTGTTGACTCTTACAGCACAGGTTGAAGTCAGAGTTGTTACAGAGCTACAGCATTGCTAGGTTTGCTTGAACTGATAAACACTTACTAATTTGCCTGATGAAGATTAGTGTTTTTGAATAAACGTCCAGTGAAAGTAGATGGTGAGAAGTTCCTGTCTTGATGATGCAGCTTTACTGTGGTGTATTCAGATGATGGAGTGGCCACTAAGAAGAAGGAAGCAGTCTGCAGTCTAGTAGCATCAGCTCATTTGAATGTAGTATAAAACTTTTTCATGTGTCTCTGGACACTCTCACTGGCACGCTTTGTCAAGTTAATTGTTGTCCACAGACAGTTGTAGATATGAAGGGTAATATCCTTGAAATTTATCTGCTGGGTGCACTGGAGTCGTTTCCCACTTTGTCAGTGCTTTCATTTGTCTGCCGTGTTTTACGGCGAGCTGTCAGACAGCTGTAAGTCACAGGAAGGTCCTGGTCTGGAGCTCTGGTGGGAGGAAAGTGCTGAGCACATTCACATTCCAGGTCTCCGTGTAATGTTACTGGTCTTGTGCAAGTGGTTTTTGCACAGGAACCTCTCTGTATGGTGTATTTTATATATCTGTGTGTGTATATCTATATATGGATTATGTTCACTGTCCCTGCTGCTAAGTGAACATCTCTGCAGCATGGGAGCAAAAGCTTTGAATTCGTTCCATAAACACTTCTCAGATTTCAAACAAAGTGGAGGTTTTCTTCCAAGTTTCAGAGTTGTCAACAAATACCTACACTGCTGAAAAATTCAAAACTGGGAGAAGAGGAGGCACTGCCACTTGTTCAGCAGTTCCCAGCACTGAAGGTACATTAGAGCTGCACCTGTGGTCTGTAAATATCTGAAATGCCTCAGTGCTGATTTCACTGTTCCATGGTGTTAAACAGTGGGCTGTGTGGGTGTCTATTTATTTTAACTATGGGCAGCAGATGTCCCTCATCCAGAGGACTGGCATACCTTGAGCTGATCTAGAGACTTGCTCTCTAGTGTATTACCTGGCAAAAGCTCACGACACAGGGCACAGAGCAGGCCACTCTGTGGTGTCAGCAAAGCATGTGCAGATGTCTTCTGAAAGGACTGTGGGCTACAGTGACTTGAGAAGGGCTTCTCGGTTTTGCTTGGCTTAGGAGTGTGATGCTCTGGTGGAAATGTACTACTTGCCAAAGCTTACTGGTAATTTGTTCTGTAGTTCTGCTTAATCAAATGTCTAAACCTTAGCCTTTTTTGAAGTTTCTCTGTGGACTGGATGCTAATTGCCAGAAAAAGGCATCTGTCATGTAGTCAAAGCTCTTTTACTTCCAAGTTCCACAGCAGCTGTGGTGCTAATAGATGTCCCAGAGCTAAACGGGTCATCCATAGAGAGGAATATAAACTGGAGATGCTTTGCTTTTCCTGCCTGCCCTGGGGCTGTTAAATGCTCAAAGGCCTGAACCCTAAAGCTATGCACTTGGTACCTACAGAGCTCCCAGCTCTCATGAGGAGCTACCAGACTGTGCTCTGGGGCTGTTGCTTCCCTGGGTGCTGAGCTGCTGCCTGTCCTACCTGGAAGCAGTGAGGCAGCTGCTTCAGTCTGTAGGACTACCTGGAAAGAGGCAGGAGGAATTCCTTAACCTCTAAATTATTCAACCAGAATTTCAAGCGTGGAGTCAATGCTCAATCTCCGTAGGCTCTGGCACAGCAGATGTTGCTGTTCGCTCGGGGATGAAATGCTTCAGGGCTAGACTCCATCAATAAGTAGTTCCATGGCTTTACTGAAGCATGTTGTCTTATCCTGAGGACAACAAAGATGATGCTTTAATATCTCTTGCTCCTTAAATGAGAGGTACGTGATTAGACCTGAGGGCTTGCAGAGCAGCCTGCTGTGTGGTTTTGCTCAACTTTGTAGTTAGATCCTCGCTCGCAGCCTTTGGTGGGTACGTGCTGAGGGTGTTCGCTCTTTTATTCCCTTCTGGGTCAAGTGAGTCACCTTGGGTAGCTCAGATTTGCCTTCCTCAAAGCCGAGCTCGTTACCAAAGCTGCTGCCGGTGTCTGCAGTGCAGGGGAAGGCGTGGATATTATCCCCTTGTTAGCTTCTCCGTGGTGCTGTGAGAGGTAGAAACTCGGCTGTAGTCTGTGTCCCTGTCCCCTCACCTGTGGTCTCCCTCCTAACAGATTATGTTGGTGTTAGCTTTACTAAGAGCTCTCCTAATTTGACAGGTTTTTTGCCTTCTCTGAAAGAATAAAAACTGAAGGTGGTAGCAGGGTTGAAGCAATCTATTTGAGGGCACAAATTGATAGTCCCAGCTAACAGCATGTGGCTTTTGAGGCAGAGGTTCTGGATGTGTGGTGGATTATTTAGGAGTTAGTTAAAGAGAAGAGAGCAAATGCATCCTAAGAAAGAATGCTTGCTGGAGGGTTGAGCTGGATTCTGCATTAACACTCTGTAGTAAAACAACCCTTTTGCAATAAGCATTTCTGCAGTATGTTCTATGCTTCTTAAAAGATATCTCAAGAATTCTGGTAGCCCTACACTTGGGAAGTATCTTGGAAGGACCTTTCTACTTGGAATGCATTTCCTGTATGTAGTGCTGTCTGTAATCTCATGTGGCCTTGCAAAACCCGTTCTACCTATTAAATATGCAGTAAAGCTGTTCTGTTTGGTAGAAGATTGTATGTTTAAACAGCAGAAGTCCTCATTGCTCCTGTATTTTAAGATTAAAAATTCAGCCACAACACTACCTTCAGCTTCAGAGCTATTAGAATGGGTTTTCCAGATTTATTCTCCTGATTATAATACAGAAAATTAATTGCTTTTGACTATAAAGAATTATGACCCATTCATTATTTAAGAACCTTCTTGATGGATGAACCTTTTCCACCTACTTCAAGACTTCTCATGAAACAAGGCTGCTTTTTTAAACTGGTATAAAGGAGAATGCACCCATATCAAAGAGTGGATGCACTGCATGCTCTGTAGGGGTTGGTGGAAAAGGAAGTCAGCACTTTTCCTGTGCCTGGTTTGTTTGATTATCCAACACACAAGTAGTAATGCCTGCTGAGAGACAACAGGGTAAGTTACTTGAACAGCATTTAAAATAAATACTTTGGGGTGTTCAGGGAAGATCTACAAGTTTCTTAAAATGTCCTGGTTGTAGAGAACACCACTTCAGTTTTGGTCCCGTGTGTGTATTGGAAGTGTTTGTGTCACATACTGGGGACAGGACCTTGTATTCAAAATATAATTAATCCCCTTTGGTCACCACTCAGCTCACAGCTGCTGGTTCTCGTGCTGCCAGTTCAGAAGGTCTCAAATTATTTTAGTGTCTAAGTCTTTGGTCTCACCCTTTTAGCAGATGAAGTAGTCAGATTTCTTAGACCTGGTTGATTAAAACCAGCAGAAGAATCAAAAGAAGGTTTTGGTGGCCTCTAAACCCAGAAGCACTTGCTGAACACCCTGAAGTAGTCCAATCTCCCCAGTCATTTATCACAGAAATAAATATGAGACTTTTTGAGGGAGGCAATGGTGGTCATTTTTTGTTTTGTCACATGGAATAATTCCCAGAGCACTGGGTTTTGATGCCAAACATGACAGAGCTTTGATTCATTCAGGTACAATTATTGTCCTAGAATCTTAACAGCAATGAAGCTTTGATTAGGTAACGATGACTTCAGAAAGCTTTTTTCTTCTTTCCCTTGTAAGGACAGATTGCAGTAAATATTACCATTAGTATTTTATGGTGGATGAGCAATTGCACTGAGCTGTGTCCCTTGGCCTGTGCACTCACAGGAGGAGGCAGTCGGAGCTTTCCCAGATGTGCTGGGATTTTCAGTTCATTTGTGCAGTCCTCTCTGGTCAGGTTATTGAGTCTCAACTTTTTTTTGCAGTTGTCTTAACACAGCCTACATTTACAAGTAAGTTGCTAGTGATGTTGACATTTCCTTGTTACTAATTGGATTTAAAGGTTTTGCATAGTACTTTCAGAATACTGATTTTTCTCCTGTGTACCATACCTTGTGAAAACAACAGCTTTTGCATTTCAAATTTTTGTTATATTAAAATCAGTCTCTTTGACAGTTTAAGAAAATAGATTTATCATGTGCTGCTTTGAGGCATTTAGAGGGATTTGAGGAGCAGTTAGCCAACTGACATTTAAAACCCTTGAGAACTTGCTGTAGCCAAACCTTTTGCAAAAAAAGCAAGTGCAGCTATGGCTTAGTTACTAAAATGATTTTAGCTGGCAGTTCAGTGCATGTAATTGCCTTGGAACATCCTGAAACTTGTTCTTTGTTCAGCTGTTGTATGAAGGCTTTTGGGTTGTGTCTGTGAACTTGTCAATTCCCTGAATCAGAAATCTCTCTCCTGCTATTGAAGCACCATGATTTTGAACATTATCTTCCTTGCAATAACCTGTTTAAAGAACATTTTGTATTTCTGACACTTTCTCAATGGCTGTAATTCAAAGCTGAAGTGATGCCTTGCTAGTTTGACATCTCACCATGAGACTGATTGTTTGTTCTCTCTGAACTCCCAGCAAAGGGCTCCTGTTGGGAATGCCATGCTCCTGGCAGGCAGGAGAACCAGGTCTGCCAGGTGACCCCACGGAAGAGCCAGGGCCAGAGGGAGGTCTTGGAGCCCTCCAAGGTGGGCAGCCTTGCTGGAGGGGACACTGCTGCCTGTGCTCCTCCTGATGCAGGAACTCCCAGGGGGTCAGTCTCAAGAGTTGCGCTTTGGGTTGGTTTTCAGACTTTCATCTTGCTTGGACCAGTTTCTGTTAATCAAGAGACCTCACGTTTGGGAAGAACCCGTGCAGGCCAGCTCGTTTATTGCAGTAAAACAGAAGGTGATAAGAGTTATGGCAAATGGACTGGTCCAAACCTGACCTGCCTGCTTTGGGTAGTGGCTGTAGTCTGGTCTCTGTATTGTGAAAGAATGAGCTTTTGACAGCTGTGTTTGAAAAGGGGGGAAGAAAGAGGCAAATGCGGGTTTACAGTATACACAATTTTTAATAACAAAATTTTTCTGTACACTGAACTTTGTTTTACTCCACCACTTCCACCCCTCCCACCAGAAGTTGGCTCTCTAGACATAATTTAAATACAATGCATCTGGGACTATTAGGGTTGTTGTTGTTGTTTTTTTTTAATCTGTGGTTGCAAAACTGGTCGAATAGTTCACTTACTATGTTTTCATTAGTAAAAAAGAAAACCAGAGCGTGTTTTGGTTTTCCTTTTTTTACAGAAGGAGTGGGTGAAGGTGTAGCTTTCCAGGTGCACAAGCTGCCTGGTGTTTTGCCCTTAGTGCAAGTTTTGCCCCATCTGAGCCTTGATTCTGTCCACCAAAGCTTCTGTGACCTTTCCCTAGGTACCTCTCAAAAGATTTTCATGCCAGATGTGAAATTCTGGGTGTCCAGCAGACTCCTAAATAACCATTTTTTAGCATGTGGGACTCTTTGCAATGGCTGAAGGGGTAGGAAGGGACGATCTGCTGCTGTACAACTGCCTTTGGTGTTTTGCTCTTTCTTTGCTTATTACTTTTTTTTGGGGGGGGTGGGGAGGGAAGAGGGGAGGGGTTGGGTAGGAGAAATACCACAGTATTCCTCACTGAACTTAACTCTTACAGAAAACTTCGTAAGAAACATGAAATTCAGCTTCTGGGCAGCTTTCATAGCTCTGAACAGATGGATTTTGATGGCCATGCAGATCAGAAAATTAAATTACTTTATTTTTATTAAAGTAGTGCAGAAATTAACCAAGACACGTGAAAAAAAAATTAACGTAGTGCAGGTTTTTGCTTTAAAGCCACTGGATATTTCTGATTTTACGTGGCAGCAGTAGGCTGCTGTCTTCTGAGGGGGGTAATGGGACATAAGTTCAGCTGCTTAGATTTGCATGCAGGGTAGGTTTATCACTGAAAAATCAGATCATTTCTGCTCGAGGGAAAAGCAAACAAAACCAAACATTGATATAGTGGCATTAATTATGTTTCAATCTGATAGGAAATGGGAGCTCTGTGCAGAGGAACACTTCAGCTGGAGACTAAACACTTACCCATTTTACTCTTGATCAAGTAATTTTTAGTTGTGTGCATTTAACTGATGATCTAATGCAGAGCGACTAATGAGAGGGGAGCTGAAAGCATTAATTCAGACCTGTTCCAGAACGATGACTCAAAAATTCAACTTGTGCTGCTAGGTTTGCCTTTCACTGACATGAAGGGTGGGGGGGAAGGAGGAAAAGCTGGCTGGAGATCAGTGAGGCTGGAGAAGGTATTTGGATGGGACCAGGATCTTGAGCAGTAGGAAACATTCCTAAAAGGCCCTGAACACTTGGGTGAGGCTGTGCCTGGGGGTGGCAAAGCACCTGTAATGCTATTTAGTACCTGTAGAAACCGAGGCAGTGCAACAGGGATGCTGTCTGGGGGAGAGCAAGTTAGCAACCCCTTGTCATCAGCCAGTACTCATGCTGCAATACCATGAATTTAAACTAAATCTTCGTGGTTCTTGGTCCTTAAGCAAAATAAATCAGAGACTGTTGAATAATGCAATTATTACGATACCCTCCTTCTTGGAAGGGTCACAAAAAATTGGGAATGGAAGACACTGCTTTCAACCACAGCCAAACCCCCAAAATGAACAGCTTCTGGTCATGTCCTTGTGCAGAGCACTGGCTTTGCCTGCTGTTTGCTGTCCCTCCGTAGGGAATTCAGGTTGACTTCACTGCTAGTGTATGGCACTCTGCAAGTTTTATGATACCTGTTACCCTAAATGTAATGTTTGCAGAATCGCTTTGCTTACGCCTGGAACCTGGCAACAAATGATTTTGGAAATGGCAGACATAAACCATGGCATTTGGGAAACAGGCTGAGGATTAGGGTATAGCACAGAGTCAGGGTAAGGCAGAGCAGTGCTGTGCTAGGCTCTGTCTGCTGGCCTCCTGCTTCCCTGTCTGCAAGCCAAGGCAGCACTGCAGGACCAGTGGGGATGCTGCAGGACCAGTGGGGATACTGGTGGAGGAGAGAAGTTGGGTGCCTGGCTGTGTTTGCTTAGGGAGACACTGCAACAGTTCTCTAGTGCTCGGAAAAAATGGTATGAGTGGCTGGGGTGGAGAAAAGGCTGAAATCCAGCACTGCTGGAACATCTGCCTCACTGGTCTCGGGTGTAGTGGGCAGAGCCGGGGTGTTGGAGAGCACCCCCACCCTGGGGGGAACCTCAGAGCTTCAGTCCAGCAGCCACTGCTCCTTGCTGTGTAGAAGGCTGGAGTGGTGCCTTTTGGATTGTTACAGCAGGGATGGTGAGATTCCTTCCTGCAACTGCACCTGAGGACACCAGAGCTCAGCATTGACATTTTAGGGTTGATGATAGCGTAGCAAGATTATTGGGCTGCCAGGGTAATTAATGAGCTCACTTATAACTTTATCTGCTGGTGTCCTACAGCTGTACATGACAATCATTCCCCAGAGTGTCTGCTCCCCAGGTGCTGGTGGTGCAGACTGTGGTGTCAGTGCAAGGTAAGGGGGGGCACAGCCAGGGGCAGGATGTGGCTGAGGTGGTGATGGGCAAAAGCCTTGGATGTAAGGGAAGAGCTGTGAGCACTTACTCCTGGTGAGGAGAAAGCAAGCAGCTAAATACCCTTGGAGACCAACACATTTTTGTATTTATCAGCTCAGGTCTGGCCTGCTGGCTCATGTGGGATTTAATAATTGCAAATACTCGCTCTTTGTCCCTCTGCCCTGCAGGATTTGTTGTATCCAGTTGAAAGCAGTAAACTGATTTCCTACAATAGGTGTAAAGTGGCTCAGTGCAGTGTTAAAGGCTCCCAAAAACCCACAAAACCCAAGTCTCTTCCATTAACTACAGTCAGTGGAAGTAAACACATTATCTGTTTGATAAGAAGGGCACTGTCTGGAAAAGTGAAATGATGGGAATTAATATCTTCAAAACCAGTAATGGAAAAAATCTTTATGTAAAATCTTAAAGTCACACTTATCTTGCTGTAATTGCCTTGGATGAATTAATTTCACAATCAACATCAAACTGTTGTATAATTGCACCCTAAATACCTCACTAAGTAGTGATACAGATATATAAAAGCAGAGTGAAACAGCAAACATTTTTATGCAGTGATTTTTTTTTTTCCTGTTTGAAAAAAAACCCATTGTGGAATAGCTTAGTACAACACAATTAGCATACTGTAATTACTGTTGTCCTCAAGGTATGTCAAAACTGTGAGGCATTTTTCTTGATTTGTGTGCTGGTAGTTGTTTAACACTGCAGCATTGGACACGACACTTTTTAGTTCTATACATGTGTGTGTGTATATATATTAAAAAAAATTTCCATCCCTCTGGTTCTTTTAGCTTTGGTTAGAATGTTTACAATATTTGAGCAGTTGACTTAAAAATAGTGAAATGCTTTGCAGAACCCCCCTTGCCCCCACCCCCGTGGCATCTGAATGCCACCATCGCTGCATAGATCTGCAAATATTTACATATAATTTCACAAT